>NC_071475.1:15850000-16475000 GCF_028500815.1 Rissa tridactyla | reverse complement strand
CCTGGACTAGCTCACTCGAAGAAAGATCAGGAAGGACAATTTTCTTCTGAAGAGCAGGGATGAAACTGTCATGTCATGAATATGAAAGACAGTTTGGAAGTGGTAGAGCAATGTAAGCCACCAGTGTGTGAGTGAGTCCTCTTAGTACCTGATCGGAATTTGTCTGTCTTGCCTGTTCTGTGTCACGTTTTAAGCAACACTAACGCAATGAGCTGCCAGATGCTGCAGCCTGCAAGCAGGTTTTTCCAATGACAGTGGTCTTCAGCCTGTAGAGCTTTTCAGGTACCTTCTGAACAGCACGGAGGGAACTATCCCACGAGACACAGGTTGTATGCCTGTAGAGAGGTTGAGAGACACTGCTTAGAGCAGATGTGTTAAAAGATCTGGGTTGCAGCGTGGGCATGATCATCGGTGTTTTGGATTAGCAGACTTTCCCCATTTTGGCACTGAGTACGGTTTGAGTTGATCACTGTAAACTATTTGAAGTCAAACTTCTACTTTGTAACTCATTTGATGCTAAATATCAGTGGAAGGATTTCGCATACCTAATACCAAGAGCACCTGAATCGATGGGAAAAACAGTGTGATTTTGCTGAGCTGAATGAAAACTTCCTTTGATCTGTCTTTTAGTCTCAGTAAGTTGAGTCAACGCTTCTGAAAGATCAGAGAATTAATACTGGGTTTGAGTCATCAGGGGGAGTATTTTACCACTCTGTGCCAGGTTAGTTCTACTTTCTTCTTTCACGAGTCATTGTAAATATGATACTTTCCAAAATTCAGGGCTAAAAGCACATGTTAAAATCGCATGTAGCGTGGGTTGGTGGTAGGTGCTATCTTTCTTTACAAGCCTGCTAATTTAACATGCTTTAACCCTCTTATAATTCCAAGCCTGGAATAAACCTTTCTTTTAGAACTAGATGTGCTAAATCTTGCCAGCTTCTGTGCTGGCATTGTCACAGATGAATCTGCTGGGAGTTAAAATGAGAGGCCATCTCTTTTTTTTTTTTTTTTGACTAGCATGCCTTAAAGTCTCTCTGTAATGCCTGAAATAGCTGCAAGTGTAACCTTTTGTGTTCCCTTGGAAGTGGAATGAAAATACCTGTATTTCCACTTTCTGGTTCACTTGCTGCTGAGATTTGAGTCAGCTTTGAGACGCTGAAAGCAGCAGCGTCTCCCGGCAGACAGGCGGTGAGGGGAAGAGCAGCTTTGGTCTCTTCCTCCCTGCCCCTTCCTCGCCTGAAAAGGGCCTGCCAAAATGTTTACCGTGGGCCAGTAATGCTACGTTTTTCAGATGCTGAAGAATCTGGTCCACATAACGCAAGTGTTAATAGCAAAAGTGGACAGTAGGAGTGCAAAGGCACAGAAACCTTTGAGATGCTTCGAGGAATTAAATCTGTTCCAGTGAAAGTTTTCTTTAAAGAGGGGGAAGCTAAAAGAAACTGAATTACTCCTTTTCACCTGTGCAGGTATAGAATTCATTTGGTATTTGAAGGTAGGCTTTTATTGTTGCGGTGCTGCTCTGAGCAGGCTCAGCATAGGCTGCTGCCTGTGAAGGAAACACCTCCGGAGCTGGTCTCAGCGACATTAATGAGACAGTTTTGTCTGCTGTGGTGAAACTGGAACATAATTCTGCTCTCTATGTCCCTGCAATAGCGAAAATTGATAAAGCAGCTGAAAACAGTTTCTTCAAACAAGGAACTGTGGCTTATTTTGACAAACAGGACTTTGTGCTTAAAGCTGCATTTTAAATGAGGGACACGTGGTTGTTGCTGTTGCAGTTCTTCCTTGTCACAGTCCACATAAGCTCAGAGCTTTCCCTATCTCCAGTTGAGAGGGAGCAGATTGTGCTGATGATCATGTTTTCTCTCTGTTCCTTAGGTGTTTTCCCTAAACATCACCCATCTTAACTCATCCTCACCCTCGTGCCATCTTCTGGGCTGTGGGGCTTTTAGCTCCCCTTTGTGTTCGCCTTGGCCTTGGCGATCGTGCCTGCAGGAGCTGGGATGGACCAGACGCTGCCACCGTTTCATGGTGTCACACACACAGACACTTACTCTGGTCTGGGTGCCTCCAAAGAGAGGGACCCTGAGCAAGGAGATCCCTGGGCAATGATCCCCTTGTGGTCCACACACCTGTCCCTCACATGCCCGTAACACACTGTCCACACGTCTTTTAGTCCAATAGTGATTTTTGGGCTCGGGTCTTCTAACATCTTATTGGGTTCTTTTTCGGTGTTCAGGCAGGCTCTTACCTTGTTGATTTGCAGTTTCAGCCAAGGGTTGAAGCCTCCGTATCTTCTGGTTTATGTTCCTTGTGCACCTGCCCTTGTTGGGAGAACACGGGGAACTGAAGAGTCCCAGACTTGAGAGGAAAAACTACCGAAACATCAGTGTGATATCCAGCACTTTCCCATGCTAAAAGACTAAACAACACTGTACCAGCTGCTAGGAAAATTGCTAAGAAGAATACCTTTCTCACGGCCTACAGGCTTCAGCAAATGTAGCTACTCATGCTAAGTAGAGCTAAGCACGCAGCACAAGTCACACCATATTATAACCCTAAGTCACTTATTCTACTTAAAACTTACCTATTTATGCCAAACAATTAATGTCCCTCAACAGTCCCTTCTCTGCTCCAGTCCTTGACAATCAGACAGCGACTGCTTATGACTTTAGTGCATGCTGGAATGTAGAGAGTTAAGTCATGTTATTAAAAACCCCACAACTCATATGCAGATATTCATTGTTTGTCTGCTCAGTTGTGAGCTCTGGCTTCAAATTGTGAGTATATGCAGGGAATAGTGAAAAATGACTTATAGCTAATGGTAGTGTTAGCCAGTACCTCTCTCTTATAATCCTGGTGTATTTGTTCCTTATTTCCATGTGTACAGAGCTCTTTTCTTTGTGGAAGACCCAATATTTTGACTATTTGCTTAATACTTCTTCACTCTTCCTTTAGGGAAAGTAGTTTCTCTGTTTACAAAATAGTGGTATTTGAACTGTAAAAATGAAATTATTTTTGTTTTGATGAGTCCTTGTGGAAGCTGATGTGAGTTCCTGTTTCTCCAGCTGTTGTGGCCACAGCTTCAGATACACGAGGTTTTTGATAACACCATTTTGGAGTAATTGTGCCCTGTCTCTGTACCGCCTCCCTTCTTTAGCCTTATCCCAAAGCTGTTATAACCAGCTCTGTGGTCAGATTCTTCCCCCAGTCCTGTTTTCTTTCAAAGCTGATTTTTTTTTTTTTTTGGGTTTTGGTTCACGTCCCAGCCCCAGAAACAGCTGTGCTTCCAACAACTAAAATGGTGGTATGTCATGCTGCGAGACTGAAAATGAGCCACGGGGGGCAAAAGAGGTTGGAAATTCTTTAAATTGCTGTTTCTGTCCTACTTCTTGTATTGCGAAAGGCCAGCCTCGGATCTCTGTGTGAACTGCGGAGATGGTCCCTTCAGATGCCCCTAGTGAAGCACCGCGTTCGGAATATGCAGCTGGCTGGTTTGTAAAACATGCAAACATGGTTACAACCTTTTCCCTTTAGCAAAGAGCGGAGATGTTCTTGAGGAAATGCTGCAGTTTGGCTTTCCTTTCAGTTTGTTTTTGAGGAAGAGTAAGTGAGGATGTGGCTTTTCTGAAACAGATTGCTAAAGCAGGGTCAGGATTGGAGGGAGGGCAGGGGCAGGTGATGTTACAGCGGGGTCTGCTACAGGAGACCTGACAAGGATGACTGAGGAGATGAGGCCCTCTATAGACAGAGAGGAGCAGCCTTGCATTGACAAGCCCTGGTCCTCATGGGGCACTTCAGTCACCCCAGTATCTATTGGAGGGACAACACAGCAGGGCATAAGCAACCCAGCAGGTTCCTGGAATGCGTCAGGGAAGTTCCAGATGTGGTACTGTACATTGTCTGTACTCACCTGTTTTGGTAATGTGAACCCGTAAATACTTCATGTGGCTGAGAGATTCATCAGGCATGAAGGAAGTGCTTTAAAGATAACCAGTGCTTTCTAGAACGAAGAACAAGAAGCTCTGCTTAACTGTGTAACCAGTAACATTGCCCCACAGTCAGACTACTATGGAATACCAGCTCTGGATGCAGCAGCGCAGTCTTGACAGTCTTCTAATAAATTTAGAGATCACAAGCTATAGAAGTATAGCTGAAGTATTTTGCTTTGATTTTCATGTGATGTTTGTAGCATACACCAAAACCTGAATGATTATGTATTGGTACTTCTGCAAAGTTCTTCATTTTGGAGAAGTCTTGACCTCTACTTTGTAGCCTTGATTCAGGCAACAGCATAAACACTGAGTTACCGGGGTGTTGGAAGAGCAATGGAAAAGACTTCAGTGGCAATTGGTTGTACTGCAAAACAGTAGAAACACTTCTGAAATCCAGTCACTCAACTTTAAGCCACTGCAGTTTCCTAATAAACAAGGAAAATTACCTAATCTTTGATATTTATGTCTATGGTCCTTACACTGTGACCTTCTAACTTTGCAGAAGAACCATTGGTCTTTATATTCACAGCAATCAATGAGCAGTACTTCTAGGACAGCAGTAATTTAGAGGTTGTCCATGGGTGGTAATGAAGATGCTTGATTCTGGTGTGGGTGTATTCAGGAAGAGGTTTCTTAAAAAGTAATTGGAAGGAGTTAATGCCTTTTGAGTGACCTCAGGGTTCTGCTCCCACCCCCTTTTCCTCGCCCCTAACAAATGAGTGGATGGACTGTGTGGGTGTGTTTTAGGCTCGTGAGGATTCTAGGGGAGAGGTTGTACATCTCATGTTTTGTGTGAGCTCAGATGTAGTGCCGTTTTTGTCCCTGAATATCTTAAAAATCTTGTGAAGTTGCTCCTTGGTGATGATTGTGTAATTCATACATGAACACACTGCCAGCCTCTCTGTTCCTTTATTAACGGTGTCCGGGAGTGAGTTTTTTTGTTCTTTGGTGACACATACAAGTGACCTGTGGTTTATTGTGTAAGTTGTGGGACTACTAAATGAAGAATCAGTTAATAGTGCATGTGTTGATTGACTTAATCCTTTTACCAAAAGAAGACTGTTGGCTACCTTTATAAAATTAAGCAGCTTGGCATTCTAAGTGTGAGTTATTTGGAACTGGTATCTGTACACATTGCCTTCAAAGGAATCTAAGTGTTTTGCTCCATTATGAAGCTTTTATTAAAGTACCTTCACCAGTATTGCCCTCAGTGTTTTTCCCCTTCTTCAGCTAGCTGTGTTGTTCATATTTTGCGTGTAGGAAGACATTAGGCCCAGAGGCTGACTTGCTCAAGATCTGGTACAAGGCTGCGGAAGCTGGTTTTGCCCGGGATGTCCGGTCTTGGCCACCAAACTGGGGTCCTGCCGCGTTGGTGGTACCAGAAGGGGAAGCAGGACAGCAGAGGTGGCACACTCAGCTGACTTCCTTCTTGACTTCTGGATAGTGCTGGGAATCAGTTGGAGGGTTTAGGGAAATCACTAGGCAGAAATCAGTAAAACCTGTTGTTATTCTACTACATTGGGTTTTGCCCTGTGACACTGTTACTGGCTTAAAAAATAGGCTGCATGTCTCTTGCTTTGCCCAGTGTCCCTTGCTCCTATTAAAGTGGTAGTTTCTCTCCACCTGGTGTGGCCTTTTTCACTGAATTTTGAATGGTGTGGACTCCTTATCTGGAGCACTGTCGATTAATTCAGTGAATTCCTTGGGCATGCTGCCTGCCACTCCTTACTGGTTCATCAAAAGTAGATGGCTTTGGGCTCCTTTCTGATCTTTTCTAAAATCTTAGATGCAAAACCTGAATGGAAGTTTGGCTTGCAAGCTGGTTTTCTTCCTCTTGTCTCTCAGCTGTGCTCTTTAATATGCTGGTTATTTCTTGTTTTGTCTTTCAATTTGCTTTTTCAGTCATACTCCATTTATGTTCTTGCATAGAGTACTGTCAGTGTCAGGGTTGTGACCGGGTGGGGGGCTTTATATCTATACGTATATCTTGTCCCTGGTGTTTCTTTTGGACTTCACTAGAATTCTAGGTGAATTCTTGGGTGAATTTTGGAGGAGGAAGAGGAAGGATTCTGTCTTGAAAATTGCAGGTATCCATTCCATTAAAAATAGTATTATTTTCTGGTCTTTATTAAAGTTTTTTTCCCCTGTATTCTACCATCTTACCTATGTTCTTTGCATTTAGTTATTTCTTGTACGTCTTTTTCTTCCATTCTTGCGCTAGTTCTCCACTCTGACTTTTTAAAAGTTGTTCTGTTATATTATAATAGGTTAATATACCTGTTTCTCCAGGTATTGGGTAGTCATGCCGAAACCGTTCTTTTGGGTTAAATTATTTACTCTATTACTGTTGTCTTCCTCCTTGAATGTTTTCCAAACCGCAGTCCCCTTGAATTTTACACCCGTTCCGGTTTCTCAGGAGTTCCTCTTTCTGACGGGATTAGCTGTGAACACCCAGAGCTTTCTCTCCTTGTTTGCTCTGCTGTTTCTTGCTGCTGAACAATGATGCTTTTAAAGTATCCTAATCCTCCTGTGGATATAAATCATTTGCTAGGGTTCCCAGTTCCCATAACATGTGGTTTTCCAGTGTGTGGCTATTGCTCCTCTAGTCTTTCTTGCTAAACTATTTGCCTTGATACAGAATCCATTTCAGGATGAGTTTCTGCAAATTGTTTGGGATTTCTCAAACTAAGTTGGGCTGTTTCTGAATAAAAATCGTTCTTACCCTGAAGAAACTGAAAAATGGTTTTCTATTGCCCAACAGGAGGAATGGGAAGCATCTCCTACCTAAGATCCCTGCTGGCTGTGGGCTGTACCTCTATGATGGGCTATTGAACTGACCTGGTTATGGAACAAAAAAAAGTGAGGGTTCCTTAGGCAATTGTACTTCAACACTAATGTTAAGGGTTCGAGATACACAAATACAGCATAAATAATAGGTATTTGAAATATTCTACAAAAAAGCCGAATCTTTTCTGTTTTCTTTCATTGAAAATAATTTGTCTTCCCTGTTTCCACAGCTCTGTGCTGTTTGTATCTGTAACAAGTACTCCAGTTGCAGATAAGTCAGCTCTGAGCTGGGCTTCAGTGGTAACTTCAGACTTCATTTTATTTATAAATAATTGTGGTTTTGAAGGGAATTCATTTAACTGATGCATTTAGAGTAAACTTTTACTTGAATGAAGTTTAACTGAAATCTAATAGTCCGGAGTCTTTTCAGACTCTTGATCTTGGACACCTGACAAATTTTTGAAATGTTCATGTTACGAAGTATGTGATGAAGAAAAATGAAAGAGTGGGAAGAAACTTTTTCTCCCTATAGACAATTTATCTGTCTAGAGCAAAACAGTGCCAGCAATATGTGATTTGCTTCTGCCTCTCTCTAATATGTATGTGTAGCATCCCTGCTGAGTAAATGGCTCTGCGATAGAGCCACCCTGTATGCAAAAAAAAAAAGTTGTGTCTGCTCTTCATAAGCACAGGAAAGTGAAGGAATTTTGATTTGACCAGTGCGGTAGCTTTTCAAACTTTAGGAAAAAAATGGAGCTTCTGACAGAAAATGGGAGAGTTGGTTTGTATGTCAGTGAAGGCTGTGATTCACAAGGGAGAAAATACAAGTAGTTTTCATGGCCTCATGTCTCGCAGCCCATCTGTGGGTGCGCTGGGAAGTGGGTTCTGCAGTAAAGGCTGGGAACAGGTTTGAGACAAAAGCATCCTGTGACCTACAGGGTCCTGTAGTGTTGCAGGGCATATCTGTGAAGACCTCACTGGCAGAAGCTCTTACTGTACTTATAAATAACAAAAGAAAAAAGATGAGTAGCTTGGCTATGAAGTTACTTTAGTGGCACCTCGCATGTTAACAGTACTTGATGGATTGTGCCTAGTTCTCCACTCATACTACTGCAGAAAGGTAATTTCTTCTATGTAAAGATCTTTTTCAAAAATACGTTCATTCATTCTTTTTCTAAGTTCTTCATATTTGCTGTCATCTCTTTCTTCATATTTTAGCATCCCACTCCAGTGGTTCTGACTGACATTTTCTTTATCTCTGCTTGGAGGTGGGAACCTGGTGTGTAATAAAATAGTCAAAATGCCCCAGTTGTGCAGTCTTAGAGTGTTCTTCTGAGTGCTAATGTATTCTGAAGCTTGTGTCCCTGTTTTCAAGAACTAGTTGAGTAACTAATCACCTTTGGAAAATCTGGGTGATTTAACTGCGTTTCAGAATAGTATGTGAGTCTGACCAGAGAAATGTGGTCACCGGGTCTGCTCTCAGCCATCCTCGTGTCATCCTCTGTTGTGTTCTGCCCGCAAACATCTGGCCTTACCTTGTCTTGTGACAAACACAGTGAACATCATCAAAATACTCTGTTTCCTGCTTTTGGGAAGGAGAGGGACGCTGGGGTGGTGTCCTCGGGCACGGTGTGGTTTGCCCAGGTTGGACCCAAGGCTTGGAATGCCTCCCGCTCGCTGTGTGCGAAGCTGTGGCCGGGTCCATGGCCACGTCCCCCCATAGACGCGCTGGGTGTGTGGGTGGTCGGGCGTGAGAGGGAAGGTGCTGGCCGGGGGCCGTGGCTGTGGAGGACGGTGTTCTGGTGGCCTCCTGGTGAGGTGGCTGTTTGCACAGCGGCTGCTTGGCCAAGGCGACAGAGGTTCCTGGGGAATGAGCTGGAAGGTGCTCGTGTTTCAGGTGCTCCGATCTCGCGTCCTGTTGGGTGAGCTCCAGATAAACAAGAGCGAGCTGTTTGACCTGTGTCCAGGACATTAGAATGGCTAAATAGGAGGAAATAAAATCAGTATGCACCAGTCTGACCTTGCAGGCTACTGCCCCGAAACCCGCCTGTACGCTCAGCACAGACTGGTGGCCATAAACCCCGAGAGAAAGCATTCCTTCACAAGAGCTTTTTAACTCTGTAAGCTTCTGTTTTAACTTCACTTATATTTTTATCCCTTCAGTTATTTGAAAGAGTTTAAAATAGCCCATCTTCCAGAGGCACTTGGATTTAAATGAAAAATAAAAAAAATTTAAAAAATTACAAGCTGGAACCGTGTTCACTTTGTTGTTTGTGTACATCTTTTCTCCCATTTCCAAGAATTGCATCTCATACCCAATTTCTTTTGCAGTTTTGTTCAGTGGAGGGACTGCTGTATGTCAGCCATGCTAAAGGGCAAGTGATGGAGGCAAGTACTAGTTTATATATTCACAGTTATCTAATATTGTCTTTGCCAGTTTCTCCTTTTGAACTGTTTTGTTTCCCAGTGCTGCTGTGAAATAATTGCACAAATTAAGGACTATATTAGCATGCTCTGGGATGTAATAATTTTAAAACATCTGCTCAGTGTGACTGTATATGGAATTGTTGATTTTGTCCCTGATGGATTGTATTGTCATAAGAAATGTATGATTTTGAACTTCGTGCTATAAAGTACTCCATTTCCTCCCTCAAACAGAATATAAAGGTTACTGTAAGTAGGGAAGAAAAGAAGCACAAAACTTGAATCCTAATGCAAATAAATGTGCTGATCAATTCTGCTGATTCACAGTTCTTCACATTTATGAGTAGTTTTTTCTCCAAAAGTAGATAGTAGGACAGATAAGTAGTTTTAAGGATCTTCATACCAAATATGCAATTTGAAAAGCCCTTTCATGCTCACAAGAGACTCGTCGTATGGGAAGACGACTGGGTAGATGACCAGGAAGTTCCCTAGAGGAGCCTCTTAAAGATAAGAGTCAGTGTAATTTCAGAAATCAGCCAGGGACTCTTCGGGGTAGCAGTGACTTGTTTGTGAGCTAACTGTAGGCTGGTTTGTTTCAGGTTGGTTTGTAAATTGACACAGGGCTAACTTAAGCAGGTTGATAGTTTCCAGCAGATAATGCCGGGAACGCTAGTTAGACTGAAGCAGTGTTCATTAAGATCAGCAGTGTCACCAGTGATAATTTGGATAGAAAGTGTGCAGGAGATCCAAAAGATGCTGGTTAGGGAGTATATTGGGCATCTTTGATATGAACTACTGTTCTTCAGTGAGTCCTGACTCAAAAATGAATACTGAGGGTATTAGCTAAAATGAAAAAGGCAGTTATGGGTCAACTGTCAGGTTTGTATTTTATACGCCAGATAATTTTGGGACTCTTGCCTTTTAGCTAGTGAGGCTTGTTCACTGAACCATTTGGAGTGTTGGATGAAAAGAAAAATCTAGTTTTGCCTCCCCCCCCCAAATTTAAATTGACTGGAGACCTGCAATTCAACTTTCTGGAAAACCTGTTACATGAGAAAAAAGAAATATTAAGAAAGAGTGAGCTCAAAAGTCAAAGCATAATACTAGTCATGCCCTTGAAATCGTTTAAGAAAGTGTTAAGCGTATAAGAATGAAAGGTTGGTTGCACGTTTTTTTGATTCTGCCACACAATTTCTGCATGAATATGGGTAAATATATTTTTCTGGGATGTAGTTTATTACTTTGCGTTGAATGTGTTGTTGATTAAACTGGCCAATATATTTAGGCTCAATGCTTATAAGATGTTCATAGCACTGAGATAAAATCCTGTACGATTCCAGTGTTTTGCTTTCTGTAAGTACTGAATTTCATCTTGCCTCCAGCTGATAGCAACGACATTTGAAAAAAAAGTGTGAGGCAGCTCTTCTGATATTTTTGGATGCCAATTTGGAAAGCATTTTGGAATATCTGTTTAACCCATTGTGTCGGATTTCAGATGCACAAAATGGAGAGCGCTCTAATTGTAACCTCAACGCATTATGTTTCTGCAGCTGTTTTAAGATAAAAATGAATGCTCTCAAATCCCACACATATGTTGCATTTCAAATAAAATGTGATATTTTTTTTAAGGCCCAGGCTGCTTTCTGCCAAGATTGGGGTAGACCTCTGTGATCTGGCTTCTGTATTTATAGAAGCCTAATCAAAGCTTTCTACTGCAAGAAAACAATGATCAGCTTCCCAGCATGTGATCTCATGGCGCTGGTGTGAAACTTGCCATACCGTGTCCCTCCTTCCTTCCCTGTGCCCGGCTGTCCTGCAGTAGCGCTGCTGGAGCAGTGCCGGCCGCCGCGTCCCACCGCTGCTGCCTGACCACGGGGGCGATTCTGTGGGCTGCTCTGCTAGAGATGGACACGCGGACATGCTGCTGCCCCCTTTCACCTCGGTTGCTTAATCTGCCTTTAAAAAGGCATTTTTGTTTTCCCTGAGAACTATGGGCAGACTGTGCCAATCGAAACCATTGCGCTTGCCTGCTCTTGCTTGGAGACAGATTTTCACATCTAGTTTCCAGTGCCATCAGCGGATGTTGGCAGTAATAAGCCACTTCTTACTATTTGGAAATGCATAACTGATTTGGAAATGTTCTGTTTTCTTGCATATATTAAATACTGTGAAGTTAGGCATTCTACAGGAAAATCAGGTAGGCAGAGCAGACATTACTTTCGAAGCACAAATTATCAGATCTTTGTCAAGGGACAAAATTAATTCTGCCACAGAGACTAATGTGCTCTCCAGAAGTTTAACCTCATGTGCTGTTAAGATATTATTATGGGCTTGTTCTTAATAAACAAAACCCCACTGGTTTCTCCTTGCTTCTCCCCCTTTTTGAACAGCTTTTTTACCTTTCTTGCTTTCCTTTCTGCTGGGCTTCTTCCCCTAGGCAATGACTGACTTGTCTCGTAAGAGCTTTGGCTTCTGCATACAGCCTAGGTGCAACTAATACCACCTGGAGGGATGCTTGGACAACTGATACGTTTTGTTTTGTTAATGGCATGTTTTGCGCATTGGATTTTTTAACCCACTACTTTCTGCATGGATGTATAATAATGACTCTTTTGTTTAACATTAGATAAGCATGAGATCACCGTGGCACAGCTGCATGTGTAGTCACTCTTGAAGCAATTGCACACCTAATTGGCTGACAATCTTGGCATTTTTAAAACAAACACAAGCCTTTTAAAGACAGGGGACGTATTCATGTATGAATAGTCAAATAAACCTGTTGGGTGTCATCAATGGAGCCCTCTGGCACTGAACAGTTGTGTGATGACCCTGATCCTGGAGGCAAATCCCAAGATCAAGAGACCAAAAAACAACATGAATCAGAGCAAAAATTGTCCAAAATAACCCATAATGCTTTGGAGAACATTAATGTGATTGGTCAAGGCTTGAAGCACCTTTTCCAGCATCAGCGCAGGAGGTCGTCAGTCTCTCCGCACGATGTGCAGCAAGCTCAGGCTGATCTGGAGCCTGATGTGGATTTGGAAAGCCAAAGCGTCTGTGCTGAAATTGATGGTGTCTCCACCCACCCCACAGCTCTGAACCGGGTCCTTCAGCAGATCAGAGTGCCACCTAAAATGAAGAGAGGGACCAGCCTGCACAGCAGGCGGGGCAAGGCAGACGCCCCGAAGGGGAGCCCGCAGATCAACAGGAGATCTGCCCAGGACGTTCAGTCAGGCCGGCCCAGGTCGTCATCTACCACGGATGCTCCCACAAACTTGTCCGTGATGGAGATTGCTTCTTCTATCTATGTAGGTGGAGAGGAGGCTACGGCAGCAGCAGTAAGTTACTCAGATTTACCTTTGGTCTTTATCATCTCCTTGTATGTTTTCTTAAGCCTTTTGAATCTTAAATCTTTGTTTTTAAAAGCAAGTTTCTTTCAGCAACGGCTAATGCTACTGTGTTCAAAAGCTGCTTCAGTGGTGAAGCAAAGAGCTTAAAAGATGCAAGCATTAGTCATTTTCTCACATGGCAGGTGGCTTGTTCTGTATGTATTTGATCAGTGAAATGAGAGCTACTTTTGAAACGTGAGGTTGGTTGGATGGCACACCGCAGTCAGACACGGGGTGATGGGAAGAGCAGCAGCCAGAATAGCGTCCTTAGCAGCTGTTACCTACTTCCTGCAACCAAACCTTGCATTTACGTAGATGGCTTTTTTCGTCCTCTCTTGTTTTATTGTGTATTTTATAGAAGTGAGAGTGAATGGTGCTGTTGAGAGGCTCTGGGAACGCTGGCTGCAGCCTGCGACTGAACTGCGGTGCCAGGCTGACCGAGTCTGATGTAGATCAGCCTGGCTCCTGTGCTGACGCGGGGTCACTGCTGTCTCTTTCAGTTTGTCTAGCCTGTGTGGAAACAGTGTTCGCCGAAAGGACAGTCTCTGCTCTGTGACATGTTCTTGCAAAGCTGTGCATGTTGGCTTATAGATGATATCAAGAAATAGTGTTTTTCTTACTATCTCTCTTCTTTCCCAGATCAATATAATTGAAGCGCTCATTTTTATGAAAAACTAGGTTTCTGATTTAGTTTGAGCCATAACCTGTATTTTCCTAAAAATCTTTGCAGGCTTGTTCACTGGAGGACAAACCCTTTGATAAAGATAGGAAGCATTGTGAAAGTGATTTCTGGTTCGTATGCTCCTAATTAAAGAGGGTCTTACCATGACTCTTGGACCAAGAGAGATAATCCTGCCAGTGTTTGATGCTGTTGAGATAGCACGTCCCTGAAGCTTACGTAGGTCTTTCGTTGTGGAAATTTGTTCTCCTATACTACAGTTTCTTTGATGTTGGCTGGCTGACGATGGATTGGGGCTGAATTAGATCTCAGTCATCCAGAGGTTGCTTCACCTTGCCTCTGCCGCAGGATTGTTCCCTTGTTGTACATTGTTTTCCTCACCTTGAAGCCTACTTTGAAATGCTCCAAGTGAAAAGCGTTTCATAGTATTCGGTGGTATAATATGCTCTCAATGTATTTCCCTGATAGTCATCTGGAAATTAGCATATCTTGCATTTATAGATGGTAATTACAAAGTATTAGCATAAATTACAATATCATTATAAGGCAATGAGTAAAGCCTCCTCTTGGGAGAAGCATTGGAGGAGTCTCCCTGGAGCTGTATCTGAGGGCTTTGTTTCTTACCAACAGTTAAAAGAAGAGAAGTAGTAATAAAGTAGTCAGGAAAAGCGTGCGCTCTCCTAGGATGGGTTAACTTTGCAATTGGGCCGTGCCAGTTCAGGTTTATTTGCTTACTGGCTCTTTTTTCGTTGTGAGTGAACTCATGATCTTTGTTTCGGGAGAATTTGGGGGAAAGTTGACAGTTTTCTGAGTTTGTACCCAAATCCAGCAAGTTAAGTTTAGCAAGTAAAGTCTGTTTTTTTAGTTTAAAACTGTAGTTCTTTACTTTGTGTATGAGCAGGGAGACTGAACAGGCCTAAGAACATTAGGTGAGTAATATGGGAATGTGGGAAAAGACCTGGGGTGAGGTGTCCTTTCTCCAAGCTATGTCAGCTGGTCTGACAAAATATTACCACCTTTGCCTAGATCCGTGGTCTCCAAAGTGGGGTGTGCGAAAGGCAGTCTGTTGGAGTGTGGGAAGAAAATATTTTTTGTACCATTAATAAGTAAAATAATTTTTGAAATAATGTCTTTTTATCTTTCTTTTCCTTTTTAATTTCATTTTTTGTGTATATTTTTATAATGTACCTAATATAGTAGTTCAGTAGTACATGTATATAATTTATAAATAAATGTATGTATATTGGCAGTCCATGCTCAAAAACGTTTTACCGATAGGTGTGCGCAACCAAAGCTTGGAAACCACTGGCCTGGATGAATTGGATCACTCGGCAGGAGTGCCTGGAAAATGAGAACTACTAATGTGGTGATAACTGCATTCTGCTACAACATCCGCTATGTGCGAGAACGAATTTAGGAGTCAGTTTTTGGTAGATACGGCCTTTGATTGCTGAGGAGCAGCAACCGTAGCCGTTCTTCCTCCTGGGCAGCGTGCTGTACTGCGGAGCGCTTTCTGTGAGCGGTGGCTCGGCTGCTGCTTCGCCAAGTTGTCGTCTCGCAGGGGTACGCAAGGGCGGTTCTCGGTGCTGTGTCCGCAGCTGGTGGTGCCTGGTGGCTTGAGGAAAAGGAACTGTTCGGGCTTTGTCCCCTCCATATTTGAGAGAGAAGGGAGGGGGCTGGAGTCTGAAAGAGGGAAATGAAATGCATATTAGTCAAGTTTTCTGAAGGAAAAAGTGTGTTCCTACTATTCCTTTAGCATTATTGTAATTTCAGTGTTTATGCTTGATTATTGGCATTTGTTAAGTGTAACGTTCTGCTCAGAGATATGACAAAACAGGAACTTTCTCAATTGTGCGTAGTCTTCGGCTGGCTCAGAAGCCGCCGCTCCCCCAGACTCACCAGCCTTTTCTGAGTGAGACGCAGGCAAAAGCCCGAAGTTGTATAAGCTGCAGTTTTACTGCAGAGATTTGAGTTGCTTGAGCGTGAGTCCATCAAGTCGGGGCAGTGCTGCTGCAGGCCCTGTGCTGATTTACACGCGTAAAAGTACAAGATAAACATGGTCTTAAGTTCAAGATGAAATTAGATGACCCGTTGCTCGCCTTACTCAGCGTTTTGCAGTTGTGCTTTCATGTGATGTCATTTTTCTTTTCTTTTATGAAAAAGGCTATGGGATTAAGTAATCTCAAATACAGTCTTTCCCCACCCCAGTCCTGCCTGAAAGTTTCTTGTATCTTCACGGAAGATGGGCATGTGGATGAACTGTAAATGCATCTCTAACCAGCTTCAGCTGCGATCAAGGTTGATCAGTATCTGGAGGAACATCTGGTTCCTGCCTAAGGATGGTGACATAAACAGGTGCTCTAAAGAACACAGAGGGTTAAAAAAAAAAAGGAGGGATCAAAACATGGGGGTCCCTGTTCCCCCCTCCCAAAAAGAGCTAGAAAAATTGACTTCTGCAGTACTGCTATGAAATGTGCCTAATCTGGGGAGCTGTAATAGTCACGTGAGCTGCCTTTGACTTTCCTTGCGTAGGAAACACAGTAAAAATTGGAAAATACAAATGCCTGGTTTTTTCCACAGAGGACGACAGCGTTGCCTGTTCCACGTCCTATGGAAAGCACAGTGCGTGTTGCGCTGTTAACACCGAATCTTGCAGTAGTTCCAGGCAGAGACGTGCCATTTTAACCATGGCATGTGCCTCTGGGTATTAGGCTTAAAGCGTGTTGATTCCGCTTGAAGTTACAAATTAACGGTAGACAAGTCGGGGGTGACTTGCAGATGCTTACACAGCTTTAGGTAACATGCGGCAGCTTTTACTGACTTTACAGTGTAAAGGTGTAATGCATTTAAAAATCAACTATGTGTAAATTTTAAATCACCGATAAGATTATTAGCAGATTATGATTCAGGGAAATCAGGAAAGCATGATGCAGCGGTTTGTTAAATCAGCCTTGTAAGAGACATCAGTGTTTTTGGCATCGGAGAAGCCAGCTTAGCATTCAGGCTGCCACACTCTCATAGTTTTGACTAAATTAATGAATTGTTAAATTGCTAAAACTGTAACTCTTTGTTCAACAATTTGTATTGCAAAATTAGCCACAACACAGTTCAAGCGATGGAGTCCGTAAAGAGCCAAGTCAAGCCTGGAATTATTAGAGCAAACTTAAATGCAACAGGTGTGAAGTTAAATGTGAATTCAAACTTCAAACGCTTTAAGTTATGAGGCATCTGAAGTGGTTTCACACAGTGTTACTTTAACCTTAAATTTTCCTAATTTATTTCATCTCATTAAGCCTAAATTACTCAAGGAAGCTTAAGAAATAGAAAGAATTTATTTAAAATGTCTGTCAGATCAGATTCACTGATGAGGGCTGAGAGTCCTCTGGACCCCTGGGTTCTACTCGAGTCTGTATTGAGGGTGGATGCAGCAAACCTTCACGTGTTTGGGTTTTGGTTTTTTTTTTTTGGTTCGTTTATTTCATGTTTACTTTCTCAAGACTTTGCCTGTTTGTCTCTTTCAGCTCTTCCTGATCTTATCTTTCAAATAAGTTTGGTGCTTGTTTTCCCCCCAGTGAAACACTACCAATTTCACTTCCTTGGTTTTGGTGTTTGCTGAGGACAGTGAAGAAACACTCACTCACCTTGCCTCACCAAGGCAAGGTTTCCTTTGAAATTCTTGAAGAATTAAATAAATCCAACTATAATTAGCAAAATATGATTGAGCTACAGCGTTGATCCATCTGTTGTGAACATAAGGGCTATGCAAGCTAGAAGGACAAGGAAACAAAGTATATAACGGAAAAGTCATTTAATAATGACAAAAACTGCACAACATCGGAATTGTAGGCAAGCAACGTAATTCTCACTTTTCTGATTCATGTCTTCTGCTGTCATTTGATCTGCTGGCACCGCCCACCGTCGTGGTGTAGCCTGGTTTTGCCGGCAGGAGATGTCTGCTGGCTCTCTGGGAGCTCCTCTGTGCCCATCGGGTTCTGGGTGACAAACTGCAGTTTTCATGCTTGTAACCCTGTTACATCCCCCCCAAACGTGCCCCCAGGAGGCTGAGGAGATCGGTCTCCTGAAAATATTGTTTCCTGAGCCCGAGAGGGGGTTTTGTTTGGTTGCTTTGGATTATTTTTCTCCCTCCCCGTGTTTTATGTGTGGACGCTGCGACGTTTTGGAGATGAGAGTCTTTGTTTCTTATTTGGCAAAGCCCCTGGAACCAGGTGGGGACTGGGAGGGTTCCCCAGGGAATAGGGTCGGGCTGGAGCTGCTTTCCGAGGCAGCAGAGATACCCGCTTGCTGCGGGGATGTCATTTAGGAGAGGTTCTCTTACCACACCAACAAAAGCATGATAAAATCTCTTCGGTGTCTTTACAGCGCTGGTTTATGTGAAGAACAGGGTGAAGTCTGGGGGAGCTGCCGGAGTTTATCAAGGGGGGAATAGTCCCTTTCAGGTAAAGGTCAGAGCCGTGGTGCTGTTTTAACTTTGCTTGTCAATAGGTAACTCGACTCCTGTTTGTCTGGTTCTCCAAAATAGTGAGTACTGGCTGAGCCTGATCCTGTGAGGTGCTGAGATCCCCTGCACCCGGTGGGAATTAAGGACATGGAGTACTTTGTGGCATAAGGGAGAGTAAATTCTTAATCCTCTGCACACAAAATATTTTTAGTTCACAGTATTGTTCCATTCTCTGTTCCTGCAATTTGTTGTTGAAATAGAAGGGCAAAATGTTATCCCAGAACCACAGATTGGATTTGTTCTAACACCTCATTTACATACATTTGCATGTGTAATAATCCTGCTGCTTGTTGTCAGGCTTTGTATAGAAACTAAGAAATGAGATTGTCATAGCATGGAAAATAACGTAATAATTAAAGTCTTACCGAGATACTTCACTTGGTCTTGTATTTCAAGCAGTCTAAATTTAAATATTTTTGCATAAATCTCTTCCTGTAGAGGCAGCCCACTGAGCTGAGAAATCGGGATCGTGATGGTTTGAAGTGATGGAGCCTGCATGGGTCTCCTCGTGCTTTACAGTACTTCCAGAGCTTTTTGTGGGGTAATGAGTTGTACGTGAAGACATGGACAAACAGAACCGTATTCAGGTTCCACAGATACAAAAGTAGTGTTTTTTTGGTGAGATATTGTGTCTGCATGAACTTTTACCAGCGCCGTGAAGGTGATGATGGTGGCCACACGCAGTAGCCAGTGCCTCCAGAGTTGCTCTGGTGGTGGTTGCCTGAGGGCTGGTGTTTGCTTTTGTAAGGAGATGGGGATTTCCAAAGGGTGTCCCGCTCCCCTCCTTGTTGGCGGGAGAATGTGTGGGAATTGGCGACGAGGGCGAGTGTTACCCTGACGTCTTGCCATAGTTTTTGTAGGAGTAAAACTGCTTTGTGCACTTTCAGGCGGTGGCTGTACCTGCTGTCCTGAGTGCCCACCTTGCAGAAGGTGCCGTGCAGTGACCAGAGAGGGCTTTCCCTTGGGACAGGGGAGGAGGGCTCCATTCCCTCTGCCTTCCTGCCTTAGTGGTTGTATCCTCCTCTTTGACATCTGAAACATGCTATAACTGCATAATAAATATACCTTAAAGAGTAATTTTCTTTAGGTCAGATGACCAGTGTGCAGGGCCGAAGTGTGGCAAACAGCCAGTAGGTAGCAATGGGATATGGGGAGAATAAAGTCAGGATTACCTCAAAGAAATGATACCATTAAGAGTGTTAAAATAACGGAATGGGAAGATGGAGGAAATCACGCCCTCTTTAATTGAAAGAAGAGTAAATGACATATCCACTTCTTCTAGGACTGGCGTTTGTGTAGACTTCCATGCTGGAATAATGAAGCCTTTTGACATTGTTAGAGTTTTGTGGAAAAAATACAAAGTCAATCTTATTGAAATAGAAGTCATTACAAATGTGCAACACCTCATTGTTTTGGTTTGGTTGGTTTTTTTGGCTTTTGGTTTTTTTGTTTGTTTAACCAGGGAGACCCTTACATGGTTTGCTGTCATCTGGACTTCGAGGCCAAGCATCGCTGTTAGACCAGGGTGGCAGCAAACTTGGTTCAGGGTTTCTGTACAGTGAATTGCTCTGGAATACTTGGTGGAAGCCCTTGGCTGACACCTTCTGGTATCACTAAGAAGGGAAACCAACCTGAATTAATGCAGTGTCAAATCGTTCAGTGGATTTGCAGCTTTTTGCCTCCATAGGCCCAAACATTTCCCGGTTGCCATTTGCTTGCCTCACGGTTACAGAAAGGGATTTGCTGCCTCGCAGCAAGGTCCCTGTCACCGCTCGCTTCACTTCTGCTGCTCCTGGTGGAACCTCTTTTGGCCTCATCCTCTCTGTTTTTGATGATCAGTTTTCATAAATATTTCAAATAGCTTTGGATTTTGATTAACAGCTTAAATCTATATTCTGTTACTGTCCACATTTTAAAAGATGACTACAAAATGCTTCTGGAATAACAGTCTCCAGTCTTTAGCTTGCGGACTCCCCATTATTTTCCAGTGATGATGTTGACCCCATGAGTATCAAAAACCTACTAACGGTAGGCTTGCTTTTTCTTCTTACTTCTAATGGCTCTTTTCAGGCACTCTCACTGCTCTACAAACTACATGGTAACACAAAGAAGGGGGCACATTCAACTGCTCTGCCCTTTCAGTAAATGTAGCAGAGTTGTGGAAGAGCAAACAGTTTCCTTTCAGCTATAAATAGTCTTTTAAAGCAGTAGTTTATTTGCCAGAAACATTTTCCACAAATTCTTCTGTGCAAAATACCACACAGTGCATCTGGGACAACCACCTGTGAAAAGACAAAAGATGGTTTTTTTTATAACATTAAAATCATGTGGAAAGTCTACTGTGGCTATGAACAATATGTCTTAGATCTGTAAAAGATCACTTAGGCTTTAATCCGTTTCCCAAAAGAGCAAGCATTCTTCTTAACATCAAACGTAGTGTTCGCACCCCCATTCAACTTACATAGGTGGTAAACCATTTTGAGATTTTTTTTCATAACTGATCCTGAGTAAAACATTTTGTTGCTTTGGCTGTAAAGACTGTGTTTTTATATTGAAAATAATGTTTGTCGTTATATGACATTATTATTATGTCATTATATGACAAATATAGATCAGGTTTAGTCATAAGCCCTTCTGGAAATAGCGGGTGTGATTTTACTTGCCATACCTGCAGCTGAGTCATGTTAGAGCAGCACTAATCTTGCAGCGTCCCCCCGGGAAGTGCAGCCCGTGATGGTGCTTCCGACCGGGGTAGGGTTGCGCTGTTTGCATCTCTCAACGAGATAAGATACTGGCGGGTCACTGTACCGGCTTAATTGCGGATTGAGATAGGTCAGGATTAGGCTGAGGGTTGTTTCACGAGATCAGAAATTAATCTTGAGTTGCTTAATTGCTCTGCAAGACGATGCTGTACCAGGCACTGCTGCTCCCTGGCTGGCAGCAGCAACCTTTGTGAAGCTCCAGAGTGGCATTAGGCTCAAAGTCTTGTTTATGGGCAAAAAGGACGCGCGTTATGTATGAGGAGAGCCAAGATGTTAATGTTAGTATAATTGAAATCTTAAGGATCTAATCATTATTAGTCCCAATCTAATTGTTACAGAAATATTAAAAATAAATAAATAATGCTGTTAAAATCATTATACACGCACTTCTTAGTTATAACTGGTTTTTTCCGGTTATGCTCACCCTTCCACGGCTCCTCGGGGTCCTGCGGTTGGTGGTTTCGTTGTGGTCAGGGTGGAGATGGAGGAGTGTGGGTGTTACAGGAGATTGTCAGCATCTGGAGGAATTCAGTGCTCAGGTTGATGGTTTCTTCTTCCTCACCCTGGGATGTACTTCGGGTGGTTTTTTGTGTGTTTGCAAATGCCCATTTAGACCTTTCTCTTTCTTCATTGGTCTGCAGCTCCATGTGCATCCAAATTTACTATGTATGGTGCCTTTTCTGTATATCACATACTGTTTCTTTGTTTTCTCTCTCTTTCACCCTCCTCCCCTCCCCACAACAGCTTTCTGCAGCTGCACATCTACATTTCTTTAACTGACCTTTGGCGAGTTGTCTATAGCCGTCAGGTTTCCAGTGCCAGGTCTCTGTGTGTTATCTATGTTGTTGTCTTTAATTTTGGAAAGTGGAAGCTATTTCTAGTTTTCTTCATTATTTCTTTTCTCTTCCAGAATTCAGTTTCATGGAGGAGGACAGTAGATTATCTGAGAGTTTTAAAGATTCCTTTCAAACCTGTTTTGTGTGACTTTTTTGCTGAGCAGGCTTTTAACCTTGGAAGTTTTCCAGTCCAACTGTTTTTCTCGTCTCTCATTTTCAACTTGCAGTACTTTCCTCTGTGTCTGATTTCAGAAAGATTTTTTTTTTTTTTTTTTTTTTAGCTGAAAATTGTAGGCGTGATTCTTCTGCACAGTTGCATTTCCAAAGGCCTGCAGACACTCTTCGGTCGGGGAGACTTTCCTTCCCCCAGGGCTCTGGAAGCCTCATCCACAGGGAGTGGGGGAAGCTCCTTGCTCTTCAGAGGTCAGGGCACAAAAATAAGGAAAAGTCGTGCAAAGGATGTTTTATACATCCAGAAATTTAGTGGCACTGTAATTATAGGTTTTGATAAATATGTATATTTCAGTGTAGTTTGGTGGGGTTTGGACTCCACAGACGAGAAGTGGAGAGTTGCTGTACTTGAGCAGCAAACTGGTCCTAGCTGGAGACAGAAATATGGTCCCTGGTAAAACTTTTTCTTTTAACTTGAAGTAATTTTTTACTTCCGGTTTAAAAAAAAAATAATATATCTAAGCAGTGCTTAGTACATGTCCCACTTTCTGCCAGCATCGAATATGTGCAGGACAGATGAGTCTTACCCGATGGAAGACAGCCTAAAATAAAGCAGCCAAGGAAGCCTGAATTAGTGGTGTTCGGTACTCAGAGGAAGCAAAGATGTGCTCAAGTTGCACCAGGGGAGGTTTAGGATGGATATGAGGAAAAATTTCTTCACCAAAAGGGTTATCAAGCATTGGAACAGGCTGCCCAGGGAAGTGGTGGAGTCGCCATCCCTGGGGGGATTTAAAAGACAGGCAGGCGTGGTGCTGAGGGACATGGGATAGCGGTGGTTTTGGTAGTGAGGGACACGGGTTAGTGGTGGTTTGTCAGTGTTGGGTTGATGGTTGGACTGGATGATCTGAAAGGTCCCTTCCATCCCAGACCATTCTGCGATTCCAATGGCAGCAGCAGCCCCCGGTGGCCTGAGAGCCAAGGCACTGGGTAAGGGAAGATCATTAACTGTGTCTGTGAACTGAAGCTGTATCTGAAGATTATTAATTGTGTCTGTGAACTCGGTCATTTTTTTGTTGCTGTTTGGGGTTTTCTTAGGTGGGGATGACATCTTTTCTACACAAGAGTGTTCCGGTGGCCCTTAGGCGTGAAGGGCTTTGCCAGGAACAGGCGCTGGGGCGTTTCGGTGGTGGTGTAGGTACTGGCAGCGCCTCGGTCACCTTACCGCTGGCACACAGGTGCCACCTGGGCACCCAAACCCGGCCCGAGGTGTCTGTGGGGAGCAGAGCGCTTCCAGGGCAGCAGCACTTCAGTCAACAGAGGGAGCTGTGGCTTCTGCGAAAACGGGCACAGAAACCGCTCACTGGGTCTGTCCTGGAGATGGAGTGATCGGGTGGGATGGCTGAGAGAGTTACTCTGACCCAACAGCGACAGCAAATGTTTTCTGGAAAGTACAAGTGATTATGAAAGGAGTTTAATTTAAATAACCCAGAAGAAAAATATTTAAAAACCTTTCTTGAATCCTTTGTTTTCCCAGAGCAACTTATACCCTGTCGTATGCAGAGAACTGTAGGCTGATAGTAACAAATTTGCAATGTGTAGGTATCTCTTAAAAATATTTTATTTTATTTTGAAGAATATGACAAAGCTGTTGGTGACAGAGGGATGCTCCTGGCACAGCATTGTACTTGTCACGCTGTTGAGCCGGGGAGATTGCTATTCCTTTCAGGACATACTGTTGTGATTGGAAAGTGGTATGGATGCTTAAGCAGGTTTGTTTAGCTGATAAAAATTGTAACCAAAGCTTTTTTTTAAGAAAAACCTCCATGAGCGCACACACAGACAGAGGTGCTGACGTGTGCAGGAGACTGCCGGGCGTTGCATTGTGTGGCCATCGGAAGAGCTGGTGCGGGGCACGGCCGGGTGCTGGGCAGGGCTGGCTCGCACGGAGCCCAAGGGCCCGAGTGGGGCCACCCCAGGTGCAGAAGTAGCATTTGGTCACTTGAGTGTGTTTTCTCAATCTGACTGAAATCTTTCTGTTGTTTTTATAGTTTTTAAAAATCTCAAATCGTTGAATGGTTGTTGGATAAGACTGCTCCTTGTAATTAAAAGCCACATGTTTTCTGCAGGCATCAAAGCGCTCGTGCTGCTGACCCAACCAAGGCCTTTTTTTGTTTTACATTCTCCATAGCCAAGTTCCACCTGCGGTGTTCTATCACACGAGGAGCAGACTGGGTTTTTGTCCCACCCGAGCAGGGGCTCCGGGTGCCGCTCCGGGAAGAGCAGCGGAGGCATTTCTGTGAAGCGTTCGGGTGGGTTCCTGTGAAAGCCAGGTGGCTGTGAAATAAGAGGTGTTTCTGGTGTAATGCCCTCTCTGTGGAGCGTGTCCCGCGACGGGTGACATGCTGCCAGCACGGCAGCCATGTGGCACCGTACCCCAAGGAGCCCCCCAGGCCAGGGCGATGCTGCAGGTCCCTGCCCTTCTCCCTGCAGGGGTCATTACACAGCACGCGCTGGCTTTTAGGCTTCTTTTGGATAGACTTGTTGGCAGGGCTCTTCATCAGGCCCCGAACTCTACCGCAAGCATTTTGAACTTGTGTAGACCAGGAGAAGAGAGTGCACCCTCTTGCACAAACCTTAATTGCATTGTCTTTGTTTAACATAGAAGTGCTGCTACTAAAAATTTACTGTTTCAGCAGTAAACTAAGCAGATGATTCTAACAACCCCTTCTGATTTATTAAAAAAACAAAAAAAAAAAAGAGTCTGGGAGAAAAACTTGATTTCTTCGGGAGGACAAGGCTTCTTGAAGTTTTAAAACCATAAATACCTTTAGCGGCAATAGATTAGAACTATGGAAGTCTCACGTGTGGATATTACGCTGATAAGTGACACTGGAGTGTCTGTAACATAGCATAAATATAATATACTCCCTGATTTTTTTTCCACCCTTCCTTCCTGTTAATTTACACAACGTTTATAAACACATTTTATACCGATTTGCATGTAGAAAGCTTTCTGTTACTTCACTACTTCTACTTGTCAATATTTGCTAAATATTCATATGTAATTGATTGTCTCTATATTACATATTTATGTATACTTATACATCTGTATATAATTTAATGACGTTGCCTCTAGGAGTTGTGATGCAGTAGGCTGTTTAGAATATCTCTTCAGAAGTTTGGTACATCCAGATCTTTTACATCACTTCTTTAGTCTGTGGTTTTAGAACTCCTGTATTTATAGGCAGCTCTGGAAGTTTTAGCATGATGAGAGATTATTTTGAATGGTTAAAGTGTTTGATGTTCCTGAATAGAGAGAAGAATTCACCCACTAGTCTATTATGCGGCTCGAATTGCTCTGGGAAGGTAAGGTGGTGTAGGTGGAGTGGACAAAGTGGCAGGACGGGACGGCCTCCCCCGGTGCCCTGCGGGGAGCGTCTCTCACACCACTTGGCTGACTGTCCGACCACACTCCCTTCACAAGCCATCCAGCTGCTCACTGGGGTCCTAAATGAAACACCGAAATCCTAGGTGCATCTTTGAACACACAAAGGAGACCAGGAGAGGATGGCGAGCGAGTTCTCGAGGCTGGTGGTCTCAACAGCAGTAGGTGTGTGGCAGCTCTGCAGACACAGAGACTGGTCACGGCAGCAGGTTTGCTGCAGGAGGAGCTGAATGGTGCACACAAGGCTCCTGAATATAGTCCAGCTGCGGAACAAGCAGTACTGACCCAGTTCAGAGAGGAGAACGATGCAGAACCCCCTGAGCATCTGTGTGTCCCCTGCCAGCATGAGGAGGCTTTTCTAGTGTCTCTGGCCCATCGGTTTCCTTTGCCGTTGGCTCTCCGTGGTCGTTATAAAACTGAGGCCTGCTAATGGGGTGATGTACTATCTGTGTTTTTCCAAGAAAAGTGAGCATTTTGAAAAGGAGTCCTAACTTCTGGCAGGGACCACTTCCTCTGCACGGAACGCATTTCTGCATTTTGAAGCCTCTGAGTTACCACTGACAGGGCAGAAAGCTACCAAATAATGCTCTCGTGTCACCGCTGGGGTTTTCAGTGCTGAAGTATGCATCTATAGATGTTACTTTGGGATGACAGTTATAAAATAAACACCTCTGTTTAATCTTTCCGTAACTTTCCCATCAAGTTCTATTTAGAGAACCACGCTGACCCTTCTCATAACCCTTCATGGCCCAACCACAAATGTCTCCTCTATCTCCAGCTTCCAAGTCATTTGATGACTTTAAAAATAGGCTAAAAACATTTTTCCTTAACAAAGCAAATATTCTGACCTAAGTCACCTTCATTTTTCTACAGGACCATGCAGCCGTGCAGGGCAGTGAAGTGCAGTGCGTGCCATAGGGAGTGATTTTGAATGGAGTCAGCACACAACTGACTTCCAACAGCTGGGCGCAGGCTGCAGCCATGGCGTGCCATGGGCTCCAGGTCCCTTGATTGGTCATAACCATGGCACGCCATGGGATCCAGGTCCCTTGATTGTCGTAGCTGGAGCATGCCACGGGATCCTTTTGGCCATTGTGCCGGGGCTTCCTTCCCCTTGAAACCAAGGTCAGAGCGGAGTGCTGAATAACCCAGCCTTGCCCTGGTATGGAGTCAAAACTCAGCTGGGACATGCTCTGGCCCCAAGAGTTGGGATCTGTTCCTGATGCCAGTAGTTTTGCTCATAGACTAGAGTTATTCAGAAAATATTTTCCTGCATAGGTAAGTCCATGTACTGAAAGGATCGATCCTATAGCAATTTAAATGTAATGCAAAAAGGAGCCCTCCCTTTTGGATTCATGTTGCAATTCTGTGTCTGAGTCGTATTGTAAAAATTGTACATGATTTGTGAGGTCTCGGAATGAATGCTGAGGATGCAGACAAACGTTACTCATCTGTGTGGGCCCCCAGTCATTTAATAGTGGATGGAGAAATTAGAAGAAAGGAAATAAAAGCACATAGCTTTGGAGGTGTTCAGCATCAAACCAGGCATTTCTTGACTTTAGCAGCTGTTCTGAAGCTGCTGGAACATACTTTGCGTGTAGGGTACATCGTCAGTCTTGAGTTTAACATATGGTTCAGTTCGGATCTTGCCCGTTTGCCTTCTGTGTCAGCCCAAAGTACGTGGCACTGCTGGGGATGTTGTGTTCCACTTTCGCTCAGATGAGCAATCTCCCTATCTTGTTGTGAGCATACAGGTCAAGTCCCTTCTCTGGTGGTAGTTAGTCATCCAGTGCCTTTCTGTAGTTTTCCACTGTATGCCCAGAAAAATTCCAACTTTGCTGTGAAAGAATGCTGCATTGGATCTGCTCGCTGAGCCTACGATGCTGAGAGAGATGCCATCAGGTCCTGGCTGTGCGCACCACGTGTCATCTCCCGGCCAAACGTGTGTGTGTTTGCATATGGGTACTCGGGCTCTGGTTAGACCGAGTCCGTGTCACAGGGACTGACTCTGCAACAGAGATGCAGTTGTACATTATTTTTTTTTTTTCTTGCAATATCAAATCCTTTTAAACTTCCTGCTGCTTTAAAGTTTCAGGATGTGCCCAACATGTGAAAGGAAACAGCAAATCGCTGCCCGATGCATTGATTTTATTTGCCTTTTTAAGGCTAAAAATACCCACACGTTCATTAAAGTAACTTTCTTGTGGCTGAGCATGAAAACATACTGGTTTGCATTGGTCTGCAAAATACGGATTATAGATGTCATCAGCACAAAGAAATACTGCAATTCCAAGTTAGCGCTACATTCCCAGAGCATTCAGGTGGTGGTGCAGAATGCGCTTTGTGGGTTGTGACAGTTGTGAGTGCTTCTGCCATCCCAAGCAGACTTTTCGATCTAATTCCATGTTCTTTCTGAGTTGCATAATGACAGCCTATTTAAGGTTTAAGTTTTACTAGTAAATCAGGCTGTGTAGTTGGCACTGAATAACTGCTGCTGTTGTAGATGATTGGAGCAAATGAGCTGAATGCAGTTTGAACAGTAAGCTTTTGTTTAATTAGACGTGGAATATGAAATCTTTCAGGGCGGGTGGTTAGCTTAATCTCTGCCATCTGACAGCATCATCCATACTGGTGACATGTCTTCTTTGGATGTCCTAAGTCAAATAACATATATAAGGGGGTTTTAAAACTGACACAGAAAAAAAGAACGTAGAAGCAATCAAGTAGAGGAAGAGTTTCAATACTTGTGTGAACGAATTCCTATGTTTTCTGTAGTGAAAAATATTTGTCTACATATTATGGGCAAAGCATGCCTATAACTTTGTCTGCAACATGAAAGGAATTTCTGAATAGCATTTCAAATGCACTGAGGTGTGGTTTCTTTTTCATTTCATTTTGAATAATTGCTTTTGAAAAACTGGAGTTGAAGTCTTTATCCGTCATGTTAAAATGTCAGTCTAGTACTAAGGCAACTCCACAGTGTCTATGGCCGATGTTGTGGGTACTGGGCAAAAAGGAAAGCACAATGTTTTTTTGCATCCTCTACAAAAGTCTGTTCTCTGTTAGTAGTGTTTTAGTTCAGACAATGCGTTTTTTAGGCTTTTTGTCATTAAGGATTGTCAAGCAATACAAAACCAAAAGGCTGTAAGGAACTGGCTGTTAGAAGGGTGAACTGCTGCTTAGAAATGTCATTTTTTCCTACAGTGTCCAGGACTGTGCCCCTGTTCACCATTTAACAACTCCAGCCTGATTTTTTTTATGCCTCCTTGTCTTCCATGCCAGGGAGAGCGCAGCAGACGGGGTATTCACTGGAGGGGAATCACCTTAGCTGTGAAAGTCAAACTTGCTGTTGAACCCTGTCTAAATAGGGACCGAGGGCCATGAAGATCATCCTCTTGCAGAACAAGTACACCTGCAAGTCAGTGACTGAACTCTATTAGTACTAACAAAAATCTAAGACAGAGAGAAGGGCTGTAGGAGTTGTGCCTAGTGTTTATGAAGCCTGTCTGACAACTGGAGCCTTCTGCGTGATCACTTTTACAAAAGTTTTGTGTCTTCTCGCGTGGCGACTGGGAGGAAGACTGCCCTTGCTCTTGAGCCTTGGTTATGACCGTTACAGCGGGATATACCCTTCTTCACGCAGGAGGCTGAAAAATGTGTTCTGGGAGGGCAATTTTAAGGAAGGGTACAGTAGGGTAGGACCGGGTGCTCTCAATGCCAAACCCTTTTCTTGTGTACTGCTTCAACACAGACACAGGCCTGGAAACTCAGTATGTCTTTGCTTAAATCACGTGCTATTGAACTCCGTCAGTGCGTGTGTAACCATCTCAGGTAGTCTCATGATCTCCTTTCTGTTGCTCTCTTCTAGCGCTCGCTGCATGGTCGGGTTGCCTGTCGGATTTAAGTGACAGTCCATTCATGTCTGTGAAAGCCTAGCCCGTCCGTTTGCAGTGTCCGCAATGACTGTGGTCATTCCAACAACGAACTCTGTCTCCGTTCCTTGTGAGATGGATCCCTCCAGCACAGGCCATGGACTCGAATTCAGGCCTTCCCCTGAATCTGCTCATTTTTCCATCTGTAAAATGGGGCTATTAGAGGCATTTGAGAATTCTGGAGCTAAAAGTGACGTTTTACTGGAATTCTTGGCATTTGCAAAGTTTTATGCTTGCTGAAGTCAGGATGATGCTTTGAAACCAGCCTTCCCGCTTCTTTCAAACAGAATTGTAGAAAATCTCCATCAATTTTTGGGTGTCTGACTCTCTGGATTGCACCTAAATCCAGCTATGATGCACGTGCAAGGGCTTGTATGACATTTTTTAATTTTGTGTAAGAGGAGGAATGGAGAATGCAGGATATGTATTTAAACTTCTTAAATTTATTTTTTTGTTCTATATAAAATGGAGTAGGAAAGCATTCCTGTTGTTCTTTGTTCTATAGAATTTTGTATCTCTTCAAAGTATCTTTTTGTTGTTGTTCAATTGTACTTGATGTTCTCACTTTAAGTATTGCCTTACTGCTTTGGTGGGTGCTCGGGGGGGGGGGGAAGCTCCTGCCACAAGAGCATCCCAGAAAGGCCCGGGGTGAGGCGAGGGCTGTGGGGGGGTGGGTCACGAAGGATGTCTTGGCATCCAGCCAGGAGCGGGCAGTGGTCTTAAATTGGAGGAACAGAGAGAAATGAGAGCAAAATCGCAGGCAGGAGGCAGTTACAAAAGGGCTTGGAAATAAAATCCTAAGAGGTCCAAAATGAAAATGCTGAGACGGGGGCGCATGAGAAATGACTTACTTCCAGAGATTTTGAGCTCCTCATTGTGTTTGGGGTGTTTGGTTTCCTCCTCCTTTTATGAGCATCCTGGCGGGTGCCTGAGCCCCTTCATTGAGCTCTGGACCTGTCTGAGCAGCACAAATGGGAAATGCCCATGTCCTTGCTTTCCTGCAACCCCTTAGAGCGTGGCTGCAGGTTTTGGAGCAAACTGAGGTGCTCTGTAATGCCCTGTTCTGCATGGGGGTCGTACTGTGTCATTGCTCGCAAACGCTGTAAGGGCGGAAAGAACAATTTAAGGATTCAAAAGCTGCTCTTATTGGGACATTTTAAGCAATGAAAGCGTACCTGACTATTTCACCATCGATCGTTACTGCGTATCGTCGTGGGAAGAGAGAAGTAGTTTATTCAGGTATTTTCTAGTGATTGTAGCAGGGAAGAGTGAAACCCCCCCCGGGCTGTAAGAGGCGAGGGCAAGTCGGGAGCTGCCCGGGGCTGCGGTGGACTCGGCCCCGCCGCCGACACCTTCCCGGGGCTGCGGCTCGGTTCTGCCGCGCCGCCCCCCTCCCACCCCGGCCCGGCCCGGCAGGGGGGTGGGGGGAGCCCTTCACGGGGGCACCGGCCGCCCCCGGCGTCCTCCCCGGTGCCGTGCCGTGCCGTGCCGGCTGGCCTGCCCGGGGGGGCGGCGGGCGCGGTGCAGCCGTGCCCGCCCGGCGGCCCAGCCCCTTCCCCGAGCCCCGGGGCCGCCCCCCGGCGCGGCGGGGGCGGGGACGGGCCTTCCCGGCTGCCGCTTCGGGGGCGGGCGGGTGCCGGTGCCGTGCCCTGCCCCGCCCCGCCCCGTCCCCTCCCCTCCCGGGGCGCCCGGAGGAGCAGCAGCGTGCCGGGCCCGGTCCCCCGGGATGCGCCGCCGCCGCTGACCGCCCGCCGCCCCGCGCCCGGCCCGGGGCCGAGGCGGACCATGGTCCAGCGCTTCAGCCTCCGCCGGCAGCTCTCCAAGGTGGGTCCCGGCGGCACCGGCCCCGCGGCCGGCCCGGGCGGCCGCCCCCGCTTTTGTTCTCGCCTCGCAGAGACACAAAGGGCTCTGCTCGCGGCGGGTTGTGGTGTTCTAGGGAGGGTTTTGGTGCTCCGAGGCAGGCTGTGGTGTCCCACGGCAGGATGGTCTCGCAGGGACCGGTTTGGCTCCTCTGGCACCGCGCTGGCCGTGTGGGCTTGGGGAGGCTGCAGGTCCCTTACTGGGTTTCTCTCGGGACTGAACGAAGGGGTGTGTGAAAAGGGGGCACGTAAGGGGCAGCCGTGCCGATAGGTGCCTGTGGCGGTCACTGAAACATGTGCTTGGTCCCGGCTGGAATGGCTTCATCAGCCGGGAATGGGAGTTGTCCCGGCGAGACACCTGCAGGAGGGGCAGAGCTGGCCCCGCTCGCTGCCGGCACAGCGCTGAGAACAAAGGAGGTGCTGCGAACAGGTTCTGCTCTTCGATAATTACGAGTGTTCTAATTCATTTCAAGAAGCTGCTTTCGAGGAGAAAATAGTTAATCCGTGTAGTCTTGCAGTTTTATCGCTGTATCAATCTAATGCCTAGAGTTTGAAAAAACGTTTGGAAAAAATGAACCTGTGAATAAAAGCGAGGCAGGGTAGCGCACTACAGGTAGAACACCTCTACAGAGCTGCCGGCACAGCCCTGCTCTTGCGCCCAACCATTCCCCATGAGCGTACTTGGCCCTGGATGTAGGAATTATGCTATTAATTGAACGCATAAACACTAAGCTGAATTTTCATTTTACATTAAGCTCTTCTCCCCCGCCCCGCCCCCCCCCCCCCCCCCGGTATTTGTGTGTTTGTAAAGGTTTTAAAATGCGTTCATCAAAATATTAAAATGCTGTTATCAGCATTTAAAGTAGGTCAGAATTCGCATCCTGCAGACTCTCTTGGGAAAAGCTATGGATTTGCAATAAGTTGGTATCTTTCTTATTTATTTGTGATTTTTTTTTTAATATCTCCTCATCTTAGAGAAACTGATGTGGCCATTTTAGGGGCTGTGAAGAGGTGAAACTTGCATCTTTTCACGGTTTACCTTGTTCCATGACAAGAGCTGTGCCTGCAAGCAGTAGAATCTCTACAGGCACTCCATAGTTCAATCTTCCCCTCAAAAGAGACTTGATCTAGTTAGTAATGAACGTCGTATCTAAGCTCTGTTTATATGGGGCAGCCAAAACAGCTTTACATGAACTCCTTTGGATAACTCCATTTTAATTCTTGTTTATCAAGGCAGTCAGGGGGTTTGGAAAAATGGTTACACTGATTTTTTACTATGGGAGAGCTGTTTCCAGTCTGTTTTTCTAGCTCTCTCTCCATTTTTGTGTTGCCTGACACAGTTGAGTCTTGCGCTGAATTAGCTCTGGCTGTGGTAAGCCTACTTTAAACAATTTTCTAGCCTTGACAGCTGCTTAACTTCTTTGTTTTAATTGTAAAAGATGCTCAACTTTTACAGCGTGGTGAACTGAAGGAGAAAATGAGAGCTTGGTCTGTATTCACCAAAATAAAAAGTGTAGTAGTATGAAGGAACAGCCAAAGCAGATGGTGTTCATGTAGGTTTGGATCTGGGATGAGACCTTTCTCTCCCTGTCTCCTCACTGCTCTTTAGAAGGGCGTTGGGAAATCCCTTTGTATTTTGAGTCTTTGCAGGGCAGGGTAAGGGGCAGCACTGGTGTTATGAAGCACTCTGTCATCTATTGGAGGGAAACCACAGGAAAGACAGAGCGTGATGACTGCCAGACTTCATAAAATAAATCAGTACTTTGTTAATATTCTCTGTGCAAAAATCTTGATTCTTTCATGGTTGCTGACTTGAGACTTCAAAGTTGGCAAACATCTATGTGGGACCTGGGGCACTGGCTCCCAGGATGGGTTCACTTCTTGGGTGAAATGGGACATTATTAAACATTGTGCCTGTGTTTCGCAGCTGCAAGGTCAAAATTCCAATGTCTAAGTATATTTAGTGGTGGAGGCTTCAAATAGAATGTGACTGTGCTGATTTGAGAGCTACGAGCTGAAAAGTGCTGCCACCAGTGCATGTAGAACTTGAGCAAAGGAAACGTAGGACTTCATGCGGGAAGGAAAAATATGGCTTCGTTTGGCCCCGAAGAGCTGGTTTCCCTTTCAACATGGCTATTTGCACTGCATGGCTTTGATCAAATCCTTTAAGCTCTCCCAGTCTCTGTCTTCCTTCTGTGAATGGGGTTAATGCCTTTCTCTTATTTACATAATGGCTGTCCAATTTTGAAACACTGTTCTGGGGAGAGCTGTATAAGCACTTAACCGTGTGCTAACTCATGAAATGTTTGCATTTGATAACTTGTTTGTGTCAGGGATTTCAGAAAGTTTTACGCAGACTTATCTTCAAGTGTTACTTCTTATTTTGCATATACCAAACCAGTATTTGATATTTGTGGGTTGCTGCTTGGATTCTGCAATAGTTTGCCAACTTAAATGCCTGTAACTGTTAAAAATATGAGTTACTTAAAGGTAAAATACTTGATGGCTTTTGGACTGGTGCAACAAATGTCTTCCCCAGGCCAAACTCAGCTTGTTCACTTTGTTTCCTCCCCCCTTTTTTCCTTCTTTTTTTTCCCCCTCTTCCCTAAGTATGCAAAGTGTTTTCCAAGTTTTTTCGTTCAGACCACTCTCTGTCTTGTACTGTTTGGAAATCCTTGGAGGGCCCGCAGTGACTGTCACCCAAGACCTCAAAAGTGCTTGTTGCTGCTGTGTTACGTTTAACTGGGGAACTCCCTCGCTCTTGGAGTAATAGTACAAAATGGTATCCAGCTTTTACTCAGCTTGACTTTGTCCAGATGTTTTAACTGGGTTTATGAAAGTAAAATAATAGAGATAAATTGAACTGTACTTGAGGAAGTTTTCCTAAGTTAAAATGCATATCCTTTCTTTTAAAGGTTCTGCTCTCCCAGAAGAGATCAGGTCAGCCAAGTAGAGCTTTCATATACAGCTGAGGCTTTGACTAGAAAAGGTCGGGTTCATTTTAAAGAAAGAAAAGGCCAAAAGTATTTTTTGTGAACTGCGATGATACTGGGTTCATTTAACCAGCATGTTGAATGTTAAAAAGTTCACGCTGTACTATTCTGCTCATAGGTACTATGTGAGTTTATTAGCCCCTGAACTGTCTCTGCGTTGTCACTAATGTGGGTTGAGTTTATTTATGGGAGAGGACCTTCAGTGGATTATGCCACAATAGCCTTGGAGTTCTTTTACTCGAGCTACAAGAAGTTTCTTTTGGTCCCTAGGAAAGTCCTGCTAGCCCCTCTAAAGGCTACAGTGGCCAAAGGTGCTGGTGCCAATAGCACCGTCTGCGCTTCTCCTTGCCTGGTAGAGGCAGAGCTTCCTCCAGCGGTGCCTGCTCACCTTCCTCGCGGCCATGCTTCTCTCCCGTCGCCACTGGGCTCAACTGGGTTCTTCTTCAGCTCTGTTCCTTACCCAGGGTTGATGGAGCATTTATTCTTTATGGTGCTGGCCTTGTATTTTTGTGGGTATAGGGTCATAGGCGGGAGTCTCTATCTACGGATAGAAATTGTTTGGTAAAGATGACTGTAGTGTAAAATAACTTTTTTAGCAATCTAAATTTACTATGAACCGATACGGACTAATATATGATATTAAAGCAATTAACCCTTTAAGACTACGTCCCTTAACTGTCACCTAAAGACATTCCTATGCAGAATCGTGATACTTGGGATTCAAGAACTGTTTGTCTCAGAGCAAAAAAGGTCAGTAATGGTCTTTGCTAAGTTCTGTGGGTTTCCAGAGCCTATTGGTTGAATTGTTAGGGCTATACCCTTCTTTTTTGTGTGTCTGCCTCTGCCTTGGGGAGGGAGAGTCCCTGTAGAAGCTTGTAATGCAAAATAAAATCACTCTGTCCTTTCTTGACTCCGTGAAACAATTACCCATGAAGTCAAAAGTAGAGTGACTTGACAGTGCTGAGCTGGGGGGTCGGCTGTTGTGTAGCTGTTTCCTGTCTATCAGTGTTCTGGGTGGAAAAAACGCATTTATTGATAAGCTCCACTAGTGGAGATGCTCAGCTCCTAAGAATTTTTTCCTGTCTGGACTAAGCTCATTTTTACAGCAGCATGTTTTATTGGTAAGCCCTTGCCAAACAGTCTGAAATATCAGGCTATGATGATCAGTTTATCAGGGCAGAGCTCTCCTGATATTTGATATTCAAAGGGGAGATTACATTTAGCAAAGGTATGGTGCTGATTCCACTTTTATAGCTAGCTAAAACGATCAAAAGCTGGATGCTTCTGTCTCTTTGTTCTACTTGATTTTTGTGATATGTAGCATCAAAAATCCTAGCTATGTTCAGAGTGCGTCTGTTCATTATTAAAATATATAAAATAATATCTCTCATTGAGTTCTCAGTAAAACTGTTCATAGAGCTGATATCTAATGTGGCTTGGCTACAGTTAATAGTGGGGAGAGTCAGAAGTAAGAGGAGGGTTTGGAAATTTGATGCGTTTCAACCCTATTTTCATGTTTAATAGAGCAGCAGGAAAACAGTTTTCCTGTGGTTGTTCCAGTTCTGCACTGCCCACAGAACTGCAGTGACGTCATCGTACCCATGGCTGAGCAAAGCTGGCTGGATGGTCCCATCTAATGGGACCTTCGTGGGGTAAAAGGACACTTAAATTACCACATCACTTGCTCCATGGTAGATTACCTTTAGATTACCTTTCTCTTGTGGTAGATGTGATGCAGCTTGAAGCAACTTGCTGCTTGGGGGAACTGGTAGAAGGTCGCCCACCTTCACAGCAGACTTTGTGGTGTGCTGCGAGTCTGTCCTTGGCGTTCCTCACCATGGCTAACGTACGTGCCCTCCCTCAGGTCAAGCAGAGGATCAGCTTCAGCTTATCACTGTCAGCACAAGGGCACTTATCCGGAAAGGTCCTGTTGCCCCTAATGGGCGGGCAGCTTTGCTCAGGTTGGCTGTTTTGAGTGCCCTGTTGCAGACAAGCCAACTGGAGCATCTCAGTATATTTCTCATCGCAGTATTTAGTTCTGAATCTCTTCCTGCGGGATTCTTTGTAAGGTTTACTGGGCAAAAGGCTTGTGTAAACAGAGCTGAGAGGTGGTGGGATGTAAGTAGGTCCCCAAGCATTGGTGGCCATGCTGGTGTTTGAATGAGTGAGTACTGTCAATGAATAAAAATATCGTGAATTTTCTGGGCAAGATGGGTCCCTCAAGAAGGGAAGGAGCTTCCACTGCATCATCTTGCTCAGAGGAGCATGTGGGAAAATGTTGCAGAGATATCACCTTCATCTTGCAAAAGGAAAATGAGCTTCTGGCACTCTTTTTAAGAAGTAGGAGTAACAGGTTTCATGAGGAGTTTGTCCTGTCTCGGTGTAACAGCTTCATGAATGCCGTGACAGTGAGAAGGAAAATAGACTTGGAGCATCTTCCCACAGTGGTAGTTAACAGGGTATATGAGCCTACACCTGCAGAGATAGTAGAGGTAGGACTAGCGACTTCTCTTTATGAAAAGACATTACTAATAATCCAGAGAGTTACCCCAATATGTGCCAGCTCATTGCCAAACAGATGCAGGATGCTAAAGGATGTAAACACAGACTACAGGTGGAATGCAGCTTACATAAATGCATCTTTCCTTTTAATGAAATTCCACAGCTCGTGGCAGTTTGCAGAATATCATCATACTTTATAATAGGTGCTTACATGGGGCTGGATAGCAATAACAATTGGAATTTCCTGCCAGCAGGGATCAAAGGAAGCATTACAAGTGTTGTCATCTTTACTCTGAATTAGTTTCCTTGAGGGGTCCTTTGCAGAGATTTTGGCTTGTGTCAGTTTGCCCCTCTCCCCTCAGTTCCCTGTGATAAACCAGCTGGATTCTTCCTCAGCCAGTGTTTCTTCAGAGGCAGAGAAGAGTTTGCTCTCGTTTTGCAAATCTTCCCATTCTAAATGTGACAGTCAGTGATAAAAATGCATATGAAAACCAGGTCCTTTTCAGAAAGGATAGAAAAGCTGTTACGCTGGAGGAAGGCCTCAGAAGTTTATGGGGAAAGGAAATAATGGGAGCAGGAGAACTCGAGTTAGTTTTCAACTCTCACATGATACCCAGTTTGACACTCTTCTGTCTTGACAAAGGAAACAACAGCGACCTCCAAAATAATTCTTATCAGAGATAAATTGTAAACACTTGTATTGGTGAGCAGAGAAACGGCTGGTGGAGGTTTCATTCAGAGGGTTTTGGCTGTTCAAAGATGGGATTTGCCTGTTCTGTCAGTCAGATCCGCTCAGTTTTCCCAAAGGCAGCTGTGTAAGGTGAGTGGTGTGGTCCTGTTCCTACCGACCGAAGCTGCATCATAATACACCTCTGTGATGAGCACATGAGCACCTGATTTGAGCAATAAAAAGTTCCAGAGTATCTTCTCACACCATGAATTTCATAGTTGGGATTATATTTAAGATAAATTGACAGGTAGTAAGGCTCCTCCATGAGTTGTCTCTCCATTAGACTGACTTCTGCCCTTGGGGCTGTTATTCCAGCTTCCCTCAAGGTAGACACAGTCTTTGTTTCAAGGAGAGAAAGATGCTTGGCATGGTGTGGTTTTAACTGTAGACTTTTTTTTTTTTTAACTTTCCCTTGCTTGACATCGCGTTCCCCGTGTCTTAGGGTTATAGAAGCCCCCGACTGCACGGTCCATGCCTCCCTGCCTGCACCCTGCTGTTGGTGGGGCTGGTGCCCCCGCTCGGCTCTGCTCCCCGCAAGTCCCTGCAAAATTCACGAGAGGAAATTGGGGTTAATCCCATCAAATAACACATTCCATACTGAAGTTAAGTAAATTCTAAATCAGTGTAAGTTTTTGTTAGTATATAATAAATGAAGTTGTATGCGCGGTTCAGACTACTCACTTTGGAGGTGGGGTGTCTGAATGGCCCGTCTTCTGAACGCAGAAACTAATTCACTTGAGAACGTGGTCTAAGTTCCGGGTCACTTTGATAGACGTTGATAGGAAAACTAGAGAAGCGCGTGTTGGTTGTTTTTTGGTGTTTTCTTTTAGCTTAAGATGTAGTTTGGGTACCACTGAGATCAGCTGGTATTTGAATTGGGAATTCAGCTTAGAAAACATTCCCTTGTGAAATTCAGGTGCATATACTTCAGTTCTGAGCCTTGAGACTATTTAAAATAGACAGAAAAAATTGTTAAAATAATGAAGCAAGGTTCTAATCTTTCAAAGAATTACTATGAACATTTTAGTATGCATTAAAAAATAGAATAGTATTTAGATTTGAAATACAAGTAATAAAATGTTTCAGGAACACAATGGAAGTGCTATCGTTTGACTTTTTTGATAGGGCATTCAAAGGGCACACACTTAGCAAGAATGGAGCCCAAGATCACAGGAATGCAAACAGTAAAGTGTTACTACAAGGGGATCTTTTATTGTTTCTTTCTTGAGTGCTGTTGGTAAACACTCAACTGCAGAAAAATATTTTCTCCATGTTATCTGCATACATTGTCATCATAGTTAACTCTCAGAAGCCTATGAGCACTGATGTCATGCTTGGAAAATCTGTAAGCGGTAAAAGTTTCAATACTGGAATTGCTAGCTACTCCCAAAGAAAATGAAGTGTGAAGGAGTGCTGAAACCAGCGCAGGCACTTTTCTTTGCCTGCTCCAGCACGTCTGCCTTGGGGGTGTGCTGAAACCCACTGCCCACACCGTCGCTGTGTAAGGACCCGGCATCCTGTTGGTGGTGAATAAAAGCTTACAGGGAAAGAAATATTTCTATCATCAGAAATAAATTATTTCAGCCTGATGGCATTGGCAAGGGGACAATGGGAGCAGAGGAAATGAGGAGGTGTTCAGGGGAGGCTGGATTGCGAAGCATGTGAAATATTAGTGCCGCAACGGTGCCCACAGGTCTTCAGTGTTTTGGGCTGCTGCTTTGGAATGGGACGAACGTCACTAACAATCTTCTCCATTTAAATAAGCTTTTAGTCGGTGTGTGTTCTTTCTTTCAGTGAAATGTAGGTTCCCTTTCTCTTTATGCTAAAGACCACCCCCACCACCCACCCCAAAAAAAAGAGGAGAGGAGAGGCATCCCCTGCTTTTTATGCACAGCACATTAATTTCGGTAGGACTTGGGCATATCTTGGGATCAGGGCCATTAATCTCTACAATAACAGTGTATCACAGAGGCGTGGAGACTCAGAGTCCTGGAGTTGAGTAGGGAAATTATGTCTTAGTCATAGCTGTTATGTGGTAGGATAAAGTGCTATAAATTTAAATACTTGTCATATTTGGAGCTATTCTCGCATTTGTTTGGTGCTTTCAATATTAATGTTCTGAATAAAATAGTTTCCTAATTAAGGTAATGTATTGGCAATACCCTGATAACTTGATCTCTTCCATCCTTCAGTCTCTTCACTGGGTTACATATGAGTTCATTTAATTTAGAATTTGCTTATTATTTTTTTTTTCCTAAAATGGTGTTTAATACCAGCTACAGAAGTTCAGGGATATGCTGTAGCCTCCATACATTATGTAAAATTATCCTTTTTGTACCGTAATGGAGCTGAAGAGAGAACTGCATTTGTACATAGACTGCCAGAAATAAATGGTTGCATAAAATATGAGATCTTAAGCACTCAAACTGAGACATTTCAAAAATTAGACAGTCCCCTGAGCAGGTAGAACAGGTTGTGGATTATCCAAACAATTTAGCTAATCAGGAGTGAGGAAGTAATTTTTCACTGGACAAGTGAAAGTCTTTATCCACGTTCTTTCACCTTTGTCTTGCTTTTAGAGTGAGGGAGATGTCCCAGCCTGCAAAGTTGCTGATGCTGCACTGAAAATCTCTCGATCCCGGCCGTACTAAGGGATACAGCTCTTTTTGAACGCGTGTTCACGCTGCAAGAGAGGAGGCTGTGTTCCAGCTACTCCGTACCGTCATGTCTGTAGCTAATCAGATGTACCTCAGACACCATCTGCAACCAGCAGATATATATTCCTTATATATATCATAAGTTTGAGCAACTGGCACATTACTCAGCTGAACGCTGTTTTTCATTGCCTTTGCTGTAGCTGTCATCAAGCCATCCATATTTGACTACCAAAACCTCTACCAAAGTTGTTTGAACCTTTTACACGTAATTAAAGAATTAAAAATAATAATAAGCTGGATGAAAAATGCCTCCTGCTTCTGTAGTATCATTCAAGGCATTTTCTTCTAGCATTTTAATAGTAACCAGTACACATTTGAGAGGCCGTTGTAACTGTGTTTTGTTGCTGGGCCTGAAATGTTGAAGCTTGGAATGCTTTCTTGACACTCAAGAAATCCATCAAATTGTTAAACTTGAACTGTGCTTTTCTGATATTTTCCTTAAGTGGATATATAAATACTAGCCTGGTGGATTGGTGCTCTCCATGCAAGCTTCAGAGCCTGGACTGTAAATAGAAACCCGTTGGTGAGCACCAAGAGTCATTAGCAAACCAGCAGTTCCCCAGTAGCTGGGTGGGAGGTTTTGGCTGTGGAGCACTGATGGCAGCGGTGCGGGGGGTGTGACCGTCAGCGGAGAGCTGCTGGCAGCCAAGGTGATCCTGCAGTTACAGCACTGGCTAACAACTTGCTCAAAAAGACAACGATTGCACTCCAGGGTTGCACCACGGATAGCCAAGGCTTGGTGTGAAACCAGGTGTGGAAGGAATTCCGAGGTTTCTTCATCGTTTTTGGGTCTGTGGTATCTTGCAGATTTCGGAGGGAGCTTGTTGTTTAGATTGGCAGTTTGACCTGTGTCATACACTTAAATCAAACTATCGCAGTATGTTGCAACCACACACAGCCTCTAGGCAGTCTAATTAAAGCTCTGGCATTCATTAAGAGAAAACCCTAGGCGTTATTTACCAAGATTAGATTAGTATGGAGTTTGAAAAAACTGTGTGATAACTTGCAGTACTGAATGTAACAGTTATCTACAGGAATTCCACACATTTCTCTTAAATCCAGATACTGTATGGAATGGAATCCCTGCAAGAAGACGCGTTTTTCACATATTAATGGAGGGTGAACTTCTTTCCATAAACATTATTTTTTTCCATAAAAGGTACGTGCCAGCGGTTTGCTATATGCAGAGATGGAGCACCTGCGGAGCACAGCTCAATAGTCTGGTGCAGAAAACGTGCTGCAGGTAGGAGCCATGGTGGTACTCGTTTGCCAGGCAGAAAGTTGAAAAGAGCTGGTCTCTCACCAGCCAGCATCGCTGCAGAGCAGAGCATTGCTGAGAGCCCCTGTAAAGTTATCTCGACACTCTGCCTAAAGGTGGGATCTCCAGGAAGACCATTAACGTATTTCTGTTACTAAACGTTGCTTGTGAAAAATACTACAGTCCCTCAGACAAGGTGAAACCCCCATGTACTCCATCTACACGAGCCATGCGTGATCTGATGTGGCCCTGGCGGGCAGGGGCTTGGTGGCCCAGAGTGCAAGCTGCGAGCGTGGCCATCCTGCGTCCGTGCAGGCAACCAGCCCCTGGGCTTCCACGGGGACTGCAGACCCTGCGGGGGCTCCGTGCCTGGGGCAGTGGGTACAGGATCATTAACGCAAACAGTTCTTCCTAGCTGTTTGTTTCTTTTCTGAACAGTTACAACTGCAGTGTTGCTTTCAGTTAACAAGGCAGCCCTTCCATGTCTGATCTTTCACATCTTTGAAATCAAAAAGGAGGCTGTTGGTGTCGTGAGCAAATGCCTCTTTAAAAGCCAAATCAAAAGTTCAGATATCCAGAGTCAGGGAGCCGTATTCAAAGTGAATTTGATTGAAATTGTCCCTTGCTGCAGAGCAGCAGTGCGCTCTTGTGCCTGGTGACTGGTGCCAAGGTCCTGACGGTTCAGTGTGCGGACATCGTCCGAGCCAAGGCGTGACGGACCCACTCTTCGAGGGAGAGAATGAACATATAGGTTAAAACTGCCATATAACAGCCTCCACGAATTAAAGGCAGTTGGGTTTCAGGCTCAGTAACAGTAGCTCTACAATAGCCAGGTTCAGAGGAGGAGTATAAACCCATCTGTTTCAGGAAATGCTAAAAAAAGATCAAACTGATTTTTAAATGTATGCTTCTTTATATAAGCATTGAATAAAGAAATAACAGTGGTGTACATTGTGCCTTGGAGATCAAGCGATGAATAGAAGTGATTTGGTATCATGCTTTGTCTGCGAATTAATTGGCTGCCGTTGCTGCTTGACCATTAGCCCAGGCCGGGTGGGAGCTGTGCCGGGCCGTGTGCCTCGTCCCGTGCAGAGGGGCTCGGGGCTGCTCAGGGAGACGCTTCCAGCTCCTGCAGGCTGCCCGCAGCTCCGGTCCCCTCCGCGCCTGGGGGGCCGCTGCCTCTCACTGGGGTGCTGCCATTAGCACCTTCTGGTGGTCCAGAGCTGCTCATTAACTGAGCCTCGGTGCATCAGCAGGCGGCTCCACTCTTTGTTTCTTTACTTCTGTGAAATGGATTCAAGCGTGATAAGCGTGCTTGGTGGTGGGGAATGAGTTTCACTACTCTTGCTTGTATCTGGGATGCTCAGGGAAGTGGCTCCCCAGAGGGGAAGTTAAGTTACCACCTTAAATACAGAGTGCTCTGTAATCTCTTTGCAACCCAATAGCGTGTTGTCTTGGAGAACTGTTGGGGACTGTTAACAACTGACTGGTATCCTGTGTTGTTCAGGACTAGAAAACAGTGTTTCTAACCTTTTTGCTATTAATTGTCCTAGATAGATTGTCTCAGATATATTTGTGGATGCTGCAGTCACTCTTCTAATTGTGGTGAGTAAATACGGTCTGTTGCTTGGTTTTTCTCTTTTCCTCCCAAATAATCAGATGGATAGATGGATTTTACAAAAGCAGCTCAATTCATGTTGCTTAAAATTTTGGTCGAAATACACGAGTACTTTCTAAATCTAGAATCAGGCAGGTGGGACTGTGACAGGCACTAGTGCTGCCCCCACCCCAACAGAGGGCTTTCCAGCACTGGATCGAAAGCTGCTGATTCGGCACCTAAGGTAATCAGAAAAAAGTATCCAACTGCTTTGAGAGCTCAGCAAAAGTCATCTTCGAGTCATTTATAAACCGGCGGTATAGGAATTAAAATCCTGTTGATGTCTTGGTTACGGGTCAGGCTACTGGTGGGGAAGAGTTTCTTTTGCAAAGAGAGGAAGGGGAGAGGTGTCTTTTTCACTCCCATCCCTTGCTCTCAGGAGTTAGCTCAGGCTGGGAGGCACCTCTGGAGCTCACTGCCCAGTGACCCACTCAGAGCCGGGCCATCCTCAGCATTAGATTGTCTTGGAATCTGTGAGGCGACAGATAAGCTCCCACACTTACTAATGAGCTGCGAAATTCCAAAGGACACCAGGAATGAAGAAGTCTCTATTATGTCAGACAGCGATTTCACACATTTAGGTAAAACTCCCTGTTCATACACTCGTTTTCTGAAGAATTTTCTGTTTCCATTTCTGGAGTGGATTGGTGTTACTAGGTTTTAAGGTGGTTGTATTCTGGTTTGCGGAACACAGGAAACCCGCTGCTGACTACTACTTTGGTAGTTAATTTTTCGAGTGAGATTGGTATGGCACAGTGTCTTCCAGTTCTGCCGACTCTCCTGAGGGAGAATGGAAGGTGCTTTTGCCCCTTCTCCATGAGTAAGGCTCTCTCCAGAGCCACCTGACTGCCACAAAGGAGAGGGAACAAAAAGCCTCTGTTCTTGAAGCAATTGCTGTTCAAGAACTTGCTACGGGCCTGGTTATGGCAGACTTCTGGGGTGCTCTGCTTAATGAGTGACCTTCTGCGAAGAGGAGCGTGGGTCTGTCACACAGCTGGGTTTTCATAGCTCAGTCAGTCGCTTTTCCTCTGAACACCCCTGGCTCTTCCTCCCCCTCTGCTTTCTCTGAAACTTTTGGAGTCCTCATGGAAAGCTGGGATCCTTTTGCAATTTAGCATCGTCAGCAATTAAAAAAACCCTGTGGAAGCAGGCGTTGCACATCATCTATGCCCGTTTCCCCTCTGCTGATCAGGCTCGTTGTGGGAAGCTGCCCTGAGGTTTGGCTGTGCAGCACCTGTGCTGGAGCTTGATCCCAGCAAACTATGAATTATTGAGTGCTCCACTGCAGTCAGACAGGAGGCAAATGAAATGCCGCTCTCCTCAGCATTAGAAGCTTTAACCCAGTTTCTTACTGTGAGGTACCATTTCTTATTAGATTGTTGTCTTATAAAGGTATGTAGACTACAGCGATCCTTCAGATCCACGCAGTTTCCTTAAGAAATAATTTAAACACTTTTTAAACTCTCCTTTTAATGCTAGAAAGAGAACTTCCTATACGTTTTGACAGTTTATAATCCTTAGGAGGTATTATTGTATTGAGACTCTCATTCTGTGCTGTATTAGACGTCCTGACTGGGTCTCTCACTGCTCAAGCAATTGCTGAAAAGTCACAAACGTTTTTACCTGTCAGGTCACTTACGCAAAACCCCCAGGTGACAGGGACTAGAAGCCTGTTGCAACCTGGGTACTGCTTAGATTTGTACAAAAAAGGTACGAAAAGGTATTAGAAACCAGAGAGGTTGTCCAGCACCATAAGCTGATTTGGTTTACATGGAAATGGAAAATTAAATACATTAAGCATGTTTAATCGGATGCGTCTAATGAAGATGCAGAGTGGCTAATAGTCTCCGTGCCTGGTAATTTCCTGTGTGTGTGTTTCTCTACTGTTTTGCTTTAGAAGCTGACAGAGGCTTTTCCCTTCATTTTTCTTGGTGATACTTTTGGAAATCTTAATTTCAGTAAGGAGTTCTGTGGGTATTCGTAGTGATCAGAAGCCCTGTAGAAGAGCCCACCCTGGCCTCCCCAGGGGACAGGGGATAACCGATGTTACAGCCGGCACTGAAATCGGACGCCATTGCAGAAGAGGAGGTAAAGCGAAAAAAATGCCTTGATAAAGAAGTCGGTAGGCGTCTAGCAGAAATATGATGTGGACAGACATGATGTAGTCAAGTATGATGTCTGCCAACAGAAATTAACCCATCAAACTCTCCTGAACAAACTGGAGCTGCCACGGGGATGTTGCAGTAGGTCAGTGATTAGAGTCTTTGGGCAATCACAGGTTCCATTGAAACTGTGAACCGTGTAACTGCAGCTCACAGGTTTTGTACCTCTCCATCTTACTGACCTTGAGCAGGCGGCTGTGAATTGTTGTGCTTCGGGTTTCTACCTCTGGGGCCAAGGGGCCGCGCTGTGGGAGATGCGCGTTCCCCTGCTGCCGCCCCCTTTCTCCAGGCAGCGTCCGGCCGGAATCTGTGTGGGCTGCGCCTGTGGGCACACACTCCTGGGACTGCAGGCTCCGAGCTAAGGTAACTCTGGCTCAGACGTAGTCTTAGCAAGGCTTTGTATTCATAACATTTAGACAAGTATCTACCCCCCTTCCCATTTCCAAGGGTAAAGAAAAAGAATTACCTGACGTTTTGTGTTCAACTGCTTTTGTGCAGCAGTACCTTGACTGTTAAACACGTATTCTCCAGTGTTCTTTGTCTATACCTTCTTTGCCAGTAACTTCTAAAGCAGTCTTCTCTTTGAAGGGAATATTTATGCTAAGTGACGGCTGAATGACTGTCTGCTGTAACCCACAAACAGGCAAATCCACTTCAGCGCTGCTCTTTGCATTAACGCAGCCAGCTGAAGCAGCCCGCACCTTCGAAACAGAGAAGGTCTTACACGGGTCTCCCGCGATCCCTCTCTGCGCTGGGGAAGTACAGCGACATTCAGATAGGGGACTTTCTCTTTTCTTCTTTTTAACCTATAAATAACATTAAAGTATCTTTTTTTAGCAGGGAAGAACGAGGCCAGGGCACCCATCTATGCATTGACAGCTACACTGGCTATTATAGCTTCAAGAAAATGCCTTGCAGGATTAATGAGTCTTACTGCTAGGTAAGGTCAGTGGTGTCCCTCCTGCTCTGCAGTGTGTCTCGCTCCATTTCTCCCTCTCTATCTCTGCTGAAAGTTAATTGTGGTTGGGCATATCCTGTTTAAAAACAAAACAAGAAACATAGTTGGAAGGGGAGAAATAATGGGCGCATTGATTTTTAATGTAACCAAATGCACGCTTGAATCCATTTTTTGATGAATCTTGACACTCAGAATTAGCAAAACATAAATTTCAAGGACCGTCCTCTCTGTATTTTGCTCCATCGATTTGATTCTCTGAAATACAAGCAATTTGTGCAATGTGGAGGCTATACGTTACTGTGAGATTGCATTTTACATGTAGCTCTTTTTAAACCGTGTGTCTACTTTTAAAAAAAAAAAATCTGACTGAGCATCAGCTACTCTCTGTCACTCTGTCTCGCCACGTGTTCCAGGTTACTGAGGATTACCAGTCTCGAGTTTCTTCGACTTCCTTATGAGTAAACCTGATTTCTAGATTAAATGATCGCTTTGTTACCGGATGTAATTACCTGAAAGATTAAATAGCTTGTGTCTAGAGAGTGGTGCTGATGTCTTGGCAGCCATGGTAGTATTTCAGCTAGCGGCTTGCTGCACAGTACTATAAGCCTTATTTCTATTAATTTCATTGCTGAAAAATTAGCAAACAGTATTTATATCACATTTTATAGAAAGGGCAGTAAATTGCATTAGATACTTTGTTATGCCATGGAGAAGCAACACTTAATTATTCAAGTGGCTCAGTGGATATTTTGACTGAAACCCCATCTGCCAATGCAGAAATTGGTTCTATTTTTAACAACACGAGACACTCTTCTGCAATTATTCAGCAAAATTGCTTCTGAGCGGGTATTTTCATGCACTACTTTTGCCTGTCTCCTGGGTGAGGTTTGTGTGTGATCTTCTCTGTATATTCTTTGTTGTCGTACAACAAAGCTGAGCTGTCTCCAGCTAATCAATGCCAGTTTTCATTAAAAATGTGTGGAGAACCTCCAGTCAGGAGGCAGAAAACAACTAGGTGCTTTGAGAAAAGTTTTGTTGTCGCCTTTGAGACCAGGCGCACATATGGGTCGGCGAGGTGGGAAGGCAGGGCCCGTCGCTGCCGCGCTGTGCCTGGACCCCGGCACGGGACGGGGTGGAGCTGGATCAGCAGCGCTGGAAGACGGAGAGAGCTCTTGGTGGGATTCGCTCTGTACCTCCAGCTGTCCTCTTGTGACTGCCAGGCATTCGTCCAAGTAAACCGTGCTAATGGGCAGCGCTGTGCTGTGGTGGGTTCTCGGGGGCGGCAGCGCCGGAGGGGCGGTGAGGGGGGCGGCATCGTGGGCCTGGGGCCGGTGCGGCAGGGGCTGCCCCGGGGTGTGTGCACCCTCCGCTGAGGAAGACCCTGCCTTTGCCATTGGGTTTCCAAGCTACTGATTAAAAGTAATGGCAGCTTAGGAATTTCTCTGTGAGCTAATTCCCATGGCGAGCGGCGGTTCAGGCAGGTGTGTTTGTTCTGCTCCAGGCAGGGCTGGGGAGGGCATGGGGACGGTAGCAGTGGCTGCCGCCCCCCGGGGCTGGTGGCGGCCTGGCCCGGCTCGGTGCAGCTGAGGCTCACCAGCAGTTTGGGGAGGTGACCGTACCCGTGTGGGCTCGATGTGACCCAGGTGAGACCTCATCATCCCTCTGGGCAGTTATTGATGCTAAATACTGGGCAGAGCCTGTACAGTAAATTGAGAGTAAGAATGAATTAGTGGGTATTGGGATGGATGCATTATTACAGTAAGACCTAGAAATGTGCCAACCTGAGTTAGACCAAAGCTTCCTTAATTAATTGTTGCGAATTTTTTAGAACATGCTTTAAGTTGACTCAGACCAAGACATCTGAAATTTTCTAATTTTTCTTAAAAAAAAAATAAATCAGAAAGAGGTGGGCACACAAAAGGACTCGCTTTCTGATTATTCAGCTGTATAAAAGCTTAAACCACTGTGAGGGAAAGGAATAATGTGATAATTCTGGAGCATTATAGGATTATGAACAATCCCCCTGCTATGGTGGCTTCTGCAAAGGTTCACACTTTCAGTAGGGATTTAGAGCAGGCCAGGCCTAAAACTACCTGTGTACTTGCTGGGCAAGAGACGGGACAACTGTAAAAAATGATCGTAGTTACTGATCGGTTGGCGGGGTCTGCTATGAGAGCAAAACGTGTGCTCGCTGGATAAATTTGAAATGTGTTTATTTCACAAAACTGCAAACCCAAGCGGTTAAGCCAGGAAACCAAGCTTGCGTTCTGACAGTGGGGGCAGTGGCAGGAGGAGCACACCACTCGTCGTTTTTAAGTCCATCAGTAGTTGTTATCAGTTTTTCTAAATATTTCTGCAGCCTCGGCACCTTTTTCACTTTCCCATGTGTGAGCGAGGCATTTGCTGGCCGGGCTGTGGAGCAGGGCTGAGTCCTGGTGGGCCGGCCGCCCTCCGGGCTGCTCCTAGCAGAACCTGAGCCAGAGTCATCTTAAACTTGTCAGACCGCTACTGAGCAGAGAGTGATTACAAATCCGGAGAATGTACTAATGTAGATTATCCATCCATGTCTGTGACCTGAAAAACTGAGGGAAATACACAGTGTGGTGTCTCTTAGACTTAGCATCCACCTCTGCTTTTCTTGAAGGAAGATGGTCCAGACAGCCAGGCTGATTTGCAATTAGCAGAACACGATCCATGTGAAAACGTGTCTGGTGAATAAATTAATATCTTTTTAAAATAACTTTCCTTTAAGGACAGATGTGTGATGAATAGGTGGCGAACAGTTGCCTGACTGCAGAGCAGTAAGCTATGAAGGAACTTCTCTCGCTTTTCCTTCCCCAGAAGAATAAATTGTCTCACCACCCAGCAGTTTCCTGGATCATACAGGGCATGCTTGCTATGCTTGGCCAAGGCATAAAACAAAACCCACTTCTCGACGTGTTTTCCCGAGGGCTTGTTCACAGGTGGGAGCTGCACGGGGTTGGTCCTGCCCGTTGTGCTGGGTGGGTTTGTGGAGGAGGGCAGGAGGAAGGCTTCTGCTTCCCAGAAGAAACTCGCTGTTGGTCCCACCAGGGAGGGACGGACCAGAAGCATCGTGGTGTCTGTCAGCCATGGTCCCACTGCGGTGGCCCCTTCTGCTTTCCTCAGGCCACCCTCGCTGTAGCCGGGCACCGCAGGGGTCATGGGCTGGGTGGGAGGTGTTCCGTGTGCCTCGCCTGGGACACTGCAGTGCCCAAGGATTCCATGGGGCAGGTCTGGAGCTTGTCTGCAGTTAACTTGTCATCGGAGTCTGAGCAACCTCCCAGGGCAGGTTAGAGGGGAAGAGATTTTGAGGTTACACCTTGCCCGGAGCTCTAGAAGAGGCGTAAAGCATGTCGTTCACCCAGCAGTCTTCCTGCTGGGAGAAAATGTGAGATGTTTTTCTGTTCCAGACTGTGTTAAGGTTTTGTTTGTTTGTTTTTTAAAATAAACTTCCTAGACCATTGCCAACAGATGTATTTTGCTTTTTGGTTTTATTATTCTCCAGCAAACAAGGCTCTCACTTCAGACATGTTCCTGACGGGGTCAGCGGTGGAGTATTTTTAGCAGACTCAGTAGCTCTTCCGCAGCGCATTCGTGCCTGGCTTGCTTGGAGCTGCAGTTGCTTTCTCAAACATGCATTCGGGGCTCCTGCCAAGACACCCAGGGTGCTCCTGCCTCGTATTACAAGGTCCTGCTTTGTCAAGGCAGATTCAGCCTGGCAGGGCTGGGGCTGCTCCCCGCTAACGTGACTCTGGGTACGGCATGTTCGGCCGGTGGCGGGGGCTCGGCTGCTTGTGTCCCTGGCTGCCCAGCCGGCATGGAGGGCTCGCCGCCTGCTGCCGAAACTGTACGTCTGTGGCTTTCTTCTTTCTGGGGTGTCGGCGGTGCTGGGGTTGTGCGTGTGGCTGCTTCGCTGGGCAGAGATCTGGGTTACCCCTGAATGCCCAGGCTCAGTGTTTTTGCTGGCTTTTTAACAGTCCACCTGCGAGCTGCTGGCTATTGCGATGGCAAAGGGGTGAAATCGAGTATCCTCTGTCCGTCGTCTCATGAGGCTGGATTAGATTTCTCTTCTCTGCTGTTGCTCTGTAGCAAGCAATGTTTGTGGCCCAGCTTGGGCTCACTCTTAAAAGAAGGAAAACAACGAAAACTGCTTGCACTGCTGAGACGCTGCTAGTCTTTTAGGTGTTTGATCTGTTCTTGCTCTGGGGGGTGAAGATTTTGTGTTGGGACATTCCTCGTGAACGCAAAGAATCTGTGGTTTGAAAGGTTTAGTGATTAGAAAGGATTTCCAATACCAGAAGTCCATGGCTTTTGGGCTGTGGTTAGAGCTTCTCCAGTTATGATGATTCCTTCTAGGGAGCTTTGAGGTCAGGCTTTCTCATGGTAGTCTTCCACAAAGTGTCACGGAATTTGTCCCAAACAGCACAGAATGTAGAGAATTTGTTAGAAGAGGAAACGTGGCGAAGATCAGCTTTTAGTAATGTTTAGAATCTCTTTAGCATTTAATGATTGTGTTTCATCAGGACAGTAAAGCAATTGTAGGAAACTCCCTGTTCTTCAAGACAGAAATGCACTTTTTTGAAAGTCTGCCTGCATATCCTAGTCTCACTAGATATATTTTGTTTGACTTTAAAATTGGGTGCTTCGTTAAGAAAACAGTGGTGAACCCCATAGCGGTTCCCTTCCCACAATCTAGAGGAAATTTCATCAATCCTGGGACTGCTGGCAGCAGTAGCACTGATTTTTATCTCCGTGTTCACGCTGTGGTGCGGTGCCTGGCTGCCTGTTTGCCTTCTCATGTGAATGTGGGTGCTTTGGGGTCCGCTGGTCAGTGGGGTGGGGGTCCCCACCCCGAGGTCCGGCGGGTCCCTGCGGGCTGCGGCTGCAAGTCCATGGTGCTCCGCAGGGACGGCAGCGGGAGAATGACACAGTGTTCGGCCCGCGTACGCTCATTCCTGGAGGACAGAGCTGCATTGTTGGGACAAAGAAAAGTGAAAATACTAAAAGCATTCAAACTATTTTTGTTTTATTTGGGGAGCTTTTTTCTTTTGTGGAGCTCTGCTAAGCACCAGACCAGCCCGTAGAGCCACTGAGAGGTGAGCTGAGAGTAGAGAGAAAATCTTGATTTGTATGGGTTTTGCTTTTTTTGCAACTTACATGGAAGGGGGTTTATATTTTTATATGAGAGATTATCAAAGTTAGGCTAAGATGCCTGGAGAACTCATACAAAGGATAAGTGACGACTGATCTATTTAAAAGGGGAAAATATTTTTAGTGAATCTGTTTTCAGCTTCCGTTTCAGTGACTAATACTTTGGGTTTTAAAAATTCAGCTTTCTTGTGTTGTCAGTTTAGCTGCAAGTATCTGGGTCTTCAGTACCTCTCCAACAAAGCCAGGAAAGATCAGATTTTCTGCTATTCATATTCCTAAAGTTTAAGGAAATGTGGGTTAAAGGGAAGAGTTTTTGTAGCGGAAAGGACATGTTATGTGTGTTCTTTTATAAGCTGTCAATGGAAAAAATAGCATAGGGCTACATGTTTAAAAAACTTTTTTGTAGGTCATCTGCAAGGAAGAATTATGTGTTTGTTGTTGAAAACAATTTGGAGTTGTGGGAGTTTCTTTTATTGTAAAACAGAATAGTGGGTGTTTGGGTTCTTCTGGGTTGTTTGTTTTTTGTGGTTTTCTTTTTTTTTCTTTTTTTTTTTTTTTTTTTAAATACTGCTTTGATATTCAACTTTCACCAAGGCCACAAAGAAGTATCGACCCAGGACAGTGACTTATTGTTCAGGATGATTTGTCATTGCTATTCAGGATGCTGCAGCTTCCTCACATTAACCAAGCTATTAAATTAGCAGGATATTATCAATTGCAAGCTTCGTTGTTGTCATTAACCCAGAGAAGATAGCTGTTAAAATAGCCAGGGCAAACAGTGGTTCACTTTTTTAGAGAACTGGGATCATATCCTGAACAATTTAATTGCTAGTCACATTTCCCTGTACTGTGAAGTGTCTTCAGACATGATCATAAGCTAAATGAAAATGAAATCTTAAAAAAAAAAAAGCCACCCAAACAAACAAACACTGCAACAGTCTTAAAACCAAGGAGAGGGCGGTGGGGGAAATGGAAGTTCCAGAGACAGAAAAGCCCTAATAAGCACAGCTTCACAACAGGGGGCTGAAATTTGAGAGAAAAGAACTGAAATTAGCCCAAAGCGAAGTGTCTGGAGAGTTGGGAAGCAGAAGAGTGTTCTGGGGCTCAGGGCCGGGCATTGGGAGCGCACGGGGCGCTGGACCCGGCTTTCCGGTGGGCGGCTGTCAGCACGCGCCGTGTTCAGAGCTGGGGGCTGGCAAATGGACGGAAGAAGTGCAGGGGTTTGGGGGGGCAGCAGAGTGCAGGTCAAGCTTTCAGAAGGAGCAAAACCGAGCTGGGGATGAAGCCTCTCAGTGAGGAGGTGATACAGTAGGTTGAAGGGATATTTCCCATGATTTTGGGCTGTAAGAGTGCAGGTAGAGGTGCTATCGAGGCTAACACTAGTTAAGAGATCTTCTGGGAGAAGACTGTTGTCTAAAAGGACAGACGTAGAAACTACGCATTTGAAGGGTGTCCAAATGCATAAAGCAACGCCAGGAGTCAGTACTGGCAATGAGTGTAGTGCGTGAGACAAACCCGTGAGAAGAGGCTGAAGACAGTGGCATCTTCCTGAGCAGTCCATAGTATTAAAAGATTTTTAATCAAATAGAGAGAAATGCAAAAGCAAATGCTTCCTGCTTTATCAAGAACTCTATTTCAAAGACAACATCAATTTAGCCATTTCTTCTCCATCAATAATGCATCAGTTTGGATTTAAGGTCACATACGCTGTAATCTGTAGACTAGTGTTTACTTGGAAAGGAAGGCGGCGCTAATTTGGGGAAGACTGGTGGAGAAGACAAATATAACCTGGAAACACTCAAACACAAATGCTAGTTTCTGTGATAGCCAACTGCCTCTATAGTCTGTGGAAGGGACAGAATTTTCTGCTTTCTGTCCGTCAGTTGGGCTTGAACGCATCTTGAGAGCGTTGGATCATCGCACGGTGCTCTGCCCACGTACGCTCTGGTGTGGTGTAGCTTCCTAGGCTTCTGGGTAGGATCACCGTAGGCAAAGATTATCAGAGCTTGTGACTTTTGGATTGATCAATCAATGAAGTTGCTCAAATTACTATTTTGTTCTTTAAAGAAAGGAATAAATAGGGATCATTGTGTGCCAGCCACTGGCTTCGGCAGCCTCTCGCACATTGCGAACCCAGAGCGCGCACAGAAACGGAATCCTTATTTTGGTCAATACTCGCTCTGAAACCTGCAAAAGCAACAACATTTTCTTTTGTCTGAATTCATCTGTGTAATCAGTGGCCCTCTTCATAGTTTGTGTTCACATCTCGGTTTTGTATTCTGGAATAAAGGAGCCTTCTCTAGAACGTATTCACAGTTTATTTCTGGCTCGTGGGGAATCTGCTTTCCTCCACACCCAGTCTGTTGTGACATTGTTAGTTCTAACTATGTAACTTGAGTTTACTTCATAAATCATATTACGCAAATCCGATGGATGGGCTTACTGAATTTTGTGTGCTGCTGCCAGTGAGTTTCGTTGGCTTTTCTGGGTTTAGGATTTTTGTAGAAGTTGTGCAAGTTCCAAATACAGCTTCAGATTTTCAGTTATACTGTGACTTTCATCTGCTTTCATGGCAGAAGAGCATTCTGAAACAAAAAGAAAGAAAGAAAAGAAAAGCGTACGGCTGTCCAGAGGAGGTGCAGCTGTAAATGACTGTGGACATGAAGCTCCTTTAGAAATAAAGCAGCATGTTCTGAAGTTATCTTTCACTTTTGAGCTGAGAGGAGAGCTATCAAATTCATTGTATCCAAGCCATTTTAGTGAGCGTAAGACCTCGGATATATTACTGAGTTAACGAATTAGCCTACGTCAGCTAAGCAGTAGTAACCCATCACGTTGTGTGCTTATTGCGCACTTTAAGCTCATTGCAAGGTAGGAACGAAGTCTTAAATCGTGATCTACAGACTGTAGGGTCAGGCAAATGCATCCTGCCTTGCAACTGCAGTGGCTGAGGCAACTCGTGTTTTCAACTGGGATTAACACTCGGCAGCTCAGTGTCTCAATATGGGCTCTTTGTTGAGACTTCAAGGACGGTCAGGTCACCAAATGGTCAGAACTAAACCACCAAGAGAATTGCTGAGAGATGAGAAGATGCTTTTTGTGAGGTCTTTTGTTGTTGTTGTTGTTGTTCCTCTTTTTTTTCTTTAATATTTTAATAAGAAGAAGGTGTGAGAGGGTGAAGTTCAGTAGTTCAAAGATCTTTAACCGTGAGACAACCAGAAATAATCAATTTGATACATAGATACCCAATAAAACTGAAAGCTGACAAGTGAAATTTTGTTTAAAGGAAATGAAAGCAATTTCAAACACAGCTGCTTGCCTTTGCAAGTTGTTATTGGGGAAAACATAGTGTTAAAACTAAAAGAACTGTGTTGGGTTTTTTTTTGGGGGGGGATGGTGGTGGTGAGTGTATTCCCTATCAGTTAGACTGATATCAGACGCTGTGATGATGTTCGTGCCAGCAGTATTGAGAAATGAAACAAGAAGCCTACTTGGAAAATGTCCATTTCATCACTATGCAGTTTTTAGGTTGCAGCTTTATTGGTAAACTTAATCCTTTACGCAGACTGGGCATTTTGCCTTGATTGTGGTTTCTGCTGAAGCAGAGGGATGTTGCGTGCTTCGTATGTTTGGCCTCCGTGGCAATGCAGCACCAGGCGTGTAAGCGTGGACCAGGGGCACACGGAGCCTGTGGCTGGGCAGGATCGGGCTCCGCTGACAGCACGGGTGCGCCGAGAGGGACGGACAGTCGGTTTCTCATGAGGAAGAAGAAAGTCAGTCAGCTGTTTCCATTCAAGACCAGTAAACTGCTGACTTGATCTTACACTGCCAAGGTAGAATTTTCTTTTGCACCAAGATCTCCTTTGCTTTAATGGGATTTAGTGCAGTTTTGCGTGTCGTTTGGATGGAAGTCTTTAAAGTTCCATTCTGTGTTTGGAAGTGGAGCTTAATCAGTACTAACAAATTACTGTAAAGTGAGGTTTTGGATCACCACATGAATAGCTGGAATAGACAAGCTCAGCAGAAACTTTTCAAGTCTCTACGCACCAGGTTGTAAATATTGAGAAGTCCTTTTCCAAATGGACATCATTTTAACCATGTGTGCAAATCTGATCTTGTAGCAATTTGGCAGGCAGCAGCCAGACTGCTTTCATCCTCACTGTGGGAAAGTTGATTCGATGCAGCAGTCATCAGGAGAATGCCCTTGGAAACTGCTCTTGGTGTCCGTAGCCTCCTGGAGGATGGTCTGCCCATGCATACACAAGTTTACTCTCTAACCCAGTTCCTGGAGCCATCTACTGGCTAATGACAACTCGGCTGTGGGTTGGCTTTGGGTAGTACTTGAGTTTTGAGCTGCATCCTCGCAGCCTGCGTGGTCTCTGCCCTGGGGTTTGGGGTGTTGGGACTGTGCCCTTCACCGGCTCTAAAACCACGCTCAGCGCGGTCACACTTCGCATCAGGGCTGGGGTGCAGCATGGAGGGACTGGCTTTCTTCTCCCTCTCGTTACTAAGTGCTGGTAGAAACATTTAGAATACTTCTGGAAAGGGGTGTGGGGAAAGGAAGGGCTGTTTTTCTTAACGGTGGTTAAAACTGGGGCAAGAAACTGCAAACAGTAACAAGGAGAGCAAGTCCAATACAGAGCATCCTTGGAGCGGAATCTAAAAAAGGCAAATATAGTCAAAACTAACTCTGTCCCAGTGGGTATGTACAGAGGAGGGGAACTCCAGTTCTGTGCAGTGACTTTGAAGTCTAGGAGCTTAAATTAGAAGGTAAATGTTAAATAATGCATTAGCTTAAAGTGCTTCTGATCCAAATGGTACCTTATACCATTAGGTTATTGCAGCTTTTATAATCACGCACTGTTTTGTAATTTGTACGTGCCAGCACAAACGCTGAGGTGCTTTAGCCCTTGGACTGGGCGTAAAGATGGGAACAGGCTGTCGGCTTTCCGTGTTGATGGGGGTTAATATGGCTCAAGCCCCGGTCTCTGTGATTAGGTCTTGCAGCTGGGTAGAAACTTACTAATCACCTCATAATTAACCAGAAAGCCTTATGCAATATGCCTCATATCACTGAGGTTATTGATCCAGGAGTGGCGTTTGATTATTAACTCTTCAATGTCTGTGTACAATTCTAGTCAGTAAAGGCAAATCTTGTGGCTTTGAATTTTCAGTAATCTGTGTTTGTTTTTTCTTTGTAAGGCTTCATGGTAGCAAGTCGTTTTAACTTTTCCACCTGTTTACTTGAGGCATATATTATGAATTCATTAACTGTGTAGATACTCTTACATTCTGTTAGTATGCATTGATAAATTTGGAGGATGTAAATCTCATTACTAAATGTTGCTCTTTCTAGGAGTTCTGTGGAAATTTAGCAAAATTCTGAATTCAGAGTTAACTGCAACCAATTCCTGTATCTGGACAAAATTTAGAAGTGAACATCCAGTTCTTAGAGAGCTCTGAAATATTTAATACCACATATTGCAGAAGCAGATGCAAAGATTCAAGTAGGTATTTAAATAAAATTATTTTGAAACTCCATTAGTTCCTCCCACTGCTTGCCAAAGTCTGATTTCATGGTCCTCCGTCTGCACTGAGACAGCAGAAGACATCAGTACCTCCTAGCAAGAGACATCCTTGTTCAGCTTGAAGTGCTTTATAAGGTTGTCAGCTGCTGCAAAATGGGCACAAAACCTGGGCTGAAATGGCTTATTGGGTCATATTTTCAGCATTAATTGTCAGTAGTTGGCTTTCTGAGATCTTTACCTGATGAAGGCTTAGTGCTTTACCAGCTGTGAAGAGAAATATTAGGCAATATGGCCCATTTTAAACCTTTAAACCTTCATCGCAAGCTATTATTGTGTTGTGTCATTCTATACTAAAGTTATCTTTTATTTGTCTGACAAATAAGATTTTGAAGTCAGTGGTTTTTAAGGGGATCCTCTTCGCCATGAAAGCGGTAGTAGCAGCTTTTTAAAAAGTTAGGGAGGAAGGTTCCCTTTCCTGGGAGAGAATACCTGTTTGTGGGTCCAGAAGTTTTGCTGAGCACAACAAATGAGGTCCCTTTCTCTTTCCTATTTTTCTTTCCTCTTGTGTAGTTTATCAAGCTGATACTTTCAGTGTGGCTAAAATCCCTTTACCCCAAGTACAAGGCAAAGTGTACTTGGAGAACCAGGACCCTCAAATAGGCGGTGATGTGACCCCAGCCGATGGTGGCCGTCGGAGGGGCTGTGGGACAGGGACACTTGGGTGCGTATCGTTGTGTCATGCAGCATTTCCCAAATGGAGCCGGAACGTTTCAGAGAGATGAGTCACGTGCCCGTTGCAGCTCCTAGAGTTAAGATCCCGTTTTCCTTGACTTAGAAGAAGCCACAAAACTGAACTGTGTTCAGGAGCAAGCTAATGAAGAGGGAAGGAGGATGATGTTTTTTGCTGATGGATTCAAGCGCCACATCAAGGTCTGCAGTGTTAGTAAGAGGTGCGAGATAGTTTCTGAAGACCCACATTTCCAGGGAGCCCCTGTTTTGGTACGGGAGTTAAACTGCTTGAGCATCTTCCTGCCTGCTGTCTGTCTAGAGTCCTTTGGCACCGAAGGGATCTTTAAATACACTGTAAAGCAGGTGTTCTGTACGCCTTGGATAAAAACACAGCCACTTTGGATTTATCTAGGGGGGATTTCCTAGTTTAGTTAGAAGAAAGCTGAGCCTGTTACGTTTCAAGCTGATCGGGAGAATTATGAATTCTTTGGACTTTAGAAAGAATGTTTTCTTTCTGAAGTCCTGAAAATGAGTCAACTGATGTTGAGTGCGCGGTCCCAGTTGAACTCAGGCAATGTTTGCTGATTTTGATGAGCTTTGGTTTTAGTCCATGTGCTCCATGCTTAGTTGCTGACACATACCTCATTAGTTGTACTGGCAGAAAACCCACACTAGACAATACACATTATTAATTTGAAAACTATGACATTTGCAATGATTTTACTATTTTACCATTGCAAGTGGATAAAACTAATGTATACACTGTACAGTTCACCTGTATTCTGATAAATACTCGTATTACATTTAACTTGGACATGAAAAAGTATTTACAGCGTACAACCACAGATTTAGTCAGGGACAAAAAGTACATGATGAAGCAATTGATTTGACTTAAAAAGCTATCACTGTTGTACATATCAAGAGTTAAGAAAAGAAAACCTAATGTACACATCCATGCATAAAAAAATTTTCCAGATGTGTAAAGAGATGGAAGTTGTATTGCAGGAGCCCTTGCACACCTGGAAGTTGATGAGTTTGTCTTGGTTTTGCCCCATTTTTAGTCAGACCTGTCTATAGATGCAGTTTTGCTTGCGTGTGTTTGCCCTGCATTTGTGTCTGTATGTGGCGTTAAAAGTCCCTCACCTGGGACAGGCTTCTCGCCTGTTCTGACGTTTGTGATTGTTGTGTGCATTTGATGCAGAAGAAGAGATGAAATCATTTGGGCATGAGAGAAGGCTGAGTCTGACTTTTTTTTTTTTTTTTTTTTTTTTTAAATTTTGGTTTGGGTCCGTCCCCGTCCCCCCCCCCATCTATTATGTTGGTCGTGGGACGTCTCTAGATGTCTAATCTGGTATTTGTAATTCAATGTGCTGATAGCAAGTGCTTGCACTTTACCACCTTGTAATTTGGTTGACACCGCGTGCTTGGCTTTCCGGCTCTGCTCCCTCTTACCTGTCACCCCTCCCTTGGAGAGCCTGATTCAGAAGGTTAAAAGCAGATCTTGATCTCACGGGCCTTGCAGTTTTCCTGTGCCCAGAGAGAGAGAGTGAGCTGATACTCTGATTTATTCTCCTTTCCTTGAAGCGCTGTGCACAAGTGCTCTTAGTAATCCTTCCTGGATCACTAAGAAGCAGGTTCTGTACAAGTGTAAAGCCTGTGTCTGCACAGGTATCCAAACCCAGGACCTGAATTAATGACTAGTTTCAGTACTGGATTACAAAAAATACCCGCCAAAACAAACCTGTGTTTGCTTTCCCACAGGTTACTGAAGCTTCTGGTTTGCACTTGCTGAATTCAGAGCCCTGCCTCTGTTTCTCCAAATATTCCTGTCTGATTTTACGTATTAAACGGCATGATGCCGTTTCTGCTGCAGAGCAGGCTGTGCCAGGGTGGGCTCTGGCAGGGACGTGGGTTTGGCACTACCGCGCAGGGTTTGAGCACGCGTTTGCTTTTCCCGCTGCCCTCGCTGTGCCAGCTGTACCCGCTGTCCCAGGGCTGGCCTGCAGCGCTCTTGAAAGCGAGTCACGGAGTTCAGAAATCCGAACCAGAAAGCTTTAGAGACAGCAACGTCCCAACCTTGACAGGACGAAGTTATATCATATTTATGACATAAACTGGCAAACCGTGAATCTGATTTTTCCCTGAAGCGTGCCCGCAGCACCGTGGGCCTTGGCTCATTAGGAATGCTGCGGTGGGCGCCGCTGGTGCTCGGCGCTGCCGGTGTTCGGCCGCACTCCGGCACGTGGGGGCAGGTCCCGGGGGCGGCAGGGTCCCGGGTGCCCCCATGATCTCCAGCCCCGCTCCTCAGCCCTCTGCTCCTTGTGCCTGTTGGGGACTTGGAGACAAATCAAGGGTGTCCTGCTACGGTGCTGGCCCAGTTTTCTGCTGGTAATTATAGTCTGCCTTTTTAGACTCCTTGTCCGTTTCAGTTTCAGGGTTTTGTCTTCTGTAACTGTTACTTTTTGGTGTCCTCATTTCCCAGTTTCACTGATGCAGGGCACTGCTCGGTTGTTGCTGTAAGGCGCTTGCTAACGCTGGCTTCTCTTCCCATGGGTTGGGTGTGCACCTCAGGTGCGCAAAAGCAGCTTCTCACTGCGTGAAACCCCTGGGATGAGGGAGAGAGCATGGAGGCTGCCTGTTCTTCACAGTCTGAGCACCGCTTTAGGAAACAGCTTGGTGAAGGAACGATCACAACTCAGTTCTTGAATTTTCCACCAGTTTCTCACTCTCTTATTTCATATTTTGTATTACTTCATATTTGTCAGCATGCAGATTTCCCCAGCTATATGGATCTAGCCCCTATTGTATTTGTCCCTAAACTTCTTGGTTTTAAGCGGTGTTGGAAAGAGCTCTCATCTTGTTGTAGGGGTCATATGAGCATCTAATCTCCGTAAGTTTTTAAGCTGCATCAAAGCTCATTTGCCCTCCCCCCCCCACCATCGCTCCTCTCTCCAGTTTTACCAAGTAACTCCAGGAGGACAGGCTGCAGAGTGCAGACACGCCAGCGGTCGCTGCATGTCCCTTGCTGCTGATGCAGTGGGGACTCGCTGGTGGCAGCCAAGGGACATCGCAGGGTGAGGGCCGGGCACGGCGTGGGTGCCAACTACCCGTCCCTCCCCACCGGAATCAGGGCTGTCTCCCTTCCTGAGGCTTCTTCTGTCCTCGGCTTGGACACCTGGAAACGTCTATGTCCCCCCGCCTTACCGAGGCTTGATCCCACCACCGACGGCTCCTGTGGCGCAGGGCGTCGGGGGGACGGGGCGAGGGCGCAGCGTGACGGGAGACTGGCGCCCGCTCATGGCGGGGCTGCAGCTTGCCAGGGCGGTTTGAATCCCGTTTGCCCGGAAGAGATGCTGTCGGTGCTCTTTTTACGATGTTTCTGTTTCTTTGTGGGTGTGGAAGTCTACTGTTTGCAGCACGGAACATCAGCGCACGGCTGCTGCGTTTTGGGAGTGTAACAAAACCTACTGAAGAAAACATGCCTTCGATGCCTTCCTCTTCAATGAGGAGTGAAAGTGATTCCTCTTAATGGAGGTGATACTCAGCCTGGTAGGTTGGTTTTGAGTTCATTGCCCTGTAAAGCTCGTGAAGGCTGTATGATTATATTAAGTAGGATAATGAAAATATTGTCATGGGTTTTCATGGGTTTGTTTGTTGCATGATACGGTGAAATGATCTATCGGAATAGTAGCAGAAAATTCCAGTAGATTGAGGTAGGTTGTACCCAACACAAACTGCTTCCTAAATAAGGCTAATAGCATTCTGTGCAAGAAATTTCACTGCCCTTCCTGTTCAACTCTGTTAGATGGGATCTGCTATCATTAATAGGTAAAAGGTCTCTGAAATCTGGAAGCTTATCAGTTTAGTTAGTTTCTCAAGAATAAAATCTGCCATAAGAATGTAAAGCAGTTCCTTGAAAAAGTGAACTGTGACCCCTTTTTTTTAATTTCTTGTCATTGTGTTAGATTGCGATGCAAAATCTAGTCTGTGCCCTGAACTTGCTTAAATATAGAAATTGTTTCAGTTTCTGTATTTAGCCCGGACAGGTTTTTTTTAGCGAGATTTCTCACCAGACTCTTGCGACAGGGTGGATACTTTTGGCCTGGTTCTCGCCTCTGGCTGGTGGAGAGCACAGCTGATACGGTCAGAAGTGACCTGGCAGACGTGCGGCGTTGGGCAATGCAGCGCCGCGCGCTCTCCTAAGACTCTCCTGCACACCCTGGGCGAATGGCTGGTTTCAAAGTTTGTGCAGATGTGGGGTGGGATCCTCATGTGGCAGGGGTCAGCTACTGATACCAGCATTTCTTTTTAAAAGGCTTCTTTACCACTTTGCTGGATTGATTGAATTCTGTGTGCCGTTTGTTAGAGCAGTGCTCTCATGGTCAGGGAATCTCAAAATCATAATCTTCCCATAAGGTAATCAATTTTTAGAGACCCTCTTACCATTTAGCCCCGAGAATACCCGCAGAGAAATGGCAACACACGTCAGTTGAATTAGATTTCCTGTAATTCCTGGTTTGTGCAGTCATTTTCATGGTAGTACGTAGCAGTGTTGAGTATCTGGTAATGCGGTAAGCTCGGTTGTTTTCGTTTCCATCCATGCTCCGTGCTCCCGGGGCCTCGGCCCAACGCACAGGGAGACCCCCCTGGCGCCCAGCCCCGCACCCGCCGGCACAGCCCCGCACCCACCGGCACAGCCCCCTGCAGGGGTGGCAGCTGCGGCCCCGCTGCAGAATCGCACCACGCGCTGTTGGGTTGCCAGCTCCCGCTTCCTTTCCCTTCACCCCTTGCCCTCCCTGTCCTGTTCTCTAACACCACAGCGTGCTTCTGTGGATGTCCCTTCTAATATCTCCACGCCAGCATGGCTGGTCTTCTGCATGAATCAGACTTTATTGTTCTTCTATGTAACGTTTTCATTCTCAATTCCTGTTCTAAATGCCCCTTACAATATACTTGTTTTCTCATCATAATGCTTTTCCAGAAATGCCATCTGACACACCAGTATAATTTAAGACAATGGGTTTTTTAGCTGTTTTTCCTCTAACGCTGGTTCCTACAGAACACATTTTCAGGTTTTAGTTCCTCTTTTTTCTCTTTTTTTCCAAATGAAAACTGAATTTTGTTCTTCGTGATACTTTTCTTCCACATTGCCCATGTTCTGAGTCAGGGAAAATTTTTCTCTGTTACATTGATGAAATTTATATTTTATGAATTAACATTTTAGTGCAGAATTTCTTCATGTTACATGTACATTACTGCAAGTTAAGAGAATGATTTTAAAACAAATCTCAAACCTACCAAACCCAACGACTGTAATGTCCGACAGAGCCCTAAGAGTCACCTGGCTCAAAAGGACAGACAAAGAGAGGACGTGGAAAGTTGTGTCCGTGTGTCCATGCCAGCTGCAGACGTGCCGCACGGCTAATGCAGCAGGACGCTTCTAAAAGCTCGCTTCCAATCTGTCGTTTTTGGCGGTTCCTGGTATTTTAGCCTTGGGAGCACTTTGCATGCTCTGAATTAACGGTTCTGCAGATCTCAAACTTAGGTTATGTATGGCTTGGCTTTGTGATCGTCTGTCCTAGGTGAGCGATAAATAATGTTTGTGCAAACAGGGGCTGTCGGTGGGAGCGGGGAGAAGAGCGAGGGGAGAAGCTGTGGGGTGAGGGTGGCTTTTCACCGCGGGGCCTGCGAGTCGGGCTCGGTGGCGTCAGGGGCTGTGGGTCAGAGCGGTCGCACACGGGGTGATGAGACTTTGCTTCAGGTCTTTATGGCAGTAAAAGACCTTTTCTTTGAGCAGGTTGAGGGCAGCGGTGAGGAGGTGGTGAGGTTCTCGTGACAGCCGTGGTTAAAGTGCTGTTGCGGGCTCTGTTCTGTACTCGGGTCCTCCTGTGACAATTACTTTCCAATTAGAGTTTCAGCCTTCGAGGAGGTGACATTAATCTTCTGAAAACTGTATTTAGTGATTATTAAATAGCAGCGTTTTGGTGGTGCTATAAAGAGACCATCCAGTTCGTCGGTGGATTTGTGTCCTGCTGTGCCTCTTGGAATCTCCGTTTTCTATTCCGCTCGTCCCTCGCTGCCCGGCGCGCCGTGCTGAGGAGCGCCCGTGTCGCCGCGCTCGGGTGCCGGTACCCTGACCCCTCCTCGGGGTCACACGCAGCCGCAGACCGGCCGGCCGGGCCGCTCCCGCCGGGCAGCGCCGGGAGCCCCGTCCCGCGGGCCGGCCATGGCCGTGGCGGCGGCGGCGGCAGCAGCGCGGGCGGCCCCCGGCGGCCCCCGGGGCGGGGTAGGAGGGACCGGCGGGAGCGGCCCCGCCCGTGCCGGGGGCCGGGGCTGCCCGCGGGCGGGCGGGGATGTTGATGTGGTGCTGCTGTACCTGCGTGTGCTGCGAGAGGGACCTGTGCGAGCCCGCCAAGGTGAGGGGGCTGCCCGGCATCGCCGGTGCCCGCGGGTCACGTCTCCGGCGGGACGCGGCCCCGTTCGCCCCGTCAGGCCGGGAGACGTCGCATCTTCGCCAGGCGCTGCTGCTGAACTGCTGCGCTTGTCTTGATGTAGCTTTTCCTCGCTTCGGAAGCTGGGGAGTATGAGGAGGGCTCCTGTCTGAGTGAGTGTTGCAGTCGGTCAACAAAATAAACGCGGTGCTGCTGCTCTTGGGGGTTTTCTGTTGGTGCTGGTTTGGGGCTTGGCTTGTGCGATACAACGAACGGTGAAAGAAGGGGGCAGTAAATGCAGCCGCATGTCGGAGGCGTTTGGATTTGTAGCTTTCTAAATGTGACCCCATGGTTTGCTGTTTTAGCTGTGCAAAATGGATTTTCAGGAAGTAGTAAACAAACTGCAGAATCATATTTTTCCTCCAGGTAAAAAAAGAGTAAGAGCGTACTGCTTCCCGTGGAGTCGGTGACCTTCAGAAATGAATAAGTACTTTTCCTTGGTTTTGCTTAGCTCTGTAGCTGGGCATCGCCCTTTCACAAGTCTGAGTTAGCAGTAAGCTGTATTCCCCCTCCATTTATTAAATATTGAGAGACAGTAGGGGCTTTGACACTCTGATCTCCGACGCAAATTTGAGTTGTTGCAGTTAGCTCTCCAGTGCAGTGTGGCTCTAATGTTTGGGGAAAAAAGAAATACAGGATCCAGACCTTTTTTTTGCTGTTTGCCTTTGCCGTAGATGAATGTTTGTCTAGGATTTGATATCATCTGCAGAAGATGTGGCTGAGAAATTGCATAGTGTTACTGTTGTGTTTGAAGCATGTATGTCTAATCACATTTATTTAATAGACTCGTTATTTTCCTTCGGGAAGATCTGGATGTCCTGCGCTGGGGCGTGTGTTTTTTCTCACTGCATCCATTAGTCTCCATAATGAAAGTGACACACAGGTGGCTATTGGGAACAGCGCTGTCAGAGATGCGGAGTTGAAGTGGCACAGACCGCCGAGGTAGAGGGCAGCAAAGAAGCTGGGGTGGGGTGGTGGTGGTGTGTGGAATTTATATCCCACATTCCAGGTTGGTAGGTCTGCATACTTTGCTTCTGGGCATGTGTAACATCAGGCCATCACCGCTGGCGAGCGGGAGAAGTAGTGAGAGTAGGATGCCGTGTTCTGGGCTCTAAGTGAGGTCTCTGTTCTGCTCACAGGGTGGCCTGCCTGAGCTTTTCACGTTGAGTTGTGGAGATGCTGCTGCAGTAAGATTTGTCTCTACGTGGAGTTCTAGACGAGACTTCTCGCTTTTTACAAGAATATTGAAAACAACATAGTGATTTCAGCATTCAGTTAATTCAGTGTTTGCTATGGATTTCTAGACAAGTGCCCTGTTGCCTTACTCTGCTGGGTGTTCGTCACCCCTTGAACGCACCTTTCTCTGGTGTCTCATGGCTTAGTGTTTTCCTCTCCCCGGTTTCCAAAGGCTCGTGCCGTGTGTGTGCAGCCCCAGAGCCTGTGGGTCTCCTGCTCTAGTGACACCCCTTGCTCCCCCTGCTCCCCCTGCCCCTTCACCGGTCAGTTTGCACTTGGAACTCTCTCGTGGTTTAATGGGTGCTAATGTGGGAGCACGTGGAGCTAAACAACAAGCTACGTTTGAACAGGAAAGGAATCTCTGAAGCCAGCTCTATTGCATGGCTTTCTGGCGAAGTGTCATATTAGCTGATGTACTATGTCCATGTTATATTAGAAAGGCTTTAAATGCGGGAACAATAAGTCAAGAAATGCTATACAGGAATGACAAAGAAATATGTTCACAGGAAACATGAATTCTGCTGTTCTGAAATATTTATCTTTTCGTATAAACTGTTGATTGGAGCAACTCCGAAATACTGCTTCCAGGATGAATTTTGGTTCTAGTCAGTCACACTCTGTGTTGTACCTGCAGGAAATACTACAACTGAAAACAAATAAAAAGAAATTAAATAAGCGTAAAAGTGCCGTAGTTGTGCTCATGTGCAGGAGCCCTTCAGACTAAATACTTGGAAATGACTCGCATGTTAAACTTCAACAGAGAAAAATCTCCCAAAAAGGGGGAGAAGTCCTTGCTCTCGCATGTGGCTGTTCTGTGGGGAGAGATCACGCAGAGACGTTTGTCCTCCCAGACTCCAGACCCAGTTTGCTCCATTGCTTTGCAAGTCAAATTTAACTTGCAATCTGAAAATTAAACCGTGTTCCTTACAAATGAATATGTAAGATCTAATAATAATCTGTATTTATTAGATAGCAGCTTGAAGCATAAAAAAACTCCCAAGCTGCTCCCTGGGAAGTGTTAACAATCATTTTGTGCTTAGGTAATGAGACGTGATTCAGACATACTGGGGGAATCAAAATGAGGTGTTTTTTTTAAACAAAAACAAAACCAAAAAAGACCTTTCGTTTTATGTGGTCACTTTCTGATAAAAGCTTGTATAAACTTGTTTCCAAATCCACCCTCTCCTCCCAGTTCCTATACTTAATTTTTGTTCAGCTTTACCTCATTTCCTATCCTCATTATTGTGACTTCTGACCTGATTGGCAGTCCCCCCTTGATTAAAAATCTGCAGCTGCTAAAATAAACATCTGTGAATGTTATTTTGGCCGTATCTTTTGCTGTGTCATCCTTTTTCACCTCAAAAATCAAGTTACTGCAAGCTCTTGGGTGTAGTTCAGTTCTTCCCTGTTTTTCCATTCAGATTGTTTTACTCATTCCCTTGGACTTGCCTTGCCCGTAATGTTGGTGTTAGTGCCCTGTTTATCCGACCAGCACTGATGATTTTCTTCTTGACTTCTCTGTAGCTTTGGAAAACCGTTACTGAATCAAACCACTGAGCCTTACTCTTGTGCATTCAAAAATACCTTTTCTCAAGACTTCAGAGGTTGGAGGTCAAGAAGGTAAGGTCTGTGGTGGCAGTTGGGTTTTTAAAAAAGGAGCCAGAGCTGACACCCTCAGGGAGACATCGCACGGTGCTGCGTCAGTCCCCTGCAGCAGCTGGTGCCCGGTGCTGCCCGAGGGACCGGCCTGGTGGCCCGTGCCTTCCCCCCACCGCTGCCAGCGCTCAGTGATGCCCACGGGTGGGCAAGGTGTGACTCTGACGGGTGGTTGCCCCGGACTCGGTCGGTCAAGGGCAGCGTTTCCCTCCCCGCAGTGCCCGGGCAGGGTGTTCGATCTGGGAGCTCTGCCGGGCTGGAGGCACCGTGATCGGCCATCACACCATGCGAACAGGGGCTGTCCCAGAGCTCCCTCGGCAGCAGGTGACGATGGTGGGGACGGATCCACATGCGGTCCTTTCTGATACAGCAAGGACGTCATCACGTGGCAGCAGCATCTTCCACCCTCCCTGCACGCCCGGTTCTGGCTTGGCAGAGGTGCCGTGAGCGCACACGTGCTGCAGGCATCGTCAATCACCGCTGTTTAACTGCTGTGAGTAAGGCGTGAAGCCATTTCCTCCTGGTGTTACCAGTGGCGGTTCCTTGCCCCAGCTGTGATCTTAGGCAGGCAAAGGGACTGTACTGGAATTTTTTCTTGTATTTTTTTCAGGGTCATTTTTCATTTTTGTTTTCTCACAGTGGGGTGTTTGCCATAACCAGGCTGATCTTCCTGACGGTTTGAGGGTTAATTGCCCACAGGCAAAGATGGTTTCTTTTAGAAACCCAAATTATAACCTAACGCATGAGCTAGCTCTACTATGAAAAACACACAGCAAGACTTCCTTGAGGTGTCCATCTGTTTGTGTGCTTCCCTGAGCCAGGTCTGGTTCTGGGTTGGATTTAGAAGCGAACAGGGACAGCTCAAACAGTTGCTGGCAGCGATGGCCAGCAGCTTCCGAGGGTGAGTGGCTGGAAGCCTGTTAAAATGCAAAGCTGCTGTAGTTTCTGAAGATACAATTGGGCAATAACGTTTTTGCAGGATGCCTGCACAGTGTGTCGTGAGGAATCACACTGGACCTGTTCTTTGTTTTTCTTCTGTATCTTCTTGTCAGTAAAGCCAAGGCCTGTGTTTCGTAGCCAGGAGCATCTACAAGCGCTGGGCACTGCTGAGGGGGGTTCCAAAGTGAATCCACAGGGGAGCAGAGAGTTGTGTTTCCAGAGATGGTTCAGTGCAGCAGTAGTTGGATCTTCTCTCTGTACTTAATTGAGGTGAATGAACAGAAATCTTCTCCTTTACATATGCTGTTACGCAGGATTTGCGATGATACAAACATGCAATTTGAAATAAGTAGTGAGCCAAAGAGTTGGTAGTAGCCAATGTGTGGCAGCGTTGCAGCAGTCAGATGAAAAGGGTTACAGGTCCAAATTTTTATTACAGAGATATCCACAAATGTAATATGTGGGTGTGGAATTGCCATTCCTGGAGATACTCAAAAGCTGCCTGGACATGGTCCTGGAGGGGTGGCCCTTGGTGGCCCTGCCTGAGCAGGGGGTTGGACCAGATGACCTCCAGAGGTCCCTGCCAGCCTCAGCCAGTCTGTGATTCTGTGACATCCTTTAAAAAGCAAAGCATTAGAAAAAGCGCTCTCAACTGTAGGTCATAAATAGCTTATTGCATCACCCAGGTGGGTCACCAGAGTAATTTGTATTACCTTTTTTGTTTACTTTGTTTTGCAATATGCTGTATCTGTATCGGTTCCAGCAGGGACACTACACGCTGGCTGCTCGCGGGACGGTTGGGTTGATACCACCCTGACTCAGCTGTTTATAGAATCACGTGCTGCAGGTGTCACGCAGGGAGGTGACTTCTCGCTGTCGATTGCATTTAATTGAATACATTGAAGGTACCTCACAGTAACTCATGGTATTTAAATATCTCTCCGTTGTACCGCACGGGGATTCTGTGCATGGCTTCCTACAAACATGCGTACTGACGTGCATTTAGGTGGTTCAGTGCAGATTTGTAATGATAATGAGGCCTAATGGCCTCAGTACATTTTTTGCACTGTACAAATACCGAAGTAGAAAGAAATGAGGAAAAAATGCAGGGTCAAATGAGAAATTACAGTGTAATTACAAGCCACTGAGATTAACAGCCCTGTCCCTGTATCGAGACTTCTGTTTTTTTTACAGCCATAGGGTCGGGTTCTCAGTTTCATACCTCTTAAAAAGACAGCACAGAATTCTGCGTCCAGCTGAAAGGGTAAGGAGACTTGAGGGAAGTGAAAAGTAATTACCTATATCGAGCATTCTGTTAATAGGGGTGTTCTGGGCATACAAAGAACCAGCACCCAGGCCCTCACTTCGTGGCTGGGATCAGAGAGGGCTCTCCATGCTCCCCCGTGTCACCATGGCCTGGCGAGGTGCCGGTCAGCGGGTCCCAGCCTGGTGGGGTCCGACACGGGCCTGTGGGCGCCGTCACTGCAGACCTGGCCGGGCACAAAGGATGTGCTTTTACTCTCCCCTTGATTTTTTTATTCCCTATAGGTGTTAATTAGAGATCTTATTTATTAATGAGCTGTCTTGTGTCTGTCCTCGGAGGCTGCAGGTCTCCACCCTGGTGCGTGCCGGAGGCAGGGGACCATCTGTCCGTGCCAGGCGAGTGGCCGCCGAGCGGCCATGCTGTCCCCGCACCGGCCGTGGCTAATGACGCTGCTAATGAGGCGCGTTTCCAAACAGGAAGTCTGAAACCTATGATTTTCTGTGAGTCTCCTGGATTTTTCTGCTCTTATCACTGTGCTGCCTTCAGCACAGTGGGGAAAAGGAACAAAACAACCTCTGAATTTTTGGGGCTGAGTTCTGGCTGCCCCCGGTTGCCCGTGGGGAGGAGCAGGAGGTGACTGACCCACGGCTGGGCCACGGCTACCTGCTGCCGGGGCTGCTCGCCGCAGCTCTCATCCTCAGCTCCCCTCTCTCACCTTGCCCGGTGTGTTTTATTCCAAGTAACATGATGCTCCTCAGGCACGTTTTTAAAGCTCCAGGTAAGGGCGGTGGAAGCAGCTGAGCGATCTCCATGCAGCAGACTGGCTCCGAATTCTGCCGCTTGCCTAAGCCAGCTGCCCTCATTGCTTGAAAAAACAACTGGTGGTCTTGGTGGATGGTCTCTGGTATGTGCGTCCACTGCAGTCATTTTTTTAAAGAAGGGTGAAACACCTCCGGAGGAACCGTCGTGCTTAGTCTTCAGCAACACCAGGCAAAATCATAGCTTCTCTTTGGGCTGTGTGTTGCAGAACAGGTACATAGGAAAACTTTTAAAGCAAGAAAAGCTTGACAGCGTTAGAAGTGCTAGGGATTTGGTAAGATCTTGAGGGGGAGAAAGCAGAAGGTCCTCACCTGATTTCATTGGACTCATGGCACAGGCCAGGGCACTTCTCAGCGCAGCGGCTGGTGGGCGGCCATGCAGGTCCACCCCATCTGGACTGGGTCAGTAGACTGGAAAATTGTATTGCAAGGAGACGGACTAACTGAATTGTAATCCCTATTTTTATACCAACATTGACCATTACAGTATTTCAATTACCAGCATTGTTTCAGGACAGATTGCCAGTCATCTTAAATCAATAATATGGCACCAGCATTTCCCAGTGTTCTGAGGGACCCGGTTTGTGCTGAGTCTGCCCTTTCTAAAGCCTCGTTGATATGGACAAAGTGCTTAAATTATCTCAGTTCTGTTCCAGAATAGCACTTCGTACAGCCATTTGCCTTTTTAATTGGAAAAACCCCTTCTTGTTATTCCAGGATAATATCCACACAGCTGGTGATTCTAAAGTAATAATCCCAACATGATTGATCCTACTCTAGCTGTTCTGGTTGATTTTCTGTCACAGGTATAGGAAGATAACCCAAGGACACGTGCTGAAGTTGATTAAAAGAGAGGAAGAGAAAGTTTCTACAAATTTTTTCTCTCACAAAACTTATGTCTGAGAGGAAGAGTGTGCTATTAGTATAATTTATATGAATTACACACACACACACACGAGACACAACTGGGAGTAAGTTAAGCCAATAGAAACTCTTTATTGCAAAGTGCTGAAATGTGCAGATTTCAGCTCGGAGCCGACGGGTGCCGTGGCAGAGCAGGCAGCCCAGCAGTTTGGTACTGGGTCAGCCCTGCTTGCGCTCAACTTTTCACTGTCCAGGTACAACAATATTTATTTATGAAAAAAAAAATAATCAGTTATTTCAAATTACTTTCATCTCTCTTTTTTTCATCTGCCCTTAATATTAGAATTTCCTTCCTCTTGAGTAGGTACAGATCGTTACAAATGGACTGATGGGGTACTTTTTGAGAAGCCAGCTTGTTTTGTAAGGCAATTAAGAGAAGTAATAAGATTGTATCAGTGTGCTGAATAGAAAAGCCTGCGCTGTGGTGCTGGAGGGATTAGGGCAGGCTGGGGAAGTGGTGAACCGAGCTGCGAGCTGTTGGCAGGGAGGAGCTGGGCAGGAACGTCCTGGAGCCGTGCCCTGCGCACGCAGGACCTTCCAGACTGTACAAAGAAATCAGATCAGTGGCAATCCTGGGAAAATCTTAATGAAATTACAAATTCCAAGAAGAGGTATCTTTCCAACAGTGTACTTACTCCAGTGTACTACCATTACTACTACTACTACGTCTCTAGAGCTGAAGAATGGGATATTCTCTGTACGGTACCAATTTCATGCATATTGTTGGTCCCACTGATTAATACGAATTCTCGGCACTAATTTTCCATTAATCTATCCAGAGATCAGGGTTTCTACAACTAAACCCGCTTAAGAAAGTAGTTGATATTTCTGCAGTCACTACAGACTGAAAATTGATAGTCTGTGGTTTCCAGCAACTGAACTCCTCTGGAAAATGAATGGGTTGAGTTTTCCATGTGTCTCATTGTTTATCCTGTTGGTGTGACAGCGCAGAGAACCTCGCTGTAAGGCTGCGGGCAGGAGCCTTGCTGACCCTGCTTGGCGCCGGCCGGTGCTGCCTCTCCCGCGGGGCCTGAGTTGTGTGGCGATAAATCATAAATACAGAATATTGAAACCAGAGAGAGGGAGGGATTAACTCTGATAGCGTTTTTTGGTTTGTAAAGTGTGTATTCACGAGAGAAGCGTGGAAGGGGTGTTCTGCGTTGGGGTGAGCGATGCGTGAGCCGGTAGCTGTTGAAGTAGAATCCCCTGGGGCGTTGCCCGGCGCCCGCATCCCGCCGCTGGGTGCTGCGGGGGAACGGGAGCCCCTTCACCCAGCGCTTCTGCGGGCGCCGGGCTGGGTTTGCGTGGCTTGAAAACAACAACAAACAACAACAACAGGGGGTTTGGGTTGTTTTTTGTCCATGGTCGCCAGCGTCGTTCTTAGACTTCACCTTTCAGAACGCTGCCGGACATCACCGCGCGGGGCGGTGGCGGGCGGAGCGGAGCGGAGCGGCCGGGCGCTGCCCGCCTCTCGCCGCCCCCGGCTCTGCCCCGCCGCCGCTCCGGGGCGCGCGGCCGCCCGTCCCTCCCACGGTGGGGCGTGTCCGGGCGCAGCCCGCCCCCGGGGGGCGCGGCGGGCGCAGGTAGGGCGCGGCGGCGGCGGCGGGGCCATGCGGGCGGCGCGGCCGGAGCCATGCACTGGGAGCGGGCGCTGCTGCTCCGCCGGGCCAAGGTAGCGCGGGGCCGGGGGTGTCCCCTGCACGGGCGGTCGCCGGGCCAGGCTGGGGGCGGGGGGGGACGACGTGTGGCGGTGTCACCGGGCCCGTCCTGCCGCCAGCCGCGGCGAGGTCCGCGCCGGAGTGAGCGTTCCGCGGTTCGTCCCCGCTGAAATGGCGTTTTACTGTTCTTGGGCTAAAAAAGGGGTTTGTGCTTCGGAAGCCGGTGCCTCCCCCGGCCCGGGCAGGGCTCCCGCAGCCGCCGGGCGGGCACAGGGCTCCCGGCGGCTCCCGGCCTCCTCTGGAGCACCGACCTTAGCACATCCCCTGTGTTCCGATGAGTTTCGTTATCGCTCGCTTTCCTACGAGCAGACGGAGCACTGGGAGTAACTCGATTCCAGGGTACTTGATCCGTGTGGCTTTTCCTCTTTCCCAGTCACCTTCTCTGGCTCACTCCCCAGCTGATGGAGCTACTGGTCTTACACCAAAACTCCCAAGAACTCAGCCTACTGAACTGGGGTGCCCTGTCTTGCTTTGTGCTTGAGGCTTTGGTTGTTTGAGGCCATTAAGTTGGCTTAAGTACGTGGGGTTTTGCTTTTTTCTCAGCTTTTACTAGATGTCTGTAAAGCACATGGAGCTCTGTTGATTGGTACCGTACCCTGGCCAGCTGAAAAAAGGTGCAGTTTGCAGAATTACATCCACTTGTCGAGTTGGTTGGCGCAAGGAAGGAAAGTTTTTGTATTAGTGAAGCTGGTGATCAGCACTTACGTTTCTCTCTCTCCCTGCCCAGATCGAGCGATTGGAAGTCAGCAGCCTCGCGCAGACCTCCAGTGCAGTGGCCTCGAGCACCGATGGCAGCATCAACGCGGACTCTGTTGATGGGACCCCAGATCCCCAGCGGACAAAAGTGGCTATCACACACCTGCAACAGAAGATACTGAAGTTGACCGAGCAGATCAAAATCGAACAAACGGCCCGTGATGACAACGTGGCAGAGTACCTGAAACTGGCCAACAATGCAGACAAGCAACAGAGCGCCCGCATTAAGCAAGTGTTTGAGAAGAAAAATCAAAAGTCAGCCCAGACCATCTTGCAGCTGCAGAAGAAACTAGAACATTACCATCGAAAACTGCGAGAGATTGAGCAGAATGGGATCCCTCGGCAGCCAAAGGATGTCTTCAGGGATATGCATCAGGGTTTGAAAGATGTTGGAGCAAAAGTCACTGGCTTCAGTGAGGGAGTAGTGGACAGCGTAAAAGGTGGGCTTTCCAGTTTCTCCCAAGCCACCCATTCAGCAGCAGGAGCTGTGGTTTCCAAACCCCGGGAGATTGCTTCCCTCATAAGGAACAAGTTTGGGAGCGCAGACAACATTGCCAATCTGAAAGACTCCTTAGAAGAAGGCCAGGAAGATGGGACAGGAGGCAAGGCTCTAGGTGTTATTCAGAACTTTCAGTCGAGCCCAAAATATGGCAGTGAAGAGGATTGCTCCAGTGCCACGTCGGGCTCAGTGGGAGCCAACAGCACAACAGGGGGCCCTGTGGGAGCTTCTAGCTCCAAAACAAACACTCTGGATATGCAGAGCTCAGGGTTTGATGCAATACTGCATGAGATTCAAGAAATTCGAGAGACACAGGCAAGACTGGAAGAATCATTTGAGGACCTTAAGGTTCGCTATCAGAGGGATTACTCATTAATAATGCAGACTCTGCAGGAGGAGCGGTACAGGTACGTACTTTTGTACTTTGTTTCAGAATTCAATACTGTGGGTTGCAGAGCGCCAGAGTCCGGGATAGTACGACTCAGCAGCTGTTCCCAGCAGCCTGATTCAGATGGGAGGTTTTGCTGTCTTCTCATGATTTCGCCCTCCCAGCTTTTGTCTTTTTGGTATCTATTGTTATCTTGCTGCTCATCTCCCTTTCTGTACAAGAAAGAAATAGCAAGGAAAATGGCTTATTTCATAGTGTTTCCAAGATAAAAAGTCAAGACAAACAGGTTTAGAAAGGTGTCCCCAAAAGACCAGGAGTACACTGATGCAGTTACTGTTATCCAGACAGTGCTTTGCCCTCCAAAATCCTGCAAAGGTTTGGGTCAAGGCAAGAGACAGGGCACTAGATGTGGACAGTATCCTGACGCTGCCTTCTCCGGCACTCAGACCCATGTCTGCCAGAGAAAGAAATATGCAGCTTTCTCAGGGCTCTCCAAAAAGACATGATCTTGCCCCTCTGCCAAAACTAGGATATCCCTTTCCCTTTTCCGCTCAGCCCCACAGTGGCAGGGTTCAATGAAATGAAGTTAAATTAAATGCCAGATATTGGCAGTGCCCTTGTCACGTAAGTCCTGTGGCTCTGGAAGTGGGTAGCCCATGTTTCCATCAGCCTTCCTGGAAGGAGTGGAAGGGCGGAGGAGTAGCTGCAGTACTGCCAGCTCCTGCTGAGGCCGCAGGGGAGAGGTGACAGCATAGTATGACAGCCACCTCCTCCCACCGCCCTGGGGCTGCCCCCACCTCCCCCGGGAAAGCAACCCATGAGAGGCGCTGAGGGAACCTTCCCTGGGAGAGAGCTCTCAGCAGCCTGCCCCGACCTGTCCAGCAGTGTCTGGTGTCCCCGTCCTCCCCGTCACACGCTGGGAGCAAGGGCTTGTTCCCCGGCTCCAGAGGGAAGAGTTACCAGCTGCCCTTTAGCCGCTCAGGGCACGGCAGTCTAAATAAAACTCTTAAACTGTGCTTTTTTAACTCTAAATAACAAACGTAAGGAGCCGAACTCCTTGTTCTGATGGAGGATGGCAGGCTCTTGTAATGAGGCTGCTTGTGGCCTTGGTCACGTCAGCCATGTGAAGCACAACCCTGAGCTCGGCAGAGCTGCCGGCGTAGGGACCGGCTGTCTGAGGCACCGCTTGCCGCGGTGGTTTGCACAGAGCGGCATGCAGGTGCCCTACAGCTCTTCAGACATGCTGGTGCCAGGTCATTGGAAAAACATTTGGAAAGGCTTAGCCTGCTAGGAACTGGTAGAGACAGCAAGCTTTCTGTGTGCTTTGCAAAGCTTGGGCAGACAAAGCCAGGCCAGCGCCACTCTCTAGTCCTGCTTTGCAACAATCAGCGATTTGACTGAAACCGGCGCCCAGCACAGCAACTTTGGTTCCTGGTGCCTCATTGTCATGAATTCACATAACGAAGCGATGCGGAGTCTGGTCTTCCGCTCCCCAGCAGAGAGGGGTCCTGTTGTCTGCTGCTGTGTGGGTTGTTGTTTCACAGGCACAGCGGCGGCCATTCACGGTGGAACGCTGTATGCAAGCACAGCACAGCTGAAGGAGCGGCCTGAAAGTACAATAGATGACCGTGGGGACTGATGGATGTTGTCAGCTGAAGTGTCTAGTTATTCCCTGAAACCATTTATCAAGGTTCACGTTAGCTCCTCATGCTGGTGCAGTGCGAAGTCCTATCTGTCAGGTGCTGTCAACGTTCCCCGAGCGCCCAGAGCCTAACCGCTAGCCAAGGCAGCCTGCAGTGAAAAGCTCCCGGGAGAATCTCTATTTGACCGATAAGTGCTTGAAAAGATAGTAATTTAGACCTGCTATTTGGAATGTTGATGCAAATTAATTAAAGGTGTGACCTTTACAAAGGAGCAGTTACACCACATGCAGTGCCCTTGTCTCTGTAGGCTTTCTGGGGTGAGCCGGTAACTGCACTGTCTGCAAAGAGCTCGTGGGCTAATCACAGATTAGTGCCTTATTGTACAAATCTAGATTCTTGTTGGATATTTTTTGTATTTTAAAACATCGTGAAGATAAAAGCCAACATCACCCTGAGAACAGGAGGGTTATGTGATGTGCGCGCGGGTAGAGAGGGCCAGCACCTCTTCCCGTGGCTGGGAACCCCTCTTCTTCCTCTGTGCTCTTCAGGAAAACGATGGGAATGGAGGCTGTGGTTTGGAGCTGGGAGGCTGGGGATTCCAATTAATCATAACTTGCTTTAAAAGCTATAAATACCGCATAACTTTGCTCTATTTCTGGGAAGCTTTTGAAAACAAGCACTGAGTTCACTTAGAGCTTAAAATATGAAGTATTTTGGAGAAGTCTTTGCTCATAGGGCAACATTGAGTGTGTCTGTTGTACCTGGAAGCTGGAACAAAGCAGGTGCCGTGACATGTTCTCACCTGATCTTTGCCCCTTCCCTCTTTCTTAGATGTTCTCCTTTTTTGCAGCTTCTGATCTTTTTTTCTTCCATGTTGGTGCAGTTTCTGTTTTACCAGCCGTGTCTTCCCTCACAGGTTTTCCATCACCTCCTCCATCTCCTCCCTCCCTCTCCCTGTGTCCAGACCTTGCCTATCCATCCACGTAGGTGCCGGTGTGGGCTGCGGGGCGGGGGCTGGCTGGTGCGGTCGCGCCGGTTCTGCTGCCGGCGCTGCGGGCAGTGGCGGTGCTGCGGTGCCCAGCGCTGTGGGGTGGGCAGTGGTTGTGCGGACAGTGACGGTGCTGTGGTAGCGGCTGGCAGCACGTGCCGGTCCGAGCTCCATGCCGTGCCGCCGGGGCTGACTCATCCAGGAAGGAAGATTCTGGCGGCGCCTTGGCCTCATTGTGTTTTCCTCTGCACCGGGAGCGGGCGCCCAAATAGCCTCTGCTTATCTCATCGGCTGGAAGGTGGCGGTTGTTTACTGATAGGAGTGGGGACTTTCTGTGCTATCGAGACTGAAATAAAGTTCCTGCTGAGTATTTTCATCTTGCGTGTCCCTTTAGGAACCTGTTTGTACACGGTGAAATCATGAGCTCACATACTTGGCGTGTGGCCAGTCCGAGGGTTTGGGTTTCTTCCCAAGCCCGGCATCCTTGGAAAGGGCATTGAGGTCTCCCACGTTCCTGTCAGGAGAAATCCGTCGGCTGGAACGCTGGACGCTGGTGCTTTCATTTACCTGATTTTTGCTGGAGTCTTGGACTCCACTCTGTTCTTATGATTGATTATAAACCAGACCAAACGCGGTGAAGCTGTGAGGTGCGAAGGGCTGCAGAGGCCGCTCTGGAGCGTGGGGGGTCGAGGGGGCCCTGGCCCGGCTGTGGGAGCGTGGGAACGTGCTGCAAAGCTCTCCTGCCTTCCGCAGGGCTGCTCCGGAGCTGGAGGCTCGGCATGGTGCGGGAGCCAGCCCCGGCCCTCCTGTGCCGCCTAGACACGAGATGTGCAGTATATTGCAGATAGGTAATTGCTTTTAGCTGTCGCTCCACTATTGAAAGCGGTGTGTTCAGCAGCATAAAAATAAAGATCAGACGAGATTTGGTATGACGTAGTTATAAACAAAAAAAAAAAAAGGTCCATCTTGAGAGATGCTTGAAGAGAGGTATCAGACTCCATTCAACCTGTATTGAGAAGGTCTTTTAGCATCAGTTCGGTCAGAGTTTCTTTACTTGGCAGGGCACTTACTGAGTGCAGATAAAATGTCTTTATCATCATGACTCTCCCTTACACAGGCTGTATTAGCCGTGTATTTTGCAGCTGTTACTTTGAAATGCCTTAATGCTCTTTAAAAAAAATGAGATGGTGTTTCTTAGCCTTTTTCAGGTCAGTTCCCTGATTCCCAAACCGCGAGGCCCAGAAAAGGTGTGGAAATCCGGTCTGGCTTCTTTCAGTGACGTGTACCCATATCCCCTGCTTCAGCCGAGCTCCCCAGCAGTGTCCCAGCCCCGATGAGGAGATGCTCGTGACAGTTGGCACTAGTCTGTTACACAGAAAACTTCCTGTGCTGCAGCTTGTTAATCTAGAGGCTAGTAATTTTAAGAGGAAATGTCACACTTTAGCTAGTGAAAAAATAATTCTTGGGCTCTAATGAGGCATTTTTTGTACCTGGAATAAAGTGGGATTTGATCATTCAAGGCACTGCTGTATTCACAGACGAGTTGAGAATCTGTTGCGTAGACACTGGTGCTTGCATGTTAGAGAGGGAAGTGCGAGTCTAATCTTAACCTTCTTGACAGGTGCCCTATCCCTTTTATTTTTGTAGTACCTCTGGGTTAACTATGAGCCATCCTTCAACAGGAAAACCCTGGTTTTGGGCCCTCTACGTCACATGAACCCCTCTTAGCTTTTCAAATTTGAACACCAGTAGAAAACAGCAGGGAAAAAAAAAAATTCTAAATTGTAGATAATGGGGCAAGGGGTGAGAAGACGATGAATGGAGGAAGTGTAATTTCAAAAATAAGTCTGGGTAGGTTGGTTTTTTATTGTATTTTTTTTTTTAATAACCCAATTCAAGCAGTTGCCTGATGCACCAGTTTCTGAGCATGCAGATGATTCTTGGGTGCAAACTGCAAAAGCTGCGGGGTCGAGCAGGGAAGTGGAGGGTGGTTGGGAACGAGCTGTCGGCCCAGCGTTCAGGGCAGGGAGGATGGGAGCCAGCCCTTCTGCTAATCATGTTATGCCTAAACTCTTAACTATACGGATTTGCAGGGTTTCCTTATGTTTCCTGTAGATTGAGGTAGGTTTGAAGTTATTAAAATACAATTGTTTCTTGTTGGAGAACAGGATTTAAGCTGCTTGGCAACAGCTGTTTTATGAAGGGCGTTTATGTGGGAGGAGGTTAAAAGGCATAATCATGATATTTTCAGAAATGCTTAAGTCCCTTTTTGTGTAACAAACCCACTGGAGAATTTTGTAATATATTAACAAACTGAATATATTTCAAGTAATTTATGCTGCCTTTGGGACTTAGAGCGGGTTCAGTTGTGATTTCTTGGTTGTCGGCAAGTTGGTTTGTTTTTAAGTTGGGTGGGAACAAATGGCAATATTAATTATCTGGGCTCCTTCTTCATTAGCCCGTCTTCACATGGCTATTCCCTTGTCTGCAGCTTGTTGTTCCTGGGAAACCAGTTCTCTCCGCGTCCTGCCTGGTTGCGCAGCTCTTGTGGCACCTCTCCGGGCTGAGCCCCGTCCGCGGGGTTGTCCCAGTCTCGCTGAGGGTTGACCACGTGTGTTTCAGTGTTGGACGTTGTCGTGCTGAGTCTGGCTCCTTCTTAGTTTAAAGCAATACTCCATTGGGAATGTAAATGAAAATTCTCTTTAGACTTTTCAATTAAAAACAAGACCCCAAGACTGTTTTTAAAGGCTAGCTCGTGCCTACAGGTTCTGAATATTTAGCTTGTGAAGAACCAAAAATCTTGAAAAAAAAAAAAAAATGGAAGCGAGATTTTTATCTTAGTTTCAGAACTTGTGATTAAATTCTTTGTTTATTCATTTTATGCATGTGTGTGTATAAATTAAATTCAGATGGAGTCAGAGGGGAACTGAAATTAAAACAAGGAATTATCTCTGTGTTTGATTCCTTAGAAATTTCTCAGTTATTAGTACCAAGGGTCAGATGATAAGAGCTATACGCTAAGCTTTTTCTGTGCTGTTACAATGAGAAGACAGTCAGTGGAAGTTAGAGTGGGAAAACCCCAAGGCCACAGTAGCTGCACCCAAACCTTAGTCGCCATCAGCTGTCGCTTGTAATGACCCATGAATGCGAAGCCAGCGGGAAGCGGGAGGAAGAGGATGGTGCAATGGCACACAGCTCACCTCTCCCGACCCTTGAGCTATGGCCAAGCCCCCTCCGTGTGTTTCCCTTTTGGAAGGAATGCAAATACTTCCCTGATTTTAAAAGGGTCTTGAAGCATGAGTTGCTTGTAAATTTGGACTTGAAATTCCAAAAATGAAGTGCCTACGTACAAATGCAAAGTACCCCTAATGTATTTTGAAAGTGTTAAAATATAACAATATGGAGCAAAATAACATCTGGAACGTTGAAGTAAACTGAAAACTCCCTCAATGGGAAGCAAAACCCCATCTCTCGGAATGGTTGTGGCTCAGTTTTTTGGACAGCCCTCTTTCCAAGGACTGCTCCCAGACCATTCACCATCAGCAAACTGAAAAATAAGCCCGCAGGTTAATGATTCACGTGCCTTCCTTATTAATAATGTGATGACCTTTGCTAGTTATGCTGAATCATTCATGAGAGATAAAGAAAAAATAAGTCAAAGACATCCATGTGACCTCACATGTGAAGATCAGACAGGACGAGCATGTTCTCTGAGGCATCGGTCATGTTTAAGTTCTGTGTCATCATTTTTATGCCAGTTACTGTTCCGAGTGTAGATGAGAATGCCTCAGAGCTTATCATATTAGAAGGGAACTATTTGATTTAAGTAGAAGTTTGGGAAATAACTTACTCTATTCTAATTCTGTCCTTGATTTCTTGCATCACTTGACAGTTGTCGTTTAACCGCTCTGTGTGTTTTTCCCCAGGATAGAAACAGGATTAACGTTACCTGTCCTGGGCGAAAGGGTTTCCCCAGTTGGCAGTGAGAGGGCCTTACATTGTAACGCGAGCTTGTGTGACGGCTGAGGCAGCCACGCTGGTTTTGGGTAAAAAGTCTGTGATGTTCATTGATCGATTGTTACTGGTGTAACTTTGCCGTCCTCCTCTCGTTAAAGCTACTGTACCATGTATATCATTTCTAGATGCGAAAGACTGGAAGAGCAGCTGAATGACCTGACTGAGCTCCACCAGAACGAGATCCTCAACTTAAAGCAGGAGCTGGCCAGCATGGAGGAGAAAATCGCCTATCAGTCCTACGAGCGAGCGCGGGACATCCAGGTGGGTGACAGAACCAAGGACGCTCCAGTCCCGACTTCCACCTGCTATTTCCACAACTCATTCACTTCTGTGATTCACTATTTGGTTTTAATCCCTGTAGCTTTATCGCTAAACGGCATATTGACGAGTTCTTTATTCCATCTCTGTCCCTCGGGTGTCTCTCCAGGTCACCATCAGGCAAGTTCCTCTCCAGAGGGACCCCGCCACTTGCTCCAGAGCAGTTTTTAAGTAAGTTGTAGCAAAGTGGAAGCCTGCATCCACTTTTTGTACAGGGTTTTGTAGGGTATTCAAAACTAATGGGCCGTGCCCTGAACACTTTTTTTTACAGTATCATTCCCAGTGAACTGACCCTGGGGTGTGTTTCTGTGTCACTAATTTTAGAGCAATGATCACATATGTCTAAGGAAAAATGGCTTTGTGTATCCACTGTCAGGAAACAATTCTTTCTGTTGGTTTTGCCCAAATAAGGAGGTATTTTCTCTGAAAGTTTCTTTCAGTATGCAAAAGACCAAAGCTATGGAAACAGAGATTATGGAGTCGAAGGGCCTTCCACAGAGCAAAAGACCTGGGAAATGCTTCTGAGCAGCCACCAAACCTTATAAAGAAAGGCCTATTCAGAAAGAGATCTATCGTCCGTTTTACATACTTGTGCTAGTTTTAGCAGGCATCTTGGTTTTGATCACTGACACAAGATACTGATAGTGTGAGCAGAGAACTGTAGGTTGGAATTCTCCCTGTGGCTGCCCCCGAGGAGCCTTGGGTGGGTGATCTCCTGGGGCCGGCGCCAGCAGAGATGTGGATCTGCTGTGATCCCAGCTGCACCGCGGCCCCCGGCTGCTGCGGGGGCTGAGCAGTTTGCCCCCGTAGCCACGATGGAGACGAGCCCTGCGTGTCACTGACCTCCCCAGGCATGATGCAATGACAGAGAAATGTAACAGGTGACAATGACCTTTAAGCTAAGGCTAAAATAAATCGGCGTCTGCGGACAGTGGTGCCGTGGCCTCCGACAGAGTAAACAGGAGACTCTCCCTTGGGGGAATGTAACAATACTCAGGTCTTGTTCTCCTCTCTAATTTGACAGGGCAGGAAAAAGTAAGGTTGAAAACTTAAATTGAAATGGGGGTTTCTCAATAGCTTTTTTTAATCTTCATTTTACGATTCAGCGCTTTTAGTGTAAACCTGGAAATGGGGACAGACAGTTCCTCAGCATTGCTGGGGAAAAGGTAAGTGTTTTCTCGCATAAAGAACTAGTGAAGAGCATGGGCTGCTGTTGCAGCAGAGCAGTGACAGAGCTGGGTCTGGTTCCTGTTGGGGGGACCAGCCTGAGAGAGGCGGCCGCTTGCTGCAGGCTGCGAGATGGGCCCGAAGTTGGCCTTTATGTCTGAGAAAGGCAACTCCGAGGGAGGTTTAATGGAACCGTTGTAACTTTGTATCTCCAAGAGCAGAAAGGTCTCCTTGCATTAATTGCCCTAAAAGCCCTCCTCCTTCTCCCTAGCCCACCATGGCATGTCGGCAGTGTTGCACTGCAGCTTGGGTTGGTCCGTTTGAAGTTCAGCATGGTGGAAAGGTCCAAAAGCAAATCACTCCAATAGAGATGTGTTGTACAGGGAAGTCTTCTCCTTCCATGTGCTTCTGCTTTGCCTCTTCCTAGAGGCAGTTTCATAAGTCTTATGCTTCTCATCCTTCTCCTGGACACCTCCTTTCTCTGACCCTTGCCGTGCCACACTTGCTGCAGTCTGGAGGAGGAGATCTTCCTCCCATGACACCAGCAGGACAGTCCCGCCCTGGTGCTCCTCAGACCTTTCCCTGAGCTTGTGCAGCTCGCTAAGCAAGCAGAATGCGGCCAAGCCTTTTTGATCAGTTGCTTTTGTTGACTTAAGTTTTCTGCAGGGTTGACTAGAGACTTGAATGGGGTCGGACAAGCACAAGCCACTGCATGGAAAGTGATGGAAGTGGGAGGCTCTGGGAGTGCGCATCCCAGAAGAGGAGGAGTGCTGGCTGGACACAGCACCTTTGTCCTCTCAGTGGTCTCTTAGAAGCAAAGCTGAGATGAGCAGCTCACTGGGCATCCCTCCCCCTTTCTGGACAGACAGAGGCTGTCTGCTTGCTGGGGGCTGTCAGCATCCTCCTCCCTGCGGGTCTGGCTGCAAGGAGGAAGGGTGCCCAGGTCCCAGGTGACTCTGCGCTGTGTGCGGGGACAGGCGGCTGGCAGCACAAAGTGGCAGCTGAAGCGTGTGTGTCAACAAAGCCTGACTTGTGCCCAGCCTGTCAGCTCTCTGTCCGGCCTCTCTGGTGCCAATGAGATGACGTGGTGTGTTACAAACTGCAATACCTCGTTAAAGAGGGGCTCCTCACCCTCAGTCCCGTGAGATGGCACAGCTTCCTCTGCTTCTGCTGCAGGATTTGAAACGGGTGCGGTGACTCACGTCCTGCAGGAGGTGACTAAGGCATGAGGAGGGTGGCCGTGGCCCGGCCTGGCCGGTCAGGTAAGAGCCGTGGGACTTGTGGGGCGCTGGCGACCCAGCGGTGTGTTCTCGCCCGCAGGAGGCCCTGGAAGCCTGCCAGACCCGCATCTCCAAGATGGAGCTGCAGCAGCAGCAGCAGCAGGTGGTGCAGCTGGAGGGGCTGGAGAACGCCACGGCCAGGAACCTGCTGGGGAAGTTCATCAACATCCTCCTGGCTGTCATGGCCGTCCTCCTCGTCTTCGTCTCCACTGTGGCCAACTGCGTCGTGCCCCTCATGAAGACTCGCAATAGGACGTTCAGCACTTTATTTATAGTGGTTTTCATTGCCTTTTTGTGGAAGCACTGGGACGCCATCACCGGCTACTTGGAACGGTTCTTGTCTCCCCCCAGATGATGGCGGCAGGAATTGGCTGCATCGCCCTCCTCCCGGCGCTCTCAGCGAGCAAGCGTGGCAAAGATTAGTCAGCAACTACTCCGCTGAAGTTTTAAAGTGTCCGAGTGAATTTGTTTACATTTAGAATAACGTTTTTTCTCTGCAAGATGCATTGCAATAGTATTTTTTAGATTTTATTCAAGAACTCTTTTTGGCGAGAATCCTGGATAATTTTTATGTAGCATGGTTCTCTTTGGATGCAAATCTTAAGATACAGAAAAAAAAATACAGAAATTTGGAGCATACCAATGGGCAATTTAAATTGTGGCTTGAACTACTGTACTAAACCTGTCAGGAAGGAGAGAATGTGGTTAGCTTAAGATGAGCAAAGCTAAATCTAGTGCACAGCCTTGAACGATGGTACCACAGCAAACCTGTAACACTAAACTTTTACTGTGAAGTCTGCTCACATTCCATGTCCAAACGTATGCGTTCAGAGTGGTTTCTTTCCTTAACAAGAGAAAAACAGCAACGTGTGGATCTCTTCCCCCAGCTCAGCGTCTGGGTTCACCGTTTGTACTAACCTGACCTACAAGAACTGTCTCTAAGGCTGGCTAACTTTGCTAAGCGTATGAAGTGGAAGGCTCATGCCATACACAGTAACTGCACGGTCGTGCTACAGTATTTTGAAGTAGTCCTTGAAATACTTATCTTTAAGCAGAAGCCCTTGGTCGCACTTTTAAGGTTTTTTTTATATATGTATATTCACAGATTTAAAAAAAAATCCAAACAGCATACTTGAAGAGTGTAATACTCAAACTCTCAGTGCTTCCTTATTGTTTCTAATAGGATTTTTTATTATAATTATTATTATTATTATTGGGGGTTTTTTTGGAAGGGGTCGGGAGGGTCATTGCGTTTTTTTTTTTTCCTTTTAAATAAAGAAGTGATGTTTTCAAATGAAGAAATGCGTGAATAATTGTGAGCCGTCTTGTCCTGAAACAGTTTTGAGGAGGGCAGAGAGTAGTTTCTAGTGCCAGCCTGTCTGGAGCGCAGCGCTGTTCATATGCCATATATCTGTCCTCGGAGCATACAGATGCAGCATCATGAAAAACATCTCTATCTTCTCCACACGTTTTTGTCATGCAGGGCTTTTTTTTTCTTTTTTTTTCTTCTTTCTCCAGATATGAAGGACAGTATGTTTGTATTCCTCATTTCCACGTCATCTCTCATTCCTGGCCTCAGGATAAGAATAAGGAATTTCTCTTCATGCCTTCTTAGGGAAAAGACGTGTTCTTTTAAGGAAAGAAATACTGAATCAACAATCCACTTAGAAGAATGGTTGTCTCAGAAATATCTCTGATTTAATTTTTAAATAAACCCTTAAAAAGTGAAACCAAAGTTTTCCTCCTGTCAGGCTCTGGTACGGTCATTTGTGTGTCTGTGTAGAGACCTTTGCGCGCTGCACCTATGAGCTGTGCCATAGAGAGCATCCTCCTCTTCAGCCCTGGGGCAAGCACTTGTGTCGGTACCTTCTTGAAGCTCGAAAGGAAACGTCAGCTTCAAATGTAACTCTCAAGTCGTGGTGACGTGCTGTTGCTGGGGACCTGTTGGTGCTGGCAGGCTTCATGCCCAAGGCATCTGCCTTCCCTCTGCTGGTTTTTAACTGGTGTCCCTGTCACTGTAACAAAGCCAAGATTCAACTTCCCTCTCCATGAAATCCAAAAAGGCTCCAGGATTCTCTTTCAAAACCGTTTATGGTGTTTAGTTAGATCTTACTGTTTTCCTTCCTTCCAGGCTTAAGTTCCCTCTAAGAACCAAATGTTGCCCAAGTGACCTAAACCAGTCAAAATCATACATATATGGAACATCATATATGTATATACACACACACACATACAGAACCCTCGGACTTTTTTTGCTACGATGCAGATTCTGGGTTCTGAGAAATTCCCTCAAACTAGATTAATTGCCCTGAGGGTCTTCTGATTGCCAGTGGAGACAAGCCCCCTGCCGTCCAGCCATCCTCCTTCCTTCGAAGATTGTGTTTTGTTTTGCCATGGTCACAGGAAACTCAGGTACCCCTCTCCCCAGGGATCCCAGCACACCTCCTGCCGCCACCTGCACTAATCTGCTCCTGTCCTACTTAAAACAAATTGCCAATTGCAACTGGCTCAAGCCAAAAATAATCATGTTTTCCAGAGAGCCGCAGACAGAGCACAGATTGCGTAAACATCCCCTCCCTCCACCGTGCTGCCAGCGCCAGCCACGCTCTCTTCTGTTTACCGCCCTTCTCCAGCTGATTCAGACGACATGGGTAGCCCATTACGTAGCGTTTGTCAGAAACGAAGAACTGATTTGGCACGTAATTGAAAAGCTTTGTTGCCTTTATTCTGAAACCTGGCCTTTGCACCTCTGTTTTTCTCAGTTCTGATCACACTAGAATTGCTCCTGGTAGGTTTTTATGTGGTGAAAGCAGGAAGGAGTTGAAAGCCAATGGACCTGGACACTTGGTGCCACTTGGTTGTAGTGTTTGAAGGAAGTGTTTGTCCCTCCTCTTCTTTATGTCCTAATTTCATTTAGTGTCTCAGCTCTGAGTTGTCTTCAGTAAATAATTGCTAATTTGCCAGAAGGCACAGGCTTAATAGGAACTTATCACCTCAAAACTGTTCGGTGAAGGCCATGTACGTGTGGTTCTGGACAATGTCTGTCTGTCTGTCTGTCTCCTTCTCTCTCGACAGTTCCTTCCATTCCAGAAAGTTGTCTGCAGTAATGCCATGTATGATGCTGCATCCACTTCTCATATCCTGACACAACTGCCATGTGTTTTGCCTTTTGCATTAGCAGAACGTTTTGGGGTTTTCCTCCCTCTTCACTTTGAAGGTCTGTGATGATTTCTGATAGCTTAACAATGATTATATTGTTGGAAATGTGATTCTAGCTTTAAAGCTCCTCTCCTTGTAAGTGGTTGTGTTTGCTTTCCTGATGAAGCGTTTCTGGATGACACGTAGAAGACAGTTTTGCCACGGATGTGAGTGTGCGTGTGAGTACCTTTCATTAGCCTTCCTATGGATGTCAACTTTTTAGTGACCGTCTCTGAGTTGCGGAATGTTTCCCGAGACGTTTCATATTCAGAGTTGAAACGATTCTGAAATTGCTTAGATATGTTGAGCACATATCAACTTGGCATATAAAAAGGGAAGAATATAATGGACTGCGTTAGTTCAAAAAGCAGCAGCTCTTCATTGCAATTCTGTGGTTCAAATGAAGTTCGTGTTTCCCCCATTTGCTTTTGCGATGTAAAAAAGAAAGCAAATTTTGATGCAAAAAAAAATTTACCATTTTAAATTTTATAAAGTTCTCTTTTCTGTCAGCCTCATTAGTTTAGTTTAATGATACTGAGCATGCTCACAGCGATTACTTCGTTGGTTTATTCCAGTCCCATGAATTCTTAGGGTCTGATCAGATTAAATGTTGAGTTCTGTACACGTTGCATCGGGACAGAAAAGCACTGTCTTTCAGCTTTGAAAATATGCATTTTTTTAATTAAAAAAGCAGCATTATAACAAAAGAAGCCAAGCTACAAAGGGGTTCAAGATTGGGTAGTTTTGCCAGTTTTTAAGTGAATTCCGAATGTGGCTAAAGAGTTAAAAACCCTGTGTGTCTGTGTTGTGTATGCCAGGTGGTATAGTAGTAGGCAATTGACTTAGCTGTAAGTGTGTTTTAAAAGTGTAAAAAAATAAACAGAAAAACTCACTTGCACGGGTTGAAAAGTACAGAAATGACACTTGTGAACGTAACACTGTAGTTTATAGATCTTAAGCTGCTAATTGTTGAGAGAGATTTACATTTGTCTTGTCTGATTGTCGCAGATTTATCTGTGGCACTTTTACTGTATATAAAAAACTTTAAATAAAGACCTCAGCTATTAACACTGGCCTAATTTGGGTGTTTCCAAAGGGTCGGGGCGGGGGGAGCAGGGAGAAAAAGAGGGGTGGGTTAAAACTGTGCTGAGCCCTAATAGCTTAACATTCGAGCGAGTTCTCCATAGATCCCGTCGTCAAACCTCATCCTATAATCAGCCGTACAGCACCTGGGCACGGCGAGGGTAAATGGGCTGCTCTGCGGGCAGCGGGGAGGAAGAGCAGCACTGCACTCTTCCTCCCCCGTCTCCCTCCCAGCCGCCCGGAGCCCGGCACCTCTGCGCAGGGCCACTGGACTGTTGGTGTGACTGGCCCATCACAGCGTTTCTCGGCCCGCCCCACCTGCAGAGCTGCCTCCCGTTGGAGGGGGTACGATTAGATGAGATGCCCAAGAGGTGTCTGTGTGTGAGGAACAGGGAGTTGGTCCCGAGTTTTCCACCTCTGGACTGCGCCGGTGGAGACGGGGCGAGCTGGGTCTTGCTCCTGTGGACTTTCTCCTTCCTGGGATTGCAGGAGCAGCTCTGCGCTGCGCAGCAAGGTGCATTTCGAGCCTCACCTGTATTTCTCAGGTGGATCTCGTGATGGAGCAGCACCAGGCCCCAGCTCAGCTGGTGGGACAGCATCCGCTAAAGCCCAGTCCTGTTGGAGAAAGGCAAGGGCCTGTATGATGTTGGTTGGGCCACCACTATAAACGTAAGTATTTTGTCTTCCAGGTTTCACAGAAGAATTTTTGAATTCTTCAGTATTTGTACAAGCTGGAAGTGAGCAGATACCTCACTGACGATCCTCCTGGGTTTTGGTCATGTGGTCTCAAGAGCACAGAACCGAGAAGGGAACGGCAGCAACTTTTTAGGGGGAAGGGACTCAGTAATTTTCTGTTTTCAGGAAATGATGCAAGTGCTGTAAAACCAGCAAGAGATCAAAAAGCAAAAGCGGCTGTTTGCAGTGATTTTTCTCTGTAGTCTTCCCACAACCAGAATGGAAATCCCAGCAGAGTACGGATTAAGCAAGTGCGTGGGGCTGCTTTTGCTAGGGCTGTCTGGCGCAAGACAGGACACGGGTGCTGGTTGTGAAGTTCAATGTTTCTGCATCCCTTTGGTGCAGTCACCTGACAGGTGCTGGTCGGGCTCGTGTGGTTGTTGAACGTGGCTCAGGATCAACAGGGGGCATGATGACCGGGCGTGAAAGCAGTGGCCTCTACTCCCACGTCAACAGTTTTAATCCCATCATTTAGAGGATTAGGAGTTGTTATTCAGCTTTTCGGTTGGTCTGTGGGAAGTGGTTTGGTAGCTCCACCCAGGTCGTGGGGACACACAGGGATGTGGCAAGGGTATGGTTATGCTGGGTTGCCACAGTGGATGTGAAGAATTGGCTGATCTTCCTCACTGGAGCCGTCATTCTTCCAGGTCAAATCACAACACGTTGATGTGTTGACAGTGGAAAGCTGGGCAAACAGACAGCTCCCTACCACAACACGTCCATCTTCAAGTTGTTGCTTAAAAGCTCTGAATCCACTTTCTGCTTTAAAAGACAGTGCTGGTCAGTGGTTTATTGGCCTCAGCGGAGCCTCCCGCACTGACGGGAGTTCAGCAGAAATGGGAAGTAGGTTCTCTGCTGCCTGAGTCGCCGTGAAATGGAGCATCCCTGGGCAAACCAGCTCTGCCGAGTGGTTCATCTCCCAGCCGGATCCCCAGCCAGGTCCCTCTGAATTTGGGACTAAGAGTCACCGCGTAGGTGTGCTCTGCTTTTGCACCATCCTTGTGCCAGCCCTGGCCCAATGGGGCACAGCAGGGACTGCTGCCTGAGGAGAAATGTGGGAGCAGGATGGGACACTGTGGCGTTTCCAGCCTCCCTCCTGGGAGCCGGTTTGCCTGCAGCCCTGCCTGCGCCCAGCCTGTACGTTGAACGTGCCTGGCCATCAGCGGGTCTGAAGGAGTTCCAAAGTTCCTCCACTACGCACACAAAAGCACTCGAATCCTGCAGAGGTCAACTATGAGATACCTGCCGTGGCAGCCTCGAGGGCATCCCTGTCTCCAGTTTCATTGTTTGAAGGAAACTTTTTTCATTTCCAGCCGGTTTGGGTGTTGCTGCCGCAGCTGCGCATCGCCCACGTGTGTCTCCAGCCCCTCAACGTGAACACAAGCGCAGGGTCAAGACAGCCCCCAGTCACCCTTGGCCTTGCTGAAAGTGCCACGCAGGGGGAGGCCGCTGGCGGGGGCTGAGCCGGGGGAGCCCTGGGTTCGCCCGGGGAAGGGGCTGGCGCCGGGAGCACGGCTCACCCTCGGCTGGGCACCCCGAGGGGCGAGGGGGGCGTTTGGGGACTGACCGTCCTGGTTACGCGGGGAGGGATCCTGAGAAGAGAACAGGGACCGTACGGGCATCAGTCACGATTCGGTGGCGCAAAACATCTTCAAGGAGACAGCATCGCCCCGCGCCTCCCGCACCGCTCCCCTGTCTGCGGCATCTGCGGTCCTCGGCGGGGGTCTAACAGCGCCCTCCCGCACTGCTCGGGAACTTTGGTGACTTTCCTCCCAAAAATGTTCGTTTGAAAACTCTTTGGCTTATTTCGGATCAGCTCTGCTCCCGCACCGGCCCCATCTGCATTTCCCGCCCTCGCTGGGAGCAGCCTGTGCGGCGGCAGCCGCGCCCCCTGCGCCCCCCCCGCCCCGCTCCCGGCCGGGAGAGGCTGAGCCCGAGCCGCAGCGGCCGGTGCGGGGGCGGCTGGGCCCGAGCCTGCGGGGACCCGCGGGGAAAAGAGCGAGCTGCGGGAGCGCCGCGTTCCGCGGGAAGTCGGGGCCGGCCCCGGGGCGCAGCGGGGCCCGCCCGGGGCACGGAGCTGCCGAGGGCCCTGGGCGGGCCGGGCGCGGGGACGCGGCCTGAGCCGCTCCCGTCCGAGTCGTTTTAATTACCGGGGATTAACTAATAGATGTTAATGGTTCTAATCTAATTTACAATAATCTGAAGGGGGCACCGCGCGCCCCCGGCCCCGCCCCCGGAACGCGCGGCCCCGCCCCGCCCGGTCTCTTGCCGCCACCCGCGGTCTCTGCCGCCCCCTGGCGGCCACGCGGCGCCGCAGCTGCGCGGCCGGGCCGGGATCGGGCCCCGGGGCCACCGTCCGGCGGCTGCCGCCCGCTCCCGGGGGTGCGGCCGTGTCCCCCCGCCAAGCGGAGCAGGGCGGAGCAGCCGCTGGGCCGGCAGCCCCTGGGCAGCCGTGCCGTGCCGGAGCAGGGCAGGGCCCCCGGGGCTGGTGTGTCCCGCAGCGGCTGCACGGCCCCCAGCTGCCTCCTGGCACCCCGGGCTGCGTCTGTCCCACCAGCGACGGCAGGACGCCCAGCGGGCACGGGGACGGCCGGGAGGAGCAGCCCTGGGCGCTGGCACAGCCCGGCTCGCCCGGCCTGCGGGCAGAGCCGCTGTGTTCCCCGGCACAGCCGCCTTGGCTGGTTTGTCAGGGCGGTTTCCCCCAAGAAATGGCGGGGGAAATCCCCCCGTGCTGGGGAATGTGCGGTGACACGGAGACCAGGACCCCGCGCAGTGACACAAGCACCTTGCTGATGTTGCCGTGGGGCTCCGGAGGATCCCTGCCATACAAATGGCCCAGCCTCCCCTCTCTGCCGCTGGGCCACAGGCAGCAGCTGCAGCAGCACAGCAAAGACCCCGAGCTGCTCCCCTTGAGCGGGACCCCTCTCCCCCATGGCTCGGCATCACTGCAGAAGTGACTCAGTGGTTATAACAGCTTGAATCCACTCCTGCGTCCGACAGGAACAGCCTCTCCCTGCTCAGGTTGGGCTGTCCCTCTCCTTCCTGCACTTTCCCACGCAGCATTCCGGCCTGCGCTCAGCTCCAATGGCTGCGTGGAAGGCAACCCCATGGCCGTGGGCCATGGCTCTGCAACGCGCCATTGCCCCAGCCCTGGAGGGAGCTGTTCTGAGGCATAATTGTTTATGGCATTCATTGATGGGTCTCAAACCAGCTTTCACATAAGGCTGAATGCTCTGCTTCTGGTGTGTTGAGCATGGCTGGATCTGTGATTACAGTGAAAATTAGTCACTTGTCTGATGGGGAGCTTTCCGCTCCTCTCCTCAAAGTGGGGCTGGAGTCTATGAAGATTTGCTGGCGTGCTCCTCCCTTCTTGCTCCACCCTCGCAGACATGCTGGACGGGCTCTGCTGGGCACACAGGGCTGACCCTGCCGCTGCCCGCCTTGTTCCTGTCTGCGGTGTGGTGCGCGTTTGCTGGTCCTCAAGGCCTGATGTCTCCGCTGGCTCCTGGACAGCATGTTGTCCTGTTTGCTGACCTGCAGCAGCGGAGGGGAACCATGCTGACCGGGGCTCCCCAGGGGCCTGCCTCAGCACTGCTCTGCTGGGGCTGCGTGTCCACCATCAGAGATCACACACAAAGGTGCCTTTTCTCTGGTGCAGGGTAGGCTCCTCTTAAAAAAAAAGGGGGGGGGGAATCATATGAGATTTGGAGGTTCTCTGGGGACAGGACCGAGAGATCACAGGAACAACAGCCACATTGATAAACTCCCCATTTCCTGACGCTGGCCAGGGAAGGAGGGACCTCCGCAGTGGCAGCGCTGCAGAGCGGCCAGGGTCTGGAGGTGGCAGCTGGGCCAGTTCCACAGGGGGCCCGCAGGCACATGGCAGAGCTGGCAGAGCTGGCAGAGAGAAGCTGCCTGCTCCCCCAGGGCGAGATGAGCCTGTAGAGGTTCAGCCTGAAGACACTCTCTCCTGTTAGCAAAATGCCCATCATCTTTCTGCCATGCCCCCCTCCCAAGCACTGCTTACAGCTGGCACCTTTGCCAAGTGCTAATAGTGCGGTTAATTTCTGCGGTTAATTACTGAGGGCAGGGTGCAGACACAGCCAAGACTGGGAGGGCACGGTGTGCAGAGAGGGATGCTCACGGTGTGGGAATACGGCTGGTAAAAGCAGGGTGCTGACCAGGAAACGTCTTTTAACTGGGCTGCTAAAAGTCCTTCCCCGTCTCCCCATCAGCAAAGGGAAATCTGAGGCTCTGCTGTCCTGGACACTCTTTTGTTTTGCTCTGGCACATGGACAGTGTCAGGAGCTGCCCATGGAGCCCCACACAAGAATTCACCGACTCAAAAAGCGACGAGCTGGGATGTCCTGTCTGACCCCCCTCCCCAGTCAACTCAGGTCCTTCAGTGGGGCTCTGCGGGGACAGCCCAGCTCCACAGCAGAAAGCCTGTGAGCACAGGCTTGAGCCTGGGGCTGAGACTCAGTGGCTCTGGGGACAGTGGCTTGCGACAGGGCTGGGTGCTGGCATGTCCGGCTCTCGCGAAGTGCCGTGGCGGTGAAGCTGTTCCTGCCACGGGCATTTGCGGGGAGGCCTGGAGCTAGCTGCTGCGGCGTGCTGATACAGGGGGGAGCTTCTGCTTTTCCTCTCTGCTGTGCTGGCTGATAAGCACAAAGCGTATGAAGAGAGGGAAAGATGGACTTACCCAGTCTCCACGTCTGATACGGAAACACAGGCAAGGCACGGTTTGTAGGTCAAGATAATAGCTCTTGCTAGACTAACCTAAACATGTTTTACACACAGATGTAGCAGTGAGCAGGAGTGATAATGGCAGCAGAGCAGATAGATTGCTACTATCTGGATTACAAAAGAGCTCTTATTTAATTATGCTCAATTTGCTTCCTCTGCCTCTGGATTCCTCCACTGCTGGCGCGAGGCTGACTGGTGCCTGCTGCCCGGAGGCAGCAGCAGGCAGCGAGGCAGCGGGTGCATGTGCCTCAGGGACCTGCCCTGACGCTGCTCGGGGTGCTCAGAGCAGGCTCACAGGGGCGTCGAGCCCGGGCTCCATGCAGCGGTGCTGTAGGACCCCTCACGCCAGCCAGCTTCCCAGGGGAATGCGTGTGGGTGAAGCCCACACCCCCCCGGCTGGCTTGGCTCGAGCCCCACACTGATTTTATTGCGGCTGCGGCACCTGGCAGAGCTGGCACACACTCCACTGCCTTCTATTTTTAAGACTTCCCTTTGAGCGTGTGCACGGGGCAGCTGCCGTCCCCACAGATCTTGTCAGGGTGACGGTGAGGCTCAGCTGGTGGGAGAATGCTGCCCCCCCCACCCCGAGACAGAAGCATCCAGAAGATTCCAGGGACAGCCAAGGCCAGCCGGGGCTGTGAAGGTCCTCCCGGCTGCACCACCCAGACCAGAAGGTTTCATGCTGGAGTTTCCCGTTGCTGAGGTTCTCCCCACGACAAGACCAGGGACGGGGTGGGAGGAGGTCCGTCCAGGGTGCCCCTGCATAGCCAGGGAGCCAGTGGCCCTGCTGAGGCCCCCAGCACTGCGTCAGCCACTGGCAGCTCACGGACCCAGTGGGGGAGTGGGGACACAGCACTGGTGTCCCCAAGTGCCTCACTCCAGTGACACCAGGCGGGGCCACGTCCACGTTCAAGGCGCAGACTGAGGACCAGGAACGTCCCAATGGCTGGCTGGGCGGCCCCGGGCTCACTGCCCACCCAGCACTCGAGGCCCCGCCGGACGAGCCCCAGTTTTGCTCCCGGGGGCTGGAGGCCTGGTGCTGGTGCCAGGGGTCTCACCCCGTGGGCACGGGCTTTGGGCAGGGAGCAGAGCGGGGGCAGAGGAGAGCAGGAACTAACTGTTTTTTCTCGCCACACTTCCCGTTTCCGCCGCTTGTGGCCATCCCCGCAGTCCAAAGCCAGATCACAGCTTTTAAAGGTGCTGTTTTTGCTTCTCTATTAGCACGCTTCAGCTCTGACTCACTTCCTTTCCCACCGCCGCTCGTCCTTGGCAAATGCCGAAGGAGGTCCCTCTGCGAGCTCCCGTCCAGCAGGCCGGCGGAGCAGCTCCTGGCATGCTTTGGTCTGTTCCCTTCAGGACGAGCAGTTTCAGTGACCCTCCAGGTCACAGACACACAGGCTAAGGTTCAGGATATACCTGTGCTCCCCTACGCCTTGCTCCCCACCCACGGGCTTCTTAGGATGAGCAAGCCAGCACTAATCAGTGCTCATTTGTTTCCTTTTATTGCTGGCAGCATGGCTTTTATATAAGCTTGTGGGCTCTCACCCAGGATATTTGATTTTTTGTCTGGAGCATCTGGAAACCCTGAGAATTTCAGACAGTGCAGGTAGTTGTCACAGCATACAGGCAATCCACCCCTGCCCTTTCAGAGAAGGAGGATCTGGGGAGGGCTGAAGTTTTTCACCAAGGAAGCCTCTAACAGATGCTTGAAGCTCTGGCTAAGGATGCATTAATTAACCTTCAGGGACTCCTGCCAAGCAGCCTGGCAGAGCAGCCCTCCTCCAGCCAGGCACAGGGAGGTGGAATGACATCCCCAAGGTCACCAACGGCATGGGCGCCAAGTCTGGGGACGGGACTCTGGAGTGCTCCGGGCCGCTGGCAGGAAGCTGGGCTGCTCCTATGTGAGCGGGAATGGGAGCAGGGGTGCTGCAGGCCTCACAGCGTGCCCGCTGCCAGGTGGTCCTCCTCCATGGTGGGCACTGATGTTGGTGCTCGGAGCCTCCTGCTACATCCTTCTGGTGTGGCGATAGGCAGGGTCCCCGCTCACCCAAGGGGCCACACCAATCTCCAGCCACTGCCTAAAGTCTCCTGGAGAGGTGGGACAGGTTTTGAAGGAACCGCCAGCCCCCAGTGCACCCCCTCTGCCCCGCGAGCTGCAGGCGGGGGCAGAGCCCAGTTTTTGTCATGCTCAGAAAAAAATAATGTGAAGCCTGGTTGCTTTTCCACCTTGATTTACTATCAGCTTTGACAAGCTCTGTCTCTTGGCTCCTCCGATACTGCCAGCCATGTCTAATGCTGTTGATTTGATAATATATCTAATCTGGCTTTCTTGAAAACGCCCGGTATCTCAGAGCTGCTGTTCTCCGACTTGAACCATCTTCCTTCCTTGCCTTCTTTCTATCTTTCCCAGCTGGGGCCAATCTGTCCGGGAAATAGTCCAATTTGCTTCCATCTGATGGGAGCAGATCCCAGTTCCATTCCCTTCATCTACTCCGGAGTCAAAATCAGCCTAGGTCATTATTTTGAAATCCTTCATTTTCCCCCTCTGCATTTTTGCTGCTGCTTTTCTCCCTCAGTGGAGGCATTGGTGAAAATACCTCTAAATACCTCTTCCCTCAGGGTTTTCGCAGAGCAATCGCCACACACTTGGCACAACATGGCCATTTGAGGTCTGGACAAGATATTCCCCAATTTTTAGACCCTCCTGTAGTCTGAGGAGGAGCACCAGTGTCCTGTGTTAGATACAATTCAAACTAGTGGGACAGGGCCCTCTGGGACAGGCATAAATCTCTCTGCAGGTGTCCCCTGAAGGTGGGGGGCACCTGAGGTGTGTGGAGTCTCTTGAGCCTGGTGTGCAGCACTCTCAATGTAAAGAAGTTTTTCCTCATGTTCAGATGGAACTTCCCGTGTTCCAGTTTGTGCCCGTTGCCCCTTGTCCTGTCCCAGGGCACCACTGAGAAGGGTCTGGCCCCATCCTCTTGCCCCCCACCCTTTAGCTATTGCTGAGCATTGATGAGATCCCCTCTCCGTCTGCTCTTCTCCAGGCTGAACAGCCCCAGGGCTCTCAGCCTTTCCCCATCAGAGGGATGCTCCGCTCCCCTGATCACCTTTGTAGCCCTCCGCTGGACTCTCTCCAGCAGTTCCCTGTCCTTCTGGAGCTGGGGAGCCCAGCACTGGACCCAGTGTTCTGGCTGTGGCCTCCCCAGGGCAGAGCAGAGCGGGAGGATGACCTCCCTCCACCTGCTGGCCACGCTCTTGTTAATGGACCCCAGGGAACCATTTGGCCTTCTTGGCCACAAGGGCACGTTGCTGGCTCATGGGCAACTTGTTGTCCACCAGGACAACCACGTCGCTCTCTGCAGAGCTGCTCTCCAGCAGGTCAAACCCTAACCTCTCACTCTGTCAGCGCCCGCTGTACGGGACAAGGAAGGACCTGTCCAAGCTCCCTGTCACGCTGGGTACAGATGGTGCCATCACCAACAGGCCTTAACGGCCCTGAGCAGCCCCACCTGGAGCCTCCACCCACACCCTGCCCAGGGCCCAGGCGCTCATTTAAACCCAGGGCTGGGCCCTCAGGCCTGGCTGGGACTGTGCTGCGTGTGCTGTTCTCCAGCCCTGCCTCTGGCCTGTCCTTCTGAGTGGACTGTAGGTACCTCATCTCCTGGACAGGCCCACTGATGGCATGTTACAGCTTGTCTTTAGCCCTGTCTCCTGGGTGGGCTTTGGACCTATGCTGTAGCCTTGTCTCTGGTCCTGTCTGCTGCTCCTGATAGGGCTTCTTGGATGGCCCCCGGACCTGGTGTGTTGCTTGCCTTGCCTGGGGCTGCCAATGGAGCCTGTCACCAGGGCCTGCCTCTGCCTGCTGTGGTCAGGGCTGTGCCCTGTCAGCGAGGGCTCTGCTGTCCCAGGGCTGCCCTCGCTGCTCCCCAGTGCTCAGCATGGGGAGAAAACCTTGCTGCTTCTGATGGTGTCCTTCCACCTTTTGTGGTGCTCAGCTGGGGTCGCAATCACTTGGCTCAGCCCCCCAGGACTGTGATTTAAGTGGAGCCATTAACTCAGCCAATGCTGTGTATCCAGGGTTGCTGGATGCAGTGTGAGTGTGTTAATGTTATTAATGTAGTATGTCCTGATATGAAGCACTGCCATTTCAGCTGGGATTTGCAGAAGAGGGTGTGCCTTCAGACTGAAGCAGGTGCTTGCTCCTCTTGTAGGAGACCTGGCAGCAGAGGGTGAGGTGGGGGCTGTGTCAGGTCTGGCGCAGAGTTTCCCTGTAGCCCTCTGTTGGCACAGTGAAATGGGCACCTTGGTGCTCTGATTGTCTGGGGCAAGGAGACCCTGGTGGAGGAGTCCCCCAGATGGAAACACTGCGTAGAGCTTCACCCAGAGCTTGCCCTTGTTTAATGCAGAAGCCCACTGCTATGAGACCTGGGTCTCTGCTGCTGCTCAGGGATGTGCTGGAGGTGGGGGCTTGCACACATGGATCCACAACCAAACAGTTGGGTCTGTCAGCCCAAAGAAGCATCATCAGGCAAGATCAAGGGAAACTCCTTGCACTGGCTCTGGAGCAGAGCTACACGGAGAGGCAAAGGTGGCCTTCTGAGGAGCGCAGAGCACGGCAGTGTGGAGCCTGCCAGCAGGCTGTGGAAGAGCTGGGTGCATCCCGCAGAGCTGCTGGGAACTGCAGGTAAGTGCTGTGTGAAAACATGGGACGCTGCCGGGACACCCTTCTTTTGCTGGGGGATCTTCAAACATGACAACCACAGTAGTACTAGCCATCTGTGCCTCTGCCATCCTGGGGAAATGAAACTGGTAAAGTCTCTGAGGAAGTGACTCAGGGTTTCCAGAGCGTTGCTGGTCACCATGAGGTGGCACAGGAGGTCCTGCTGACACAGCTGGGGGTGGGCCTTCTGCAGCTCCCTGGGATTAGAGCTGTGCACCTGAAAACTGGTACAACCCTCATCCGGGGGCCATCTGGGGAATGGGGCTTCCAGCCCCCTCATCTGGGCACAGGAGGGACAGTGGGGAGGCCAGGTTGGCCCCTGCTTTGGGGCACCATGTTCAGAGTGATCTCAGCAGGGTGTGTAGATTGGTGCTTGTGAAAATAGTGAATTGCCCAGTGTAGCTGGTTGGACATTACAGGTAACTGCATGTCCGTTTGTCCTGCAGTCCAAAGTGCTATAAACTTGTAAACGCAAAGCTGTAGCAAAGCCTGGCCCTCCTGAAGGAAGGGAGGTAATGTAGCAGCAAGCGGGAAGAGACAGGCGTAATGCGCTTGTCCTGTGCAGGCTGAAAGGTTCTCCTCGAGTGCCAGGGGTCTCTGCGCTCTGGTTGCTGTGCTGCCCGCAGAGGACAGGCTGGCACATCTGAAATGGTCACTAAGCCATTTCTGACTTGATGGTGGTGAAAAGAGAATCGCCACTGAATTGTCTAGTTTATGGATCCACCAAGTTAATTATCCATGATCGATAAGCCACTGTCAGAGTGAACCATACTGTGGGTTTATCTGTATAATCCCTGTTTGTGTGTTTAAAGACTGATAGGAGAGCCAAAAAAAAATATCCAGACAAAAAGATAAGGCTGAAGATGCATGGTGATGTCTTGGAAATTTAATTTAGCAGGGAAAATATCCCTTTTAAAACTACATTATTAACTGCTGTCAAGTGACAGCCATTTGGCCTTCACGTGCTGTAGATGAATTCAGCCAAGTCGTATCAGACCTCTCTTGAAAGCACGGTGTATGCCACTAACCAGGCTTCTTCCCTGGCGCTCTGGCTGCATAAAATCTGCATGATTGCTTTGCGATGGGGCTTGTCAACAGAGACTGCAGCTGGGTTATGAATCACTTTAATTTGTCATGTGAGCTGGTTTCACACCAATATCTCTGGAGGGGAAAATGCTGGAAAGTTGGGGGAGGGAGGAGCGGGGATGTCAGACGCAACCTCCCCGCCCCAGTTCTTGATGGAAATGTTTCTCCCTCTCCACCAGTTAATGACTAGTCCTAATTTAATAGAATGGAGCGAAGTGGCCAACATAAAATGTGTTTTGTTTTCACATCTGAGTCTAACATGGCCACAAGTCATAGTCTGAAGTGATTGGGGGTGTTATCAGTCACACAATCTGACATTTTGCCAAAAGGTCTCTTTTGTCTCTTCTCTGAGTGTGAAAACAAGAGATTCTATTTTTTGTGTTCTGTAAAGAAAAATGTGGGTTGCAGAGTCTTAAGGAGACATTAGATGAAGGAAGCCAAGGAAGGAAAGAAAATCCAAGACCTCTTCCTTCCGATAATCACACAAATACTGGACCTCTAGGGACACTTAATGGAAAACATTTTAGGAAGCACCTGAAAAATTGCCAAGGAAATTTCCCAGCCTAGCTATTGTCTCCTGCATCCTTTACTGGGATAATCTTGAGAAAAATCAAAGCATCAGGTCATAATTTGATTTTTTCTTTATTTTGTATTTATTTATTCAGTTGCCATTAATAACAATAAAAATGAAATTACCCACCCCTTACTCCAAGTTCCCTTGACACTTAGTTGAAGTACACAATTATGTAAAATAGGCAGACTCCCACGGCATGTTATCCCAAGCAGCAAAAGCATAAACCAAACATAAGCCCCTCCACAGAGACAAATTACTCACCCAGCAAAAGAATTACTCATGGTGGACAAGTACACTTTTACTAGGTTGATTTTAAGTGTGCAGATGAATGTTACAGCTGGTAAGAATTCATTAGTCAATGAATCTGCAGCAAAGGAAATGATAAGGAGACACAGATTTGCTTTTCCTAAGTGGAAAGGGTCTTATACAATGCTGCTCAAAAATGAAATGCCCTGTTCTCTTCCTTTCTCAAATCAGGAAGATGTTGGTTTGATTGTGTGTTCAGCTTTAAGCTCATAAATAGCCCTCCTGAAATTAAAATAATTATTTGTTTTCTTCAGTAGAGTTGCATCTTGCGAAGGTAATCGCTCCCTACGAGAGGGGCAATGAGTGTGAAGGGATAATACAAATGCCTTTTTCTAACAGTCTCCTTCAACATGCTGCCATTTCTCTCCTGGTGTGTACAGAGCTGGGGGTCTGAAGGGCCACCTTGCAATCTGTCTGTTTTGCGGCTCTGTTGGCGTTTGCCAACATCAGGACTGATGAATGTGCTGTAGAAAAATGTCCCCTCCTGGTCCTGAGCTGCCAGCCCAACCCTTCAGCTCTTCCCAACAAATTACTAATCTGGCCTTGCAACAAGCAGCTCCACAGCAGCCTTACTGCAATCCTGGTAAACAACATATGTGAGGATGAGCTGGTGAAGCTGCCGTAAAGGCATTTGATGCTTTCAAATTCCAGCTCCCGCGTCGCACAGGGACCTGCTGTTACAGCAAGCAGAGCCCACCTGTCGGCAGCATGAACACGGAGGCTGAAATTCAGCGTATGTGCATGTGTGGTGACTGCAGAGTACGGCTGAGACCCTCCGGGTGAGGATGATCAGGTACTGCAGCAGCAGAGCTCACCTGGGCATCTGGCTGTGTACTTCACGCTGAAGCCTGTTTTGGGGCTAGCAGGCAATATTCCCAATGTCCGTGTCTAGCACCTTTACTGAGCGCTACATAGCTGTAATGCTAACCAAAGCTGTGCTGGGACCAACTTCCTCAGTTACTTGGTATTTCCTAAATCCGTTCATTCTTCGGTTGCTTCTTCTGATGCTTCCCTCCCCCTGCCTCCGCAGTCTGTGTCCATGGAGGATATGCGCATGAAAGGAGGGAAGAACTGGCCCCTTAGGGAGGAAGCAGACATTGGCTTTTTTTGTCTGATTCTGGAGCAAAAAGCTCCAGCCAGGAGCTGTTCTGATTAGGTCTTAGTGTAAAACAGATGCAAAGTTTCATGCAACAAGTGAAGTGGCAGAGGGAAACAGAGATATTTTTACATGGTGTCTTTTCCCATCTCTTGCATGGGATCAGAGCCATTAGATCTGAAGGTGATTAAGCGTGAGACCCCAGCACAATAACAAAAGCATTGGCCACCAGTTTCTTAATGATCGCCTGGGAGCTGGAGCGCAATGTTCATTTGAAATACAGGCCACAAACAAGCTCTTCCCACTTTTTTGCTCTTCCCATTTTTTTTACTCTTCCCCACTTTCTGTCTTACAAAGAATGAAAGAAAACCAGGTTTGCTAATAGTGCCAGATCTGGAGGCAAGAGGTACATTTACATTCAAAACCTTGCACGAATGTCCAGCTGCAAGAGTTTCCAAGCAAGGCAAAAGCTAGCGAGTGAAAGAAGTTGGACAATTACACTCATTTGTCTGCCTTGTTTTCATTGAAATAATTCAGGCAAGGCCAACTGTGTTACTTGGATTCTCTAAGGTATAATTTAGGCATGAGATGTTTACAATCAACTCTCATTTGCATCAACCAGGAGGAAAACATGAGATCTGTTGGATATTTCAACTGGCGGGTTAATTACGAGTTTGCCCACTAATATTTATTCAACCTTCTGCATGTCAACTGCCACCAGGCCAGATCCTGCCACTCTTGCTACTGTGCTCACTCCGCGGGTTTCATGCAAGCGAGGGGTGCAGGACAGGGCCCTGCAAGGGCCATTCTAGTTTTGCTGAGGAAAATTGGTGCCAGAGATGGGTGTCTGACTGAAAGCCCTAGAAATGTTAGATCCGCTGGGAACAACGTGCCCTTCCTTTTTGCAGTCCCAAGAATGAGCTTAAACAAAGATACTGTTTGCTATGGGCCACGCTCTGTCTGATTATTGAACTGCTTAGCAAATAGCTTGATAACATTAGTGGGACCATTTGTGAGATAGGAAGCCTCCCCGTGTGTGCAAGGAACTCCGGGACTGGCCCCCAGACTCTTTCGTGAGTGCTGCGCAGAGAAGCCTAAACACTGCTAAGCATGCCTAGAATGAGCAAGGCAATTGATTGACAGTTTTGATTGAAACCAGAAGTAAGTTTTGCTGGTTTGTTTTTTTTTTTTTTTTAAACCCAGGCTTAAATAGACATCACTTAGAAGAAGAACATCGATCGAAAGATAAACCCAGTGCATGAGAGGACCCTAAAGGTGAAAAGTACCATTAAGTAGGTTAAAGGAGCCTGCCCTCGTATGACAAGCTCTTCTCTGTGCAAAAGGACAGAGAGCACCGAGAGGGAGATAAGAAGATTACGAGGTCAGATTCCAGGTTACAGAAACCTCGGTGGCTTGCTCTGTCTTGGGCACTTCTGTGTGGTTTGCAGGAGAGAGCCTAATGAGTGCCAGCTGTGATGGTTTTGGTGCTACTCACACCCCTCCTCCAGGAACTGACCCAAACCTGTCAACTAATTCCCATATGCCAGCAGCTCTCCGGGTGGATATTTAGCCACTTGGCCTGAAAGGACTTGCCAACAGGGAGGAAAAAGGCCCCATATTTCATGACACATCCTAAAATCACCTAGTGAAATGTGTGTTTTCCCACCGTGACCTCTGACAGACTGTTGGTCACCTCCCCCGGCTGGCGGGGACGGCCAAGGCACTCGCCCAGGAGGAGTGGAATAACACTGGGCTCGGGGCTGGGTGACCCTGCAAAGCGGGAGGAGACAGACCAGGTCCTGCCCCGGGTAAGCGTTTTGCTGCTGATCGCAGGAGGTGGAAGTCAAAGGTGGGGAAATCCCAGCCTAAATCTGACCCAATGGTATGGGTGAACTGGGATTGTCTCTGCCCAGCCTCCAGCGATCAAATCCTCCCGACGCACACCTTGTCTCGGGAGGCAGAGGAGCTCAGAGGCCAGGCTGTCACCTTCAGCACAGAGCCAGCGCCTGCAGCTCGTTAGTCCTCATTATTATTAAAGCTTATTATTGCTCTCTCTTCAGATGAATGCCATGAAGTGAAGGTTTGCTGCCATTTCCCTAACCTTTCCAGGGCTAAGCAGGCCAGTGAATTCAGTGAAGCTATTGCTCTGCACCCTGTGTTAGCTACTACAGCACTTACACTGGGCTCGGGTAAGATGGCAGTGTTGTTTGCGTGTTTCCTTCCACCCTTGTGGGGCAGAAGAGGCTGAGAAAAGGGAGTCCCCTGTGACATCCACGACCCCTGAAATACACAGCACACCTGTGTACAACGTAATACGCGGATGTGAAAATAGCAAAAAGACTACGGCTTAGACAGAAAGATGGAACAGCTGACATTCAAGTGATAAAAGTACCCCAATCTTCAACTGTATGGTGTTTACATTTTTAAAATGAGTGAGTGTTGAAAGGTCATTTTAACTATTTAGGCTTTTGATTACCTCTTCCACTTTCCTCAGCCGTATCAACAGGTTGCTCCACCTCCCTGTTTTACCACTACTTCTGCTCAGTTTCAGTGTTACATTCACTGGTGGGTAAAACACTTTGTGTGCCTGTTCTACTGGGTTATCCAGATATTCCAAGGAAAAGGCTGGTTTCACTTGCATAAAGATTCATGTGAACGTTTCCATCAGTGCACGGTTTTGTAACATTGCACGCACAGAAGCATGCAGATTGCACATAGACAGTACATTTGCAGGCTAAACTGAAACCACCTGATAACTCTCCTTTTCTGCTTTTCTGCTACAAAATTCAAAATGCTACAACTAGTCCAGTGTGGGACTTGCTGACATTTTAAATGTGTATGTGCGCACATGTCTTTTTTTATACATATACGTGTGTGTGTGACTTTTGGCTTATCTCTAAGATTAATGCATGTGTTGACTGCACACGAGAAATGTGTAAACCTGTAAGACTGTTGGGGTCACCAGGGAAATGTCAAGAACAAGATCACACTGTTTACAATATGCCCAAAAATATACAACTGATGACGCCCCACAAGTGACATTATAATGAGAGACAGCTATTAGAGGCAACGTAAAACACATGCTGCTGGATGCCGCACGTCAAAGATTTATCTCGAAATTGTAGATAGCAGGCCATTGCAAGGCATAGGTATGAAAACATTTCAAGTTTCCTGGTAAAAAGGAGTGTGCACATACATTTGTAACTAATGCCTGCTAGCAGGTTACCGGGAGAGGCTGACCCTGCGCCTCTACTCAAACGCCAGGACACGGCACAAGAGCTGCAGGGCCTGGTCAACACATGTGGGGCGCAGCGAGGTCAGGGAGGGTCTTCCCGTCACAGCCGAGCACTGCCTTGCCTTTACTGGAAGTGGCACGGGCACACCGCGGGCAGGGTTGGGGGGTAGGGGGTGGTGCAGGGGTAGGGCTTGGGCCTGCCGCAGTTGGGTCGCTGGCAGGGACCTCTGGGCTGGAGTTCCAGCGGGGATGGCACAGGGGTGAAGGTGCTGGAGGACGGGACCGATGGGCCGGGGCTGGGTAAAAGCCAGGAGGGTCCCTGGCGGCGTCAGGGTTAGAGGTGCCGGTCCCCAGCTTGGTCTGCTGATGGTTTGCTGCTGGTAATTACTGCTCAGGCAGGTTTTGGAGATGGTGCTGTCAGGGGCTGAGTGAAAAAAGCTTGGAGCTGGGGCTGGCTGGCGTTACGAGGCTGGGGTTAAAACCAGCTGAGGCTCAGGCGAGTGGAGGCTCTGAGTCAGCACCACAGCTGGATACAGATGCTACGGGACGGCATGTGGGGCTGTGTTTGGCAAGGGCTGCATGCCTGGCCGAGGGTCACAGCAATGACAAGTGACTTGGAGCTGGGGCTGACCTTGGCAGAAGCCCGTGAATTCACAGGAGCCCTGGGTCCGGCAGTGTCTGCGGAGCTGGTTCAGGGCGGGTGGTGGCTGGGGTTGGGACGGGGCCTGTCAGAGGATGCGGGATGGAGCCAGGAGGTGCGACCTGGGGCGTACAGAGGTTTGCCAGCGACAGGCCCTGCTGAGCTGAGGGCACGTCTGAAGCCTGCCTGGAGTCTGCTCTGTTCAGCCCGGTGGAGACCAGAGGTGCTTAGAGCTGGACACACCAAATACAGAGTTGACTCAGAGCCCAGTGCAACGTGTTACACCTTTTACATCAATATGAGATTTTAACCAAAATGCTTAGGTTTTTATTAAGATGTGCAAAGCAAACAATAATTTTATGATTAATCACATTTAACCCTTTCACTTCAAAGCACATAATGAGCCTTGACACTGAAGCCTCAACGAGCCCAGTGAACACGGGAGAGAATAACGTTGAAGCCACTGAGGTAAGTCAAATTGGCTGGAATTAACGAGGGTAGTGTGGGCTGTAATAATATATTTACAGAGTGCTGATTATACTGTGGGAAGGAAGGGAAGGGGATTAAATCCCTGTTTAGTTAAAGCTGCATTTTAGTGCAGCCAGTTCTTCAGTAGTACACAGTTAAAAATGTAGTCTGTCAAATCCCGCTGACATATTTTGGCAATAGATATTTCCTCTAATTGAAAGCAATTGTTGTGTTGTAAGCTTTCCCCCTTTCCCATTTGTTTTGGTTAACGGGTAGTGGTGGCCTGTCTACTTAAGCACGTATTGAGCAACTGCTCACTGGAAAGTTAGCATATTGCAAGGAGTGCAGCACGATCCTGCCTGACTTCATAAGGAAAAACTTCCTCCGGGCTTTGGCGGAGGATGTTTGAACAAAGCTGGTAGGATCAGCCTTGCTGGTTGTTATTGCAGGGCTTTGCTGTTTGGGTCAGCTAGGGCCTTCATGTGTGAATCCTGGGGTAAAAACCAGGCTGGCTTCCAACGCAGCCATGCTTTGTTTTGAACAATCAGCATGGCCCCCGCTGTGAATCCCACGAGGGGATGCTCTGCTTTATGTTGCATTCGCTTCCTTTGCTCAGAGCCAAGTGCTGCATCCTTCACTGCTGGAAGGCAGTCAAGACGCGCGGGGCCTGCGTGACGGCCTGACGGGGGCTGGACATGGCTGGCCCCTGCCCTGCCGGACGCCAGCAGGAGCCTTAATGCCGTGGGCGGGCAGGGCCCTGCAGCCCTGGGGGGCTTAACAAGCCCCTGCTCTGTCAGACCAGGCAAAATGGTGCTAAACCCACTGCTGCCCACAGTGACTGCGCCAGCGCTGCTGCTTTGCCCCCGCCTGTCCCACACCCACGGTCTGGCACCCCCGGACCCAGCGCTCCGCCGCTGGCTGCGGGGCCTCAGGAAGCTGAGGAGCAGCGTTTGCGGCTCTCGGGACCTGGTGGGGAGCAGCTGCCTGGCCTCAGTGGCGTGTGGAGGCTGGTGCCTGTGCACCGGGGTGCCAGGGGCTCACATCCTCCTGTCTCTTTGTTCCAAGAAATGTGCCTGTGCTGTCCCTGCAGGATGTCTGTCAGGGTGCTTGGTCTTGAAACGCCCTTTATCTGACACCCCTCTGAAGCTCAGAGAGCTGCTGTGCGCCCCCATTTCCCCAGAGGTCAGAGCAGGACTGGATGAAATGCTCCTTTACTCTGTAGTTGCATCAAGTCTGATCATCTGTCCAGGACCCCCTCAGGCTGGCGCTGGTCGGGATCCAGCCAAAAAAGGGACTTACTCTGCCGTGCACACCTGCACCATCCTGTCTGCGGCACCCCAGGGGCTGCGCTGACAAGGGACAGGTATGGACAAGAGACCATGAGCGTAGCAAGGCTGGGCTTGAAGGGATTGTGTCTTCATCCCACCACCAGCCCCAGCGTGTGCTACATTTCCTGCAGAGCAGAGCTGGAGACTCATTTGAGCTCACTAGCCATGTTTCCAGCCCTGACTGGTGTGAAGTTATAGGGGGAGTGAGTGCTGAGCCCTTTCTAAGCCTCTAAAGAAAGTAAAAGCAACAGGTCACCCAGGAGACCTGTGGGAAACTGGGGAACCTGCTGCCTTTGCATCTCAGCTTTCCACCCACAGCACTCGGGTCAAACCCCAGCATAGGCTACAAAAGACACATTTTTTTATTGCCTTGTGATAAACCTCCTGGTCTGGAAAATCCTGCCATTACTGTGTGTGTGAACTTTCACCAGCACAGAATCTGTCATTAACCTAGAAGGAGACCTTTTCATGCTCACAACCTCTGTCTGCACAGCTCCTCTCTGGAGGCGAATCCCTCACAGCGAACACGTCAGCCGGCTGCACGCCGCAGACAAGGTTATGACTGCATTACATACTCTGAAGGGAGCAATGCTCTATATTACACTGGGAAAGGTTCATCTTTGAAAACAAAGAGGCTTGAGGGGAAAAAAGCATGATTTTACTCAGAAAGTGCCTCTGGTCCCCATAAATCCATCTCCTCCTTGCTCAGACCAGGACTGGAGGCCAGCAGCAGGGTGGCAACGGAGCGCGCCGCGCCAGTGCGATTCCTACTACAGCCATTTGCAGTGAAGCCTGAGTCCGCACTGGAGCGTGCGTTTAGATTAAAGGACATTTGGGAAGAGACCTTGCCTTAATCTTTCTGCTAAGCACCTAGCACAATCCCAGCGTGCTAAATCATTAGTAATAACAGTAATGACAATCTGGCCTTCTCCATGAGCAGTGCCTGCAGTACCAATTAATAACAATAAAATAGGGACTCGGTCCGCGCTCGTCCAAAAATACACCAAGGATTGCTAATCAGTCTATTTCCAAGCCCTCTGTTATTTCTGAGTGCCCTGAAGTGCCTCAGTGAGCGCTTTGCTGATGCATCCAGCCTGATGACACAAGGCACTAACAACCGATGGACAAAGGCAGGGTGGCAGGCAGGACTGGAAAGCATCAGATGAGTGTGGTGATCAGGGAACAGCTCTTGTTCAGGGAATGATTTCTCTGTGTCTAAGTGCTCCCCAGCTCCTCCTCAGCTCTCCTCGCGTTCCCCCAGTGCATGGCTCCTCTCCGTTTGGAAAGGCTGCTCTGGGGAAAGCCCTGTCCTGGCTGGCTCTGGGCGGGGCTGGTAGAGACCAAGGGGGACAGCTCTGCTCTCGCCTACCTCTTACCCTCTTCTCTCGGATAACCGCTAGCAGCCTTTCTCAGGGTGGGGAAAAGGTGTGAGTTGGACTCTGCTCTGACCCAGTACAGCCATTTTTCACCAGTATGGGTGTCTGAGGGGGAAAGTGAGCGGCCAAAAGGATTCAAAACACGTGTCTGCTACACATTTGTGAATGCACCTTACAGTCTCCTGCCAACCTGCCCTGCAATCATATAGAAAATGACCCAAATAACACACTTAGAGGCAGAGTGAAGGAGATGAAAGAGAAAAAAAGGACTGGCTGCCTGGGTAGGAGCAGAGGGACATTCTGACCTGCTGCAGAGCGGCAGCAGCAGCAGCTCCGGGGTGGCTGAGGCTGTGCCTTGGCTTTTCCTCTGCTGGGGCACCAAGCGGCCCCTGTGCGGTGGCCAGATTGGGGGGCTCGTCTCTGCAAGGGGGCTGCGCCCTGCGCCGGCCAGGCCTTCCCGATGTGCTCAGTGTCACAAGCAAGGGCGGGAGGCACACTGCTCTTCTCCCGGGTGCCAGCTCCTCAGCCTCCGCGCAGTCCCCAGGGGGGTCCCTGCCGCCGAGGTGTCCTGCACGCCTGGCCCGCTGCCAGCCGCTGGTGTTCACCGAGAGCGGCTGAGTCAAACCTGGCCATCTCCGGCACGCGAGGGTGAACTTTCTTCCCAAATCCACAGGGCGCTTTATGGTTACCTTGCAGATAAACCCCGCTAAATAAATAGATGTTTATGCTCCCTGTATTAAAGCGATTAGATCCTGGTTTTTGACAGTGTTGAGTCAATATAACCTGAGTAACTGCACGAGTAACTCATGTTTCCCCTAAAGGGAAACTGTTCTCCTGTAAATATATTTATTAATAATTAATGTGTTTTTGAGTTCTTGTGCACACAGTCCCTCTCCCCCACCGAGATGTCTGAAAGGCCGTTATCTTTAAACCTGCGCAGGACTCGCACAGAAAGGGACTTTGGCAGGGGGGTGACGGTCTATGGGAAGAGGCATGTGGTTTCATTTTGACCTTTTTTTCTTCCTGAACAAAAAATAATGGTGAAATCTGTGTATGAGAGATTTAAAAACCTCTACTACTCCATTAGGAGCATTACCCTGAAATACTCACTGGAGCTTCTAACAGCCCAGATAATAGGGGTGGGAAATCATTTGTGGAAAATATTCCCCTCAAAGCATCTTACCAGAGGATTGTTTCCTAACAACAACAACAACAATAAAATCTTTGTCAAATAATCCTTCAATACCACAAATATTTTGGCTTTAATTGTATCAGTGTAGATAACTGCTCAGCATAGGAAATGGGAGTCAGAGCTCCTGGGGGATTTTTTCTGACAAAGCCAGTGCTGGATACCTTTGGGTAAGTCCACATTTTTCTGTGTTCTTTGGCCTAATTTTTTTTTAACTGACTGTAATCTGGAACCTAATTTGATATGCCTTAAAAGGCTGATTTCACATGGAAGATGCTCTACTATCAGGATAAGCAGCCATAAGAAATCCTAAAATAGGCGGATTAAGGGTTTGGGATCATGGGGGTTTATTTCTGTGTAATTAAAGACATGATCACATTTTAAAATTGCTAACTTGTAGTTTAAAAAAAACCCCAACAACTGGGAGTCCCACGTTTAAAAACAGCTAATAACTGTATTAATTAAGGATATGATTAGCAGAGACAATGAGTTAGATAGCACAAAAGCACAGCATTTAATTCAATGCACATTTTCGGTGGACATGGCGTGGCCAAGGCGGTTATGTATTAATTAGTGCTCTGAAGAGGGCGAGGAGGACAGGAAGAGGGTGAGAGAAATTGGCAGGTGTAGAAATTAGATTAGACAACAACAGAGGATTTTTCTCTCCAGAACAGAAGTCGTGCAGAATTCTCATCAACCTTCCTAACATGTTTTGTATAAACAAAGATATGTGCCCCGAGAACAGGCAGGGCGGTAAGGCAGCGCTCGGGGATGGGGAGAGGGAGCACAGCCTTCCAGAGCTCGCCTGCGGAGCATTTCCAGGCGGTTGTGACCAAATGCCAGCCTTGATTTCCCACCCTTGCTTTAAACGCTGCTGGCTATTTGTGGATGGCACAGTGTCTCCATCCTCAACCCTTATCAGGGGACCTGTGCCATTGTACTGATTTACTGCTGTACCACTGCGTGGGTGCTCCAGCTAGGTCTCTGCTCCTCGTGGAAACTCAGGTTGTGACAGGGATGCTGTGCCCACACCCTGTAACCGCTCCACTTGGCCGCCAGCTCTGCCATCGCTTCAGCTTGAAGCACCCACACAGTGCTGCGAGCGCCACGACCAGGGTAGCGCCACGACCAGGGTATCTGCCATGCCCCGGAGCCCACCCGTGCCCCATCTTGCATGGGGACCTCGATGTGCTGCCCAAGGAGCCAGGTCCCTCCTGGGTGACTCAGAGCCTGGGTGAGAGAGCTGTGCCCTGTGTCGTGATGGTGTGGCAGGAGATGAGTGCTGGTCTGGCCACCCGCTCAGGGCTCTCTCACTTAGACGGCAGGGACATAACCTACGTGGGCAAACAATGCAGAGAGCACAGCCCAGACAGTCTCTGTACCAGGACAGATCCTGACCTTCTCTCCAGAGCCTCATTCGGCAGCTCCAGGACGAGGGGGTAAATTCACATGCCCGCAGTCAAGGGAAGAACCGTCGTGGGCGTGAATCGACACCTCCACCGCGCAGGTGGTGCGTTCCCACGCCGATAAGGGAGGGTGGATCAGAGGCTGCGCTGCCTCGGGGCTGCTCCCCCCGCTGGGGATTCCAGTGGGTGGAATTTGGGAATATTATCACTTCTTTCGCTGCCTTTTTTTTTCTCCACAGTTAAGAAAGAGCCCGTTGGAGGGCAGAGGAGATGCACAGTCCTATTTTGAACTCGTCTTTTTGGCGAGCCGTGCGGGCAAAGCTTCTCCGGGGTGGGGCCGCGCAGGCCTGCGCTTCGCCCCCTGCCCGTTCCCCGAGGAGCTGAACCCCCCCGGGCGGGCGGCAGCGGGGCCGCGGCCGACCCCAGGCCGTCGGGGGCGGTGTCCCGGGGCCGTGCTGACGCCTCGGCCCCCCCGCTCCCCCCAGGCGCGCAGCCCATAGCGCCGGGCCGGCAGGGGGGCTAGGGGGACACCCCGGGGGACACCCTTCCCGGACGGGCTTGGCGTGTGCGTCCCCTCCAGGCGCTGCCTGTCCCGAGGTGGGCCAGCCCGACCGCCGCTTCCCCGCGACTCTGCCCCGCGCCCAGCTCACGGGGCTGCGGGGAGGTCTCTACGCCGGCTCGCCGTGCTGCTCCGCAGGGGAACAGTGCTTCTCCCCCCGCCCCCGGCCCCCTCTGCTCGAAAACGCGCAGAGAAAGGCGGGAAGCCCCCCGGCGGAGCCGCTCCCGGGCCGGGGGCCGCCGCCCTGCCCGCTGCTGCCCGGTGCGCGGCCGGCCGGCGGCGCGGGGGAGCGCCGGTAACTTCATTCCCCGCACATGACGGGCCGGCACCGGGACCCGCCAGCAGCGGCGAGAGGGCGGGCGCGGGGGCGGGCGGGGGGCGGGCGGGAGGCGCGGCCGCCAGCGCGCCCCGCCGCCACCCGCCGCGCAGCGCCGCGCACCCGCGTACCCGCCGCGGCCGCCACTTCCCGCGGGCCCGGCTCGGCGGCGGGCGCTGCCTCCGCAGGAAGCGGCCCCGCGGCCCGGCCCCTCCCGCCGCTCGGCGGCCGGCCCGTGCACTCTGCGGCGCGGCGGCGCGGGCGGCGGGATGGCTCTGGCTCCGGCGGGCGCTGAGCCGCGGCCCCCCGCGCTGCTGCCGCTCCTGCTGCTGCTGCTGCCGCTGCTGCCCGGCCGCGCCGCCGGCCTGGAGGTGCAGCGCAAGTTCCTCTCGCCCACCCCCACCAACAACTTCGCCCTGGACGGCCCCGGGTCCCGCGTCTACCTGGCGGCCGTGAACCGTCTGTTCCAGCTGTCGGGGGGCGAGCTGGCGCTGGAGGCGGAGGCGGCGGTGGGGCCGGTGCTCGACAGCCCGCTCTGCCACGCGCCGCAGCTGCCGCAGGCCTCCTGCGAGCACCCCAAGGTGCTCACCAACAACTACAACAAGATCCTGCAGCCCGACCCCGAGCAGGGCGTCCTCGTCGTCTGCGGCTCCATCTACCAGGGCCTCTGCCAGCTGCGCAGCATGGCCAACATCTCGGCGGTGGCCGTGCGCTTCCCGCCGGGCGGCAGCGACCCGGTCACCGTCTTCCCCAGCATGCTGAACGTGGCGGCCAACCACCCCAACGCCTCCACCGTGGGGCTGGTGCTGCGCCGCGGCGGCGGCGGCGGCGGGGCGCGGCTGCTGGTGGCCGCCACCTACACCGGCTTCGGCAGCCCTTTCTTCCCCCGCAACCGCAGCCTGGAGGACCACCGCTTCGAGAACACGCCCGAGATCGCCATCCGCGCCCTCAACGCCCGCGGCGACCTGGCCAAGCTCTTCACCTTCGACATCAACCCCTCCGACGACAACATCTTCAAGATCAAGCAGGGCGCCAAGGCGCGGCACAAGCTCAGCTTCGTCCGCGCCTTCCTGCAGCGCGGCGCCGCGCCGCCCGCCCGCCGCCCCTACGCCTACCTGGCGCTCAACAGCGAGGCCAACGCGGGCGACAAGGAGAGCCCCTCGCACAGCCTGCTGGCCCGCATCTGCCTGGGCGAGCCGGCCGAGGCCACCCTCAACGGCAGCGGCGAGACCAAGAAGCTGACCGAGTCCTACATCCAGCTGGGGCTGCGCTGCGGCGGCGCCGCCGACGCCTTCACCCGCCTGGTCTCCGTCTTCCCGGCGCGGGCGGCCTGGAGCAGCCCCGCCGCCCCCGCTCCGGGCCCGCCGCCCGCCGAGGAGCTGCTCTTCGGCGTCTTCGAGCGGGCCGGGGCCGGCGGCGGCGGGGGGCGGCCGCAGTCCGCGCTCTGCGTCTTCCGCTTCGCCGAGATCGAGGAGACGATCCGGGCTGCCCGCAACTCCTGCTTCGTCAGCCCGGCCGCCGGCATGGTCACCGTGCTGGACAGCGTGGTGCAGGGCACCGGCCCCGCCTGCGAGAAGCGCAACATACAGGTACGGGCACCTGCCGGCGGCGGGGGGAGCTGGGACGGGGCGTCCCGGGACGGGACGGGTGCGGGGGGCCGGCGGGAGGCGGCGGGCCCGTCCCGTCCCGTCCCGTCTCGTCCCGCTGCTGCTGCCACCGCGCCGTTATCCCGGGCGGGAGCGCGTCCCGCGGCCGGAGGCGCTGCGGGCGGGCGGGTACGCTCCGGTACCCGGCTCCGGTACCCCGCTCCGCTCCTCTCCTCTCTCCCCGCTCCTGTCCCCATGCCCCGCTCCGCGCTCCCCGCGTCGCTCCGGGTCACCCCGTCAAAGTGGTCCCGGCAGCCCCCCCCCGCCGGCAGGCGTGCGGCGGGGCTCGTACCGAGCAGAGAACGCGTGTGTGTCCGTGCGTGGGCCGCGGGGGAGACACCGCCCCCCCCCATGTGTCAGGGGACGCCGCCGTTCCCACGGCCCGTTCCCGGTGAGCCGGTGACTCACGGCGCGCTGTCCCCGCTCCCCGTCTGCCGCCCGCCCGATGCCTTCCCACGGCCCGGCCCGGCCCGCGGCCGGACAGCCCGGCGCACACAGGCTGCCTTGTTTCCTGACGTTCGGGGTAAAAGTTTGCCATTGTCACAATTTGTTACCAAGTGGCCGTAGATGTTAGTGCCAGATAAAGACGCCTGTTTTCCCTTTCACTAAAGATATGCGATGCTTGTGAAAAAGAGAAAGAAAGAAGGGCTGCTTTAACACTGCATTTTTCCCTTCCTCTGGGAAGGATGCATAACTCAGCTCCATCAAAGATCGTAAAAACATCTGTTTGATTTCAAAGGCAAGATAGAGCGTTTGGGCTTGGGCTTCCCTGTGCAGTGCCAGTGGCGAAGAGAGAAAGGTTTCCCATGGTAACCGAAGTGTTTAGTGTGGCATCTCCATGCTGTGTTAAAATATGTACTCTTAATGCACTGGTTCATAGACCTATTCTAGCAAAGTTGAATAGTTTTTCCCTGGTGGCAAAGTACAAGCTGCCTGACAGCCAGGAAATCTGGTAGTTGTCCTGGCTTTTGAGTTAATTCCACAAAGACTTGGTACGTTAAACACTGGGAGCCCAGTCCTGAAGCCTTGGCGTGGTGATTGCTCTCAGAGGAGTCACTGGGAGTCAGGAATCCTATTTACGGGACGAGAAAGCACCCGCAGTTCTTGTTGGCTGTGGTTGAAGCTCAGCATCCTCAGCCCCGCGCAGGATTGAACTGTCTCTGCCAGGCGGGTCAAGAGGGGCTGAGAGTTGTGGAGCTGCTTGGAGAGTTAACGGCCTAGCTGTAACCGAAAGTCAATGGCAGAAAGACACCCGCTTCCCTTGAGCTTCCCCAGTGCCCCAGATCTGTTGGGAAGATGCTGGGTTTTCTAACTCTTGTTCAGTAGGGAAGATAATCACGGCTAATATTTGTACTTTCAAAGTGCTATATACAGTAAGATATTTAGCCAGCTGATTCCCTAGCGACTCCAGGGAGGCTTAGCGCAGGAATGACATTTCACTGCGTCTTTGGGTCTGGCTGTTGCGCTGTAGAGCATGCTCCTGGTAGCAGCCCCTCTCTGGGTGCTCCCTGGGTGGGCGAGGAAGGCAAGGAGTGTGTTGTCGGTTGGTGCCACAAAGGCAGTCGGTGGAGGATGGCTGTGTTCTTGAAGGGGCAAACGATAAGGGATGTGAGGTTAGGAGGAGCAAGCTAGAAATCACCGAGCCTCTCCAATCCTATAGAAGTCAGTAGAAACCCTCCGTATTTACCATTGTGGTGAGATCAGGCTGTGAGAAAATTTGTTTACATGGAGGCAGCAGTGCGGCTGGTGGTTATATAGGGTGGATGGGGAAAACGGGGCTCTGGTCCCAACTGACGCTGCTGCAGTGTCGCTGTCCTTGAACCAGTCATTTGACCTGAGGTGCCTCAGTTTCCTGATTTGCCACGTACTCCTATATTTATTACTATTATTCAGAAACCTAACTCACATGTAGCGTAAGATTACATTTGTAAAGCTGCCTTGAGATCCTTTGATGTCAAGTACAGCAGGATACAAATGAAGCACACCATTAATATTCATTCATGCCTAGTATTTCTACGCTTCCCATATATTTGAAGCGTATTTCTCTAAAACCGCTGACCAAGCCTGCTGGGAAGTCTTCCTACCAGTCAGAAGGAGAGCCTTTCATTTTTTTTGCCTTTTACTTAATCATTAGAATTGCCAACAAGTTAACAAGCTGTTTTCGTTTTCAAGTCCCAGAGTGGCAGTGTCAAGAGAAGAGTTGTAATATCGTGTTTCTTTGTGCCGCAAAAACCCAACATCAATTTCCACCTTCAAGACAATGAAATACTCTAATACATTTTGTGTCCCAGCCCTGGGAACGCAGCAGGAAAATGTATTAAAGCAGCAGCTGGTTCGGTGGAGCAGATCGGCATCTAGCTGCCTTCCCGTTGTGAGCTCCACTTCTCCACCCGTTGGTGGGCTTCCAGGTTTTCTTTTGCCCGTGTGTCAGTGATAGGTGCTCCAGTATTATCAAAATTGTGGTTCATTAGTTCTTCCCGTGGACTAGGTGGTTGGGTTTTAAGCTCCTTCTGGAAGAAAAAATAAAAACCTAATGATGGCCTGATTCATTCCAAGCGCACGTTAGGCTGAAGTAGTCGGTTGTTATAAATACGGAGCACGGGCTGTTAGGCATAATGCGGTGTGAAAGGAAAATCATTGCCCCCTTGTGTGCTCTTCTGTCTAATTGAATGCTCCTCTCCTGCAGCACTGGCTGTGACTCAGCCAGGGACCTGCAGCCCTCGCCCGCCGGTGATGGGTTTCGGCAGCAGGCCCGTGGCATGCTGGCCGTCCCCGTGGCAGCACTCGCCGGCAAGAGGCCAGGCTCATCACCCCACAGCATCGTGACAAGGGGTCCGATGGGAGGCGACGGGAGGCTGGCACTGGATGGAGGGGATTCGTCCCTGTGCAGTTGCAGTCGGCGTGGTGGCAGCCGCTTGTCCGGCTCCCGCTGTGCCGGTGTGGAACTGGTGGGGCAGGGGGCTGCGGGGAGCGGGCGGCGCTAGGGAGAGTGCGGGGGAGCCTGGGTGGCCGGTTAGTCTGCGTCCCCACTATTGGGCAAGGGGAGCCACCAGCTCGGCCTGGGAACGGGCTCCTCGCTTTGATGGAAGCGCTGACTTGCAATTAAGCACATGCTTAACGGCTTTGTGAGACGTGGAGAGTACGTGCCGAGGAGGATGGTCTGGGTCAGGAGTGGAGGCTGGTTGGTTGTTCTCAATGAATGCTGCTGAAAAGTCACGTACCGAGGAGGTGAATTAGCAGCAGCAGCTTAGGGGAAGGAGGATATATTAGGGAAGGATCTGGTTTGATTGGGTTCTTGTACCGTGAGTGAGTGGGTGAGTGCTAGGATTGCTTTCCCTCAACAGAAATAGCTTTTTATAATGAATTTTGTGTCAAATGCTGGGCTGTCTTTGTGACGCATGCAGTTAAAATGAAATACTTGCATGGAGTCACTGTGTTTTGCCCACTGGAAGCCCGGGTGGAATTGTGACCCGTGCCCCCAGGAGTGAGGAGCAGTACGAGCTCTCTGTCGCAGACTGTCTGTAGCGTCACTTGCAGCAACGTGCTGACAGAGCTTACCAAATTGCGAGGACACTGGGTTTACTTCATATTTGGACTGTTCTGCCCCAGCAGGATCATGGTCCAGTAGGTTTGAAGGTCAGGCCGGCTGCGTGGCCGGAGCACAGGACAGCTGCGGTACGCCAGAGCCCTTGCAAAAGCAGAGCAGCCGGACCCTGTCCCTGGCACCCCGATGGCCCGAGAGGAGCGGCCACACAGGGTGTCCCAGCACCTTCCCCTTGGCGCCAGTGAACATAAAGGTATGGCCGTGCTGCATCGCTGCCACATCCCAGGGGGAAAAAACCCCCTTGGCAACCTCTCGCCACCACCCTGTCCCTCAGGCCAGCGTTCGGGTGAGGGGACGGACCGGGCGCCTTTGTGCTGCTCCAACCTGCAGCGGTCCCAGCCCCACTCTCCCAGCGGCGGCCGCAGCAGAGGGGCAAGCAAATGCGGATTTCCAGGCATTTCTACAAAGCTCCCTGCCCTGGGCGTCCAAGCGGTGGCTGACACGGGGGTCTGAGTTTAAGACAGAATAACACAGACCACGCGACGAAGAAGCACGCTTGAGGAAAGGCTGAGCTGGGAACCCCATCCCACGCTCCCGGCTGCGCCGACTCCTCGTCTTCTGTGGTTTCCGCACCGAACTCCACGCTCCCTGTCTAAAACCTCCCAGAGAGGTAACCAGGGAAAGCAGACGTGTATTCGTCAGACTTAGATTTGCTAGCCAGGGATCCGCAGCTCTCCTGGGAAATGTTTTGGGGTCTGCAACTCAAAAAAGGCTGAAAATCCGGTTTGTTTCCTATGCTAAAAAACATAGGCACGGCGGCCTGGGATAATGATGCGTTTCAGCGTTAATTCTCAAGTTTCTGGCTCTTGTGGCTTTGTGTCAGATCCTGCATGCTCATTGAGCACAGTGTTTTGTGGTGTAATGATGAGATACCCACCAGTGAGCTTTACTGTAACGGGTTGTTAAATAAAACGAACTCCTTGGGTAGACTGTGTAAACAGTCTCAGTATATATGTATGCCTGGGCATAGAAATGTGGTTTGAAACAAGTCAGAAAATGTTCCCAAAGAAAAAAAACCTCATATACACGTGGGAATATGACAAAGCATCTACTTACTGTCCAAATATACTGTGGCATCTCCGTGGGATTGGGTTTTATAGGAGCTGAGTTACTTTGAAGTGCTGGTTTATACTAATTTAGAAATTCCAAACATGAAAATAAATGTGCTCTAACCTTACATCTACTCAAGTAAATCCGGAGGATTAGCCACAGAAAGGAAACTGGGAATTTACACTTAATTTGTACATTAAAAATGAGGCAGGAGTTCTTGTAGCAGACTTAATTTCTGCTTTTCGCGGAACGCATTGTGTTTGGAACCGCTAGCACCCACCCGAAGGTGCAAATGCCCCGTCACCGCGCAGCTGCGCCGTGCTGTTGTATCGCCGTAGTCTGTTTTGCTTCTGGATGTTGTTTTACGAGGGGTGGGAAGGGGGTGTCCCTCCAACCACCGTCCGAGTCCTGCGTGCCTGCTCTGCCTCTCACCTGGCCGACCCTTGGGTGCCCTCCCTTGGGAACTGATGTGGAAGTACGACCTTCTGCTTGCAGCTGAAACGCGGGCAGGCGGCTGGGAGCCAGGGGCAGGCGCCGTGTGAGTCTCACCCTCCCCAGGAAGGCAGGCTGGGCTCCGGGGGCTGTCTGCGCCTGGGGGCCGGCGCAGCCCTGGCACTTTGTGCTGAGTGGGGGGTGTCTCCTGGGGAGCGGCTGGGTGCCCCCGAGCCGAAGGTGGGTGGTGGGAATGCGCATGCCGGGGCCCCGGGCTCGCCCCTGCTTTGCATCTCAAGCTCAAACAGATCCCAGATTGCAAAGGGGAATTCGGTCGAAGCGGCAGAGGTTTCTGCGCCTGGAAGGCAGCAGTTGTGCAGTTTAGGTCCTGGGTTTCTGGAGAGCCATATCTGCAGCTGGCTGCACAGACCTCGTTATTCTAGGTAGCTAGGAGTTCAGGTTAATTTTGATCCATTGAGCTCATCAAATCTCCTGTAACTAAATAATGGTTTAGGTGGAAGACAGGAAAAGGATCGTTTTGGCCAAGTCCAGTGCTGCACGTGGAGGTCCATCATGGCCGGGAGGACACAGAGCACTCTGTGGGCTGCTCATACAGTCATACACAGGTGGTGATCATATCTCCCTTCATTTGGGGGTTTTCATCCACTTTTATTCGTGTAGCCCCAGAAGTTCTCCAGGGCAGGCGTTTGGCTCCCACGCAGGAACGTGAACCTGCTCCCCGGGAGCCCCGACGGGCGCTAGCTCAGCTGTGGGGTCTCGCAGGGTGGAAATCAAGGGATTTCCCATCTCTTGTCTGATTTTTCAAAGCCTATTTTATAGTGATTGAGAGAGAAGATTGGTGGGGCTGGGGGCACCTAGAGAGGTGAATAAGGCACTTAGAGATGTGTACGGATGCCTGGGCATGCTGTAAAAACACCTCGCTACGCCTTGAAAATCCCATTAGGCGTCTATTTAAACTCTCAGGCAACTGCACCGTTGTGACATTCTGCTCTGGTGACCTCTTCCAGCAAGTTGTTGGAAACATAATAGGTCTGAGCCCCTGGCTGTGGTAATTTAATGCAAACGCGGGGCAAGCCTGCACCAGCAGCGGTTGGAAACAATCAATTATAACCACCTGAACGCCACCACGCGCTACCTACAGCCGCGTGCCTGCACCTCCCAGCTCGGGCTCGTGCGCGGCACGTGCGGGCTGGCCCATGGTGGCCGGGGGCTCCCCAGCTGCAGGGATTGCGCGCAGGCATGTGACCGCTTGTCTGCACCGAGGAGGTGATGGACGGGGGTCAGCGTTCTTGAATGGGAGGAAGAAACGGCTCCACGGCCCAGTGCGGGTGGTGATGCCCGGAGGCGTCCCTGCCTCTGCTGTGCCCCTGCGCGGGGGCAGCAGGGTTGTGCCACGGCGCTGCTGCAGCCCCGAGCACTCACAGAGCCCATCGTCGTCCTGAACCCTTGGCACAGACAGGGAGCCTTATCACCCTCTTCTCAAGGGGGGAAGGAGGTGGTAAGAGACCGCCCGGTCGATGCCTTGTTGTTGATCAGATGGGTGGCAGTGTCAGGATTTGAATTGAGGTCCCAAATGCTGCTGTGTCACCATCCCCAGCACACCTACCCAGGGGCACGGCGTGGCAGGGGGCGTGAACTGACCACTGCATCTGCAGGAGCGATCAGCCTTGCTTTGCTTTATTTCCTTTTTTGTTGTTGTTGGTTTTTTTTTTTTTTTTGTTGAGTCGGTAAAGAAATTATTGCAAGTTGTTTTCTTTTCAAGTTGGGATCTAACACCTTGCAGCAAGTGGAGGAGGTGGCAGACTGTCTATGGCAATCTCCTACTTCGAGAGATTGGTAGAGTTTATTGACATTTTTGAGCAGAGGGAGCAGTACTAATTTCTAACATCTGGATGGCAGCTCTGCTGGCAGCCACTGCTCCGGCGGAGCGAGGCCGGCGGGGGCGTGGGACGGCCGCTCCCCAGAAGGCCCATATCAAACAGAGCCTGGATGAGCCCCCGTTAGATGTGGTGCGCTGTTGAGCAGCCTGATGTCAAAGCTCGTGATGATTTCGCCTCGTTACCCGCTGAGCGTCAGTGGGGCTTGTCCAGCGTGGGGAGCGTACGCTGGCTCCTCGCACAGATGTGTGCTGGGGGTTGGGCCCAGGGACGGGAACGCACGGGGACAGTGGTGTCCTGCAGCAGCAGCGGAGCAGCAGTGACGGCTCATGCTCTGAGCAGAGCCGACCCGCTGTTGCCAGCCCTTGTGCCTTCCTCTCCAGTCCAGGGGGCATTGTTTTTTGGAGGAAGGGATGAGCACAGATGAGCACAGCCTTGCAAGCCAGGGGAGGGACAAGAGGGATGTTGCCTTCGGGTGTTTCTCAGCTGGGCAATGGGATAGGAGTTAGGATATTCACAGGTAGGATAGGGATAGGGGTTAGGATATTCACAGGATAGGAACTTGGATATTCAGGCTTTTTTCCATACCGGGGATCTCATTCTGAAGGCGGCATGGCCAGAGTCCCAGTCCCCTGGTTTGCTGCCGTGCTCACATGGGTGCCACCGTGGGGACGAGCGGTGGCTGCGGGACACAGCGGGAGCTCAGGGCTCGTGGTGGGGCTGCTGGAGTCCAGGGCACAAACCCCAGCTCAAGTCTCAGCCCTCAGTGGAGCTGCAGGCCTACGTTTGGCTCTGCGGCCACCAAACCTGTGCCAGCGGCGCTGCTGGTGGGAGGTGGCTGATGCTGGGCAGCAGCGGCCCGGCCCTGGCGGGACCAGCTGCTGGAACACGGCTGCCCATTTTTTGGGCCCAAACCATTGGAGAGTCGTTGCTCTGACAATAGTTCTGCAGCTTAAGGCATTGCAAGTGGCACTGGAATACGAATCTTTCGATTCTAACCCATAAGCAAAATTTCCTGAAAGTCTGGATTTTGCAAACATGTAACTCTAATATTTGAAGGAAATTTGGAACTTTTCTCCCTGTTCCTGTCTCATCTCTGTTTAAAGTATTATGCTACTTCGTACTGCTCCCTTCTGGAGCAAAAACCCTTCGGCTATCGGATTTTCATCCCACTGTCTGCTGACCGCTGCCAAGATTCAATGGGTTGTGAGCTGCTAGTGGCCAAAAGCCATCTCTGGCGGACCGCCTAATTAAAAGGGGCCATTGAAAACCTGGCATCTTCTAGAAAACGGCTGTGTGTACAGTGATCTTTTTAGGAAGAGTTGGGAAAAGTTTACAGTATAGTGATAGCACTCGATGAAGAAGGGGAGATGTGAAACATGAGGGGTTTAAAATGTAATATAAAATAGCGGTTTCCAAAGTTTTTTGACTCATGAGTCCCCGTCATCCTTCAGTATGTCTCCAGATGTGAACTCCAAGCGGTACAAAGGCACCAGGGCTGCTGTGCTGTTGCACGTGGTTCCTCGGAGAGTGGTGGACCCAGCTCTGGGAACTGGCTCATGCAGGGAGCGGGCTCAGGTCGGGCTTTCAAGGCAGTCAGTGTGGCAGGTCGTTAAGTGGGAAGGAAATTGTGGCTAAGTCTCTGCTTGAGACGACAGACATCCACATCTGGAGAGCAACACATGACTTCGTCCCCACACTGTTCCGCTTGGTTTGACTCGCGCGTGTCTCTGGGCTGAGCCGCGTGGCGGGAGACTGGGATGGGTGGAAGTTCCCGCACATCCCTCCTGGGATTCCCCCTGCCGGGAGAGCACTCTGCCGGCTGTCCGGCACGCCGGGGCTCCCTTGCTGTGGAAAGGCTCCTTGGCCACTGTCAAATAAGCTGCTGAAGAAAGGTTTCAAGCTTTGGGGAGGAGCTGGGGTTGCCATGTTATGCCCCTGGGTTCTCCTAACTGTCGTGTCATTTCTTCCTGAGGTTTGGTATCACAGTTAGCTGCAGAGCTCAGTGGATCATAGAATCATGGAATGGTTTGGGTTGGAAGGGCCTTTAGAGGCCATCTAGTTCCAACCCCCTGCCCTGGGACGAACAGCTTTGGAAACATCAGTTTCTACAAATCTTGAAGACAAAATATAAAATGGTAGAGAAAAGGAAAGACTTCCATGCTTTAACCAAATAAGAGAGGTGCTCAGTTGCTGAATCCAGTAGGACCATTGATTTTTAATAAATTTTGAAATTATTCCTCTGACCCTAATTTCCTAATGGGGGGGGTGGCAGGGTGGGAAGGGAGGACCTCCAAAAATGACTCTGTAGCACTGTGGAGGTGCAATACTGGCATGTCAACAAGCACAGTGCTTTCAGAGAGATGCCTGGAGGTACCTCGCGCTTCGTACAGGTGCTGCCTGCGAAAGGAGAGCGTGGCCACAGGCCACAGGAGCTCACACCTTAATTCTTCTCACTTTCCATAACCATCCATTTAACCTGTTGAGTTTTCTCAGTTCCCCAAATGAGGGCAGAGGTCTCTGTCTCGTGTGTTAGAGTGGAGGAAGGGTACACCTGCGAGCTGGGGAAGCAGTGCATCTGCCGCACACCCATCTTTATGCCTTAGTCACTTAATGCGACCGCTTTTGCTCGGTTAAGGAGCAAAAAGGCTTCTTTAACCTTTCCATGCCAAGCTACCTCAGCGGGCCTGGAGCAAGTGGCGTTGTTTTGTTTCTGGACGCTGGTGCTGAGGCTGCTGCGCAGGCGATGTGCGCGGCGGTGCCCATGGAGGAGCAGGCGATGCGCGCGGTGATGCCCATGGAGGAGCGGGTGATGCGCGCAGCGGTGCCCGTGGAGAATGTCTCGGTGGCGTGGGGCAGTGCTGCCGTTCAGAGGCAGATTTTACCGAGGATGCATAAAAGAAGAGTAGAGTTCTGCTCATTATCTCAGAGCTTAATTGATTCGGCAGAACTAATGAGGAAAATACAGGAAAACATTTACTATAAACTATTGCTAAATGAAGCAGATTTGAACTGACACATGCAAAAGACCAGTTGTGTTAGGTAAGAAGTTGTTACTTTAATGGATGCTTTTTTCAGCCCAGAATTGCACAGATATGCTGTCAGAGCACTTTGAGCATGTAAAGTGCTAAGTGTTTGTAGTAGCAATAATAAAAAAATAACCCCTGGAGATCAAAACTCATGGTTCACCCAGGACTCTTCCCTGTGGGAGGGAGTTTGAATAGTTTGGGATTGGTTTCTGGAGCCAAAGCTCAACGTAAATGAGAAACACAGCTTGAGTGGTGGAAGGGGGGGGGGCTCTCCCAAGGAAAGAACAGCTAAGAAAATACAGCCTGAATAAATCAAGCATCTTTCTCCAAACAGTTTCAAGGGGGACGTGTTAGTTGGGCTTCCAGAGCGGCGCAGGCATCCTTGGGATCCGCTCCGCGCCTGTCCCTGGGGAGCGGGGCAGAGGAGCCACATTTCCAGCGGGGGTGAATTTAAAGGACATCCAAACTCCCACTGCTTAAATGCATGGTGTTTGGACTGTGACAACCCCTTTGGAGCCTGTTGTTCGCTAATCCCTCTGCCTGCCCATTCCTGGGGGATTTGATTGTATAATCTGAAGTATTGTGTTTAATGCAGGATGAAGGCTAACATAATAAGCTTGACCAGTCTTCCTGGCGGCATGAAGGATGTGCAATTTCAGTTAAAAGACTGCCGCTTCTTTCTGTTTCTCCGCTTTGAGCAGTTCCCCGTGCAGTCGCACGTGCTGGTTCTGCTCCCTGCAGGGTGACGCGCTGGTGGGAGCCAGACCCCCGGCTTGTGCGGAGCAAGGGAGGGGCCCTCCTGGAAGGTGTTCTGGGGGAGGGCTGCACAGAGCTGGTCCTGCCAGCGTTGCCCTCCGCTATCTTTACCAGTAGTTCAGCCTTGGGGCCGGCATGACAGCGTTGTGGCTTGTGGGGCGATGGGTGGCCGCGAGTCCAACCAGTTCCTGCAGGAGAAGGTGGCGGAGGGAACTGAGGGGATAATCACACTGCCGGTGTCTGGCGTCGGTGCCGCTGTTGGATTCCTGGAGCTCTTACATCCTCCCTAACACCGGAGGAGAGCTCTGTTACAGACACCTCCGCCCTTTCCTCCCGCACCTGAAGCGACACAGTGGAAGATGGGTGGCTGCAGGAAGCCTGTGTTTGTTCGAGCCGTTGTCAAGCTTTGGCCTCACCATCACAGACGGGCTGGTTTTGACAGCAGTTCCCTGCTCCCGTCCCAATCCTTTGGCTGCGTCACCCCCTGCGATGGGCTCTTGCAGCCGCAGCAGAGCCAGCGCAGGGGAGGTCTGCCCGGGGCTGCGCTGCTGGAGCTGCAGCCAGAGCCTGGGTTTGAGTCGTGGCGCCGAGAGCATCTTCCGGCGTTTCAAACCACCTCACCTCTGGTGGTTTGAGGTCTGCGGCCGCGGCAGAGGTGAACGGCTGCCGCTTAGATGCAGGCAGCATCTAAGAATTCAAGGCTTGGCCTTGAACTGGCTGGAGGGCTGTGTCTCTGCAGACTCACTGGAAAAGTTTCCCTTTTTGCTTTTGGGGGGCTGGTGGGCTCAGCCCGTTGGGTCAGCTCTGGCCCCAAGTCCGGCTTCAGGCACGTGGTCTGATGAGCCCATCACTTCGGAACGGGCACGCACCTCGACTGTTGCTGAAAACTCAGAAATCAGTGAAGGGCAGGACGTGATGGCTTGGGCACCCAGGGCTGCTGGCATCTCGTGCCTCCAACTGTGCAGGTTCCTGAGTAATTCTTGTGCAGCGCAGAACAGAGGAGAACCACTCGTGTGCAGAGTGCTTGCTGTGGCCATCCGTCTGCGCTCGCTGGGGTTTGCTCCGCTCACTTCATGTGAGGGACGCAAGCCTGCATTCCTCTGTTGTTTTAATCAGGTGAATGTCCCATGTGGAGCTGCTGAGAGCGAACGGTAGGAGCTGGCAGGAAAGAAAAGGGTTGGAGCTGAGAGCAGGGAGGGGGAAGAACAAGTTTTATTAGTCGAGGGAAAAAAGCTTTCCTGTAAAATAAAAATGAAGATAAGAGGCTGAAAAACTGCCAGGCATCAGGAGCTCTGCAGAAGCTGAAGGAACGCTTTTTGGCACGGGGGTGACATTTGTCTGTGGTGCGCTGACAGGGTCATTTCTCTCCCCGCACTGGTGGTGCCGCTGGCGGTGCCGTGGCGGGTGTGCCTTCGGCCGGGGAATGGTGCTCCGCGTGGAGGGGGGGTCTGGTGGCAGTTTTTCATTAGCAATTACTCCTCTTCAGCAAGACATTAACTTTTCTGATCCGGGGCTGGAGGTGACGCTCGTCCCAGCTGTCACCTGTGTCGGGGGGAGGTGCGTGGGGCTGCATGTGGATCGCTGTGCTTGCCCAGGGCATGAACCAACACGGAGGGTTGCCGAGAGGTCCCGAGAGGGCTGCAGCCGAGGGAGCATCTGGGCAGGTCCCATGGACGCCGACGGGCCCCTGGTGTCGGTCGGTGGGTGCCAGTTCCCCCCGGGACCGTGCCCCGGCCGTGTTGCGATGCCGCTGGGCTGGAGGAGCCGCAGGCGTGGTGGTGGTGGAGCCAGGTCCGGGCTCCCACTGCGAGCAGACAGAGGGGTGTTTGGCAGCCCATTACTGGTGTCACACTGGTGGCTTGCAGAGCCAGGGCTGGCACTGTGCAAATGTGCAAAACACAGCAAAACCACTGCTTCTTCGCTCGAGAAACTTGTGGTCTGAGTAAATAGTGAAACCAGGGTGCATTTCTCATTTTAAACCTTTATTTTTTTTTTTCTAAGGATGTCTGCTGTGCCATGGGGGGGCTGATTGCTTAGTGTGGATGATTCTTGAGGAAAATTCAGCAAGATTCATTTTATGAGAGGTTCTCAGCCTGAGTGCCTCGACTGGCCAAGAGTGCATGTTGATTTGCCTCCCATTGCCTAAAAAATGTGATGGGAAGTTAGAGGGGCTCTGTGGTAATGCCTGCCCTTGCGGCAGCACTACAATTAGAGACCGCTTACGTCTCAAGTGCCTGAACAGTAGAGCCCTCTTCTGAGGATGACATTTTCCTCCAGGCATCCCAAAAAGCCTGGTTTTGACAGCTCTGGTTGCGACACTCCAGCAGATAAACGCGTGATTGTGTGTACAAACTGCTGGCAGCGTTGGGGGGGGCTGCGGGATGAATGGGCTCTGCCTGGAGGGGTTCCCTGGCCGGTCTGGGCTCTGCCGGCACAGAGCAGGGCTTGTGCTTTCAGTCTGCGTAATGCCGGGCTGGCTGGCCACCATCGCTGCCTCTGCCCCTTCTCCTGCGGTGTCTGTGCAATATTTCAGCGCTGGTTTTCAGCCTCTGTCTACGGCTCAACTTTGAGTCCGTGTCCGGCTATTCTCTTCGGACAGAATCCAAATTATTTTGAATATTCTCTCTGCGATCAGAGATTTCCCTGAGTCATACCTAAACGTTAATAAAAGCCTAATGGTTTATGTTAAGGAAGGCAAGAGATAAAACTAGAGCCCTTTTATCACAGACTTTAATGGCCTGAAAATGTCAGTTGTGTAGGAGCAGCTGCCAAATTTTGAGCCTATGAAGGCGATGGCTAAGTCCCACAAATCAACAAGTTTGGAGCGGATTATCGGATGCTGGCTGTGTCATTTTCCCAGGACTCCAGGCATGCTAAAAGCCAACGCTTTAATCCGCTCTGATACGAGGCATGAAAGGGGCCGGACTCCCGTCCCACTTCTGCTGCTCCGCGGCGCCTCCAGAGCCGGTGCAGCGGAATCGGGAAAGCCGTGCTGAAAGCAAAAGCTGCAGGGCTTTTTTTCTGAACTGCAGCCCGCTTTTGATTCAGAAATAAACTCCATCTTTGCCTAAGAACTATTTTTAAGGTCACAAACACAGGATGCAGAAATCAGTAGGTTTCATGGTTTTCCTGAGTGCTGCCTCACCACTCCTCTTCCTCCTTCTGTTTCCAGCAGACTTCCTTCCCGAAGGGACATCCTGCGCGGATGCCGCTGGGGCACAGCTCCCAGGGCCGCGGAGCTGTAATGGAAATTCTGGGAAATCGCTTTTTCTGCTCTTTTTAGGCCTGGGATAAGGAACTGAATGCGCACCGCAAAAACAGCTGAACTTGAGCTCTGACGTGGCTGGAAATCTTTCATTTCTGTTCCGCTTTGTTTTTGCGATCCCGCTCAGGGGTTAATCTGACTAACTCTCCTCTTAGATGTGGCTCCTTGGTTTGAGTTAATTTGCATCACTTGTGAAATTTTGCGAAAATCCCGAGTACGCCCTTCTTGCAAGTGTGCGGGTGACGGCAGCGCGGCTCGGCCGGAGCTGCCATGGGCTGGCTCCCGCTGGCGAGGTGGCTCTTCGTTAGCGTCAAAGTGGCAGAGCCAAATGTTTTGGGTGCAGAAGGATTCGAATCTAGACTCGCCCGGTATTTCTGTGAGTTACCGAGTGTCCAGAGCGTGTAGCTGAAAAATAGTGGCAATACAGTAAATACCCACAGGGCTGTTTTAAAATGCACATGATGGAAAGAGATTGGTTTTGGAAGAAAGCTTAATGTTTATGCTTTCCCCACTTCGGGGTAGGGCAGTTTGATTTAAGATGGAGTGAGATTTAACCCGTTACGCATGGAGAAAGCCTTTTAGCACAGCCTTTGAGCGCGATTTCCCAAGCTGCAGTGATTGCCTGGTGCCTGCAGAAGGATGTGCTGTGGCCGTATCCTGTTTACTGTAACGTGACAGGGTTAAGGTGTCCCCTCGGTGCTGCGGTGTACCGATGGCAGCAGCGCAGCCTGTCACCCCACCCTGGGACCCCAGAGAGGGAAACACCATGTGTCTCCTCCTGCCCGTCCGTCGGAAGAGCTGATGTCATTTGAAGAAAGGTGTTTCGGAGGAAGGATGTACGTGGCCAAAATAAAGCTTGGCCTGTGTTAGAATAGCGACATCCTGTTTACTGTGGAAAACACTTTGCGCTGATATGAGCTCTGAAGTACATGATTTATAAGCAGGCAGGCGCAGCAGATAAGGCACTTCCCGTGATTTCGGCCACCTGCGAGAAGAAAGGACCGTGTCCCTCGGGCTGAGACAGACGCTGGGGTCTGGTCCCCGGGTAGCTGAGCATCTCTCAGGCTACTGGGCGGCCTGAGGTGCCTGTGCTTGGTTTCCCAGCAGGAAGGAGCCTTGTGAGTTTCAGGTTGTTAATATTGGTAAAGAGTAATGAAGAGGGGCTAGAGATAACCATCCCCTAGACAAATAAATAAACCCAAGTGCATCTCTAAAGGTCCGTCTGTGAATGAAGGGACCATTACATCAGAAGCATGAATGGCTAGCGTGTCCTCTGGATGGTATAAAAAAGCTGCATTGCCCACTTACAGGGGGAAACATACACACTTAAGAATTTGGGCTGTGATTTTATTTTTTAATAGAATGAAATGCCATAAAACTGCAAAATGCATTTAGCGAAGTCACCTGCATCCACAACACTTGATCCTTCCGTCTCGGTCCCATGTGAACTGAGCTGCAGCTCTGAGCGTGCTGTCTCCTGCTTGGCACTCGCTTTAGCAGAGGAAGTTTTTGAAATCAGTCTTTGTTACTTCACGTCTGACGCGACCGGTGGCAGCGGGGTCTGGTGCGTGCTGGGGCACAGGGGACCGCGGTTGGGGTGGTTTCTGGAGAGTGGCACCGCGCTCGTGCAGGTCCAGCGGCAGGGACAGCCCTGCCCGCGCCCGCAGGGTGCTGTCTCTGTGTGTGCCGTGGGGCAGGGGATGCTGTGGGTCTGTGGCGGCACCAGATATTTGAGTTGCCGTTTGCTGGCCAGCTGCTGCAAAAGCCGTAGAGCTGGCTGGCACCTGCACCTCACACCCTGCCCAGTGGGAATTGCTCATGTCTTCTCCCATGCAAATGGGAGGAGGGGGCAGTGCCATGGCCTGCGGTCCCCACACCCACGGGCCATCCCGGCCACTGCAGAGAGTCACCAGCCCTGTGGTGGTCCGGCTGGGGGGCATCGTCCCTCGCCCCCGCAGACACAGCCCAGTTGCTTCGCATACATTTTGGGTTTTAGCAAGTTTCTTCTGCGTTTTTGTCCAGGGATGTGTTGCTGTAATGTGTCACCAACCCAAGACACGTGGTCGTGGCCGGGGGGGGGACAGGTGCCAGACGGGAGGTGCACCCAAGCCGGGGTCCGGGCTCGGAGCGGAGCGGTGGTGGTCCTGCTCGCGTCTCAGCCCTCGCTGCGAGGCCTGAAGATTGGCCTGATCGCCTAAAGGGGCTGAAGAGAGGGGAGAGCTGAAGATTTAGTCTGGTTCCATTAATGAAATAATAATGGTAATAAGGGAATTAAAATATTGGCCCTGCTGCGCCCAGCCCGGGGAGGAGGGGCTGTGCCAAACAGGCTGGTGTCAACATCTCCTGCCCGGTGGAGGCACGTGGTCCAGTTTCTTAACAGACACAGCCTCAAATCCCTGCATTTGTTCTGCTTAAATTAGCACTCCTGACGATGATTTTGGAAGGAATATCCATGTTACGACTGAGCTCAGTAAGGCATAAAATGTGCTTAGTTTTAGGGGTGTGGGTTGCCATCCGCCAGCAGTCTCCTGTCTGGAGTTGTGCATAGGCGCTTCCCGCAGTCAGGGCCGTAATTCGGAGTGTTTTCGGGCAGCCGGTGAGCGCCCGCGGCCGGCGGCATGTCAGCCCCGCGGCTGCGAGCCTGCACCCGGGGAGGGTAACAGCACGATTGCGGCTTCTCTTAAGATGAGCCTGAAATGACAGGGCAGATGATGTGGTAATGGCCCTTGAAACATGCCCATCATTTGAACGGCTTCAGCTGTGCCCACAGCACTTCATAAAAGCCGCTGCAGGAGTGACGGCAGGTAAATTGTCGGCGGCGAGACTGTTGTGATGTTCAGACGTCGTTGAATCCATCCACATTGTCTGAGCAGAAATTTTAAGGAGGGTCTCACAGGACTCAGGGTGAGAGCGGTCATAAATCTTGGGTGCATCTCGGCAGGGTAGGAGGAATAGGAGGCATCAGTCCCGTTTCCAAATGCTGCTGTCATGCAGCAACTGTGCTAATTAATTTAGCACAGGATAGTGAAGTCTGTTGTCTTGCTTTGGGCTAAATGAGCCAAATGCCTGCTCACAGACGAGGCTCACATGAGGGGTCCTTAACAATTGTCCTCTGCTTTTGCCCCTTGGCACCCCATAGCAAATCGACATGGGAGCCTCGATACTGGCCTCGTGTCCCCGGTTGCCAGCCCTGGTGTGGGGCGGCCCCAGAGCCGGCAGAGACTCTCACTGGTTCCTGCGGGGCCGGGCACCCGCTTGAGCTGTGTCACCCGCCATCCTGCTGTCTTGGGTTTAGCTGTTCTACAGCAAAGGCGTTTCCCACTGCCCCAGAGCTTTGAGGAACAGCTCAGAAGCAGAAGCCAGAGGTGAACAATGAACACCTTGTGGTCCTGGGCACAGGGCACAGCTGTGCGTGTTTCCCAGGGCACGGCGAGCAGCGGCGGGCTGGGGCTGGACGGTGGCTCCAGCATTTCTGGGCAGAGTTTTGCAGCCGCTGCTCTTCCCTGCATGTCCTGCAGCGTGGTGCTTCCTCCTACACGGCAGCTCCTCCATCCTGTCCCGTCCCAGTGGAAGACCAGTGGAAATTTTGCTGTTGTCTGCAGTAGCAGCAAGATCAGAGCCAGGATTTACAGTCCTGAGAGTTGCCAGCAAACTTCTTTCCCCCCCTCCCCTCCCTTGGCTCTGTTCTCAGTCACTTCCTCACTTGCTTGCAGGGAAAAAACATTTTGAGTTCTCTTATTGGAGAAACTTTTTGCCTCACCTTGTGTTTGAGAGGGAAGGAGCCGGAGATGGCTGTGGGGTTGCAGCGGCTCCGTGTGCTGCCCCGCGCTGGTCCCAAGCGCTGCCCTGTGGGCTGGGGGATCCCTCGCAGCGCTGGGGGCAGAGGGGTCTCTGCGGGGAGAGCAGCCCCCTCTGCCAGGGCAGGCGGCCGCTGGGCAGGGCCCGTCTTCGGCAGCCTGAGAAACCTCCCTGTGGCGCGGCCCCCACTGGCGAGGGGCTTCCAGTGCTGTGCTGGAGAAGAGACCTTGGATGGTTTCGGTGGGAGAAGGGCGCAAGGAACCCCCTTGTCCCTTTTACCATCGCACCAGAGTTTTGTGTTGAGGTGAGGGTGCTGCTACAGTAAATGGGCCTTTGGCTGGAGGACACCCTCCTGGTGCTGCCCTGATCCTGGCCGTAGCATGGGCAAGGGCATTGTTCCTCTGGCAGCGCATCTCCAGCAAAGCCTGGTCTGCATTTGGCTCGGAGGGTAGATCTGCCAAGCACAAAGGAGGCTCTGTTACAGCTCTTTGCTCCCGTATTAACCCGCTGCATTTGCCTGTTCCATGACTCGGTAGTGAGGAGCTTTCCCCATCAGCAGTTTGTCCGCACTGAGTCCGAGACAGTGACACCGGGGGGACCGCTGGGTTTGCCGCAGCCCGTTGATGTGCCTGTCTCTCCGCAGCTGCAGCCGGAGCAGCTGGACTGTGGAGCCGCGCACCTCCAGCACCCGCTGGCCATCGTGAACCCCATCACAGCCACCCCTGTCTTCACCTACAGTGGCCTGACCGCGGTGGCGGTGGCCAGCGTCAACAACTACACCGTCGTGTTCCTGGGCACCGCCAGCGGGGGACTCCTGAAGGCAAGTGGAGCCCGGCAGCCCCAGCACGGGGCAGGCAGGGCCGGGGGAACAGGGGGGTGGTGGGGCTCCCCCTTCCAGCACCTCTGGTTGCACAGAGGACAATGTTGTCGAGTTTGTCTGAGCATCTGCTTTCGTTTGGCAACGAAGGAGTAATTGGATGCTGCCGTAATCTGTACGGTGATATATGCCGCCTGGTGACTGGTGGCCGTTAATTACTGTTTGAGGCTGCCATGCGAGCAGGGTGTTCTTCATGAACCCTATGCTGGAAATGTTATTGTGCGGCATTTAATTATTAACAGCTCTTCTAATAAATTCTCCCTCTGAGCTGATGGCTTTTGAAGGCTCCATGTAGACAGGGGAATCACCGAGAGCTGCTTCATCACAGCTGAGTCCAAAGCAGGTGTGAATCTGTGCATCTGATGGAGTATCTGTTTTACATGATGTGCCAAAGGCAACGTGGGGCAATGCAATACCCTGGCTCCAGAGCCAAGACACCAGGCCAAGGTTTCAGTAACTTTAGCTTAAAGTTTGCCAAAAAAAGTTTTGATTGCAGCCAGCCACGACACTTTGGTGTACTCTCAGCATCAAAAGTCCATAGAGGAGATGGGGGAAAAAAAGCCCTGGAGCAGACACAGCCGATACCTGCGTTGTCTCAGCCTGGGGTTAGTGGTGCATAATGTGGAATATTGGATCAAAATGCTTGGAGAGAAGAAAGCTGATCCAATCTCTTCCCTTGCATCCAAATGCTCCTGGCAAAAATGTGGGAATGAGCACAAAGAAACTCACTGCTTTGATTTTTGCCCACAGGGGCAGGTAATTCGTGGGGGTGGGAGGAAACTGGCACCCCAGCCAGGTGCACTGGGCTGGAGAGGCACATGCCACACGCAGCGCAGCCCGTGTTCACACAGTATTAACAGCTCTGCTTCCATTATCATCTCTGAGAAAGCAGCCTTATCAGCTGAGCCTCCATTAGGGAGAGGCTCCTGGCTACCCTTTGCTGGGATAATTTGCTCAGATAGCTCTAATCTAATTCTACAACACAGCTGCATAACCAGAAGCCCTTTTACCTTCGGGGCTCCTTGTTATTTGGCACGGGATACAAGATACTTTGCGTGAGTTATCATTCAGATTTGCTGCCTGAGAAAAGACAGCAAAGGGGCAGAAATAGTGCTCGACCAGCTCCCGCCAGCAGCAATTATGGCTGCCGGGGGTGTGTATGGCGAATTAATCAGATAGGCTGCAGACGGGCATTTCGCGAGGGCCGTTATCAGAGACACGTCCAGCAGTGGTTAAAGGAGGAACAGCGCTGGGGAAGCGGTGGCCAGGGCAAGATGTGCCAGGGTGCAGTGTCCTTGAAGGACGCAGGATGGGAAGGGTCTGTTATGGCCAGTCCCCTCGTGTCCGGGTCTGGGAGCCCGTGGACAAGGTGCCGCGGGGGGTTACCCAGGGCTCAGCGCACCCTGCTCTCGCCAGCGCCAGGGCAACACGTGTCCTGCAGCTCGCCCCGGCCCCGCTCTGGTGAGAGGACTGTGGTCCCTGCCCCGCTGCGGGGGATCTCCCGCAGCCTGCGGGGATCCGGGGAAAGTGCCTGCGCAGGGAAAGCATGGGGTGAAGGAGCCCAGGAGGCAGAGGGACGCAGGGACAGCCACGAGAAACACCCAAAGTCGAGCAAATCTCAGCAAGAAGGTGGAGAAGATGATTGCAAAGCTAAAGTGGAGGGCGCAGGGACTCAGTTCATGGACGTCTTGGGTGATCCCAGGCAAATTATTTAGCGGGATAGCCAGCTTTTAATGGGGATAATGACAGTTCCCTTCTTGTTCTGCACAGTAGCTTGTAGTGCTTGCATATGGTTCTTAGCAGAGGAAAGCCTTTTGCTTTGAGCTTGTGCTATCTTACTAGGACATGTCGGTGCTGCTCTAGTGTAAGAATTAATTAATCCTATGTTAATTAATTAATCCAGACTTTAGAGAGCAGAGGCACGCTTGGTCCTTACAATTATTGCCTTCCCTTGCTAGTAAGGAGGTAGGAATTTTCCTCGCTCCCTTTCTGGTTTAAGCTGAAAAGTGACTGTCACGCGAAATTGTGTAGCCCTATTGTTATTTCCTCTCAGCAATGCCACATTTAATTTGCTGAGTTTTCAAGTCAAATGCCAAGACATTCTGGGATCCGAAAGGCAGGCTGATGCTTTGCAGCCTCTTCCATCACTGCCAGCGCTTCAGCTGGTGATTCATGAGGCAAGGTAGGATTCGGTTCTCTTGCGGCAGCTGCCATGGTCTTCTGGAGTTAGCAGGGATAAAAGCTTCTTATGGCCAGGAATGACAACACTTATTTTTCAAATATGCAGGGAGCAGTGGATGCCATGGTGTACAGCCCTGTTGCTGATTTTCACTGGTTTTCATTAAGCTTTGGAAATGCAATGTTCTTTGTAACAGAAATGCACATATGTATGTAATGAGGGCTGAAGGCTGGTGCCACTTACATTAGGGCAAAGCGAGAGTCGCGGTGCTCTGGCCGGCTGGAAACAGTCCCGCAGAGCCTTCGACCAGAATTTTGCAGGCAGCCTCGCAAACAGAGGGACCACAGGCTGCGAGGGGCGGTCATCGTTGAGCAGGGCTCCTGGCCACGGCCTGGACCACTCAGTGCCTGCCCTGGGCACAGAGTCGGCTTCTCGGTAAAGCTCGGTGTATGCAGCTTGCGAGGCGTGTAGAGATTTACAGCGCTTGAAAATGTGGAACGCTGTTAGATACCGCTTTGACTCTTGTTTATAACCGAGGAAAAACAATCTTCTCCCCGTAGTGTCTGAAAAATGGTCTCACTGAGTGGCTTCTTCTCACACTACAGATTAATCTGGACAGTACCATGAAGGTTATTAGCAGGAGATCCATTTCGGTGGCTTACGGAGAGCCTGTCCACCCCATCATGCAGTTTGACCCTTCTGATTCCACCTACCTCTATCTGATGACCTCCTATCAGGTGAGATCTTTAGTCTTCAGCCAAATAGCCCTTTGAGCGTCATGCGTTTGTTTTAGTGTTCAGCACTAAGCTGGGAGCAGGAAGGGACAATAACATTTGCTTTAACATCAGTGGGCAGAGCCAAGAAGTTGCGAGCCTTGGCTGGGGTGTCAGAGGGCTGTCCGGGGGGTACCTGTGCCTGTCCACTCTCTGCGTGGGGCAGGGGTCACGCCGAGCGGACCGGCTTGTCAGGCTTTCTCGTCTTCGTGGTGGCCAGGTAAAGAGTGAAAGATATCAAAACCGATCCCACGTACGGGAGGGCAGAAATAAGCAGAGGTTGTTCCTGTATAGAAACCTGAAAATTACGGTACACAGTCTTTAAGGAGGCTTTTAGGAGATCCTACAGACAAAAAGTCTGCCTGTCAGAAATGATGCTCAGGGGAGGTTTCTGCTCAGCGCAGCCAGCAGGAGGGCTGGGAGGGAGGAGGGCTCTCTGTGGAGCCTGGGAACGCCGCAGCAGGTAGAGACAGACGGTCTCATCTCCATCAAGTGAGCAGAGGAGGAAGATGAGAGCTGAGCGCTCCAGGCACTGGTGGTTTGTCCTGAATTACATTTTAATCTGTCAAAACAGATGCACAACCACAAATGTTATATGCTGCATTTATATTTTCCAAGCCCTAATTCCCTGCAGATTGGTCATTATCATTTCACAGAACCCTCCTGGGATGCCTCTTTAGCCGGCGTTTCAGCCTGTCTCAGCTCAGCTCCCGCGCTGCGCTGCGCACCTTATTCGGGCTTATCAAACACCCAGCGCAGCACTCATGATGCTCTCCTCTGTTTCTTTTCCAATAAGCCAGACGAATTGATTTTTCTTTGGTGGAATTAGCAACCTGGGAAGCTCCCTGGGGGCTCGATGCGGTTGTGGGGGGTGCTGAGAACCGCAGGGCTGGGGACCAGCGAAGTGCTGCAGGTGAAGTGGGGGTCAGGCGAAGGAGCTCGCCTGGTGGGAGCTCAGGGCTCTCAGCACCTCACGTTCTCAGTCTCCACTGAACCAAACAACTCTGTTTTCTTTCCCAAATGTTTAGAAATTGAGGGAGGAAAAAGCAGAAACTGACACATGCTTTCCCTCCGACTGCTCCTGCCGAGCAAGTCCCCAGAGGTACTTTAATTTCTTTACAAATTAAGGTTTCCAGAGTGGTTTTGCTTTCTGGTTATTTTGTAAACAGCCAGACAGTGTTCAGCTCTGTCTAGAAAGGCGCTTTCTGCAGGTCTGAGTGAGAGCTTTTCACAGGGAGGGACGAGCTGTGAAACCATCTCCATCTGAGGCGTCAGGAAGGTGTGGTGTCGCTCTCCGTAGCCTGACCGTCACACATCTATTGCCAAGGTGCCAGTTGGAAAAGAGCAGCTCAGCTCAGCCCACGCTGCCGTGCGCCCCGTGGGGTCACTACGCCGGTGGCAGCAAGCTCCGTCCCTTGGGCGTCCTTCCCTGCCCCAGGCACGCAGCCCCCGGGCTGGGGTGGGCTCTGCTGCCTGTGATGGTGCCCATACGGGCTGGTCCTACACCAGCGCTGTGGGGCGGAGGACAGCAGTGCCAGGGTCTGCTCCCCATCGCATGGTCTGTAGGGCTTGGACCAGGCGAATGGGTAAAGCCGCCCGAGACACTGGTGTCTCATCACTAGCTCCATGTGGCTGTGCCAGCGCATCCCGGTCAGGTTGACTGTTTCTGTGGTGGTGTAAGACACTTGGACGCAGTCGTGTTGTTGTCGTGCAGATGACACGGGTGAAGGTGGCTGCCTGCAACCAGTACTCGACGTGCACGGAGTGCCTGGCTGCTGCTGATGCCTACTGCGGGTGGTGCACGATGGAGACCAGGTAGGACTGGCTGTGTCCCGGTGCGCTTCAGCATCTCCTGTGGCCCTCAAGCCTGGGCAAGAATTTCTGGTGCCTTTTATATTTCCATACAGTCAACACAGTCACAGTACCATTAGCCTTTGTCCATTCCTTATGAAATACGTGCTTTTAAAAACAATTGCATCTGGTCTCAAACGGTTGGGATGCTCTTCAGAGCCAGGATTTCACTGTAGCTGCATTGTTATGCCGCAGTCGGCTGCCAGTGCAAAGAATATCTTGCAGGCATCCAACCATGGGACTGAGAGAGCCAACACCCTGTTAAAGACCATCTTTTGCCCTTGCAATTATTACTTGTGAGTAGGAGAAAATCAGCACTCAGAAAGGGATTTACAAAATTAGACTCCGGGTTTATAAATTGAAGAAGTCGGACAAAATGTCACCTTCTCCTCCTCACTGCTGGGTTCAGCCTGGCCTTGCTCTCGCTTACCCTGAATCCTGGTGCTGCGTTGATGCTGGTGGGAGTACGCGCTCTTATCGTGGCAACCAGACACTTTAAATATAGCAGCAAAGCTTTAGGCTTAACTGCATGGATGGAGGGAAAAGATGTAGGCACAGGATTTTCTCAGGATCTTCCCTCACAAGGAAGCGAACATTTTTATCACCTGTTTTAAAAATAATCAGCTGCAACTTGTACCCCTGTGCGTTGCAGGTGTTCTCTGCAGCACGAGTGCACGAACTTCACAGGGGCCAACTTCTGGGCGAGCGCAAGCGAAGGAGTGCAGCAGTGCCCTTCCATGACCATCTTGGAGCCCGAGATTAATATCGAGAAAGAGAACCCGGTGCGTTTGATGTGAATGCCAAATTAATCATGTGCAGCGACCCATAGAGTCGTTACCTGCTCTCAGGGCTGATAAATATCTGCTCTCCTCTAGCGCTGCAGCACAGCTCCACGCGGCTCAGGTGTGGGTCGTGGGGATGCTGAGCTCTCTTCATGCCCCTGAGTCAGGCCAAGGTCCTCGGGAGCACCTGGAGGTGACGTCCTGCGCCTCGGCGCCCTGGCGGTGGCAGGACGGCAGCCACTGGGCCTCTGGGCGAGCAGGGCTTGTGACGCTGCCACGCTGAGCACACGGCAGAGCTCTGCAAAACCTCAAATACAGACGATCCGCTGCAGATAGCTAAATCAGCTCATTTTCTGGTTTTGTATTGTTGCTATTTTTAACAAAAAAAATATTATTTTTTGTGCATTAGTTTTAACAGACCCTTTCCCAATGGCAGCAATCTCTCTGTGCTGAAGTTCGCGGCCAGCCCTAACGTGGGGAAATGGCTGGTAACAGGCAGCGGTTGGGGCAGAGCCCAGACCGGAGCTGGAGAGGGGGATCCCATGGGACCCGAGCTCCGGTCTGGCTCCACTGCTGCCGCGCTGGAGCAGGGGGCTGGGAGTCCCCAGGGAGTTCCCCCCCCGATGGCGGGGGAAGCCAGCCCAGCACGTGGGCCCTGCGTTTCCCTCAGTCACCCTCCTCAAAAGCATTCCCTTTCTGCCAAACTTCCCCTCCCTCCCCCTTGGAGGCTGATGGCAAAACGAAGCCCCTGCAGCCCACCCCCTCAGCCGTTGTGGGCTCCTGCCAGCTCGACGCCTCCAGTCATCCATCCCTGGCACGGACGGGTGCAAGCCGGCAGGTTTAGGCACTCAGAAACAGGGGTTCCTTTTGTTCTGCTCTCCCTCCTGCTCCCAGGAGGCTGTGGATGGCGGGCAGCGTGCGGCGAGGGCGGCCAGGGAGGGCTCAGCCCCCGCATCCCGTGTCCTCCTGGCCGGTGACACACCAGCTACAGCTGCTGCAGTTGGTGACAGGGCTCTACTGAAGCAAGGTTTTGTACGCAGATGGCTTTTTGGAGTTCAAAGTGCATAAAATGAAAGAAAACAGCTATCTGTGCACTTATTTTGGAGTCGCTAGCCTATGAAAAGCTTGTTAAAACATTGACAAATTCTAAATATAATTTTCTGTCATAATAACTGATTACTATTTTTGTCCAAATATAGGCCCTGATAATACAAATAAATGGAACTATCCCAAACCTGAATGGAACAAATATTTCATGTGACTATGGAAATAACATCCACACGGTAGCCAGAGTTGCTGGAGATTATGTAAACCAATTTATTTATTGCAGTTTACTTCCACGTGAGAAATATCCGATGTTTCCGGACGACCAAGGTATGTAGAGGAAAACAAGTTCGATTCATTCTAACCGCTTTTGTGGACATAATTTTTCATAGGCTTTTTTTCTTTTTCCAATTGTGCGTGCAGATAATGCATACGGGGAAAAAAGACCCAAGCTGCTTCTGTTTTATAGGGCATACGACTTTAAAGTGTGGGAGTTTCCACCATGTTAACATGAATTGACAGTATTTCAAATCTATCAATTTTTGTTTTAAACATCAGATTTTAAAAGCCAGATCATGTACTTACTTTGTTAAGATTTATCTGGTTTGAGCTTCTGGTTTGGATTTAATAAGTACTAAAAAAATACGTTTTAGCCCTGGGGAAATAATGTTGCTACTTATATTGATCTTTTCAATTGCTTTTGTTCAGTTTACCTCCCGAACATGCGCTACTTTTCAGGAGAAGTTCTGGAAGAAGAGCAAGTGTGTATCTAAAGGCAGCTCAGAAACTCTTAATCCCATTTATGCAATTAAAAGCCAGACTGAGGTCTTCTAGTCTGCCTCCCCGGCCCGTTTTCAGGTGGTACCAAACGAGATGCCCACCTTGAGGCTCCGTGTGGCCGCGTTCTGGAGGTGATGAGCACCTGCAGAGCTGGTTGGAGTCAACTGCGCCTTGACGGCCGAGCTGACCAGGTCTGATACTGGCCACTTAGCAATGGAGACAGCCCCATTTTATAGCTCCTCCTGAGAAGTTCGATGCTTCGTTCCAGACTTGAGCGCTTCTTAAATCTTCATCTTTCAAGCCTGGAGTGAATGCCCTATTGAAGATGGCTGACTTCAGTAAGAGAAGAATTAGCCAGTCCTTTTGAAAATCCCACTTTTCATATGCAAGTTTATAAAGCTGCATTGTTTTTCTCCCTAGCTATCCAAAGAATGGGAGATCATTAACTGTTCTGTATTGTTGGTTACGGCAATGTCCAAATGAATTTCTGGAATCCAATGCGCTGATTTATTGTACATATTCTGAAAGAGGCATTGTCTCTTGTCCCTGGTGCTTATATGGCAAAATTGCAAAGAAAAAAAATTAAGCAATTCTGGGAGGAGGGAGAGTTAGTATAGTGTGTTAAGTAGCCAAAAAAGGGATTTCCACTCTTCTCTGCGGGTTTGTTGTCATGGGGAAAGTGAGCGGGGTTTTAAAACATGATAACTAACATGTTTTAATTACCACATTTTTTTTAAAGTATCATTTAGCGCCAACTGTAAGCGAAGACAATAATTAACTCTGCTAATTAACACTTGCACAACACGCTGGAATTTTCTGCTGAAAGTCGCAATGTTCTTTTCTGGTGAGGGTGATGTAAAGCGTTGATTTAAGAGGGAAGAGCTGAAAGTCAGAGGGCAAAAGATGAATGGTCTGAGCTCTGAAATGCAGCTCGGAGGAAGCCCTAGAGAAAACAAATCAGATTTAGCCCTTGTTTTCCCAAGGGTCTGTCTTGTCTTCTAAGCGTGAGGCTCTTGCAACCCAATATTCTTTGGCTTGATTCTCTCAGACCACGTGGTCGTCGAAACTGCTCTCCGGGTCAACGGCAAAAACATTATCCGGGCCAATTTCACCATCTACGATTGCAAAAGAACTGGAAACATTTACCCAAAGAGAGCGTAAGTGACGCAGACAGCGGGTGGTGCCGTGCTGGCTGCGTGGCACCGGGCGGTGGAGCGGTTGGAGGCCGGGAGGGTGCCGGCACGCCGCCGGACGAGGGTACCCCCGCGCGGGGCCAGTGGGGGAGCGCAGCCTCCCTCCCTCCATCCCTCCCTCCCAGGGGCGGCCGGGGCCTGGCAGGATTTGGCAGAGGATTTGGTAGGGGATGCGCTGCCAGGGATTTACAAGGGAGGGTCCTCACGGCGGCTCAAGCCATCTGGACATGTTGGGTTTTTTTAAACGTGAATAATATTTTTATATAAAGCTTGTTCTGTTAACCCTTAGGCAGCAGAGCCGGCCCCCACAGCAGTCCCTGAGGGTCTGTGGGGGAGGGTGGGGGAGGGCGGGTTCCCCCTGCTCTCTCTGCCCCACCAGCCCAGGTGGGAGCAGCCACGTACCCCTCGCCAGCACGGTGGGCTGGTGCCACCCGCAGAAAGCTATCCACCTTTCAGGAGTGCGACTACGGAGCCTGAGCAGGGGATCCCCACGTCCTGCCTACCGGTGGTCCCACACCCTGTGCTAACTGCAGGGGAGAGCTCTTGTAGAATCATAGAATGGCTTGGGTTGGAAGGGACCTTAAAGATAATGAGCAGGGACACCTCCCACCAGACCAGGCTGCTCCAAGCCCCGTCCAACCTGGCCTTGAACCCCTCCAGGGATGGGGCAGCCACAGCTTCTCTGGGCAACCTGGGCCAGGGGCTCACCACCCTCACAGCAGAGAATTTCTTCCTAATATTGAATCTGAATCTCCCTCTTTCAGTTTAAAACCGTTCCCCCTCATCCCATGGCTCCCCTCCCTGATCCAGAGTCCCTCCCCAGTTTTCCTGGAGCCCCTTTAGGGACTGGAAGGGGCTCCAAGGTCTCCCCGGAGCCTTCTCTTCTCCAGGCTGAACCCCCCCAGCTCTCTCAGCCTGTCCTCCCAGCAGAGGGGCTCCAGCCCTCCCAGCATCTCCGGGGCCTCCTCTGGCCCCGCTCCAACAGCTCCGTGTCCTTCTGCTGTTGGTGCCCCAGAGCTGGAGGCAGCCCTGCAGGGGGGTCTCCCCAGAGCAGGGTAGAGGGGCAGAATCCCGCCCTCATCCTGCTGCCCACGCTGCTGGGGATGAAGCCCAGGCTGCGGGGGGTTTCTGGGCTGCCAGCGCACATTGCTGGGTCTTTCTGAGCTTCTCATCCACCAACATCCCCAAGTCCTTCCTGGCAGGGCTGCGCTCCATCCCTTCATCCCCCAGCCTGTATTTGTGCTTGGGTGAGGCGCAATAATTTGTCCTTTGTCAGGCATGAGCCTGCTTGGCTCCTTGGGGAGATGGATATGGGGAAAGAGCATTTTAGGGGAAAAAAGCGTTTTTCACTAAGCAGGGGAGGAGCTGGAGCTGGTAGCTCCTGGTCTGCCATGGCACCGCAGGCGGCTACACCCTGGAGCTGCCTTCAGAGCAGCACTGGGGAGGATGGGCTCTGCCTGTGTCCCCCCTCAGCTCCCAGGGAGAGGAGGACAGGAAAAGCAGCGCCTGCCAGGGGTCTTTCTGGGCTCCGTTAAAGACTGAACCCAATGTGTGAATATCGATTGCATGGCTGATGTTTGGCTATCCTGAGCAGCCTGAGATTTGCTTTTCTCATTGCACCTTTGCTGTTTCAGATGCACCAGCTGCCTCTCCACCAGGTGGAAGTGTCACTGGTGCCCCTCCACCTACACCTGTGTCTCCAACCACTCGCAGTGTGACGACGCGCTGCGGATGCAGGTAGGGTCCATCAGACTGTGCTGCCTCGGGAGACCTTCCCTGTCGCTGGGCTCTTGTTTTCCTTCTCCCGGGGAGGGAGGCAGATGGCCTGGGTTTGGCAGGGGGGATGCCAAGGACAGCGCTGCTCGGCGTCGCTGACGCACTGCCTGGCCTTGGGGAGTCTCCACAGTCGGCATTCCAGTCCTACACGTCTCACTGCCAAAGGCTCGGCCGATGGAGAGCTGTAGGGACGCTCTGGAGCGGGGCTCTGCAGGTGCCAGGATCTCAGCACTCAGCGTGGAGCTGAGGCTGCTCGGACCGACTTGCCCTCGAGGTCCCCAGGCTGCACCTTGCTTTATGTCATGACCTCGGGGGGGTCTTCAGGCACTGGTGTTCAGTGTGGTCTCAGCCGCTCTGAGCCTCCTCCGTCAGTATCTGGCACTTGCTGGCCACGGCAGCATGGCCACGGCTTGTCCCAGGCTGGATTTGGGGCAGCCTCCTCTGCCGGTGTCCAGGAGAGGGGACATGCATGGTGCAAGTAAGCTTGTGCCATGCCATGCTGTGCCATGCCGTGCCCAGAGGCGCGTGTGTGTGAGGAGCTGGTAGCCCAGCGAAAGCGTTTGTCTCTCCCGGCAGCCTCCGTCCCTTGGCTCCTCATCACGTCCCACAGCTGGAGGAATGCCGCTGCCTCTCCGCATCCTGGGACACCTGGGTTTGAGCAATACACTGAATGCAGCAACGCTTTACAATGCCTTTAGCTTTGACTGGGCTGTTGCAGTATGTTAATAATTTGCTGGAGCACCACTGGTGGTGTTCGTCTAAAGGAGAAAATTGCCCCTTTCCAAATTACAGCGTCTAATAACCCAGAGACCCAGTGTGCTCCTGCTTCTGAAATTTAAATTGAAGTTAATTTAAATAAAATTGGCTTTTTAGCAATCAATCTGCCATATATCCAAGCCAAGCTTTTACACTGTAAATTGAATATCCCTTTGGCACTGGTGCTCTGCTCTCATCTCCGCTCTTCCAGCCCATTCCCTGTGCTTGTTGCCAGCAGGAGTTCGGCCCCATGTCCGACGTCCCACCCTCACCCACCGTGCTGACTCCGGGGACGGCCCTGGCATCCCATCTGAGGCGGGCGGCTGCAAGCACGGGGGACAGGGAAGGAGATGGGGCCACCATGTTGCAGCCCCGTGCCATCCTGTCTAGTGTAAAGCCCTGGGAAACATCTCCCATCCCTGCTGGGTGGCAGCGGGGTGACGGCTCCCGGCAGCACTGGTCTGTCCTCTGGCTCGTGACAGGTTTCTGGGTGGATTGTGCTTCCTGGTGAATGTCTGGGCTGCTCGTACTGGGCAGATGAGGGAAGCACCCTCCGCTTCCTCAACTTCCCAGGTTTCAGAAAGTATCCGGCATTTGCTCTTGCTGTCTGGATGGGGGCCGAGCACTAGAAAACCATCACTGATGGCTGCTCCTGGTGTGGGAGCCACACGCGAGGCTGCGTGGTGGGGCTTCTGCCCTGTGCGAGGACAGAGAGAGCCATGCCAGGTGTCCAGTGGCATGCCAGGCTGTGGGGACATGGGGAGCCGTGCCAGGATACGGGGAGCTGTGCCAGGCTGCGGGGGCACTGCCCGTAGCTGCCCCTGGGGGCCACTTGGGCCAGGGGCTCTGGGGGCTGTCGGTGGCACTGGGTGACAGCAGGGCTACTGGCGCGGCTGGGGAAACGCTGTGAGTCTTGAGCAGATGCGGAGAGCCAGGGTTACTCTCTGTCAGGGATAACTGTGCCTATTCCTCCTTAAGGATAACCCTGCCTGTCCTCGCTTTCTCGCCTCTGATCTCCCGCTCCAGAGGTGCAGCTTGGTTGGATGCTGCACCTGGTTTGGGCACATTTCTGTTTTATTTCTGTGCCTTTCTTAGCTCTTCCCGCTGTTTTCCGTGAGCAGCCTGCAGGATGAGGTGCTCTGTAGCCCTGGAAACATGGTACTTCGTCCTACAGCCTGAGCTTTCAGTAAACAAACCGTTGCTGGTGTGGCTGCACCTGAAAACTGGTCCGCTGGGAAGCCAGCATCATACTGGCTTCATCCTCAGCATTTTAAACATTCAGACCCTTCGCCCTGATCCAGACGTGAATGATATAATCAGCTGGAAAGCTCTATTTCTAGCCACTGATGAACAGCAGGAGAAGGGGCTGCAAGACGACAAGTTAATCAGCCCTCTAAAGTGTATTTATCTAGCAAGCTATGCCAGCTGCTGTGACATGCAAGGACACACCAGGCCACAGGAGCTTTTGCGTGAATTTTCCATTGTAGCCCTGCTGGTTTTATTTTAACTCTTTTGATTCTCCTAGAAGAGGCTTGGGACTGAAATCTCTCTCCAGTGCTTTGCTTTGTTGTTTTCCTTCTCTTATCATGTGCATCTCTGTTATTTAATCTCCTTGTTTAGGCGGCACCAACTGTGCTTGGTTAAGATGAGTGTCCCGATAGAAATGGAGCGTGTTTTCCACAGTCAAACAAGCACTTCCAGACAGTTCCCTGACCCCCAGCTGGGTCTGGGGAAGGCAAGAGAGAACCGTATGCAGAATGCGTGTCCGGCACCGGGCCTGGGTCCCCGCTAGGAGGGCAGGCTCTACCTCTGGTCAGAGCAGCAGTAGCACCATTGCCAGCAGAGTCACGGTGGGGTAACCCTTAGTGCAAGTGAGAAGAAAATCTTGCCTGCTGCAAATTATTCTGCATAATGGACCAAATATTTTGTTGTATTTTACCCCAGTGGCTCCACTGTCAAAGGCATTAATCTGGATATACCCCGGGGCAATGGAGAATCTGGCTTCATTTTTGCTGTAGTTTTGCAGTGTGATTTACATCTCATGAGAGAACAGGATGGGCTTGTCATACAGACTTGAATTCTGAGTCAGCTCCAGTGTCTGAGCCATCAATTTAAAGTGAGAACAAAAGTAGGGGACAGATGACCTTTTAAAATCATTTTTCAGCTTCATTTAGGCCTTTCATTTCGGCTGTCCTACTGCCGCAGTCCCCTTGCTGAAGCCCCTGCAGCTTATTATACCCTTTCCTCTGCGCGCACACGTGTGCACACACAAGCCCCCACACTTCTGAAATGACACGGTGCAGGAGGAAAGCACTGGAAAGCAAAATCTCTGCAGGGGCTTGCAGAAATGCTCATTGCGATGTGTAAGACATGGGCTGCCCGCTGGCAGGAGGGGGTCACGCCGCATGTTTGCCGTTGTTGGCTGCAGTGCCTCCTTTTAGTGTCACTCCGGCCCCGTCTTCTAGCATTTAAGTGCATGTAATGAGGGAGCCGCCCAGAGTGGCAGCTGAGGAGTGCGGACGCATTTGCTTTTTACCTGGCAGGACGTTTTTTCCAGTGTGGGAAGATGAAAGTGCAGGCTTGGCAGCCCCACCACCCAGGGGACGGGAGCTGTCGATGTCCCCGAGCTGGTGGAGGAGCCTGGCAGGAGCGAGGTGGGGATTGTGCTGCGTTCCTCTCTTTGCCGGGCCATGGCTGCTAGCCTACAGCTGCGGACCAGCCCTCCTGGAAGCCCGGCCGCCCTGCTGTGGTTAACTGACCGCTTGCGGAGGAGTGGATTTTTAAGGCAGTGCCAAAGCTGGTGACTCGGGAGAGGAAGGCTCCACGCGGCGTTACCGCTGTGTACATCACGGTGCCATTTTGGTCTTTCACTTTCTGGGGTTACAGCATGGTCTGACTTTAAAGATGTAGTGAAATTAACCTTATCAAGGGCCCTGACATGCCATCTTGCCTCATCATTGAGGATGCTCAGCATGCAGCTAGCTAACCTCTCTTTTTTTGGTCTTGCTTTGTACCTAACAGAAGAAAATCGACTGTCCGCGAATTGTACCTGCCTCACTGGACCCAATGCCCACGGGAGTATCTCGGGACATTACGATCTCGCTGGCTAATGCAACTTTCTTGAAGGTAAATGAGTTCCTAGAGAAATGGGGAAGGTTCAAATGAGCCCAGGCTGGTGTGCAGCAAGGTGGCCAAAGGGAGTCTTAAGTACGAGCTGGTGTCTGCCTTGGGAGTGGGTGCTTGCGTTAGCAGCCGAAATCACGGTATTAACAAAAGACGGTGGTGGAAAGCATCGTCCCGATGGCGAGGGAGATTGCGTGGCAAAGCCGAAGGGAGATGCTGTTTGTGCGCAGGCATTCTCCAGGGATCTCCGGCAATTAGTGACAGGCTTTTTGCATTCGGTGGAAAAAGGAGGTTTATACACCTTGTAAAACAGTCACTAGAACACAATGTTTGGGGGAAATAAAATTCCCAGTTTCCTCCTGGGTGTTTGCCGCACCGCAGGGCGTGCTGGCGTTGCTGCCCTGGCGCCATGCACCAGCCCGGCCCCACCACCCCAGCTCGAGGTGAAGGACGAAGCCCAGAGCCTGTGCTGGCTGAGCCAGTGCTCGAGGTACGGCACAGAAATGTGTTTTAACCTAACTTCTGGTGGTCACTGTGGAGCTCTTTTTTTTTTTTTTTTTTTTTTTTTTGTGAAAAAATCCTTTCCATGAAATTTTCTGGCATGAGAATTGCAATAGGGTGAAAAGCAGGTGCCTTTGGAGATGCATCACACACCAGGAGGAACCAGAGAGGCTGGGCACTGGGAAAATACTTACCTAAGCTCTGGTATTCGTAGAAAGTGGCTCTGTGTCATTTTGGGTCAAGTCTTCAGCGGGGCCGGTGAGGTCTGGATGGCCGTGCCCCTGCGGAGGGTACCTGCATGCAGGACAGCCAGGCAGCTCCTGCTTCTGCAGGCAAAGGAGAGGGCTGGAAATGCTGGCCGCGGCGGGGGGCTGCCAGGTGCTGTGGGGCACCGCATCCCCCGGACCTTGTGCCCCCCCAGCGCGGGGACAGAAACGAGCTCTCCCCGCCTGGCTGGGGCTGCCCTTCCTGCCCCTGGCCTCTGCAAACGGCGATGTGCCTGCCATAATCAGCAAAATAGGGCGAGAAATCCTTCTTCCTCTGTGGATGCTGGAGGTGGCTGAAGAGGAAGCAATACCGCATGGAACCCCATAGGAAATGCAGTCAGCAGGAAAGGGGCTGAGGCACGACCGCTCCCGGGGCGGCTGGAGGGGCTCTGGCAGTCCGGTTTCCTCCCAGTGCCATCTGCAAACTGTCCTGGGCGAGGGGGGGTTTCCTTCTCCTTTCCTCTCCACGGCAGCTTGGGAGCACTGCTGAAGCTTGGAGCATTGGGGCCGCGTGCCCCGACACCTTTGCTGCCGTGGGGGCAGTGGCCAGGCGGGGGGCGAGCGGCACGGCGAGCCCGCAGAGCCCGAGCTGCTGGGGTGCAGGCGATGTGCTGGGGGAGACCCCAGTTTCCCCCTCGTGGCTACCGGTGTGTTCACTCAGCCAGCAACTGCCTGCCAGCAGTCTGGCGCTTTCTTTCATGTCTTTTATCAGATCTGTCCGTTTTCAAAGGGTAGTTAAACCTCAGTAGTGGTGGAGCATCAACCTGCTTGGAGATAGGCTTTTTTCCTGCAAGACGGGGCACAGCAGTAATTCGGGGCAGGATATCATCCTTGTGTTATCAGGAAAGCAGCACAGAAAATCTGCCTTTGAACGTGCTCCCATCTGGGTCCTCATTTGAATTAGAGATTTGCTCTGTGCAGTTGTTGGGAAGGTGGCTTTGAGCCCAAATCACGGGCTGGTTTGGTCTTGTTTGGGTGAGGCGGCTTGGGACCACGTTGGCTCTGGGTCGGCATTGCAGCATGAGCTCCAAACACCTGGGGCCAGCGGAACCTGGGTACCCTGTGGTGGGGGTTACGAGAGTGTAGCCTGGCAGGCGCGTCTCCTGGTCTGAGTGCCGTGGGTCAGACACATCTCCTGGTCTGCACATGCTGCATGGCCCCAGCTCCAGGAGCCCCACACCTGGCCACGACACTTTACAGCAGCATGCTGGGCGAGGGCAGGGGACAGGGCTTGGCTCCACGTGCGATGCTTAGCCTGCAGCAGTGTTTTCTAGAGGTGTGTAACACAGCAGGATTAATTAGGCACGGATCCCAGCGCCGTTTACAGCGTCGGGTTCTGATCTCCTATTTGACTTGAACGCGGTTCAGGTACTGACGGCAGAAAAAAGGTGAGACTCGACGCCTGCCGATCGGGTTGACTGAGATGGAGAACTGCACACAACGGTGTTGCAGCCGTTCTGCCCTTGTCTTCCCTCTCCCAGGAGACAGCTCTGGAGTGCCATTTTGGGACAGACAGGACATTCGAAGCCCAGTGGGTGAACTCCTCCGCCGTGGAGTGCGTACACGTGCTGGTGAGTTGGGGGGTGAGGCCGCTAGCCCCTGCTCCCCCTGCGGCATGGGGCAGGTCCGAGGGCAGGGAGGGTCTTGCCCCCAAACCTCCCACCCAGTGGCTGGGACGCTGCCTGCCCTTCTCCCTCCCTCCGCTTCCAGCTGAAAAAAGTGCAGGCCGGGCTCTCCCCTTGGGCCAGAGGCTCTTTGCCTGAGCTGATGCTGGACGGGCGTTCGCGAGTCTCCGATGCTGCATTGTCTGCTCCGGGGGCACCTGCAGTGGCTGCAGCCCCGGCTCTGCTGGGGCTTGGGAAGGAGCTGCTTGTTTACCTTTCTAAACGGCAAGAGTTCAGTTCAGGCAAAAAATTTGGCCACCTTTCAGCGTTGCTATTTCTGTAGCTTTTATTCTGAGATAGGAATTGGCCTGAGAAAACGCTCAGAGGCTCACTGAAGAGCAGTGTGGGGTTGTTGGAGGGCAAACTCTGAAAAGCAGCAAACGTTCGGGCTTCCACTGATGGGAATGCTGCGAGTAGAAGCTGGAGAGGAGCACTTTCCCATCATGTCACCTGCAGAACTCTGTATTGTAGCCCAGCACCGAAAATGCGCAGACCGGACAGTCTGTTAGTTTTCCTGTCCGTTTTTGCTAAAAAAAGCAGCAGGCCAGGACTGCGTTGTCCCAGCGGTGTGCTCTGTGCCCCAGTGCCCTTCATTGGGACCTCAGCAAAACAATTAAAACAGAGAACAGCCCTCTCTCTTTCTCTCTGCTAACGATGAGACCCTCCTGCACTGAGAAGCAGCAGTCAGAGAAGCCTCAGAGGAGTGTTAATCCGTGTAGCGTATGTATGGAACCTCATATTTTACTAAATTTCCTAAGCTTTTGTTTATTTGTTTTTTGTGCGCAGCTCCACACATCAGAAAAAAGCCATCTCTTCCCAGTGAACCTTCAGCTGAAGGACAGACCAGACAGATTTATCGACAGTCCAGAGATGATGACAGGTCTGAGTTGAAAATATTTTTATTCTGTTCTCATCTGGTCAGCTTGAATGACTCTAAAATCCTGGCAAAGTTTATGGGTTCAGGAGAGAGACCATGGCTCAGCGGGGCACAGCTGAGCTCTTTCTCTCAGGCACACACAAAACACGTGTTTACCCAGAGCTGCTCCCACGGGCACGTGTGCCCAGAGCCCCGCAGGCGCCTGCGGATGTCCCCTTTGCACCCAGGGAGAGTCAAGCCCCATCCTTGAGTGCAGGCAGCGGCTGACGTCTCCATGTGCGATGGGGTCTGCTGGTGCCCTTGGTCACAGCAGAGATGTGGGGCGTCCCTGGGGTCAGGGAGGAATTCCTCCCGGAGGAGATAAGGGACAGGGGAGGGCTCTGCCCTGAGCTCTCACCGGAGCGTGGCATCAAGGTTCAGCACACTGTAAAAATGGAGTCTTTTTTTTTTCTTTTCTTTTTTCTCCTTTGCTGAGAAAGAATAAAATGTGTAAACGCATTTCACCCCTGTCCCGCTCTCTGTCTCTGGGAAGAACGCTCGGGTTCCCAAAAAAGCCCGTGCTACGTAGCAGACAAAGGCAGGCAGAGTAGAGTGCGCTCAGAGAAGGCACGCCGATGGGACAAGCCCGGCCACTCGGCCAGCAGGGCCAGCGTTTGCCCTGCTGCTGCCTCTGCCCCCGGCAGGACGCGCCATGCACCAGCTGCGGGCTCTCACCGGGGGCTCCGCTCCCCCTCTGCGCGGTCAGCAGTCGCAGCAGAGGGAACTGACTGACCCTGGATGCAAATGAGAACTAGATGCCTGCAGTGAGATTTGCTTTGGAGGATAGCAGTAATAGAGACATTAACACCATCAGCCACTGACCCAGGATAAAAAGGTTTCCCCATAGTAAATCCCAGTATAAGGGAGGCTTATCTTGCAAAGCATTCCACTTTGGTGAAATAACCTTTGAAATACCAATCGTGGGTAAGCATGAGACACGGCTTCCTAGCAGAAAGAAGAGGGTGTCCGTGTTTTTGCGCTAGAGAGGTAACCTCGGGGAGAGGGGTGGGAGGTGTGAGCTAAGGCTGTTCTGGTGGGCAAGAGAAGGCTCTTAGTTCTCAGCGTGGGTGGTGCTGGGAGCGGGAGCGACTGCGGCGAGAGCGTGCTGGAATTCCCCCTCCTGTGCGGGTAAGGAGTCGCTTACACAGACTGTGTTTGCATCGATCTGAATTTGCCAGAATATTTGGAGATCCTGCGGGACCGTTAGGCTGCTCTGGCTCCTCCTCGCCTCGATCAGATTGGTGCGAGGAAAATCAGAGCAGCTGACTTGCGAGCAGAGACAGAGATCTGCCGGGCCAGTTATAACTTTGTGCATCTTTTATGCTGTCTTTAATAGAATTGCTATTAGTGTTTATTATTTCAATATTTATTAGCTTTTATTGTAACCTGCATTTTGTTAGTCCACTGAAGGAATCCCATCCCTCTGCTGTTGGGTGGAAAACCAACCAGTGTAACTCACTGGGTGGACTCCAGATGAGGTGAAATAAGCTCATTTTTTTGTGGAGAACGGGCGACTCCCTCGGTGCCAGTGAAGTTTCATTAGCATGAGCACAGGCAGAACGCTGAAGGCTGAGGGATTCGTTAGTTGCTTATGAAGCGTCTTGAGATCCTCCTGTGAACAGAAGTGCAAAATGTGACTGTTTCTTTGTTTTATGTTCTCCTGCTAAGTCTCCTTTGGGGAAAGGGGTGTGAAAGCACTGTTTCCTGAGTGTTTCTGGCTGTTTATCTCAGCGGATGCCCACACTCCAGCAGCAGAAGTCTTTAGGCTGGAGAGGAAACGTAACCTGGGGCACCAGCTAATGAAGAGGTGAAGGCGGTGTAGGAAAATGATGTGGAAGCTGAGCTGAGCAGATCTGAAGGGAGAAGTCAATGAAAGGGGCCCGTGGTCACCAGGGGGAAGGAAAGGAACTGTAAACACTGTACGAAGCACTGTAACCATCCGATTTTTGCCAGAGTGCGGAAGCAATGTGATTGCTTCGCTAACAGGATGGAGCCAGCTTTGCCAAGCAGCTTCCCATGTGGATGCTGAGAGTTGGAAACATGTAGCATAAATTGACAAAAGGTTCCGAGTTTGGGTGTTGTTTGTTTTTCAAGGGGAAGAAAAAGGAAAAGAAAGTGCTAAATTATATTGCAGTGAGAACAGGCACCCAGTCCTTCTGGGAAATCTTCAGGATGGCAGCCAAGCGCTGCCTCATCTTGCTGTATGTGCAAGCTGCTCTGCTCATCCACTGGATTTCGGATGTTACTTGGATTAATGGAGCCAGGGGATGGGGGAAGTGTGGGGGGGGTTTGGTTGCCTCAAGCTAAGCAAAGCTGTGACAGCCTGAGGCCGGGGAGCTCACGGTTTCTGTTTCTCTGGTGGTTCAGTGGAGGTGTACAACTGCGCGACGGGGAGTGCTGACTGCTCTCAGTGCCTGGGCAGGGAGGACCTGGGGCACCGCTGCCTCTGGAGTGAGAGCAGCTCCAGCTGTAGGCTGCACAGCGAGCCCCCCCACGTCTCGGACGCCTGCCCACCGCCGGACATTCGGAAGGTAAGACCCGAACGCGGCGCGGTGGGTGCGTGTGACATGGCAGGCGGTGCCGAGGGCTGAAAGCGGCTGCTATCCCTGGCTGGGGGCAACGCAGGAACCGCACATCGTCCCTGGCACAGGACAGGGTCCGGCCCAGCGCTGAATTATTCACTGACTTTCTATGCTGTTGAATCACCTGATGGCAAGGACATCTTTGCTAGTGATGAGATCCAGTCTTCATCCAATATTAGTGGGAAAAACAGCAGCACAATCAAAATGTCCCAGAGTTCCCGGGGTTGGTAAAAGCGAGAAAGATTTGTAGGGTTGGCTGGAGGATTCTTATCAGGAATAGCGTTTAATGGAGCATGGCTGAAGTGTGAACGTGAGCCCTATCTCCAGGCACATGTGCTCTGCAGTTCAGCTGAGATTAAGAGTGGCAGAGGGACCTTTTGGCATTATGCATTTTGAAATGAGTTTTATTTAAATTGTAGTTGAATGAATGTTTGTTGGGGGCATTTGGATCTGGGGTTCTGCATAGAGGTATGGTATGAGCCAACAAATTTGTCCCTGACAAGTAGCAAATCTTAAAATGAGCTCCCTAGGAAAGGAGAAGCTGGAGAGCCAAAACAGCTAATATGAACATCAAAATTGGCAAGGATATGGGATTTCTGTTCTTAGGGGTGCGTGTAATGATAGCTGCTCAAAGTCCAGGTGCTGTAACACTGCATGGAGGGGCTGCAGGATCCCCATCACCTGCCCCTTCCCTCTCGTCACCATGGGAGGGGGGTGCTCCCCCCGAGCCTCTCCTTCCCCAGCACACGTCAAGTGTTATCAGCACCTCGCCAGAAAATAATGGAAGGAAATCACCATTCAGGACGCAGAGCGTCACAGGACTCTGTCACTGTTTCCTTAGCAAACAGTATCTGGTAAATCCAAATCCTCCGTAGTCACATGAGCAAACAAGCCCTCACAGAGCCCTCCTGGATGGGGGAGCAATGCAGCAGGCAAAGGACACCCAGCCTAGTGGTGGGTCCTGACCAGCCCTGGCTGGCTTGGCCAGCTGGTGCCACCAGCCATGTTGTGCTGGCTTTGTGTGCCATTGCCTTTGCAAAGGGAAAAGAGACATTTCTGAATTGAAGGGATTTGTCTCGCCCGCTGAATGATGCGGTTGCCCTGCCCAGGGACACCCCTCACGCGGTGGAAGAGCATCACGCTCAGCACCCTGTCCACTCGCAGCGGTGGAGTCAGCAGCTGCCAGATGAAAACCCAGTGGTGTAGGAGATGGATGGGGAACAGGCTTCTCCTCCCACGGCACCGGACTCATCCTCCACCCCGGGTTGCCACAGTCCTGGTGTCCTGGCCACGCTCCGTGCATCAGAACACTTTTTGTCTTGTTTTTGTCCTGAAGAGCCCCGCTGTGTTCGGGACTGCCCTTAAAAACGTGGTGGCAGGATTCTGTCTTCCCAGCACACTAGCATCCCTCCTCTGGGTTTGTCTCTGCCCCAACTCCATTTGGACCGGTGGTGTGGAAGGAGTGACACTTCACCCCAGATGCATTTGCAGCTGGAGTAATCCCTGACCAAACCCAGCACAGAATCACAGAATGGTTTGGGTTGGAAGGGACCTTAAAGCTCATCTCATTCCACCCCCTGCCCTGGGCAGGGACACCTCCCACTGAATCAGGTTGCTCAAAGCCCGGTCCAACCTCCAGGGATGAGGCAGCCACAGCTTCTCTGGGCAACCTGGGCCAGGGGCTCACCACCCTCATAGTGAAAGATGTCTTCCTGATATCCAACCTAAATCTACTCTTTGGCTTCTCGTTTGCAAAGCGGCAGCAAGGGTAGCGTGGCGGCAGGCACACTGTCGGGGGAGCAGGAGTGTGAGGAGCCATTTGGTCTTCTTCACGGGGGGCCAAGTGGGACATGGATACAGGCACAGGCTCAGGGATGAAGGCCAGAAGCTTCCTGGTGGTTCTCCAATGACCTTTCCTGCAGATTGAGCCGCTGCGTGGACCGCTGGAGGGGGGCACCCTGCTGACCATCCGCGGGAGGAACTTGGGCCGACGTTTCAGCGACGTCCTGGGCGCCGTCCGGATAGGCAGTGTGCAGTGCACGCCGCTGCCCCACAGATACGTCGTCTCTGAGGCGTGAGTAGGGGGGGAGCTGGGGAGGACGTCCCTGTCCTCTGGTGTCCCCTGGGCCTGTCCCCGCGCTGGGTCCCCGGGCAGGAGCGGGGCGCTGGCCTGGCCTGGGTGGGACGTGGGTGCCCTGCGCCAGGGACTGTGCCGCAGCCGGCGCCAGGCAGCGCACGGAGGAGGAGGAGGCAGCGGCTGTGGGCTCTGGTGGGGGTGGCATGACCACCAACCTCCCCTTTCCCGTCTGCAGGATTGTCTGCCAGACCGGAGAGGCTCAGGAGGCGTTTTCTGATGTGGTGACGGTCAACGTGAGCCGGGAAGGGAGGTCCAGGGAGCGATACTCTTACGTGGTGAGTGGCTGCTCCGGGATGTTTCTTCGGTGATTCTCACACTGAGGTTCCCTGCACCCCTTAGAAGAAGGCTGCAGCCCCGCACCCCCAGAAGGAGGGTCTACGACAGAAAGCGTCGGGGTCTTCGAGGAGCAGCTGGCCTGTTCCCTCCCCTGAGCGAGGTCTGGCAAGGCCGGGGACTGCCACTGGGGTGTCATGCGCAAGCCCACCCCGGTCACAGCTCCTGCAGGGCTTTGTCCCTTACCCTGGCTGGGTCATCATTGCTCCTGCTATAAAAAGGGGCTCACTTTTCTTCCTCCTCTTTTGCTAAAATGCCATTACAGCCTGTGAGATTTTTTTGAGTCTTGCAAACTCTCTTTGTGCTATGGAAGTTACGTACCATAGACTCACATTATTTAGAACTGGTATTTTTTGCTGCAGAGATTGTCTTAGTTTTTGCATGAGAATAATGTGTAGGGATTAGACTTGAGCTAACCCCCGTTGTCATTATACAAAGAAAAGCCCTTTATAGGTCTGTACTGTACCATCTCACAAAGATAACTTTCATCTCTATAAACCTGAAGGAAATCCGTGCATTTCTTCTCTTTCCCACAAGCACCCTGGTCCCTGGCTAGAGGCTGTTCCTGGGCGTCCAGGGCAAACACAGCAGGGTGGGGGCCAAGGGCTGGGGGAGGATCGACTGTGCTGCAGTCGAGTGGCTTGAGGGAGGACTTGAGCCCGGAAATGACTCCTGGTAGCCATTGTGAGGAATTTAGGGCAGGATCACAGATTGTGATCCCCTATCCTGTACCTGGTGGTGTGCTAGGCATGTATTTCAGGGAGGTTTCTCCAGCACGCAGCTGGCACAGGCAGGGCACATCCCAGTGTCCCGCAGCAGAGCCAGGCCTGGAGCGCACAAGGAGGGGACCGGTGACGCCAGGGCTCTGCCAGGCTTGGCTCAGCGCTACTTCCCAGGGGGGCGTTTGTGCTGGGACCCATTCCCATCGTTTCCAGGCATCCATGTTCACATCCAAAATGTCTTAGAGATCCAGCAGTCTGGAGGGGAGCAAGGTGCAGCTGGGGTGCGACCCAGTATCAGACCTTGGGTTTGGGATTTCTGGAGCATTGCCATCAGGATGTGTGTGCTGACTCAGCCACATCACCCGCTGTCGGGCCGATTGTCTTCTGGACAAAGAGGAGAAGGGCCCGAAGAGTGGGAAAGGGCTGGGCGGCTTCTTTGCTGGCTTTCGGAGTGCAAGGAAAAGCCCTCTCAGGAAACACCTGTAAAAGCACCAGTGCTAAACAAAGCAAGAGGAGCAAAAGCCAGTCGATGAACCGAGACTGGGTCCATGACAGCTCTATGCTGGCAGCTCCTGAGCAGGCTTATGGCAAAGGCTGTGCTCCCGGGAGAGGGAGAGGAGCTGTTTTCTGCTCGGGTGGCACAGCAGAAACCTGTCTTGTGTCTGTCTCAGTAAAGTTTGGAGGAGGGGTGAGACGGTGCCCTGTTCTGTGCATGTGCGTGTCAGGGAGTGAAGCTGCACGATGTGTAGCTGCTGCTGTGTTCCACACCATAAGTGGCTTCTGCACCATTTGCAAACGCAGCAATGCCGTTTAGTTTTCTTGATTCTCCTCTCACACACAATGGCATGAAGATGGAGCAGACTACACCATGCAAGGCTGGTCTTGGTGAGACCTCAGCTTGAGCATTGTTAGCAGTTTACCTGGAAAAGTCTAAAAGACTTTTGGAACTGCCCTTCCAAAGCAAGCCCTTTGTAAATTACCAGATATTGTTGTGTGCTACACCTTTCAAAGTCCCTGTTAGATGTATCTAAAAGAGACAGTATTCAGCTGTAATTCTGCTGAGAAGGAGGGACGTGATTGAGGGGCTTCTCCAGGATATTATAGCAGGCTATGGATGAGCTGAATTTGCCAAATGAGCTGATTTTGCAAAAGTTGTGATGGAGGCGATCAGTGCTGGCAATGCACGGAGAGCAGTAGCCGCTGTCTTTTGCTGAGGGGAAGAGCTGGAGGGCTTTGGGGAACATGAATAATCCTCTCTGCTGTTGTAACTGCAGGTTTGAATGCAGAGGTTAGGGGTGAAGGGCAGGAGACAGCTGCCTGCAGACACTCAGAGAAATACAAATTAAGAAAATGAATCCTGTGGAAAAGGGTAACGATCAGAAACAACAGAGGAAATGGCTGCAGAGAAATAAAGCAGTCTGAGTGTAGGACAAGGGCAAGGATAGCTATTAATAAGCATGTTTGTGTGCCTGGGATTGACAGGGAAGGGCATTGGCAGCGGGCGGTACGGAGCAGCCCGTGTTCTTCGCCTCGGCGCGGCTTCGCTCTGCGGCTGCGGCGAGGGACGGGCTGCGGCGGTGAGCGGGCAGCTGCCAACCTCCGCAGCCCGGCGGGCCTCCCGCCTCCGGGGTTTGCAGCGTTTGACAGGGAATTACCGAGTGCCTTGTGGAAGGGTCTTGAAATAATTATTTGCTCTGCCCTTGGTGTCTTATTCAAACCGGAGTGGGGAAGTTGCCCAGCAGACTCTCCTGGGGCGCTCTGTGTCGCAGGCATGAGGGTTCAGCGCTGCATTAGTTATCAAAGCCTCAAGCTCATGAAATCTCAGGAAGATTTCCAGGGGCTGCAAATGCAGATAACATACATGCTAATTTCTGCTGAAAATGGCGAGAGGCAAAGTAACTTCCCCCTTAGTTCCTTGTTGCCTCAGGAGATTCAGGTTTGAAGCTTCCTTAAGAAGGAGTTTGATATTCAATTTTCTCGACCCAGGTGGCTTTTCTCACAGATCTCAAGGCCATCATCCAGTGGGGCTCTAGCATTAGCTTCACATTCAGGAGGAAATGGATCTGGAAGGGCAGAGATGGTGGGAGCCGGAATGAATGAGAAATCTCCTTTTGTTGATGGACCTTGAGCTGTCGCCAGCTCGGGACCCTCCGTGGGAGATCTCAAGGGACTGGTGGGATCCTGGGCTCCAGTTTGGACTCGTGTCTCATTTATTGCCAGAATTTAGGGACTGCAGAGAGTCACAGAGGTTTTACATGATCTCGCTCCTCAGCACATGTACCTTTCTCCTTGTTCTGAAACCCTGCCGGTGAAAGCTTTTGCTGTGCTGCTGTTTCAGAGCCTTACAGTACTGAATACTTAGATTTACCGACGCAATTCCTACATGCAGTGTGGGGTATCCAAATATGAATTTACCAGGCTAGAAAACAGATTTACCCTTTGTTTTTAGCTTCCCATGGTGCAGTCCATATATCCCCTGAATGGCCCGAAGGCTGGAGGAACCAGAGTGACCATCAGAGGCAGCAGGCTGGATGTCGGCTCCGAGCTCCGTGTCCTTGTCAATACCTCCAAGCAGTGCACTGACCGCAGGTGGGACTGGGTCTGGGGGCTGGCACTGAACTAGTGGCAAGTACCAAAGCATAAGGAAGGATGATACTGTTCCCCAGGAGTTCAGGAAGAGCTGGGGTTTGGATGGGGGCCACCACTGCACACTGCTGCTAGCCTCGGAGCCATCATGGCATCCCCACCGGGATCCCTCCTGGCTGCCGCCTGCCCCATGTCCAGCGCCCCGTCAGCCTGCTGTCCCCGGCGCGGTGCGGCAGAGCTGCGGTGCGGGTGCCTGACACCAGGATGGGGCGGGTTTCTCTGGCAAAGCGATGGCGTTGGTCTTGCCGTGATGTGGTGATGGTGACCAGCAGCAAATGAAGTGCTTCTTACGCACCGTTCGCAGGACGCTGCCGGGCGTCTTGGGGGCGCTGGGACCAGGACCAAAACGCTGGGAGTGAAGCAGACGTGGGCTTCGTTCCCAGATCTGCTGGAGGCAGAAGGCACCTGCACACCCAGGGTCCCACTCCCATGGCAGCTTGCAAACCTCTCATCCTCTATGTCCCCATCTCATCAGCGGGAAAAAGTAGGAGCCTGGCCTTTTCCTTTGGCTGTATGGGAAATCAGTCTGGCAGCCTGGGATGGTATATGCTCAGAATTGCTTGTTAGTAGGCAATGTAATTAACAGGGGATTGGGATGTGACTGGAAGCTCCTTCTTGCCTGCTCTGCTGACGCCTCGCTTCATGGCGGGGCTCAGGTCCGCGGTGCCTGGCTCCGGCTGCTCTGTCTGCCGTGGCTTTCGGCACTTACCCTGCCTTTCCCTGCACAGCCGCAACGACAGCACCATCACCTGCACCATGCCGTCCGCGGAGCTCACCACGGCTGTGCGAGTATGTGTCCAGTTTGAGAACAAGTCTTGTGCCAGCTACAACATCACGTTCAAGTATGAGAAGAACCCGATTATATCAGACATCAACCCCAAAAAGAGCCAGATCAGGTGAGATCCCTCCCCTACCGGGGACAGCCAGGTCTGCCAGGATTTGTGGCCTTTGTTGAGATCAGCCTCTTAATTTTTGCCGAATGCAAAAGTGAAGAGTGCTCTCCCATCAAAGTACAGAGCTAATTGGAGTACCCTGGTGTAGCCTGCTGCAGGCAATGCTCGCGCGCCCTGTCTGTGCCATCCGGAGGCGGAGTAGATCCCGAGCAAACCCTATGTCAGGAGCCCAGGAGTCACAGAAGCACAGGCAGAGGCAGGGCATGGTGTCGGGGCCTGTGACAGGCTGTTGTAGCATCATGACTTCCATTTCAGAGCTGGCACGTGTCTGCATCTTCCTGCAACAGAGGGGGACGGCTCCAGGCTGGTGGGAGAGGGTCCTGCAGGGAGAAAGGGGCTTTCTCAGCCCTGGGGTCTGACACCTTGCCTTGCAGACAGGGACAAAGGGGGCACCGTAGAGCGCTCTTGGGGCGCTTCAGGTACCCCAGCACTGGAGTGGAAGAGGTCTCACACACCAGGACTGTCCATAGCTCATTTCAGTGCATTTAAGAAATGGAAAAAAGTCAGCCTTGGTAACTGTACTGTGTACACCTGGTGGGTGCTTTAGGTTCAGGTCTCAGGCCTCTATGAGACCCTGAGGATTTTTCTTGGCAGTAAAACTGCTGGAGGATAAGCTGAAATTTGTAATTTTGGATTTCAAACTTCCCTGAGGTCACAGTATTTCATTTTTAAAGCGTGTTGCTTTTAATTTCATGTCTCTCTGCGGAGCTCTCGGGCTCCTGTTCCTTTGGATACTGTGGTGAAACCCCACCTTTCTTGGCTGTGGAGGCGGGAAAACCCAGGGCTGACCAAGAAATCTGAGAGTCCAGCGCCTGTGCCTGCAGGACCACGCTGAATCCGGCGCAGGCACGCCGCAGGCTCTGGCGGGCTGATCCCCCTGGAGCAAAGCTGTGCCTCGGCATTCCCAAGTGCAGTGCCAAAGATGCAGGCTGTGGGAAAGTTAATGACAAGGCGCAGCAGTGACTCAGCCAACCCCAGCTCCTAGCCGGCTTGCGAACTATGCCAAGTGGCGAGAGCGGCATCTCAGCACAGAGACAGTGCAAGAATGTCACTGCCCATATTCACAAGGGAAACCACCAGGGTATTCCTCCGTCACCTTAATCTGCTGCTTAGTACTTAGAGCAGTTTCCAAATTTCAGATGGCTGAGAAGGTGACGGCAGTCCCTCTCTTCAGACTGCTTGGTGGCTTGTGTAGTCCGACTGCTCTGGTGCTTTGCTGGGCTGTCGACCATGAGGGGGTCAATAACTTCTGTAGAAATTTAGCTGGATCTGATTTGTCTTATCATATTGCTAAAATAATCTGTGTAAGCAAAATTTAAAACAAAACAGAAGTTGTAAACTAGTCTGCAGGCTCTTAGTTAGAAACTTGGATCATAACTACGTGATAATATCTACAGCGTTGTAAAAGACTTCAGACAACCTGACTTTCAGGGCCTTGGACCCAAAGTCACTGTGTCTGGAGTGGCCTTGAGATAATGGGATTTGTAAGTCCTGACTGTTCCTGACAGATGCTCCAAACAGACCAGCTGTGATACAGAGGAAGGGGAAGGTAAACACAGGGTATAGCTTCTGCTGCCCAGAGCAGGCAAGCCGTGCTGGTTCTCCTTCCCTTGCTCTGCCTTGTGTGCATCAGGGCCCTCGTTACTGTCGTTAATTGACTGCACATTGAGAGGCCCATGTTTCGCATTCCCCAGGCAGCAGATCCAAAACACAAAACAACTTTCACATTTTGATCTAAATCAGAAGTGTCTGGGAGATGTGGGATCCCTGTCAACCATAAAGGGGTCTTCTCCCTCTCCAAGACTTACAGTTCTCTGGGTCGCCGCGGGGCAGGATCAGGGAATATCTCCTGGTCTTTGCTTTGAGGGATTGGAGGTTCACCTCTTACACCACTGGTGGCCTGGGTGACCTGCCGCGTACCCCTGGGTGCAGAGGCAGGCTGCTCCTCTGGGGAGTGGGAGAAAGGGGGACAGTTTTCTGCTGCGGGAAAAGGTCCCCCCGTTCCACCACAGCGACTCTGCTGCTCCTCCTCCCCTCCCTGATATCTTGCTAGCAGTGTGGGTGCTTGCTGCAAGTAGGAGGAAGACTTTGGCTGTTGGGTCACGTTTTCTGCTCAAGCAACCAGGAAGCATCCCTGAGAAAATGACATCAGGTGACACCCAGCCATTGCACCTCGCTGCTCTGTGTTGTCCTCTGTGATCACCCTCTTTCTTCCCTTCTCCTTGAAGTGGGGGCAGGATCATCACCCTGGAAGGAAGAGGCTTTGAGCTGGTCCAGAATGTGTCCATGGTGGTCCGTGGCATCGGCAGAGAGCAAACGGTGGGTGTCCCTGCTGGGTATCGCCTGGTAACTGGGATCAGGGCTGCGTGCCCGGTGCCTGAAGACGTTTGGGGTGTGAAGCTGAGGCTTTAGCCCATGCTACGGATCAGGCTGGAGCAAGGCTGGGTGGGAGCACTCAGGATGTCGGGTTTTTGATGTACATGCTCTCTCCTGCTTTCAGAGCTGTAAGGTTCACACCGACACTGTGATCACCTGCCCTTCTCCAGCTGCCTCCAACATCACTGTGGGGAGCAAGCCCGCTCCCGTTGATTTCTATCTCAATGGTCGCCTCTATGCGGACGACCGTCCGGCTCTGGATGAGGAGATGTACCCCGAGGAGGCCTTGCACATCAGCAAGTTCAGCCTGGAGTACTATGCCGACCCCCAGTTCTTCACAGCCAAGAAGGAGAAGTGGATCAAGCACCATCCTGGCGAGCCCTTAACTCTGGTTATACACGTAAGAGAGTGGCATTTATAGCTCTGCTTTTTTTGGGGCGTTGCTGCTCCCCACTGGGAAGCTCTTCAGCCCGGAGTGCCAGCACAGTGGTGTTCACAAAGGCAGGAGAGAGAAGGAGGGCGGATGAGGACGGGAGAGGCAGGAGCAGGCAGTTCTAGCTCAGTCTGTTGCCCCTGCATCAGTCTTCACCGGGAGATGCAGCGTGACCTGAGGATGCCCTTTGAGGCATGTTGACAGAGCTGCGTTTGAAGGATGTAATAGCAAGAAGCTAAATAAAATACTGCACATATGAACAAGAACCTGGCCTGAAATCAGGCAGGTACTCCAGAAGGTCCTGACAATAGATATTTATTCCTGCAGAATCAGGTCATGCATTCTTCTCCTTTGGCTACTGAATTCAGCTCAGTTAACAAGGAAGTTGGGATACAGCAGTTGGGTGGCTTGGACAATGCGCAATAGTAATTCAAAGGCCATTGTTCGCTGCAGGATATCCTCACTGCTTGCAACGTGCTTGAGAAACGCACTCCCCCTTTCTCAGGCTCTGCAGACGCATCTCCTGGCTATCTCCTCTGTTGTACATCCTTCCCCCCTCCCAGGTGGGCGCTTAGATCCTTATCTGCGGTGCACAGCCAGGACAGATCAAAAGCAGATTTTTCCAGGTTCCACGAGGGGCTTGCTCATCCCATGCCCCATGCTGAGTGAGGAATGGGAAACAGGAAAATGGGGAATGGCTTGGTTCTGGGTTTCCTGTGGAGTGATGGAAAAATGTCCTTGGTGAGGGAGAGTCCTCCCAGGTCTGAAAAACAGCAGGGAATATGGAAAGTAAAGTAGGAAAATCCATTGCAATTCCAACTGCTACTCTAAAGACTGACATCCTGATTCTATTTTTGTCCTTAGAAAGAGCCTGACAGCCTGGGCCTGGAAAGCAACGAGTACCAAGTGAAAATCGGCCTTATCTCGTGCGAGATCCAGATTGTTTCAGACAAAGTCATCCACTGCTCTGTCAACGAGTCGCTGAGCACCTCGGAAAGACAGTTACCAGTGACGGTGAGTGCCAGGAGCCTCCACGCTCCAAGCACACGGGGCAGAAGGGGTCCCTGTTGCAAACCCTGAGTGCGAAGGAGCCCGCTGTGGGCACAGGCACTGGCCAGGAACGCTCACGGGCTGCCGTGCACGGACGGGTGGGCAAAACACACTGTGCGTACGCAGTGCTAGGGCTGCCCTGGGTCACGGAGAGGGGCTGCCACTGAACTGACCGTGCTGTAAGCTGGGGGCAGGAAGGTTTTGTCAGTTCTTGTAAGGTGCTGTGAAATCCCAGGCATGTGAGTTTTTGTCACTTGCGGTAATTGTCTTTCCTGCCCCTCATGAGATGCGTTTGGGGATTTCCATACAGTTTTTGGTCAGCTGGCTGCCTCCTGCCAGCAGCAGAGCGCTACAAGTGGGCAAGAGAACGTGACCCCCACCGAGCTGCAACGAGCCACTGGAGATGGGTCCCCGCCTGTGACCGGGCAGGGCAAGAGGAGTGCACAGGGCTGGAAAGTTCTGTGTTGCTTCCCAGGGGCTGACATTTTGTCACCACAAGGAGCTCAGTGTTGAGGACTGTTCGTCTTCGCGTCTGCAAAATTCGTAATACTTTGTTACTGTCCTTTCTTCCACAGAGGGCTTGACATAACTCCTCCTCTTGCCCTCAGTTTCCCTCATGTCACATGCAGCCCAGTGACAGGCTGGGATGTGACTATGGCTCTTCGTATCTGCGGAGAAAACGCCTCCCTCGCCGTGGTCTGAGACCCTGCAGCCCCTTCCCAGTCCCCATGTTAACAGTGAATGGTGGGAGCCTGCGGCGTGGGCAGGGAGGAGGAGGACGGCTGTGACGGGAGGTGACGAGGCTGTGGACTTGTGCTGCCCAGAAGGCGCAAAGATGCACCACCAGTTCCCTGGCAGGGTTGTCCACTTTCCTGGTTACAGCCTGTGGTGTATGAAATTCTGTGGCAAACTGGAAATATGGAAATGCAGAAGTAGCAGAATTTCCCAAGTCATTTTAATGGAAATTTTGAATAGGGTAATTTTGGTTTTAGTGAGAACTGAGAAACAGGGAAATCCCATTGGGGAAGAAAAGGAATTTATGAGTTTTCTAGTCTTGGTTTTATAAAAAACATTCAGGACAATGCCCTAGTAGGTTCCTAGGAAGCAGGAGAATACCCAGCCCTAAAACATCACATAGCTGTTAAGAGTGTACCAGCAGTGAGAGTGCAGCTAAATAATCAACTTGTATTCACGTCTGCGCGCACTTACTAAGCCTTCATACGTGGTTTGAGTTATCGCCCGCTGGCCATTTCATCGGCAACAGCTGCCTTTGTAAAATTCTTGTGATGGCTTTGATCACACGGGGCCTGGCTTGCGCAGTGGTCCCTACCTGGTCTGCGTCAAGGACAGCTGTGGGGGGCTGCGGAAGCCTCGCCTGCTGGTGCAAGGTCTCTCTTCTGGCAAGCCGAGATGCCTGTTGTCGTGACTGCCCAGTTTGTTCTTGTTTAGATGGCAGAGCTCATATCTGCAGTGATTGGAGCACAGGATACAGCCCTTTAAAACGTGTCCCACTGTTGATCTTAATTCTGGCCATGATTTTGGGGATGCCTGCTCTGTGAAGGTGTTCTCAGGCCAGGTCCATGTTAGCAAGTCACCTGGGGCAGCAGGAGCTGTCTGTAGGTGATGAAGATGGGGGTCCTGAGCCTCCCTGTGTTTTGGGGGTCACTTTCAAGTAGCTCTTTTGGGAGCGCCTTAGGTGGGCTGGAGCGCGGTTCGCGGTGACCCCTGAGGCAGCCCCGTGCCCCAGGAGTCCTGCCATCCCGACAGCTTTTCCTGGGAGCAGGGTGTCCGCTGGCCCCTTCTGCACCCCACCACATGCTGGTGACAGAAAATGTTCTCATTTAACCTGCAGCCTAACTAATGGCCCTTACAAAAAAATGTATTGAGTAGAGCAATACAAATAAACAAGAGAAGCTTGCCGAGGCCTTCAAACCCATTTTTGTTCATGACCAAACTGTTTAAACACTGAATTAAACAGCAAGCGTGGGATTTCTCCTCTGGCAAATGCAAAAGGTTGAGTTGGTGGGGAAAAAAAAGACTCAAAACACATCGAGGACTTGCCTCATTGCAGCATTTCAGACAAAAGAGGTGGAAATCTTGAGGCTAGGCAGGGTGCTGCGCAGACTGTGAAACGAACCTCTGTAGATGCTTGTGCGGCGCTCATGGCTCCCTGTCCCCATCCCGCATCTCAGCACCCCACCAGCACACACCAGGGTAGAGACAAAAGCTCTTAGTGTTGGACACTGCCCGGAGGCAGCACCCCAGAACCCACCAGCGCCAGAGTCCATCTGAGGGCTGATACAAGGGCACACTGGGGCTTGGAGCCGCGGGAGCCTGGCCGTGTGGTCCAGCACTGATGGTCGGAGGTGCTGAAAGTTTTCCTGACCCTGGGTGACGGCAGCTGGTGTTGTCTGCGGCAGGGTGGTCCTTCCTCTCTTGCCTGTGGTGGGAGCAGCACAGGGGCAGAGCTCTGGGCTTGTCTGGATGCCTCCAGTGCCCTCACCAGTTGCCCTCACTGCTTGGATTTCCTGATGGGCATGGACCTGTGAGCTACGCGATGTTTGGTGCATGGACGTGGTGGGAAGGCCCCGCTTGTGGCACTACTTCGGCCCAGCTGCTGAGAGGTGACTGTAATTTAAACACAGTGTGCACCTTTGCTGGAGGTGCTCCGTGACACAGGTGTAATCATAAGATTATTCCACCTCTTCCCTACCTCATTTCAGGTTTTTTGCTCAAGTTTCTCTCGCTTCTCATTCCTTGAGAGAAGTGAAACTTGCATTTCCAGAAGTGAAAGACTTGTGTGGTCATGAGTCTTCCTTATCAGATGATGCTGTTGAGTCCTTTCATCCCAGAGGCCTAGAGCGCCGTTTATAAACAGCGCTGAGCAAACTCGCCAGCCTGCCTGTGATGTGTGTTGGCTTCTTCCCTTCTGGTGATCAGGAGACCGAAGGACTGAGCTCAAGTGGTTTGTGCTTGATGTCACAAGAAATACGGGCCGGGAGCAGAGCCAGCACCTCCTGACACCCAGTTCACTGCTTTAGCCGCAAGATCATTACTTGTCTCTGGTCTCATTGTTGTTTATTTTTATTTCCTTACTTTATTTATATTTCAAAGACTTTGAAGTTTCTTTGCCGTCCTTCTCCTGAGTGGCAGCAGCTCTGCTTTTGGAGGAGAAAGGAGAGTTCAGCTGGGATTCAAAGGCCATCCAGAGGCGTAACAAAGTCAGATTAGTGGAAGTGGTTTTCTAGTAAAAACAGTACAGGCAGTACTATATGGTGAGGTGAGCTCTCTAAGAAGGGGTTGTCTCGTGCTCTGGGGTGGGTATGGCGGGGCCATGACGTGGGCTAGAGCCTGCGGCTCTGCCGCCGAAGCGCTGTGGTGGCCCTGGGATGGGCACCACTGTGGTACTGCAGCCTGCTGTGAGCCAGCCTCGGCTTTCCACCAGAGCACACAGGAAGGGAATTGGGCTCTTTTGAGACACACAAAGTCCCCGAGATCCAGCAGTGAAAGGCACAGCGCGGCTTCCCCACGAAGCCCGGTGGGCTGAGCCAGCGTGGTCAGTACGTCCTTGGGCGAAGGTCTGCTGGGCACTGCCCCGTAGTCCCTCCTTGCTCCACCTTTGAGCTGCTTGGCAACGTGCTGCTCAGCTCCTGCATTTCCACCCTCCTTCTCCCTCTCTAGATCCAAGTTGGAAAATTCAACTACACAATTGCGATGCTGCACCTTGGGGGAGGAGAGACCGCGATCATCGTCTCCATTGTCATCTGCAGCATCTTGCTGGTCCTCTCCGTCGTAGGTAAGGGAACAGAGCAATGAGTTTCCACGTTTTTTCTCGTTAGATGTGGAGAGGTGAAGGTGACTTACTCACACGTTAGGAAACCTCTGAGTGCTGCCGTTGTGCGGTATCTGACACTGGTCTGGGTGCAGCAAGCAGCCACTCTTCTTTGTATGGGACCAAGCCAGCACCCAGGATCGAAGCTTCCTGCAGTGTGGGGCATTTGCTGGCTGCATTCATAGTTCAGCTCTGTTACTTGAGCCTGTGGTATTTATAACTTTACCCTTTTCCTCCAAATACTTAGTATATAGTGTACCATATACTTAGTGTATAGTAATTCTATAGTAACTTAGTAGCTACTGTAATACAAAATAGAGAAAGGCGTGAGAAACTGGTCTTGGACTGGACTCACTTGAACAGGGCTCGCTCACAGGCATGACTGTCCCAGACCATCCCAAAGGCCCACCAAGCCCGAGGTCCTGTCATCAATAACAGCCAGTGACAGGCACCTGGCGAAGAGCATGAAGAACAGAGCAAGCGTCCTTAGCTGCAGATCTGGAGCAGACACAACAGTTTGCTAACCTCACTGGAAGCTGTGCAACACACCTGTGTCCTTTGGCTAGGATATCTTCTCATCGCATGTCCAGAATGACTGTGCAGCAAGAAACCTGTCAGTTCACAGCAAATCAGGTGTTTCTAATAGGGACTTAATTTATTTTTAATAAAGGTTATAATGCACACAATTTATTAAATGCACCACCCGTCATTAGAAACATATTTCTGGAGGCATGGGAAGACTGTCAGACATGAACAGTGTAATACAGGTGGTAAACGTCTTTAAAATCTGTGTTCATTAATCAGCTGGAATACATTAATATACAGTTAAGCTGAATATAAACAGCCCAGACCTAAACCGAATATGACAGTTACAGCACGATCATTAAATTCCATCTGGTTTTACTTATTTACAGATAATTGACAACTGACTGATCAGATACCAGTCTTGTTGTAGGTGTTAAACCAAGACTGAGTTTAGCTTTCTGCACCCGTGTCAGCGGAGGACCGCTCTGATCCCAGCTGCAGCTGCTCCTAAGCCCTAGTCCAAAAGGCTCGTTCCCTTCCTCTTTTCCAGCTCTCTTTGTGTTTTGCACAAAGAGCCGCAGAGCAGAGCGCTACTGGCAGAAAACCCTGCTCCAGATGGAGGAGATGGAGTCACAGATCCGGGAGGAAATCCGCAAAGGTAAGTCACCGTGCTGGGCGCCAAGGAGGAGCCAGGACTGGGAGGGAGACGCCAGAATAGCAGGGTTGAAGCCATTCGCCTTCTACTCTGTAGAAGTTTGTAGAATTATTTACAGGAGAATTTCTGTCATTGCCTTCGAGCATCGGCAAGGTTTGTGAATGTGGCTCAGCAGCTGGAAGTGTGGCTGTGCCGCTGTCTTGCTGCCTGGCTCAGGCAAACCACTGACCTTCAGTGCCACTGGTTTACCTGTCCTCGTTTAACGTCCCTTGGCCATGTCACAGGGTTGCTTGAAGGCCACACTAACCTGTACTGTGCTTTACCGTCGAGTGCAACAGAAATCGCGGCACACTCCTGCTAGAGCAATGGGAGAAGGCAATGCAAGCATCTGCATCTGCTGTCCCCGCGGCCTGTGACTCTGCTGTGCGGGCTGAGGTCCTCCTCCTGCAGAACCCGCTGGGGGCTGCTCTCCTGGAGGCAGGGGACCCATTCCCTCCATCAGCACTGCGGGATGCTGATGGTTAGACCCCGACGCAATCGGCTGCTCCTCGAGAAGCCCTGCTTCAGCCCACTCGAGGCAAAGGCTCGAGGAGGCAGAGATGAGACGTGCCACGTATTGCCGTGCCAGCCTGCTCACTGTCTCAGCTGGTGGAGTATAGCAGCTCTTACCATCTGCGGGTCTCTTTGTGTAAGGTTTTGCGGAACTGCAGACAGACATGACAGACCTGACCAAGGAGTTAAACCGCAGCCAGGGAATCCCGTTCCTGGAGTACAAGCACTTTGTCACCCGGACGTTCTTCCCCAAAGTAAGGTGATAAGCGTGTCACGGGCACCTAATCGCTCCCAGGTCCCTCCTAACCAGATCAGGGCTGTGCTTTCCCCCTTCTAAAGCGTCATTATAGTGTAACAAAATCATTCCACTGTTATATATTTAGTTGTCACGTATTTCAGCCTCGATTATCATCAAAAGTTGAGCTGTAGCTCCTGGGGTGTGAAGTAGGGTCAGGCTCGCTCGCACACGATAGGAGCCCGGCGGCGGCACCGTCTTCACAGTCGCTCTGGCTCGCCCGGTTGATGCCGTTGGACACCCTCTTCCGAAAGCACTCTCTCCCGTGAGCAGAAAGTGCTGGGGACTCCCCCTTCTCCCCAGGGGCTCCAGTGTCACCCCACTCTGTTCGGTGGGGGCTGAGGCTGAAGGGTGGCTGAAGGGCGGCTGAAGGGCGTAGCTGCTGGCGACGTTCAGGGAGAGGGGGCTTTTTGTTCTACCCAGCATCCCCAGCTCCTCTGCCGGTCCTTAGGAGCTCGTTGGATGTCTCCATCTCCCTCTTTCTCTCCTCTCCGGCAAAGGCTGGGTGCATGGCGCTCCCAGTAAGACGCCCCTTGTGCTCCCAGTCCCAGTCTGTCTGCCCAGCATCCTCCTCCAGGGCCGCACCAGACGCGCCGGTGCCATAATTCCCGTCACCGGCTGCTCCGCTGTGTCGCTGTGGGCCCTTAACAGCGGCTGTATTTCACCCCTGAGGCAATTGCATTTCAGTGGTGAGGAGCGAGATGATGATTTATGACTGCAGAGTGTTTCATTAGTAGTTATTACTCAGGTTTTTAAGTTATCCAATCTCTATATATCTGCACGCTAGAGTCTTTAAGAATCCGTCTGCTATATGAATGTTGGAGATTTAAACATTTTTCCCATCTGTTTCAAAAGTTACATATGTTAAAACACACAGTACTCCTCTATTTTGACTTAGTCTTCTATAATGCTTTCTCTTCTGGGATTTTTCTAGCTGTCAAATTAGTCTATTTGCAGTCTCCCTACCCTAACGGCCTCGTGTCTGTGCAGACATCTGCCTCCCCCCATTCTTGTGGTGTTTGCTCATTCAAGAGCCTCTTGCAAAGTGTTAAAGGGTTTGTAAACCATACCCATGCATTTCTTCCTAATGGGTGGTCTTCAGTCCCGATGACATGTCTCTCCATCTTGTTCCCTTGCGGTGCGCAGCGAAGGAGGATGTCCCTGGCGGGGTGCAGCCGCCCTCCGCTAACGCTATGCTTGCTTGCAGTGTTCCTCGCTCTACGAGGAGTGCTACATCCTGCCGTCCCAGCAGCTCAGCTCCCAGGTGGGCTCCCAGGTCCAGGAAACTCATCCACTCCTGGTGGGGGAATGGAAAGTGAGTAACCCAGTAACAAAACAAACACTCCTGAGTGGTTGCAAGCCATACTCGCGTGTGTTGACAATGCTGCGTGCTTTCTTGTGGTGCGTGGGGGATGCTTAATCACTGAAAACAATTAACACATACCAGCTTCAAATCAGCTTTGGCTGATTGGAGAAGGCAGATCTGTGGATCTGCTCTCACACGGAGCTCTGTCCCGAGATTCTCCCCTGCTCCAGTGTGGGTTTTTCTTCCTGGGTGTATCACATTGTATGTCACCTCAGTCTGCAGTTCATCATAAAGGAGATTTCTCCAAGCAGGGGCTTGGTAAAAGCTGTTGTCCCAGAGCTGGGTTTCATGTGGGCAAGAAGGAGGAACTGAAGAATCGGTCACTTAGGTTGGAAGGGAGATCTGCTTAAAGCAGCTCCAACTAGATGAGGTTGCTGAGGGCCTTGTCCAGCTGCGACAAATGTCTTCAAGGATGGAAATCCCCCAGTTCCATTGACTGACCACCTGAAAGGTGAAAATTTCCTTCCTTACATTTAATCAGTGTCCCATGCTCTATCTGGTGTCCCTTGCCTCTCGTCCTAGCACTGTGCCAGCAGAGAAGAGCCTGGCTCTGTCTTCTCCGCCCTCCCCCCTGCCAGTGGGGCAGCTGAAGACTTCAGTAAGATCTCCCCTTATCACTTCTTCTTAAGGCTGACCAAACCCAGCCCTCTCCAGCTCTCCTCGTACGCCCACTAATTGTTTTGGCAGCCCTAAGCTGCACTTGCTCCCATTTGCCAACATCTGTCTCATAGCGGGTAGCCCGAAACTGGCCACAGTACTCCAGTAGCCTCACAAGCGCTGAGCAGAGAGGAATGGCCACTGCCCCTGTCCCGCTGGCCGAGCTGCTTCTGATACAGCCCCGGAGGCAGTCGTGCCCCTGCCAGTAAAGCGTGCTGCTGACCTGAGTCTTCAGCTCAGCACCTCTGCGTTCAGCAGGGACATCCTTGCAGTCGGGAATGATAAAAGCTGGAGGAAAACAAGCAGAAGGGTTTTTCTCACTCTGCTTTCTAAATTTCTCTTTAGATCCCTGAAAACTGCAGACCCAATATGGAAGAAGGAATCTCGCTGTTCTCCACCTTACTCAACAACAAGCACTTTCTCATTGTGTTCGTCCATGCTCTCGAGCAACAGAAGGATTTCGCTGTTAGAGACAGGTATGAGCTTCAGAACAAAAGACCTGGCAGCTGGAGGAGAATGATTTATTCCTAACCTGTAAGCAATCCAGCCCGTGACTGGAGCCGTGTGTTTCAGCTGAAGGTTGAGTTACACTTGCCTCCCACTTTCCTATTAGAAACAGGCGACCATAAACCTCTGTTAGTCTGAAGAGCACTGAAAGATACAGTGAGTGACTCACTCGTGAGTGTTTGTATCCCTGAACACTTGGTTTACCGGTAAGAGGGTGTGAGCTGACCCAAGGTCCTGCAGCACTGAAAGAGGGTTTGAAGTTTTAACACGGTTGAGAAGGCTCATGAAAATTGTCTGAAATGCTGCCTGTGTGTTTTGGGGCTTTTCTATGCCAGTCAGCAGTTTAGTCTTGTTGTATTGGTCCTTGAGTCATACACAGCTCTGTGTTTCAGATGTAACCTGGCCTCCCTGCTTACTATTGCATTGCATGGGAAACTGGAGTATTACACCAGCATCATGAAGGACCTCTTGGTGGATCTAATAGATGCTTCAGCTTCCAAAAACCCCAAGCTGATGCTGAGGAGAACAGAATCTGTGGTGGAGAAGATGCTCACCAACTGGATGTCCATCTGCATGTACAGCTATCTCAGAGTAAGAGAACCAGATGACTGCTGTTGTGGGTGTGAGCTCAGCACTGCATGCCGCGGCAGCGAGGGGTGCGTGGCACAGCTGAGGACCTGCCAGCATTGCCACTTGAACGGGCACTAATGGTTGACAAACTCCAGAGTATCGAAAGGTTCAAGTGTGGAAAAGCAACCGTAAGTTCAGTTGCTTCTCCACTTCTGCCTGGGGATTTGGTGAGATCAGACTTCGTGGCAGGCCTTTCCTAAGGCCAGAGCACAAAGTAACGTTTTCACCATGCTTGAGAAGAGAGCCGTAGGGGGGTTGAAAAATAACCAGAATGGCTTGAGGTTTTGGAAACCGTTCCAGTTATTTGTTGTTTTCTCTGACCAGCTCACGCAGCCAGTTCAGCATTGTCTTGAGCGCGAGAGCCCCGGCTGTCGGGAGCCGCGGTGGCACCGGGGCTGGAGGCTGCTCCGTGCCAGTGCCTGGGGGTATGTGGGGCTTCTTATGTGGGAGGAGTCCTCGTGGTTCCATACTGGCCAGACAGATCTTAGCAGGAGAGGAGGGATTCCTGTCCCAGAAGCCTGACTGTCTTCCGATGGTAACGAAAAGGAATATATTTGGCATCTCGGAGCACATCAGCAGTCCATCTGCTCAGTGCTTTATCTCCAACATTTGCCAGTTCTGGTTGGAATTTCCCAGAAGAATTGAGCAATAACTTAATTGATTCCACGGCAGTTAATTGGAGGACACCCCATTATACCCACAGGGGAGAGTCTTGAAAAAGCCTTTGAAAAATCTCTTTTCCCGAAGTGTTTGCTATAGCCACATAAGCAATGCTGTATTGTCCTCATACGTATCATAATGTCTTCTGATCCCAGCTGATGACCACTTTTTGTCCTAAAGCCTATGCTTTTGTAACTCATAATCTTTAATTTTAGTTCAAATAGTTAGCCAGTATAATGAAAGAAAAGTTACAGGACCGAATTAGGATGTCTGTGCTGATGCAGCATGACTATCCGGCCTGTAAGAGTAGAAAAGAGTGAATTCATGACATTTTTTTTTAAGCTTCAGTTTTTGTGCCTATAGTTAAACCATTGGAGAAAAAAAGTGCTGATCTCTCCTTTTGGAGAGTGGAGACCACATGTGAGGCATCTGATCCAACGCCAGTTTGTGCTAAAAATGGACATTGTGCAAGAAGGCTTTCTCGGGGAGGGGGGGGAAGAGGAAAGTTGAGTCTTATCACGCGGGCCTGAAGACTTGGGCATGTTATATAGCTAATTAATGGCGAGGGACTTGGGAGTGCTGGCCCACCGCCCTCTCCTGGGGCGCCTGGCGTGGAGGTGCCCATCACCATGGGCTTGGCCAGAGTCTATGTCGGGGCTGGTGGCTGTCCTGCGGCTGAGGCGATGCCAGCATGAGCTGTGAGCTGGCTTTCCCGTGCCGTGCAGCCCTGGCCCGCCCCACGGAGGGAGGAGGAAGGACAAGGTATGGATGGGAGCAGGCCTGCAGGGCGGTGGGGGCCCTTAGCAGAGTGATGGGCCACCAGCTGAACCTGCATTTCCATCCGTCTGCGGATGGGTCCTCAGCAGGGGCTAACGTAGCACGCTGGGTTTGCAGTCCCCTCCTCGCTTCGTGTGCCATGGCAGTGCAAACCATCGTGGCACTTTGTACCGCAGCCTATTTCACATTTCTTAAAAGCAAATACTAGAGTGCAATAAAGAGTTGTTTTCCAAGAGACATTCACATCACATGTGCCCCACAGTGAAGGTGGGGGACCTGATTAGAGGAGAAACCACGCTGCCTGCTGAAATATGGAGGAGGAGGAGAACTGATCAGACAGAAATGTCCGGAGAGGCCCTTTGACTGTCGCAGGTGGACATGGGCTCAGCAAAGGGATGGGAGGTCTCGGTCCAGGTCAACAGAGCCGGGGCCTTCCCTGCCGCACAAATGAGCACGGAGCCACTGCTGTCAGACAGACGGCATCTCCTCACACGTGGGCTGGTGTCAGCTCAGGGCTGTGATTTAAATACTAGCAATAGTCAAACGCCTCCCATGTGCCTTGCTTTCCTCTGGATCAAACTCTGTTGCCTTCAGAGAGGCATTTCTTGGTTAAAAAAAGAGGCTGCCCGCCTGCCTGTAGCACTGGTCTGTCAGACGTGTGACGATGGGTCTGGTTTTCATTCCTGAATTATCCCCATTAATCACAACGTCTATTTGAAACAGCTGCTGCAAAGGTCCCTGCCGTTGTGCAGTGGAAAAATTCCAAGTGCTTGTATTTTCCCTTGTAAGTCAACGCTACATGTTCGAAACATTTGTTTTGTATTAATGTTCTGCCTAACAGTCCGTCCATTTGTGTTTTGGGGGAAAATGATTTGAAGAAGCTGTCTTCAACTGGGAAGGAGTCGCAGGCCACAGTCACTAGTGGTCTGAACATGTGGAGGGCACCTGAAGGCGATGGAGCCACCCCTCCGACAGGGGAGGTTTGGCTGGGTGCGTGCAGGAGATGTGATGGAGAACTAGCAGGAGGCTTGCTGCTCGCGACCAGATTCAGAGGAAACTTGCAGCATTTGCAGAATCGATGCAGACTTCTGTTTCTGCAGAACTGAGTGAGAATTGTAGATAAAATGGTCCATGTTTCTACTTTCCGCTACAGCTTTGGTGGAAAATGCTGGAAAGAAAGCCTTCCCCATGAGATACCGTGGTACCATTGTGCCTGACTCCTAACAGGATCAGGGGACTGGGAATTAAAGGAAAATTAAGGTCCTGGAATTCAGCTTTTAGGTCTGGGTCCAAGCTTCCCAAAGTTTTGCATATGGGATGGAGCTGAGGGTTGGTTCTTCACAGAATGCAAATAGATAATCGTCCCAAAATTAGCAGGCACTCGGGATAAGCAGCTGTTTTCTGTGCTTTTCCCACCCCAGCCTCACCAAGACATTTTGGAAATGGCTGTAACGTGTTCCTGGGAGGACATCTCTAATGACTTGTCAGCCTTGTTAATAGGGCAGCAACATGTGAATCCAGTCTGTGCTCTAAACCCTTTTTTTTTTCCCAAGCATATAAAACCCAAGCCCTCCCACACTCACGGTGCGTGAAACTGTTCAAGTAATGCCAGCCTTGAACTGTGCTTTCCATTACTGCAAAGTTATTTCAGTGCCCTGGGTAGCTTTAAGAGCCCGTAACAGTTCAGTCAAAAATGAAAATGAAGTCTCATTAAAATACATTCACAATAGGAGGAAAAAGGCCCCAGACTGTGTTTTTTTAAGTACTTTTTTGTCCTGAATCAGCACTGATCTCTTCTAGTTAAACTTCCTTTCTCCCAACTAGCCAAGTCCAAAGACAGTTTTGATTCGTTTCCAGATGAGTTTTCTGAACAGCGCTTGAGGTTTCCAAGTTTGCCATTTTATCTCTAGTCCCTGCCTGCCAGCCCTGCTTTCCCCTCTTTGAAATTTGCTGTCTGATTAGCACTTTTGCAGATTTCCATAACATCCCACAGTTCCTGAGCCTGAAAGCCAAAAAGCCAAAACAGAAATAGTATCTCTCCGGCAGAACGCTGTCGTTCCTTCCCATGAGGCCAGTCCTGCTCACGCACGCTGCGGCGGGTCCGAACGCCGCTCCTCCGCTTCCCAGTGCCCCACGGTCAGCCCCGACCCCTGCAGCCTGTGACGGTTTCAAGCTGTAAAGAGCTCCTGCATCAGCAGGACTCACAATTTTTGATGGTTTTGGAGGCAGCCGCGTAGCTGTTGGCAGCTCCTCGTGTCTCTCTGTGGCCGCAGCCAGGGCCAGAGCTTCCCATGGGGAACATGGGGCAGGGTCCAAACCCCGGCACTGATGTTAGCCCCGCGTTCGTCCCTGCTGTGGGCTCGCGCACACGCGACATAAACAGAGTTCCTCTTCGTAGCAGGGCCAGCATCGGGATCTGTCGGCACTTGCGTGGGGTCAGCTTGGCCACGCTCCTCCGTTCGCAGTGCGGGGAAGGCAGGTACCGCAGCCAGGGGATGTCCCCGTGCCGGTGTCAGCCTCTTGCTTGCTATCTCGTACTCCCACCTTTCTCTCAGAAACTAACTCTTCTTTATGGCTTCTGACACTTTCCCTACTCTGTTCATGATCCTCAACTTCTCCGCGTCCCCAGAACTTCACATCTTTCTCCGCTTTCTGGAAGCCGTGCCTTCCTCCATTTCCAACACCGGCAGCTCTTCTCCCGAGCCCATTTCATGCTGCGTGCTCAGAAGGAGCATTGCAGGAAGTCATTAAACCCCAGCAGAAGGCCCAAGGAGCTTCCCTGTGTTCATAAAAAAGTTGCCCTCAGAAAATCAAGCGGGTGCACCATTGGCACAGATGGTGCATGCCCACCTACGGCCCTGCTGTAGTGTCTTATCGACAACTGCGCCAAACACAGCCCAATCAAAATTGACATCAAACTAATTGCTTTAGCAATTATAGGGCAATTAGAATAAAAGATCCACCAAGTCTTAATTAAGAAGCAGATTGAACAGGATTTAGCAGCTCCTAGCTGAGAAATATCAAAATCATTCGATATCTGTTGTCTTGAGTAGGATTTCAGATGGCAGGAATGTTTGTGTGGGGGGTGTGTGATGCTCAGAACGTACATAAATGTGCAATAATTTGCACTTGCCTCATTGGAAGGAAATTGCACATGAACATTAGGGAGAATGGGATGTACTCCAGTACTGAGAAGTTCCTTAAGAAAATAGCTAGTGTTTTACTTGCACATCAGCGTAGCAGACAGAAGTGGATCAGAAATCTGGCATTAAACCATGTAGCTGAACCGCATCACAAATAGCTGCTCCCTGTTATGTTTTTTGTTTTCATTGCAGCAGTGTCACAATTCACCTCTCTCCTGTAAGACGAAGTTTGATGAATGTAAGGAGTTAAATGATGTGTTTGCTTGCTGTCGCATGGGAACAGCTTGTTGACCCTGATCCTTTCTGTTTTGCTGTGATCAGGGCTCTGCTGTGGTATGAGAAGTATGAACACTGGTTCCCAGAGCCACAGGCACATGCCGTGGGCTCAATTCCATGGATTTCAATGGCAAACCAGGCAGTGCAAAGAGGGGAAAAGAGAGAAAGCTGGGCGCCCAAATATCTCTGTAGACCTGGATTTTTGTGCACGTCAGCTCCATCCTTGTCCTGCTGAGCGCAGTACGTTGTACAGTCTGCGCCCTGTCAGATTGCAAGAAACATCTCTGTACTGGAGTGTGCCAGATTCTCCCTGAAGTTCATGTGTAATTTCACATGTAAATTCATGCACATTTGTATTTTGCTGAGCATCATGCATGCACGTACCCACTCAGCACAGCGATGCATATGCCCCTACCTTCTGAGCGGTACCCGAGCGCTCTGCCCGTGAGACAGCAAATGCTGGCACAGTCTGTTGGTGGCAATCCACGGCCCCGCGGTACTTGCTGGAGAAGTTGGATGGGGTATGTTGATGCTGACAATCACAGCTCACCCTCCCCGAAAGTTGCCTGCGGCTGTTGTCGGCTGTTATGTGCTCTTCCCCATCTGTGCTGTCACGTTGCCACAAGTCTGAAAACTTCTGAGCAGCCTCAGAGAGATGCTGGTGGGAGTCGGCCCGGGGGGGCAATGGCTCTGAGCACCCACCGGCCATTTGCAGCGCCTGGGGTGGATCAGTCCAGCTCCCTGATGAGCAGAGGCAACTTCAGTGTCCGTGCAAAGCCTGTCGCCACCATGCCGCGGGAAGGAGTTACCACCACCAGGTCCGGTGTGCTTACTTGGTCTTCTTTCCTTTCCCCAGGAGACGGTCGGAGAGCCCTTCTTCCTGTTGATCTGTGCCATCAAACAGCAGATTAACAAAGGGTCCATCGACGCCATTACGGGGAAAGCCAGGTACACCCTCAACGAGGAGTGGCTCCTGAGGGAGAACATCGAGGCAAAGCCGAGGGTGAGTACCTACACCCCAGGGGTCTGACGGGCGCGTGCCCTGTGGGGGTAGCTGTGCAAGAGGATGATTTGGTACCCATGCAGGTGTGATAACCATGTAAATTATACACCTGCACAGGCACCTCGCTGCTGCCTAAGCTCACAGCTACAGAACAAGGCGCGCGATGACAGTTTGTTTTCATGACTGTCCCGCGGTGGGCTCAGATTAGGGGTGGAGGGAGGTAAGAAAGTTTGTTCTGCTGTATTCAGAGAGTTAAAGTAACAGGTTTACCATTCCCGGCAAAAGAGCATCTTCACTAGCCGTGGGAAGGTGCCGGCTGTGACCCCGAGTCCCGGCGTGAGCGCTTTGCCCAGGCTGTCACGGGGCTGGTGCTGCAAAGCGGCTCTGCAAAATGCCTCCTGCAGGGACAGGGCAGACGAGGGCTGTGCGTGTGAAGGGCTCGCTTCCCTCCAGCGCCTGACACAGAATTCAGCAAACGCCTTTCCAGAGCCCGGGTCAAATCCTGCTTTCAATTACCTGGCATAAATCTGGAGCAGCGTCACTGAAGACAGTGGGTTACCCCAGATGTGCATCACTGTAACTCAGAGCAGGTTCGAGCTCCACATCCACTGCGGATTCCTGTTACCAATTGACCTGTAAATTTACAGTGCAGACCGAGAGGGGTTAGCAGCAGGGCGCAAAGTATTAGCTTTCTCGGCAGAAATGGTAACTTCATAAGTCTGAGCAGGGGAAGTGCGGCTGCTTCCTACTTTGCTAGAAGAGAAAGAAGAGTATGAACAGGGTATGTTGGAGGAAGGAGAGCAACTGCAGGGTTAGTGCTAACTCACTGGCAATCCCCCACATTGCTGGTAACTGAACCTCTGCTTCAGAGAAAACCTGCATAGTATACAAAGTGAAATAACGTCTTCATGTAATGCCATGGAGAGAGTTGGACTTCACCTGTGCATTCACGTTGTTCTCATAGTCAAGGATGCTGGCTCTGTATGCTGCTACTGGAAAGCAGTATTTGCAAAGGAACCTCTAGGTTGCAAAGCAAAGGCGCAGCGTTGCCCTCTGGTTCAGGCGCGCCAAGGAGCGGAGGACACAAGCAGAGGCAGAGCTGAGGCCATCCCAGAGCGAAGCCCCTGGGTGGAGAGGGTTTTTTATAGGAGGAAAGTCTCTCTCATTGCCCTGTCGCTTTCTGCTGCGGCTGTAGCAGCAGCTGTGCGTCCCTGAGGTCTGAGCTGCTGTTTCTGGTGGCCCCTTGCAGCTGCATGTCCCGCTGTTCGGTAGGCTCTCGAGCAGGTTGCTGGGTGACGCTGGTGGTGGGCTCCAGGGCTGCAGCAGACCCAGCCTGCGGCGTGCTTAAAGCTTGTTTAAACAAAGGAGCTCGGCCCATTGCGTCAGGGAGAGGCTGAGCAATGAGCCTTGGCGGTCCCATTAGTCACCCATCGGAGCCGAGAAGCTGAGGACATGACTGGTTATGGGGGCTGACCTTTCCTCCCGCCCCCGAGGTGGTCTCTGCGCGTCAGGGCTAAGGCCCATTAGCAAGGCAGCATGAGAGGAGGTTGCAGTGTCGCTCCCTGGCTCCATCAACAAACGGGGCCTTCAGCCTCCGGCGGCTATAAATCAGCACCTCTCACTAGCGGTAAAGCCTCGATGACCGCATTTGTTCAGCCTGATTTCCAGCAGCACGGGGCCCAGAGCACACCAGAGCTCTGCAGGCGCCTCCACGCATCCTTGGGAGCCACAGAACTGGGCAGGTCACCCCTAACTCAGCCTCTGCCTGCAGAACCTCAACGTCTCCTTCCAAGGCTGCGGGATGGACTCCCTGAGCGTCAGGGCCATGGACACGGACACGCTCAGCCAAGTGAAGGAGAAGATTCTGGAGGCCTTCTGCAAGAACGTCCCCTACTCCCAATGGCCAAGGGTGGAAGACGTTGACCTCGGTAAGGACTAGGTGCATGGGACCACTCAGTCCTTGAAACCAGATGAAGCGCCTGGTGTCGCATGGTAGCTCTTGGCATCTACCAGAAGGCGGTGGGCAATGCAGCACTGACAGAGGGCAGACATTAGAGCAGCCCTTTCCTGAGGATGGTCTTCAGGAATGAGTGATGAGACCAGATACTGGTGGGCAGGAATAAAGCAGCTGTAATGAGCCCATGGACTCCTGTCCCGCCATGGGTCTGTCATTTGTCTATCCAGTGGCCAGTTCCTCCTCCCAACATTTACGAAGGATCCAGGGACAATGCTAGTAAGAGAAACCCACACTGTCTGTGGTGTCTCCATGCCACGCAGCGGGCTGTGGAGATGCACCCTGGCTGGCCACAATCGCAAGGCGTGACGTTCAGTGGGGTCAGGGCCAGGGGGAGTCTCCATAGAAAAACGCCCTGGGCAGGAGCAGTGACGGGGCCCTGCTTCTCTTAGCTGGTGCACGTGGCATGTCCCCGTTCACAGATACATCACCAGCTCTGCCCTGTGAGGAGGCACCACCAACCTTCAGTGGCCATGTGCAGGCCACGCAGCATCTCATCTGCCTGGTGCTCCATGAGGCAGGTCCCACACAGACCCCAGGGGTGAGATGGGGAGAGGGGAAGGGGGAGATGTGCCCCTCCCTGTCTCTCCCAGCAGAGCCTCTGTCACCTCTCCCAGCTCCATCCAGGTCTGCTCTAGTCTGGAAAGCCCCACTCCAGGGGCTAACCCCGGAGGCCATTGCTAAACATCTGCTCTGGTTTCTCAGAGCCCACGTGGCCTTGACAGTGGGGCTGTGCAGCCCCGAGTGCTGCGTGGCCAGTCCCCGGAGCCTCAGGCCCTGCTGCGCGTGCCTCCTTCGGGCTGGTGTCTCACCTCTCCCCTCTCTGTGCCCAGAGTGGTTCGCCACCAGCACCGACAGCTACATCCTCCGGGACCTTGATGACACCTCGGTGGTGGAGGACGGCAGGAAGAAACTCAACACATTAGCACATTACAAGGTAAACCTGCCACGCTGCAGGAAAGCTTTGCCTCCTCGGAGCCTGCCTGGCCTCAGGGGCGAGCTGCGGTTCCCCCTCCAAAAACAGGATTATCGGGAACAAGCAGGGAGGTTGCCATAGCTCCGTGAGAGCTTCCGGGGAATAGACATCTGCCCTGGCGAGAAGCTCGTTAATATTGCAACACACTGAAACTAATTAAACACTCTTCATGCAAAACAAGTTATTACTGACAACAGAAAGAGGAGGAAAAAAAGCTTCTATTCCCAACGGCCACCAGCTTGGCTGATTAGTATCACTCTGCTCTTGATCCGTGCTCCTGCTGAAATCACTGGCACAATTGTCGCTGCCTGCCCTGAGAGCAGGGGCCGGGGATGCCATCGAGGAGCGGAGGCCAAAAGGGTGGGGAAATGTGGCAAATCAAATTGTTTTCTTGACCATTTTTCCTTTTAAAATTAAATGAAACCAGAAATTCTTATATGATTTCCATATTCCCTGGTATGCCTGGGAGCATAATCCTCGCTGGTCTGTAACAGTGCATGGAAAATCAAAAACGGAGCTGAGTGCTTATTATTTGTGTAACAGCCGTGCCGCAGAGCCCCACTGCTGGCACGGTGCCCCGCAGCGCAGAGAGGTGGTACTGGCCCTGCGGCTCCGGGCTGTGGCCGGGTTCCTTCTGCCCTTCCAGGGAAAGGCAAAATGGCATCTGCGTCGCGTTAACACTCTTTCCCCTTACAATCACCTGGTGTCAACATCCAAAACTGTTTCTTGGATACGTGTATTTGCCTTATTCCCGTCGGATTTGAGAACCTCACTGTCTTGCATTTGCATTTAAAAAACCCTTTCCATGTAGGGCAGTGCCGTTACCGCGGGTTTCCAAGCCGGGGAGCTGGGGCATGGCAGGCGCAGAGGACGTTTGTGGCAGAGCAGCGATTGCACCAGCATCCCCCAGCTCCCGGGATCTCCCCAGGGCCCTTCCCGGCTCCATGGGAGACACCATTAAGGTTCGCATCATTGACATCTGCTCTTCCCTTCCTCCGCAGATCCCTGAAGGTGCATCACTGGCCATGAGTTTGTCGGACAAGAAGGACACCACGCTGAGCAGAGGTAATGTCTCCCCTCTCTTCCCCTGTTGCTGGTGACCGGGCAGAAATACTGGTGTTTCTGGAAGGGTGTCTCTGGCCAGGGATGCTGAGATCTAGTTGCCAGCCCTTTGTCTGGACGTTGGGGTGTGGTGTTAGCCTGTGCGGGGCTGGCTCTGGGGCCAGCACTCATGGGGCACCCTTTTGTAGTGGCACATTGGGCAGAGCTGGGCATCGGTGGGGCCAGCTTTGTGCCTGGGAAGACACTGAGCATGGTCTGGGACTGCCACCGCTGCGCAAGCTGGCCAGCCGGCAGCTGGGACACGCTCAGGAAGCCCTCCGGGTCCTGCAGGGTCTCCACTGCTCTCCTGCAAACCCCCTTCACCCACCCTGTGGCGTACGTTTGGGGCTGCCGTGGAGCTGCAAGAGATGTACATCCCTCCTTCCCGTGGGGTTCCCCCCTGCCACGGCTGAGCAAGGCGCCCCTGCTCCCCCGGGGGATGCAGATCTGAGTCCTGCCATGCAGGCATTGGCAGTGCGACCGTCCCAGGTGGGACCAATGGCGAGACAGACAGGCAGAATGGAGACACTTAGCGCTGTAATGACTGCCGTGTGTGGTGGCATTGCCTGAACCGCAGCCAGCACCCGGGGCGGGGGGAAGGGAGCGCGGGGAGCTGGGAGCGGGGCTTCTGCAAAGCGTGGGCAGTTCCGGTGAAGAGGTTGAGGGTTCGCCCAGGTCAAAGCTGCAGTGGCCACTGGAGAGGTCACAGATCCCCGAGAGTGTGGGACTGAGCCTGGAGAGTGGCGGCTTCCACATCCCTTCGAACTTTAAGGCTTGTCTATGTTACTTGCAAATGTGGGGGTTTGTGCCCGCTTTTCCTTCTGTAGGAGAAATGAAGAAGGTCTGGGAAGTATACATTCCTGTTGTACGCATTGTCGGAGATGCGAGTGTCATGCTTGTGGTTTTGCTTTGAAAATGTGTTATCCGATATCCTCCTCTCTCCACTTGCTGGGGTGCTGAGTGCTTTCCCAGCCCTTAAGATAGAGGGCACCTTTTGTTTCCCATCCTCATTAGGGATTTTCATTCAATCCGTGTGAACAAAGTGAAAAAAAGGAATGATCTGAAACCCCTTGATTGGAAAAGCCCTTTCCCTCCTGATTACACATGTTCGGTTTCTTGCCAGCGTATTTCTAGGTTTCAGGGTGTGCAGAGAGTCAAAACAGACCAAGGGAGACAAAAATTCACATTGAACAAGGAGTTTCAAACCTCATCTGCAGGCTGCTCGCACCGAGCCTGTCTCCGCAGTGGGGGCCCTTTCGTCTGCTGGAGCGAGGAGCTGCTGCGGGCTGTGGTGGCCCCGATGACGAGGCTGGGAGATGGCCCAGGGCATGCGGGGCAGCATGGGGCACCGCAGGACGCAGCAGGGTACAGTGGGGCATAACAGGGCATCGCAGAGCATCACGACGCAGGAGCATCCCTGTGCTGATTCTCTTCTCGTGCCCTCTTGGGTCCCTTTTAAAATACCACTTGGGAGACCTCAAGTCCTCCTTAAAGTACCTCCTGAGGTACTTGCCACGTGCCCCAGAAGGCAATAAACAACCCCAAAACAAAGAAAAACGCTGAGGTCACTTGGGGTGGGAAGGCCAGCTCCATGCGGAGATTCTTGGGGAAAGCCAACACCTCCTGCCATGGAGGGTGTCTGCGGAGGCGGGTTTCGGTTTGGGTCCTCTGACTGACCCGCTGTGTCTCTCTCTTCTTCACAGTGAAGGATTTGGACACCGAGAAGTACTTCCACTTGGTGAGTACCCTGCTCTCAGCTGCGGAGGCTGGTGGCTGGGTGGGGGGGATCGGGGGGCTCTGCCCTGTGCCCTCCCAGGGGAGCGCTGCTGGGTGCAGGGCCCTGGCTGCAGGACGCCCGCTCTGCAGCGCGGCACCGCCACGCGAGGGGACAGGTCACAGTGGTGGCTCTGCTCCCCCAGACCTCTTCTGCCGCCGTGACAGTGGGGGACGATGGCAGAGCGCCTGCGGGCTCCTTGCGGCAGTGGAGGGGAGCCCATCTAATCTCCTGCACATTTTGACATGTCACCTTTATGATGGCTGCCTGGTCGCAGACAGGGGAAGCCGTTGCTTTCATCCCTGCCAGCGGGTGCCATTTCATCTCCGGCAGCAGCCGTGTTGGGCTGTGGTGAGCCCTCAGCCAGGCAGGGGTCAGGTTGTCCTCTGCTGCCAGGCTGGCTTTCGGGGAGGCGTCCCCCCGAGAGGCAGCAGCCTGGAAAGGGCTGGGAGCAAAGGGGTGCGCAGTCAGGCTGTGTGCGCAGCGATCCCTCCTCTCTCCTGCACTGAAGGCTCTGGGTCCTGGTTTTTCAGTGTATGTGATGAAAGAGGAGAAAATCTTCTCAGCCTTGCTGATATTAACTTAATTCATCTCCGTGGGCTGGAATGTCAGATGTGATGAACAAGCTGGATCAGGGCTCGTTAGTTTTCTTCCGAGAGGCTCAAAGAGGTGCAGAAAGGTTATCTGTAGACAAGCTTTAGTACTATGGGACATCATAAAAAATTACCAGGATGGCAAAGTAATTGTTGTGCCTGATCTGGCTGTCAGCAGGCACCGAGAGATGGGGAGCGCGGTGGGAGCACGGCGCAGCACCGCCGGTAGCACCCGCGCAGCCTTGGTCCGGTCACCTCCCGGCAGCCCCTGGCACGCCGCCCGCTCCCAGCCTGGGGAGATTTATTAGTTCCTGCTTGTGCGCCACGCTGGAAGTACGAAGTGCTAAACGTTGCTAAAAGCTGTTATGAAAAAAAGTGTTGTGGACAACAACAATATTTTATAGCCTGATTATTTTTTTTTTTTTCTCTGCTAAAGTTTCCGTGCTCAAATAGAGGACAAACACACAATGCACGCATGCACGTGTACACGCAGCGCAAGGAGGGAGAAGGGATGGGAAACCGAATGTGCGCATGTGAAATGATGCCAAGATGGACTTAAATGGCTTACTAGGTCATTATAGAGCAGTAATTAACTGACCTGACTGCTGGAATATTTATTTTTGCTTTTAAAAAGGGCAGGGTAGGAATATTGGCTGATCGTTTGTGCACTTTTCCCAAATCTATGAAAAGCTGCTTTCCGCAGAAGCCTTGTGCGTTGCTTCTGGGAGCCTGAGCTGCAGCCACACAGGAGTACTGCACAGGGAGCAGGAAGGCGAGCAGACCAACATGCAAAGTGAGATTGATTGTTTCATTTTCTTTGTCTAGCTTGAGAGAGGCAATAAAGAGCGCAAGAGAAACAAATGTCAGAAAAACCGAGTATTATGAATCTCTTTTTTAAAGCCGTATAAGGGTGTATTTATAACGTAGTAACTACTTTTTAATTGAATTTTATATGCAGTTGAAATTCTATACTTAAAGGAATATTTAGTGTGATGCTTCCAGAGAGGAGCGCTCTGAACATGTGTTTTATATCGGACCAGGTTCTCCCAACCGATGAATCTGTTGAACATAAGAAGTCCCACAGACAGAGCCATAGGAAGAAAGTCCTACCAGAGATCTACCTGACCAGGCTGCTCTCCACAAAGGTAAGGGACGGGATGCCCTCCTTCGCAGCACGTGGGATTGCTGTTTGTGGTCCGTAGCGAGAAGCCTGCTCTAGGGAAGGAGCGCGGCGGGGCCGGCTGCCCTCGAGAGGCGGTGGGACTCTTCTGGAGTGTTGAGCGAGGCTGGAGCGTGCTGAGCGAGGCTGCCGGGCACCACCGGCTCCTTGGGTTCCCTCCAGCTTTCCAGATCACCCTCGGAGCAGCAGCGCTGCTGCGTGAAGCCCCACATGATCTCCTTGACTGGCCTGGGGTCTGTGCACATGAAAGGGATGCTGACTGCCGCAGGGCTCGTGGTGCACAGTTTAGACCCGAACCCATCTCCCCAGCGAGAGATCCTGGCGGGAAGGGAGATGGAGATGCCGAGCTCTGGGAGCGGGGGGAATGTCTGTGCGAACTTAATTCAGATTTGAACTTCCCCACTCGCTGTGAGTGCTCAGCTCCAGCAGTTGGGCTCCAAGCCCATCTTTAATCCCAGCATGATGCCTCACTGGAGCAGAGATCACAAGAATGGCCAGCAGTTTCTAGTCGTCTTTGTATTTGCTGTACAGAACAGTCACAGATGTGAGATCCTAGCAGTAAGAAAGAAAATCTTGATGCCAAAAGAAATTAAACCCAAATGCAAGCTAATTATATCGCTATGCACAAACAAACCTTTCCCTCCCTGCTTCGGCATCCCCTTTCTCTTCTGATTTATCCAACTGGCAGCAAAGGATTTCCCCTTGTGCGCAGCAGTCGCAGCCCCTCACGCTGTTTTCCTGGGCTCGAGTGCTGCTGCTGTCCCCAGTCCCCATCGTGTGCGCTTGTCCTGCAGGGCACGCTGCAGAAGTTCCTGGATGACTTGTTCAAAGCCATTCTCAGTATCCGAGATGATAAACCACCTGTGGCCGTGAAGTATTTCTTTGACTTCCTAGAGGAGCAAGCAGAGAAAAGAGGGATCACAGACCCTGACACTATGCACATCTGGAAGACCAACAGGTTTGGAAGAGGAAATCTCTTCTTTCTTTCCTTCCTTCCATCTCTCAGGAGCAGCAGCTGCAAAGCCTTGGTGTCCTGGACTAATCATTAGGTTGCTAAAAGTAGAAGAGGGACTTGGAAAACAGGAGGGGTGGCGGAGGGGGCAGCTAAAGACGAGGCCAAACACAGGCTTGGAGAGCTTTGAACAAACACAGAGCTCAGGGGAGCAACGAGCTGGAAGAGGAGGCGTAGGCAGATAAAGGGCAGATCGAACTGGCACATGAATAAAAATAATTAAAGCAGAAATGGAAGAGGGACGGGAAGAGGGGAGGTAGCAGTGGTGTTAGCTCCAAGCGCTGGAGATCTGAAACAGTCCAAAATCATGTCAGGTCTTAGAACATCATGGAGGTTTTAAAACCAACACATTTGGCTCCTTTTCATTTGCTTTCTGGCTTTTCAGCCCTCGGGGGCGCTTTACCCAACTTATCTCTGTAACCAAGCTGAGACTCCAGGGCATTCACAGGACTCCAGGAGCTGGCGTTGTGACAGGAGGGTGCTGTCGGGCACTGCAGCTCCGGGGACCCGCCGGGAGCAGTGCTGAGGGACGTGATGAGCAGCAGGAATGGGGTGGGGGAGCCAGAGTGAAGGGGGGAAATAGAGCAGGGGAGAAACCAGAAGATTGGACCGGGAAGAGCAGGGAGCTCGGAAGGAGGCTCAGTGCTTCTGAGACTGTAGGAACAGTAACTGTTTCCAGCCCAACATGTGAAAATTAAAAACAAATTTGGCTGGGATAGCAGGCATGCAGACGCAATCATTGGGCTGCAGATTTGCCTACCCTTCATTACCTTTAATTGCCAGTAGAGCAAAGACTTACAGCAACTTTCACTCTTCATCTGCTGAGGAGGGATGGTGGGAAGGGCGAGCGATATACTGAAACTGTTGTGGCCAAATGAGCAGTGAAATAACGGGAGGAGAAAATGATGAGAGGGCAGAAAAAGAGACACATGAAATGCATTTCACGGGGCCAGGCTTACCATCAGAACCAGATGACGGTTACTGTTGAGGAAGAAGGCAAAGGAGCTGACACCATTGCTACAGAAATCAGCAAGTGGGGAAGCTTGATTGCACAGCCCCATGCGGGCAGACCTGCCAGCGCCTCTGCTGGGCCACGCTGCTCAGGGAGCTGCTGAAGGAGCAGGGGTATGCGCTCACCTAGGCAGGCTGTACGTGAAGTCTCCTGTCCGTGATGCCTGCTTCAGCCTGAAGAAGTGTCTCTTCAGGGTGAAGACATGCGCCTGCCCCTCTAGCAAGGCAGAGGGCCGTATGCTACCAGGAAGTGACTAAATAGCAGAACCTGGCTCCTCATTCTTTTTCCTCTCTACTATTCACTTTCTATCATCAGCTTTCCTGCATTTCCTCCCCTCTCCCTCTGGAGTACAAGAGTTCACCCGGTGTGTGTTCCTGGCTTGTTTCTTTTGCAGCCTACCTCTGAGGTTTTGGGTCAACATCCTGAAGAACCCCCAGTTCGTCTTTGACATTGACAAGACAGACCACATCGATGCCTGTCTCTCTGTGATAGCCCAGGCCTTCATTGACGCCTGCTCCCTCTCTGACCTGCAGCTGGGCAAGGTACCCTCCAGAGAGGACATCATCTCGCTGCAGCTCGGGCAGGCATAGGGGTGGGAAGGGACTGTCGGAGGTCACCCAGTCCAGCCTCCCCCAGCAGCGGGGCTGGCTGGGAGCCACTTGCTCAGGTTCATGCAGATGAGTTTTGGCTGACTGCAAGGATGATTTCTCCCCCTCCCTTCCCCACCACTTTGGTCAGGCTTGAACTCGAAGTTTGCACCCCCTCTGTCACAAACAGCTGTCAGGGACTGGGAACACACCGTCACAGGCAGGAGGACCAAAGGGCAAAGCACCAGCCTGGAGGGCTCAGAGGATGGAGAGAGACCCAGCCACTGGCTTGTGTGCTCAGTGTTACCCAGTGGCAGTATGAGTTGTCCCGCGGTCCCAGGAGAGCACCCAGTTTAGCACAGTGTCTGGAACACTTCCTGACAGGGCTGTGCTGGTGTGTGAGCAAACCAATATTCTCTGTTGTTGGCTCAGGCAGGGGTGTACCGTACCAAGGGGAGCACGGTGGTGTCAGCTCTGCCTGGGGCACGGGCATGGGAGCCTGGCTCCCTCAGTCAGAGCTGGTTTAGGGGACATCATTGGCATAACAATCCCATAACAGCAGCTGAGGGATGATGTAAACTCGCAGCGGCAGGATGGAAAAGGATGTAGCTTCAGGTAAAGCTTCGCTCATTGCTGTCAGTGGTTTCTGCACAGCCTCTCACCTGGGAGAGCCATGAGAAGCTCAGTGGGGAGCCGAGCCTTCAGGAACACGGGCTGCGCCTGCCCGAGCAGCAGAGCCCCAGCCTGGCCCACGGGGAGCTGTGGGGACACACCAGGGCCGTCCCCTTGACACCATCCTCAGTATGTGGGTTGCGCTTGGTGGGCACCGCCGCAGCCCTGCCTGTGAATGCTTGGTGCTCCCCTCCGGTGGCAGCATCTCAGTGCCACGCTGGCCACCTCGGGCATGTGGTCAGAGCCCAGCAGGCTCAGCTCACCCGCCCGGGGAGCTCAGCGCTCCGACAAACGCGAGGGCCAGGTCTCCTCTTCCCGCCCACGGGCTCCCACGCACCATCCCGCGGGGCGGGCAGGCAGCGAGGCGGCCCACGCGCATGTTCCCCGCTCTCCCACTGGCTTGGCTGAGTACAGTGTTGACATTTGAAACTTCCCGACATAAATAAGTTTTATTAAGAAGTGCTGTAAATCGTCCCCCGCTGCCCCCCCCGCCCCAGGGCTGGCGGCAGCACAGAGCGTGACGTAGAGGGGACCCTACGGAGAGAGGGGCGGGAGACGGGCAGGAAGCCCTTGCTGGGAGAGGTTAATGCTGGAGGAAGATCTAATGAGCGCTTGATTTTTTGTTTGTTTGGGTTTGGATCTTTTTTTTTTGCATGCATTACGAAACACCTACAATTTGTCCTTGTCAAGCTGTGGGTGAGGGGAAGAGGGGTCAGCTGGAGTCAGACAGCAGATGGAAACGTTTTTCAGGAATACAATAGCATAAGTGAAGGAATTGTTGAGTAATGTGGGAAGAATAAATCCTCAGCACAAAAATCAGCTTGCATATACAGGCAGTATATCGCTGAATGTTTTCCAGGCTGGATTCTTCCCCTGGTTTCAGCGTGTTGCTCTTGATACTGCAAATGTGAGAGCAGACTCAGACTCTGTGCCCAAGCAGTTAATAAACCAGTACCCATCTCTTCATAATACAGAGTGGACAAAAACATAAATCAGAAAATAACTCAAAAAAGAGTCAGCATGGGTATCTTTCATGTTTCTAAGGGAAAAAAAAATATGTTGTGAGCAGGCTCTGTAACTTGGCTATATTCCTGTAATGCCTTGTCAATAGGTTTGAAAATAAACTGCTGTGGGATCTGGTGCTGCAGCCTGGTGCCCATTTCCCCTGCAGCATTAGCCACGCTACATATTGCGGCAGCAGATTGCAATTACCCCGGGCTTCCTTATTTACTGCCCAATCCAGCTGAAGATGCTGCCTCCATGCTAGAGCCCCATCGCACTCCTCTCCTCTGATCCTCCCTCCCCTCTCCACCTGTCAGAGCACCAGGGACCAGTCCCCCACCCCAGTGCCGGGACGCGCTGATCTCACTCCCCTCTGCGTCCCTGAGCCTAGGGCCGTTTCCCTTCGGGATGCAACGCTAGGCCAGTCAGCCAAGTTCATTCCCGGGGTAATGATATCAGCGGGGCAGGATTGCCTTGAGGTTAAAATCATTCATGCTTGTGTTTGCAAGGAGTGCAGGCAGGGTTATGCCTTCACTGATACAACCCGATTGCGTGGCTGGGAGGTTAAGACTTCTTTGTCTAAGCTGACATTAATCAAGAGAACTCAGAATTTTCTGTTAATTACTTTACATGCACTCAATATAGGCCAGGCAGGCTGGGTTAGCCAATGCAAAATAAATCAAAGCTACATGAAAAATCCAAGAGCAACATTTCAACTGACAGAGTTCAGCTTGTAAGAGAGCTTTGTTCTTCAGTTTAAATCAAGCTGGCTGCTCGAGAGACCCGAGTGAACGCATGCAGAAGCTCTTCCCTTGTTACCAATTTCCACACGCAGAGCCACGGAGCACAAGTGTTTTATCTAACAGTTGTGCTACACTCATCTGCAGAGCATCACCTGGCAGCAAGCCACCTCGCCTGACCTCGTGCACGCTTTTTAGCCTGCCCTTGCTGCAAATTAAAACACATTCCCATAGACCACCGTCCCTGGCATTGTAGCTAACGAGTGTTTCGCTCACGCTAGGAGGAGGGGCAGAGGGCCGGTGCTGCGGCTCCGCAGGCGGGTGGTACCTGTCCGCAGCACCTTGATGTGTTTGAGCAAGCGCCTCTGCCATTAGCTGTTCTGTGCCTCGGTGCCGTCCCACCAGGCTCCCATCTGTGCAAAGCCAGGAACAAAGATGTAGCTGTTTCCTGAACCCAGCTGTAGCTGAAGTCGGTGTCTGATGGTTAGCACTTCGGTCAGACAAACAGGATAAAAAGTTTTCAGCCAGGAACAATACAGTGTCTGATTTTGGTGTCTCGCCCTTGCTCTAGGACTCCCCGACCAATAAACTACTGTACGCCAAGGAGATCCCTGAGTATAGGAAGATAGTGCAGCGATACTACAAGCAAATCCATGACATGCCCCCGCTCAGCGAGCAGGAAATGAACGCCCACCTCGCAGAGGAGTCGCGGGTAAGGCGTGCTGGGCTGCGGTGGGCAGAGGGGGGCTGGGCCGGTGCACACCCTGCACCGGGGATGGGCTCGGTGCCCTGATGGAGCGAGACACACTGAGCCTGCTCTGCTCTGGCTGACAGCAGGACTTGGGGAGCGGCAGGGAGTGCAGATAGGCTGCAATCAGCTAGCGCTTCGATGCTGGAAGGAACAAACAATAAAGGATATTTTGCCTCAAACTTCCAGGCACAAACTTGATCTGACCTAATTCCAAGTATCTTCAATTACTGCTGGAGCTGCAGTAAACACCCACGAGTTAGTTTGAACCTAACTAGCTCTGGCACCACTGGGAGTTGAAAGCGAAATTCAGTGCCAAAGAGCCAGGAAGTTTGGAAAAGGATCTCTGCAGCCCCGCAGACCCCTGGCCAGCTGGCCCCAGGCGCCCACTGCCAGCACCGGCCCCGAGTCCCCGGCAGCCTGTTGGCAGCCAGCCCTGGCAGCCAGCCTGGGTGCAGGATGCCGTCCCTGGTACCAGCTATGGGAGCTGGCAGCCATGCTCCAGCTTTAAGTCCTGCCAGTGATACGCCACAGCTTCGTCAAAATCAAACGATGTCCCTGCAGCGCTTTAGCTTCAGCCACCGAGCGGGTTTTTTCCATCAGCGTTCTTCTGCCCAGCTGTCATACTGCCCCATCCTTTGAAATGGCTTTGAGTACTGAGGGGTAAACAGGGCGATCAAGCATGGGCATTTAAGGCTGGCTTTAAAAAGATCGAGACTGTTTCTGATGTAAGCAAATACACCTTCCTTAAAGGAGTAAGTCAAAAGCCTGGCGCATCAATGCAACAGTAACAAAAATACCCAGGCAAAAACCTTCTTTTAATCTAGTTAATGCCTGCTGATTGGGCTTGAACTCACTTGCTGCATCACGTTAATATTCCTTCCCTCTTTGTTCTGTCTTTATAAAGAAATACCGGAACGAATTCAACACCAATGTCGCCATGGCTGAGATATACAAATATGCCAAGAGATATCGCTCCCAGGTAAGTGGGTTCAGCTGCGCTCAGGCCCCAGCGTACCTGTGGAGGGAATAACAAGCGATATGTTGTAACCGAGCAGTCACACACCCACATCCAGTCCCACAGAAGAGGGATTATCATTTTTTGCATAATCCCACGCACATATGTAATATATGCACACAGAGATGCACCTGCTCTCCTATCCCTTGGCTGACGACTTGGAAGAGAAGGCCAGCTATTCCTGGCTGATTTTAGCGGCATTTGGCTGGGCTGGACTGAAGGGGGGCTGCCCAGTGTGTAGACCCAGAGATGCTTTCAGCAGGGCAGAGCACGCTGATGCAGTCCACATGCAGAATAACCTGCCACCCGCCGCCCCAGCTGAGGCGCCGGCCCTGGCTGGCTCCTGCCCCTGCTCTCCCTCGCTGCGGGGCTGCCTCTACGCTGGGAGCTACTTTATTGCAATGGGTCTCCGTTGCATTCCCCTCCTCTCCCACCCCCTGCCCAGGGGCTTGGCTGTGCCCTGGAGCAGCCAGCGGGCGCTGGGGCTGCGGGGCAGGGTGGGCTCCCCTGGTGCAGGTCCAGCTGGCATTGGGGCTCAACAGGGCTGGCGGGTGGGCACCCCTACCCAGCACTGCCTCAGTCACCCACGCACCCGTGTCTCCTGCAGATCGTGGCTGCCCTGGATGCCAACCCCACGACGAAGCGCACCCAGCTCCAGCACAAGTTTGAGCAAGTGATTGCACTCATGGAGGATAACATCTATGAGTGCTGCAGTGAAGCCTAGGCTGACTGCAGCCCTGGAAGTGACTTTCTCCACAGCGCAGTGCCATTGGGAACCTGCCTTCAGCCATGGATACACCGTGGATCGCCTCTGCCAGAGTCACTCAAACCAGCCTTGTGGTGGGGGTGGGCCTGGCCTGCAGCTGGAGGCCTCCCTCACCTAACAAGAAGCCACAAGACACCTTTCAGAGCAGCTCAAAACCCCTCTGGTCTGCACTGTGGCACCCATAATTTATTTGCTGTTGCCAGCCAGAAATGGAGACGTGACGCTTGTGGCAAGCTCAATTCACCACTTCCCTCTGATCAGCACCCGGGTGGTCGGCGGCTCCACGCATCCCTGTTTGTGGTTCCTCAGGACAAGAGACGGGGCTGCAGAAGCTGTAACAATAGACACAAAGCAAAAGGGTAGCCTCAGGGAGTTACTAGTGGAGACAGCAAAGGCCATCGGAGCAACGCCTGAGCTCCCTTCCACACCATCCCTCTGACATCCTTGTTTTTCCAACACCGGAGACTCTATCAACTGTTCACTATCTGCTGCATTCTGTGTATTTTTGTGCCTTTTAATTTTTGTACTGTATGTGTAAACATAACCACTCCTCCATCTGAGACTTGGGCAATGTGGGGAACTCGGGGTTGAGACAAAGCAGTTGCTTCCTAAGTTGCTAAGGCATGGTGAAAGCACTTTATCCCCTAACGGAGACAGCTGTTACAGAGCCAGAGGGAGCATGTTAACATGTTAGTGTGGGAAGGGCTGCTCCCCCTTCCCCGGGTTCCCAGATCTGCACGCACAGTGAGCTGGAGTTGCAGTGTGTAGGGAAATATCCCCTCACGACCCACCTTTCAGCCAGCTGTCACAGGCACGGCTTCTGCCTAGAAGCAGAAGACCAGAGGTAGTAGGTAAGGGGCAGGACTTCTGCCTCGCACCCCAGTCTCCCCGCCGTGCTGGCTGCGCACACATCTATGGCACTGCCCCAGCTCAGCCCCGGTAACACCAGCGGGGGTTAGCTCCTGCTGACAGCCCCCTGACAGAGCAGACGTGAGCCATGTGTAGGGCAAAACACCAGGTAGCATTTTCCCTCCCCCTGCCCCACGTGCTCCAGCATCTCCCTGATATCATCACCAAAAACAAAGTCAGTGCTACAGAGGTGTCTTCCTAAAGCAGCTTGTTCTGCTTGCTTCGGACCCAGCCCACCACAGTTGTCACCTGAGAGCAGCCAAGAGAGCACAGTTTTGCTGCGTGTCCAGTCCCTTTTTTAGCCTATAAAGGCAGAGGACTGGACCCCATCGCCCTGGCAGCACAATGCTCTCGCTCACGTAGGCCAGCAGAGCAGCTCCGGCACCCCAAGCTGCAAAGACAGAAAGTGTCCCCCACCTCCTTACGCTGGGGTCAGCAAGCAGGGACTCACTTGCGCAGACCTAGAAACTTCACTGCCAACCCGTGGCATCCACGCTGGGGCAAGTCCCCTGTCCCAGCTTGGTGGCCTGTTCTCCTTTCTGGTGGCACCTTCGTCCTTTCTGCAGCTAGGGGAGCTGTGACCGCTCTGGTCTTCAGCATCACCCAGGCGCCTCTGTAGAGGCTGGACCACAGCCAGCACCACATGCTTGAAGCCAGCACTCACATGCAGGCAAAGACAACCTGCCCATGAAAGCTAAACCCAGCTGTAGCCACCACATTTTCAAACTGCCAAATATTAAAGAAAGAAGAGAAAAAGAAAAAAAAGTTACTACCTCACTCCAGGCAGGGTCTAAGGTGAGCCTCTGTTACTCATCCAGCTGGCAAGGATGCAACCTGGTATTAGATGACTTTGGTCCACCAAAACTCCTCCTGGGTGACTCACTGCCATGGACAGGTGGCCTCCATCCCATTGTTTCCAGGAATGCCACATTTGTCAAAAATTGGAACATCAGAATCCTGTATGTGTATATAGATATCTATTTTAAAACAAATGATAGACTTTATCCAGTATGTTAAAAGGGGGGTGGGGAGGGGAGGGGAGGGAGGGAAAGGGGAAGAACAGAGGTTTGTTTTTTTAAAAGAGGATAACTACAGAAAAAGTACATACACTGTGGAGTTTTCGATGTCTTTGCTGAGGATGTGGCTTCGGAATAGAAATTCTAAGAATGTAGCTGGGCTACATTTTATTTTGAAAGTGATTTCACAAAAAAAATCTTGACTTTTTTTTTTTTCTTTTAGAAACTGTGAATAGCTGCCAGAGATGTAGGCAGGCCCAGCACAGGGAAGGCAATGGTGAGAAGGAAGGATCAAGGTAGTAGAGAATGTTGAGCTTGGCTGCAGGTGGGGAAAGGGCCATGGAGCAATAGCCCCATGTTGTTACAAGGAAAGAATACAGGTGAGCCCATAGTATAGTTTGCCTTCAGGTGATGTGACTGGGCCATGTATTGGGGCCTATTGCTTTATTATTTAATTTTTTCCAAAGCAAAAAAAAAAAAAAAAAAAAAAAGTAGTTGCTACAACCGTTTTAAAGGAACAACTTCAATGGAGCAGAAGCTTGAGGGTTTGTAGTGTTGGCTTGAACCCCCGAGCCCTTTGTAACATGTTTTTAAACTTTGGCACGTGTTGTGGGTGTAGTGCCCTTACCTGCTGTGTAGTGGAAGTGGCAGACTCTCGGAAAAGCCTATCTTTGTAATAAAACAAGGTGCTGAACCCTGCGTAGTGAAGTTCCTGCCCCCGTGCATACAGAGGACACACAACATGGTGAAAGACACCTGTCACCCCCCGTGCGGTCAGGCTGCTGTGCCTGCCCAAGGACAGGGTCCCTCTCCTCCCACAGCCCCGTCCTGCCGGCCACCGCGCTCATCCAGCACGGAAGCAGGAGGAAGGCACCGGCTCACAGGGGGGCACAGCAAGCTTTGCATGTACCAGATGTACCGTGCTCGGGGTTGGCAGCTCAGCTCATAACCACCTTGTTTCCATACGAGATGGGGTGTTACCCCTCCGGGCTGCAGAGCACGCTGCAGCCACGCACTGCTCCTGCTACACAGTACCGCGGCCGCTGCCAGAGCGGGAGCTGGTGCGGGAGGGAAAGATCTATGTGAGGACATGGCCACATGCCTGAGCTGACCGCATGCTGTGCTGCGCACATGGAGACGAGTAACACCACAGCAGTGCCCAGGGCTGGGCACCCTTACCTCTGCCAGGTGCCATTGTCCCACGAGACAGCGTCTTCTCCCAGCCCTGGGAAGCCCAATGCCTGCCTCTGCACTATCGCTGCCACCAGCCCTCGAGGCTTCTGGCTTCAGCGCTGTGACACCCGCTGCAGCCCATAGTTCTTAATAACCATGGCATCGCTAAATCCTCTCTCTTCCACCTCCCCCAGCAAAACCTGCTCTTTCCAGACACCCGAGGGATTTTCTTTCCCTGCTAGAAAGTTGATTCCTAGTAAAGCTAAATCCAACCATTAAATGATTTGGTCTCTCTCAAAGCGAGCCTCATGTTTCACACTGGGTGCCTGGTGAAAGAGGACGCAGCTCCTGCCCGGTTGTAACAGGACATTTCCATGCGAGAGAGCAGTGCATTGCGAGGCTAACCATCATCGAAGGGCCCGGTGAGCTCTGCTTAGTTATTACTGTGGCATTGCCCACCCTGTCCCCGGGGGGACACGAGTTTCAGCTCCATTAAAGATGGATCAACATGGCCAAGGCTGAAGTTTAAAGAGAAGTTAGTTTGCTCAGCTCTTGCTTAAGCCCCGAAGCAAGGCCAGGAGCCTTGGAGGGCATTGGCAAGGCCAGCTGAAGATTAGCAAAATCCTCTTTAGGAAGAGAGTTTTACTTCCACTTATTTTCTCCTGCCCAGGAGGGCTGTAACCCTTTGCATTATCAGGCTGACCTTCAGAAGGGCTCTGTTCTCTGTGGAGCAAGAGAAATTCAGGCATTTGAAGCTATTAAAAGAAAGTATTCATACATTGACCCACAGGAGCTAGCAAAACAGGTTTAGAGGTGGGCACTGTGCCACAGACAGATAACAGGAGCACAAGCAATGCTGTAGCCTACAGCAAACACCCCAAACTCTTTTTCTGAGCCCTAAAAACACTTCTGTCTTCCTCTTACTGTGGTCAGAGCACAGGCAGTTTCTCGCGGCGCTAGGGACCCTTCCCATGGCATGCCCCCAGACCCGCTGCCCCGGCACTGCTGTAATCCCAGCTCAGCCAGGCATTAGCACAAGGGCAACCATGAGGGCAGAGGGCCGGACACCTACCCCACACTGACGCTGCAGGTGCCACGGCCCAACACCTGCAGGACTGGCTAAGCCTGAGCTTCGCAGTGCCCAGGGATGCCACCGTGCTGTGTTCCATGGGTCCCAGGGCCCCCGGCCCAGGCCACGATGGGCTCACTGCCAGCCTGCACGCACACACAGCCCCCAGAGCCTAGCATGCTGCAGCCAGAAGCTGGGGACACGTGGGGACAGACAGGGCACCTCTCTGTGACAGCAGGCATGGCAGGCGGCTGCCTGCAGCACCAGCTCACCGCCATGGGGGACGAGGCCAGGGGTGGGGGACTTGGGTGCTGGGAGTGCGGGGGCAGAGACCCACAAGCAGGGCAGCAGTCACACCATTTCAGGAGGGGAGTGAAAAAACTTTATTAACTCTGTGTTCACCTCTTGCTAAAACCTGTCCTGGGGACTAAAACCAACCTGGACCCCGAGGGCTGGAAGCAGGGCTGGGCTCCCACAAGGAGCGGGGCCACCTGGGTCCCCTATGGTGCCTTCCTGCCTGCTGCCGGGGGGGCTGCCTTCCGCAGCCCGGCCTCCCCTTGGCCGGCTCCTGGGGCCGCCCGGGGCTTCCTTGCCTTGCCTTGACCCCCCTGCACCTTGGGGACATCTTGCTGTTCCCCCTTAGGTGCCTTCCCCTTGCTCTTTCCCACTGGGGCCTTTCGGGCTCCCTTTGCCCCAGCACCCGCAAGGCTGTGGCCATCGCCTCCTCCTGCATCCTCAGCAGCCAGAGCCACGGCGGGCTGTGAATGTCCTTTGCCAGGGCGGTTGGCAGCCTGCAGGGGCTTCCCTCCATCTCTCCTGGGCTTCGCTGTTGCTGGTGGCTGGGCCTGGAGGGAAGAGAGCACCTCAGGCTGCCGCCATGCCCGGAGCCACCCAGCCTCACCACTGGGCCATGCTCGCACCCACGGGCTTCGCCCTCACCTTCTCTTTCGCTGCTGTCTGCTTTTCCTGCGCTGCCTTCTCCTTTACTGCTCTGGTCTTCGCCTTCGCCACTGTCGGTTTCTCCTTTGATGCTGCCAGCTTCTCCTGTGCCTTTGCTGCTGTTGGTTTCTCCTTTGCTGCTGTCACCTTCTCCTTTGCTGCTTTCACTGTTGGCTTCTCCTTCACCGTGCCTGTGGGAGAGGGGGTGGTGGATGAGCCCAAGCAGGGACCTCTCCATGGGGCCAGGGCAGCCCCAGGGTGGCTCATGGCACCACCAGCCCTTCACCTCACTGCCATGCACCTGCTGCTGGGGCCCTGGCGGGCTTGGTGGTCCCTTTCCGTCCCGGCTTCGGAGCCTGTCGTCCATCGGGATCTGCCTGGCCTGGTGGCTGGTTGTTCCGCAGGTTCTTGGGGGCTAACTGGGAGCAAGAGAAGGGTGGAAGTGGGGCCAGGTGGCACCATGGCCCCCAGCCCCACCATTTCGGGGCCAGCAGCCCCCTGCTCACCTTGAAGCGGCCGGTGGCCCCCACGGCAGAGGAGTTGCGGGGCCGCACCAGGTCCCCCCGGCTCAGCCCCCTGCTCAGTGCCTGCTTCAGCAGGTACTTGAGGCGGATGGGGTCTACAGTGGGGTACTTGGCCAGGATGAACCGCTTGATGGCAACCACAGAGGTGCCCTTCTTCTCATCCTGGGCCCGTAGCGCCTCAATGACCATGTGGAGGGTGGAAGGGTGGGAGGCACACCAGCCCCGGGCCAGCGGACGCGGGAGCTGAGCTGTGCCGGCAGCTTCGGCTGCTGGGAGAGGCAAGAGGCACCTCTTGGGACCCAAGCCCAGCCCCACAGCACTCACACCCCACTCACACCACTGCAACCCCCCCAGAAGCTGAGCAGCCACCACCCTGTTCAGCTCTGCCGCCTTACAGGGATCATGGCCACCACAGCCCGAGCAGAGTCCCGGCCCCACAGCAGCCACAGCTCTGCCAGGACCGCACAGCATTCATCAAACCCCTTACCCAGCTGCGGCTCCATGGCAGCACACATCCACACCCCACTAAAACCTCAGGCCCAGGCAACCCCAGCTCCACCGGCAGTGGCAGCAGCACCACCCTTACTCACAGACTCAGTTCACCTCCAGCTAATTTATCTGATTAGCACCCTAACTGCAGGGGCTGGTTAGCAGCTGCTAATTGCCCTGGTTGCCGCCCCAGTGGGAGCAGGTGGCTGGGAAAATTAGTCCCTTTGCCAAGGCTTTGTGAGGGGCTGGAGGGAATAGGGGTATGTCCGAGCAGAGGGTTTGGAGAGGGGTGAGGGACAGAGCGAGCGCAGGGTGGTCGTCCTGAACATGCAGGTGAAAGGCACCCATGGGCTGCTCGGTGGGTGGGGGGTGCTGGCATCGCTGCGTGCTGACGGGGGAGGCAGCCCGCGACGTGGGGCCCGCTGCGTTGTGTGATGTGCTGGCTCCCTTCGCCCGCGATGGCCCCACTGGGAAGTGGGGGGCTGCACTGCCAGGGGGCCATAATAACAGGTGGGAAAAACAATCCCACAAACGAGAAGAGGAAAATGGAGAGCTGCTTAGTTGGCCAGTGAAGGCAGGAGAAGCGACGCTCTGACAGCAGCCCCAGGTGTGCACTTGCGAGCAGGACCCCTGCTCCCTGCCTGCTGAATCCCACCGTGCTCAGGAGAGAGCACTGCCAGCCCCGCACGTTGGTAGCCTCTCCATGTCCCCTCTGTGCTGGCTCCTGGCTCAGCAACCGCCCCTCATCGAGGACATCATCATCCCATGGGCCAGGTGTGAGCTGGGCCCTTGGCCATCTGGGGTCCCCAAGATGGCCCCCAAAGTTCCCTACTTCTGTGTCATGGCCATGTTAAAAATAAGTCCTCCTGTGATCCTATGGACACTTTCCCTGCTGTTCCTGTGGGGTAGGATATTTGTGCTACTTGCTGTTCTGCCTGTGCTTGTGAGGCAAGCCTGAGAAATTCATTAACTGCTCTTTGGTGCAGGAACAGCACGAATGTCCCCACCTCAGGGACCGCTTGTGTTTCTCCTCAGCACGGCATTGGTCCCTTCCTCTTTACGCAAGAGTCACGAGGCTTTCACGCGCATCATCTGTCAACACCATGAGGGAGCTGCAAGCCTGAGGAAGGGCCAGGATTACGTCCACGGCCCAACTCAGCGGACATGTTACCGCACCAATGTACGTGCAAACTGCTGCCCAGAAAGACCTTCGTCAAGGTCTGCGCCCACCTGCTGGGCCCAGGGATGGATCCTGGCAGGGAACTGAGGTGCCAGCTGGAGCTGGGTCTGGAGCAAGGAGTTGGGAGAGGCACCCAGTGCCCGGGCCCCGCATGCCCGGCTCCCCCCAGACCGGCACCACCAGCCTCCATTTCCAGCCCATTTCTGAATTCCCTGGCAAGGGGCCAGTGGGGACACTGGAGGGCTGCAGGGGCTGGCACCACAGCAGGCATGGGTACATCTCTTCCAACCGTCTCCTCCTGGATCTGGCCATCACCTCTCCGGCAGCTCTGTGATGCATCTGGCACCTGCCTGGGCTGGCAGGGGGGTCCCAAGCCTCACTTGCCCCTGCCACCGCCAGCAGCAGCCATCGCAGGGGGATGCAGCCTGCGGGCTCGGGGACAGGATGTCACCGGCATGTGCCGGGGCCAGTCCGGCACGGGCGGGAAAGCTGCAGCGCCGAGCGTAGCACGGCTCCCCTGGAGCACAGCCTCATGGACAGCAAATAAACACCAAATCCTTCCTCTGCTTCCCTCCAAAACCAGCTCCCGGATTTGAAGTACATGAATCAGACATCAGCCTAAACACTGAATTATTCATAAACCTCTAATCTTCAGATTTCACTGAATATGCAGAAGTATCGATAAAAAAAAATAATGAGAGAATTGTACTTGCAAATTGCTCTTTATTAAAGGTTTAACTTGCATGGGTTCTATATGTTCCCTATTAGACCTTGCAAAGCTGCATCGGATTAGAAATCAGAGAGGATAATAATGTACAAAAATAGTTTCAAATGTTGATAACACTGAACAGCGAGAAAAACATCTTATTTGTATAACTGAGCTAAAAATAAAAATGAAGAATACTGCTACAATTGCAATATGCCATCTTGTAGTGCTTAAAACATATGTCGACGTCTCTGAGCCATATGCTCCCATGTCTTGCCTGCTACAGCGCGGAGGGAAGCTTAGCGATGCACCGATCACTCCTCAAAAGCACAAGCACTGGCCAAAACCTCCTACTCGGGCTGATGCCAAACCAATTACAGCTGAAACGGGGAGGTGTGGGGGGGCCGGGAGGAGCGTGTCTCGGGGCACGGCCCCGGGCCACCGAGGGCCCGGCGATGCCCATGGAGGAACGGCAGTTCTGCGGGGAGGGGGTGCTCCCTGCAGGGGGGCATCAGGGGGGCTGCTGAGGCTGCGAACACCGGGCACACGCTGCTGCACCGCAGGAACAAGCTCCGAGCCCTCCCCAAGCACATGCCGCACACGGCTGTGCCATGCTGGGCTGTGCCACTGGGCCCCCTCGGGGCCACTTGCTTGCCATGCAGGATCTGCAGCCATCGCCTCTGCAGTACGGAGGGGCCCACGTGCAGCGGCACCTCGGCCCATCCCTGCCGGAGGGGTCACGGCAGCTCCCAGGGCAGGGCTGGGGCAGGGCTGGAGCTGGGAGCACCGGGCAGGGCTAGGGACGCCCCACAGCAGCCAAAGCCCCGGGCAGCCGGAGCGTGGCAGGGCCAAGTGGGACGAGGACAGCTCTGCCATGGCGGGGGTCAGGTCCAGGGGTCTGCCCTCGGGACACCAGCTCGCAGCAAGTCAACAGAAAAGCACGGATTTACGCCAGTGGAGGAGCTAAGCCTTTGCATTTTAATTACAAAACGTGTGTACACATTTACAGCCTTGTTCCCAGGGTTCCTAGTGCCAGGAGAGGAGCCCGCCCCGCGGGGCCGGGGCCGTGGTGCGGCGGGGCGGGCGGCAGCGGCAGGGCCAGGTTCCTGCTCCCGGGGCGGCAAGGCGCGCCCCGAGGACCGGCCGCTCCAGGGGCCTACGCGGGAGAGACCTGGCTGGTGGAGACGGAGGAGGTCTCTGTCTTGCCAGCAGATGTGTCCTCGTCACCCAGTGGGTTCTTGCCGCAGCAGAGGGTTGTGATCATGCAGTTACGGAACTGGAAGAGAGGGATGGCTGGGGTGAGGCTGGGGAGACCAGGGTGGCTCTGGCGGCAGGGCTGCCTCCGAGCCCGGCAGAGCGGCTTGGAAACCCCCTGCCCACCCTACCCGCTGCCCACCCTGCCTGCTGCCCGCCCTGCCCGCTGCTCAGGGCTGGCCCAGATGCAGCCCCAGCTCTTTCACCAAGCCAGCGCGTGGGTCACTTCAGATGGGATGGGCTTGTGTTTATGAGATTTGTGCAACGCCAAGGATGAGCTGCAGTCACCCTCCTTCGTGCTGGAACAAGATCACCTGGAAAGAACCCCCCCTCCCAGCCCACCTGTACCTCGAGGTGCTGTAACTCTCTGCAAGCTGTTATAGAGTGAAACACGAAAAAGGAGATTGCCTGGCCCCCGGCCAGTTACCTGTTTGTTCATTACGATGTAAATCACGGGGTTGTAGATGGCGGAGCTCTTGGCAAAGAAAGCCGGGATGGTCATGAAGATGGGCCCGAAGTCTGACCCCTGGTTGGTGAAGATGTAGAAAGCGACGCTGGCGTAGGGAACCCAGCAGATCAGGAAGGCGATGACCATGATGATGACCATGCGGGTCACTTCTTTCTCTGCCTTCTGGGTTGTGGCGGACTCCTGCTGCTGGGCAGCAGCCTGTGGGCAGAAGGGAAGAGAGGTGTGATGGAGCTGGGGAGGGCTGCACCAGCATGGGACAGGCGTCAGGGATTGGGGTAGTTGAGCTGCACATCTGGAATTTGCGGATTCATCTTTGTGGAGGGTCAGCCTGGGCCCCCGAGGGCCCTTTCTGTCACCAGACTGGAGCCTGGCGTGGGACCCTTCCCAGCATGGGGTGGTCCCCAGCCCATCACTACTGGCAGGTACCCACCTCCTTGACAGTGCAAACCAGGTTCCCATAGCAGAAGAAAATGACCATCAGCGGGATCATGAAGTGAACCACAAACATGTAGATGACGAAAGATTCGTTGTTGACCTCTGGCTTCAGAGTGTAGTAGTCAATCCCGCACGAGCACTGCATGCCCTCGGGGATGTACCTGCAAGGTGAGCCAGGGCGGTCAGCGCCCAGCAGAGGACACCAGCTGGAAGCCACGGCCGAGCTGTCACGAGGCAGGCTCCCGCGGCCCCAGGCACCAGGCACAGCCCTCCCTACCTGGACCAGCCAAAGAGAGGGGGAGCTGCACACGCCAAGGCCATGATCCAGGAGAAGGCAACGCCCATGATGGCATGGTTCTCCCCAAAGCGGAAGTTGCTCATGGGCTTGCAGACGACTACGTATCTCTCGATAGCCAGGACAACCAGTGACCAGAGAGCAATTTCACCTGCACCAGGGAGAGAGGGATGGGGACACGGGGACCTTGAGCAACAGGAGGAGAAAAACACACTGGTGCCAGCATGAGGCCTCCTCAGACTGTTGTGCCCCAGGAAGACCCCTGGCCTCAGGTAAATCTCCAGCAAGGGTTTGGAAAGAGAACTGACCAAAGGCCAAGTGCAGATGCAGTAGGAAGGCATGAGAAGACACCTCCTCACTGCGCTGCTGACCCACTGTAACCACTTTGCTGCTGTGCTCTGAGATCCATGCCAGGATCCTACCACTCACCCCAGACAGCACCTGACCCTGCAAGCCTATAGTCCCACTCCGGGATGCAGCGAGTGCCCGTCATCCCAGGATTTCCCCTCCTTAACCACAGCTTCCCTGGAAACTTGTGCCACAAGGACCAAACCAGTAGAACAGTTGCCTGTGGCTGAGGGACGAGCTGAACGGAGGAGGGCATTTTTAGACACACAATTTTTATTTAACATCTGTTTCGGTCAAAGCCTGGCAGGCACGGGGAGCAGAGCCAGCTTTGCTAGCCTGTGCCACCATGCACCACATCAGAGCCAATGACAGACAGCCCCACAGCACAGGAGGAACAAATTTGTCATCTCCCAAGTCAGAAAGCAAGCCAAAAAGATGTGCAAATCCAACAACTGCAAAATCTGCTACTGGTTGCTTTTCATTGCTGTGCTGTTGTTCTCAGGATACTGAGCAGGTGGCTACCAAAATAAGGTCAAAGAAAAAAAGAAGAAAGTGTCAGTTGTCACTTTCTTCACCTCCCACCCTGAAACACTGCGACTGCCTTGGCCCACAGCAGCAGCATGCCAAGGACCTTCCAGATACCACATTTTCCCAAAGTCATCTGGGCGTCCCCCTTTCCCCTCCTAAAATCTGGGGCAATTCCTGGCAGAGGATTTTTGAATATTTGGAAAACTCACCACCCAGAGTAGCAAAGAAGCCTTCGACGTAGCACCCTGTTACTCCAAAGACAAAGTACCCATTCATCGAAGTGTACATGGTGGTCGTGAAGCCACCAAAGACCATGAAGAGGTCGGCGACTGCCAGGTTCAGAAGGATGTAGTTTAGAGGCGTCCGGAGCTTCTTGTGCTGGATGGTGACGTACAGCGTGAGGAAGTTGACGGGGAAGCCAAGCAGGATCAGCATGAACATGTAGGCAGCCAGCGCCGAGAACTTCCAGGGCTCAGCCAGGTAGTACTGGGGGTACTCGAAGGGGCTCCGCACCACCCCAGTCTTGTTGGACATGGGCACGTAGAAGTCTTGGCCTTCTGTCCCGTTCATGGTTGCGGTTCGTGAGGTGCCTTTTGCTTTTACTGAGGGGTGTTTTCAGAGTGCGGGGGGATCGCCTCTGAAGTGGGGCTCCCGCCACCTCTCAGCCTTGGCCGTCACCCCGAGGAGAAGTGGCTACGCTCACCTCTGCGGGGCAGCCCTTATAAAGTGCCCCCTGGGGTAAGCCTCAGGCACTGCTGTCAGCGCGATTAGGGCTTAGAGAATTATTAATCATAATCATCCAGGGGTAATTGGCTTTCTTGGGAAGGTATTAAGGTGACACCTGTTTCTGCCCTGCATTGTCATTGTTGGAGACCACGGCTCATGGTCATATATAAAGAGATAACTCTGCACCGCACCTTTCATTTGGGGGGGCCCAAATCAGACAGCAGCTCCACTCCCACTGCCCCGCTCCTCAGCACGGCTGCGCCGCTCCCCAGGGAGCAAGGGTTTGGGGTGGGCCCTGCACCCGTGGCAGCAATTGCACCCCACAATCCAGAACTGGGCATCCTCAGTTCATGCTGCCATTGCCCAGGGAGAGGCACTCGCTTCCCTCAAGGTCCCCAGTCCACTCCCATGGGCACTCAGGGGTACGCTGCCCACCCTTCCCCAGGGAGAGGTACCAGGAACAGGCTGCATTACCATCGGGGTGCCAGGAGGGTGCCATGGAAAGAGAAGGCCCCCAGGGATCCTGCCCTTGGTTGTGCTTTCTCAGTGCTCCCGGGCTGAGAGCGCTTTTTGGCACTCGCCAACAAACAGCAGCTCCTCTCCATCCCCTGCCAACAAGGAGGGAAGTTTGAAGTCCCCCCTGGAGAGCCATCCCCGCCACAACCGCCATTCCCCATGGGAGGCTGCAGAAGAGTACTCTTCGGGCAGCACGAACATCACCAACCCTTCTTCCACATGCTCTCAGCCACCTCTTTTTCTGCTACAGGATTTGGCTGGGGAGGTTGGGACGCCACAGGGAAACACTGACCCCGCTGGCAGGTTTCCAGTTGTACCATCTCCGCTGTGCCTGGCTTTGTATGTGGTTTGGGCCATGCTAATTACATTGGTAACACCTAATAAATAACCTAGTCATCTATCCTGGACAGGTATCATTCTGCACTGGTGCTGAGTCGGCTGCTGGACAAGAGCACTGAAGGGAGGTTCTGAGCTGAAGCCAACACTCCATGCCACATGCTGGCTGACAGACATCTTCGGCCTCCCCGAAACCTTGCAGAATCATCAAATTCCACAGGGGAAGCCGTCGTTGGAGCCTCCCATATCCTCCGCGTCTCTCTGCCTCCCTACTTGATGCACTCCATTGTGCTTGGAATGTTCTCTGTGCCAGCCAGCAACCAATTAGACCTTTCCTTAATTTTTCAGAGGCAGCGGGACAACACATACAGCAGCGTGAGCACAATAAAGCCACCTGCAGAGGATCTCTCTTCTGCAGAAGGTGGTTCCTTACAGTTCGCACCATTATGATTAATCTTTTAAGCTCCAAAGCTATTTTCCCCATCTCTTCTGTTTTTTTCCACCCACTGTTTATCAACTTTCCCATCAGCAGTCAGTGAGGTTCCAGCTAGCAGGTACCAGCGGGTTCCCCGGGGAGGCCAGGCAAGGGCTGCCTGCGCTGCCCCGCGCCAGGGACAGGCTGGAGGGAGCCCGAGCACCCCCCCTTGCTGGTCTGGCTGCAGTGGGGGCTGAGCCAAGTGCTCCTCGCAGCCAGGAGCAGAGGAGGGGGGACCGGGAGCACCTCAGCAGCAGAGGAGGATGTGCCGGAGACGCTGGAGCTCACGGGTGTGAGGTGGGCAGCAGCTCACCTCCTCCTGGCCTTAATAAACTTCCTTCAGTCCTGGCCTAGTTTTTACCAGTGTTCCCTGTGGGATAGTTCAGCACATGGAAAATGCTTAAAGGAAGAAAGCACAAAGCTCTGTGCCCTCTTTAAAGAAGAGACTAAGCTGGGAAAGCTTCACTTGAAGCTGGGTAGGTCTAAAGGACCTCAAGTGCTGACACCATGGGCAAAGGAAGAGCTGGGTAGCTGCAGCCAAAGGCAGGCCACGATCACTCTGGCCAGTCTTCCTTCACGTTAACGTGAAAACACCACGTCCTCACACACACGCCCCTCATCCTAAGGCCCTCTCAATTAACTTTTCACACGTGTTGCCAAGGCCAGAGCAGCGCCACTACCTCATTGCAAATGCAGCTGTTCAGGCCTGTACCTGGGCACACAAGCAGGATTAAGGGTTTATCTTCCCAATACACAAATATGCCACCTTAAGCTCTGATGCAAAAGCCACTGCTGAGGTCAGCAGCTGCTGCTCAGAGCTTAGGGCCCGGCGTGCGTCACCGCTGGAGCGCGGCCGTGGGACAGGCAAGCACTAATGGGGTAGAAGAACGGTGCGAATCTTAGAAAACAGTTGGTCAAGCTCTCACAAGAGCTTCAGCCCACAGCGCCACGGTGGGACTTCTCACACACCCGGGGAGTCCTTCCCATGACGTTACCCGGGAGTTTCAGTGGCACAAAGCAGCCCCTGGAACCGGAACAGCTTCACAATGTACGCGATGTGCCCAGTGTGGTTTTGCCCGGAAAAGCCCAATACGCTTTTCAAACCTAGACTGTGTTCACAGAGTTGGTTTAAAAAAAAGAAAAAAGCTTCCCCGCTTGATCCATTTTGCCTCTGCGTCAACGCAAACCCTATCTATTTATTTTTATAATTTTTCATTCCCACTAGCTCTGCAAAGCCAGCTCAGTTCCGGGAGAACAAGCTGAATTCCATTCTGGCTCAGCTCTCAAACAGCATTGTTTATCCATGTCAATAGTGAAGTCTTCATTGCAAACAGTGACAGATGAGTCAAAAAGCAGACGAGCAGTAATTAGAACAGAATGTTTTTAAAGCGGTAAATTAAGCAAACTTGGTCAGGAACCATCGAGGGACTGGGAAGCCCTGTAGTGCCACTGCAGGGTGTCACTTTGGAGAGGAACTCAAGCAGATACGGAGCCATCACCCGTTTCACGTGCAAAGTGCTGTTTACACGGCAGCTGCTTCACCAGCACCCACAGCCTCAGCCAGTAGCTTAAGACAAGAAAGTAGAAAATCATCTCCCACTCAAAACAAAGGGAGGCTGTGACAGACGGGATGTCATAACAATAGAGCTCATGGTAACATGGGCACGATTTATACTAGATTGAAGTCAAGAGACCTACCGCTTCCCAGCTCCAGCCCAGCCAGGGGCCTACACAAATCCTCCTGCTGCTGGGGAACTGCTGGTGACCAGCCTCGAGAGACCGAGCTGCCCAGCAGCAGGCTGGGGCCGGCAGGAGCTTCCCTCGCAGCAGAGTGGTGCTGGGAACACACCAGTGGTGTGGCCGTAGCTGGGCAGCACTTGCAAAGTGCTGACATTTTCTTTTCCCCCGCTCCCGTTTCACCCAGCCATAGGCCAGCGCTGGGGGAGAAGTGGGGAGAGGACAGAGCGGGGACAGCTGGCCGAAGGGGCATTCCGTTCCACGCCAGATGATGTGCTCAGCAGTAAGAGCTCAGGGAAAGGAGGATGTTGTGTTTGTGGTGTAACTGTTACTGGTGCCGAGGCCCCGCTCTCCAGGAAGCAGGCTGGACATCTACCTGCCATGGGGAAGCAGTGAATAAATTCCTTATTGCTTTGCTTGCACACACAGCTTTGCTTCACTTATTAAACTGCCTTTATCTCAACCCATGAGCTTTTGCTCTTCTGATTTTCCCCTCAGTCCTGCGAGGAGCCAGGGGGGAGTGAGTAAATCACGGCGTGGGGGCTGAGGTGCTGCCTGGGACCGAGCCACAGCGTTCGGTCGAGCAGCCGCATCACTAAAATCCCCTCAGCCAGAGGCTGCAGCGGAAGGCGGCAGGTCCATCTCCTCTCATGGCTCTGGACTGAGCCACTGCTGGGAAATGCTGCTCAGAGCCACTCCTGTGGCACATCCCTGCGCTGTGCAGCATGGCAGGCAAGGGACCTGCAGAGCTGGGACAGGCGCCTGTGCCCACCACAAAGGTACGCTGGGATCAGACGCCACAAGAATTGATAGGAGGCCAGGAGCTGTAGGACCTATCCCTGTCCCAGCACCCCAGCAGGCTGCGTCACTGAGGATCTTCCCAGCAGTGAAGAACCCGCCTCTCCTGGGCACAGAAGTGCGTGGGAAACCACTGGCTGGCTGAGCCCTCGCCTGCTTTGGGTTCCTGACAGGCACCTATTTAGAAGCGTGCAAACAGATCCAGTTTAGCCCATCGGGCCAGTGGGTTCCCTCCATTAGCAGCAAACAGGCTGCTGTACTGGGATGAGAGGCGGCAGCGGGCAGCTGAGGCGCTTACGCCAGGGTAGCCTGCTTAGTGTGAAAGGCACACTTCCACACACAGCCCGGCGCTCTGCTTTTTAACAAGGGTGAATTCTACACAGATGAAAAGCTTCACCACTGCCCCCCCAGCAGTGTGCCTGTGAGGTGGCCCTCGATGCCAAGATCAGGGTAACTCTTAAGATCACATTTTAAGAGGTCTAAACTCTAATGCTGTTCTTGCATAAACAGAATAGAAAGAGAAAAAAAAAATAGAAGCTCAGAAGCAGCAGCATTATAGCAAATTCCAAGACAAAGAATAGGGAAAAATAGTCCCGTTTATTTGAAGATTTGTCACTAACGGGTACATATTAAGGAGCAAATCAAGTCCTAACACAAGCTGGAATAAAAACAACAATTACTTCAAGGCTGAACTTGACCCTAGAAACATTCCTGTAAAAATCTGTGGCACTTCAGCTGCTTGCCTGGGAAACGTAGAGGACAGTCACAAAGAGACATTTTCATTTAAAAAAAAAATAGTTACATTTCTTCAACACAGTTCTACTCTTACGTAAAAAATGGAACAAGATGACTTAACTAAGCTGTTAGGAAAACTCTGCAAATCTAAAAACTGTTTTGCTAAGCCAACAGGGGAGTCTGTCAGTTGAGGTATAAGACTGTTTTTCTTCATTGGTTTGACTCATCTATTCGCCGTCGACAGAACGGACAACAATTATGCTGGAGTACGAGAAGCTCATAGTCTTCTGTGTGAAACATCTGTTAATTAGAAACAGATTTAGGGACAAGTTAGCCTATGACTAGCTGAAAGAAAATGCAAACTGAGCTCAGCAGCTTCTCTACGGCACAGACATTCTGAAGCTGCCATCACCAGAGAATCGGTCCTCTTTCCATTGCTTGAGAGCACTATAACCCGGAATGGAGCAGCAAGCATTTCACAGGCCACTGCCAATGTTGCTGAAGAGGTACAAACCAATTAATTACTTTTGCAGAAGGAAGGACAAAAATTAGACAGTTTCTGTGTAAGCAAACATGACTGAATTCCAGTATTTCAAAAAGCCATTCCCGAGAGGGGAAGGAGAGGGACGGAACCACAAGCTAACTTAGTTACTGACTGATTCTCCCTGCTAGACCAGGCTGAAAGTCCGAGAGACAGAGCAAAAAGAAATAAACACAAATCAGCACTTGCTGTTCAGCCAAGGTTTGCTCGAGAGGCTCTGATTTGCTGTCAGTGCAACTTCTCAAATTCAGCTACCTCAAAGTTTTCAGAAGGCAGCTGCTCCTCTGTGCACCACACAGCTTAGTTTTTGGGTTTCATGGCCTTCTCTGTCTCTACATCATTCAGGAATTTCTTGAATACGTTTTAAAGTATGAGGTTTCAATTATTAGAATTGTTTCAACCATATGGTTCTCAGTAGGGTTTTTTGTTTCTGTTTTTTAAACCTCTTCATGTAAACGTTACCTGAAAACACGATGGACACATGGTAATGGAGGCATCTGGTAGCAGGGAACGGTAGTACTGCCACCGCAATGGCTTTGGCCAGCGTTTAATCAGGACGTCCCTCCGGCTCATTGACTGGAGAACAGCACGATTCACAATCACTGGAACAAATTCTGAGCCTCCTTGCTGCAGGAGAGCAGGTTTAGAAAGAATTACTGTTACCAACTGCAAAGCCCTTTGAGGGTTAATTGTTGTAAGAAGCAAAGTAAAATTCAGTAGAAAAAGCTAATACAGAATTGCCCTGAGTCTAGTCCCCACCACACTCACTGTCAGTTTCGTCAGTACCTTCAGTGACAGCAGCATCCAGCCACATCTCTAACGTGGCCTCAGTGAGCTTCCATTATTCATTTCCTTGTAATTTACATTTCCTTTGAAATAACAGCCGTGCCCACAGCCTTTACTACAACCTCACAGTAACAAGTGGTTTATAGGGGTACTGCCTAGACACACAAGTACCCTAGGGGACAGCCCCAGTCCATCATTGTACGATGGTAAAAACAAATTCCAGGAACGTTTACTTTAAGATCTTTGTTGTTTTCTGGGTTTGGGCCTTTTGTTTGTTTGATTTTAAGAGAGGAGTTAACTGGTAAATCCCTTTCCCTCTCAAGTGCCACCCCTCTCTCCCAGTCCCCTACTTTGTGTCTCTCCTGTGGTAGTTTTTGTAACACATCCACACCCGAAGAGCAGCAAGGATTGTAGTGAACATTTTCTATTAATTTCTGTTGGTAGCAAGAAAGAAACAACTGGAAGATACAAGTAAGGTTCTTACCTCAAAGCTCAGTTTTGCTGTAAAGGGATCATCGTCTTCAATAATATCTGTGCTGTCATCGAGCCTCAAACTCTGTGCATCTAGATGTGTTTGTTAAGGAAAAAAAAGAGTTCCCACGAAATGAGCTGTCCTCACAGAATAAGTATGAAAGCATACCAGCAGGACTGGTATTCTTGTTGCTCCAGAGTATTCTCAAACTGCTACAGTGCCTCAGTTATTACAGAAAGCACTAGAGAAGGGCTTACTGTGATTCACGGTGACTGGGGAAATTTATCACTGCAGCTGCTGTGGAACGGCAGAATTGACCACAAACCAGTACGGCATCAGCTCTGCCTCCTTTCCCTCTCTGCCCTCTTCTGATGTGACAAAAAGTGAAGTAACCTATTTAAATTACATTTTTGAGCAGCTTTAGTCAGTGACTGTGTTTTCTTGCACATTTCTCTGTACCTAATATTATATGGCCCCCACAGCAACTGGGAGCTCTGGATGCCAAGGCATTACACACCAGATTCCAACCGGAATGGTTATGACGGAAGTCCGTGCTGGTTCGCCTCGGCTAAGAGATGGCAGCCTCTAAAGTAAGCTGTTAAAGGACGCGAATAACACACTTCAGATTCTCCCCATTCTTTACAGAAAGCAGTTAAAACAGAATGAGTAAAGCATGGCATTCCACTGTTAAAAAGAAATATTTTACATGATTAGAAACAAATTTTCCTGATGAAAAAGCTTTATAAAATATTATATTTACTTAAAGCATCACTTTGGTGGTTGTACTAACTTGAAAAGGAAACACGACACAATTGTACTTACATCAGTCATATGACAAAATTTTAAACCTGGGGGCGGGGAAATTTCAAGATCGTTGCTTTTTTCCCCCCTAAGAAAGGGACCAGAAACCAGTTTTAATCAAAAAGATACTGTCACTCATCATCTCTTGCCATTTGTTCTCTCTTTTATTCAATCTTGGAGCTTCAAGATCAATGAGAGCTACAGCTTCTTCATCCGTGATGCCATCTTCCAAATAGAACTCGACCAGATGCAGCACTTCTAAAGGGGTGGGAGACGCAAGGGGCATTTGACGTGCAAGAACTCAGAAAACACCTCCTAGAAGATACTGTGCCCCTTAAGAAATGAACACCCTCTGGCTTCTGTTATACAAAATTAAAACGAACCCCAAACCCCTCATCTTCTCCAAGGATTGCATCTGTGTTAATGAAACACTTTATACATTCAGCGTCCCATAATAAAGCAATGCTTTACTGCTGCAATGAAATCCAACAATCCCTGGGACAAGAGGCAGCCACTTAGTGAAATCTAACATTAAAAGGACAGATTTGTTTGCCCAAATAACATTGCGGAAAGAACCAATGAAGTACTAGCCTACTCTGTTCAGTTAACGTTTATCTACTTGAAAAGCGCAAATGTGATATTCCAACTTACCATAGGAGGAAGCGGAGAAGACGAAAGGCTGTCTGCAGTTAATGCAGACGTTCCCCAAGTTATTTAGCAAAGGGTTGTTGGTAGAGCACCTATAACACAAGGGCACAAGCTCCTGCAAAGACACGTACAGAGCACGGTAATCACAGAACAGCACAGCCTGAACTCTTTGTTTTCAATTAAATGCGGGCTCCTTAGGTTTACACCACTGATATTACATCAGCGCTAATCTGGAGAAATACCGCTGTGAAATCAAATCCTTTAACATCTGAAAATGCTTTCCCTTTTTAATAAACCAGCAAGTTTTCACATTAAAAATAGCTGTCTTCACCATTCTAACAATTAAATTTCCACCTTGCCTTTGCAGTAACAGAAGCAGAATTCTGCATCAAATACACAGTGACAAAAGAACTCAAAAGGAAGGTTACTGAAGCAAAGTTTTTTGCCCTAAGGTTTGGTCAAATTCAAGTTCTCCAATTAATTCATCTCTCCTCAAGAGCACAGTTATTTTAGGCAGTTCTTAAGACTGCGTTTCTATTATTTCAGGTGGCCAGGTGCATGTTCACTGGCACAATACAATTTATTTTTAGTGAGTACTCCATGAGACACGGCTTTATGGAGCGCTGCAGAAAGTTAGACTTCAGTTAAAGAAGAAAAGGTGTTAAAATAAGACTGAAGGAAGGAAGGTCATTCAAGGGATAGGGGAAGGAGGGAAGGAGGGCTAGGAGTGGGACAAATGAAAGTGACCTCCAGCTGGAGAGGGAGACAAAGACTGTGGAGTAATTGCATGTGGATCGGAGAGAAAAAGGCTTGACAGAATTAATAGGCAGAGAGGAAGGGAGATGCAAGACAGGAGAGGGAGGATGGAAGCTGCCCATGAAGAAAGGACTGATTTTAATTTGTTCTCAGGAGCAAAAGGAAGCCTGACCTGAAGAATAACAATAAGAGGACTGCGTTTCCATCAGAAATATAATTATATCACAGAGCTATGCATAATATATTTCAGATTTTTTCGTGCATACAGCAACTCAGACTCTTGGATTAGGCCGCATATTAACGACTAACATGAAACACATTACAACTTACTTCACTGTCATGGAATGGCTTGGATCGGATTGTCAGGCTGCCCAGCTCAATTGATTTCTGGAACCTAGCTGGGATCTGCAGTCCCTGTAACCTGTCGTAGGCGTGACGAGCCAGCTTATATGCACCAAGAGCTTTACTCTGTTTTGCCAGGGCAAATAATGTATTGCTATAATTTAGTTAAGGAATAAAAATACATATGGCACTTAGGAAAAATGCAATACTCTTTCTAATCAGGGAAGTTATGCAATGAAGCATATCCAACACCGGTACTTTAAACAGGCTTTAACAAGAGAAATCTATTTACATAATTTCATTTAAAAACAAGTGTGAAAGGTCTATCAAAACGTCTGTGGGCAATTATTAGCAAGGTAAGGAATTGCTTTGGTTAAATATCCTGACTCCTTTTACAGAATTTCGGCAATTTTAGGGTGAATGGACTTTTCCCCAGGCAAAAAAAAAATAAACTAAATAAAATCTTACAACACCAGCAACCCACTGACACCAACTAATACACATGATCTTATTGGAAATAAAGCATATGCTCTGTGTCATTGACCAAAGGTTCTCTTTCCCCTTCATCAGTGCATAACAGTAACTGCTGCTTAGAAAGCTACTGATCACAAGGCATGTTATGAATGACTTTATGAGAGATTATACATTTATAAGTGAGGAAGTTATGACAAGGAAAGCTAACATCCCACCCAAAGCCATAAATTAAGTGAAAAGAAGAAAATCCAGCCTCCCTGTGGCACCCAGTGACCCCTCCTGTTATCTTTTACAGACAGGTGCATTTCCACAGGGTTCACACAGACTGTTCCTGAAGAACTCCCCAAAGATGCCACACGCACTGACGAAGCTGCGCAACCCTTCGCCTGGCAGACACCGCACCGCCCCCCCAGCCTCATGCCAAGCAAAACCTCCGCCCCCCCACCCCGCCCCCATCGCAGGGCAGTCTCCTTGCAACAACGCTGGCTCTGAATCCTGACAACACCCTGCTGCAGCGACTGCTGCCCGAGAACTTGCTTCTCTGACAAAGGTGATACACCAGACTGGGTGGGTGGTTTGGAGAATCACATGTTATTTGATTTGTGCAGCTCTCCAAAACTACCTTAAAAAAAAAAAAGCGTGCAGTTAAACACACAATGGTTTGAAGATGCTGATTAATTCCTTAGGGACAAAAGTAATTTTCCATTAACTATAACCAACAGCTGAAACTGAAGACACCGTACAGGAGATCTCTACATTGTGGGTGAACATCAATTATTCATGTATCTCACAAAATAACTTCTAGATTTTGTACTGTATTGGAAGGATACACTTTTGAGATCCCCAAAGGAGTCTCCTTTGTTAAGCTGTGAAGCAGAAACCTGGAAATATTGAAGAGGGTTTCAGGCAAGTGGAAACTGAAAGGCTCCTCCTGCAGTATTAAAAATACAGACACATATTGCTAAGCTGGAAAACCAACAACTCCTATCACTAAGCATCACAGCACTAGGCGTCTTAAGTACTGTGCTTCTTTCATACAGTTGCAAAAAGAGGAGGTGCTGACAGAATATAGCAAGTGTATTTTGCATGTCTTTATCACCAAAGCTGATACCTGCTACAGGCAGAAAAAGCGAGAAGGAGATACACGTAGCTAAACCAGCATCTTCAACTGGCTATTTAAAAATGAGGGCAGATAGTGCAGTCTCCACCACGGCAAGGCCTGGAGTAGTGTGGCCAGCAAAGACCTCCATAGCACAACCCCTTCTTCGGGGCAACAGCATGGATCAAGGGTTCTCAAATGTTTTACAAAGGATATTTTCACCAACCGTGGCGGCAGCATTACTGTAATTGCTGGGAGTAGCAGAAGCTCCTCACTCATGACAGCTTAGCGTTCTGCAGTAGTTTACACACACCACTACTGATACACATCCCACGTTGTGGGAATCCCTAAGCTAGGGTGCCTTCTTCTGTCCAATCTTGTTTTCCCCGTGATTAAAGGAAAAGCCAGCTGTAGCCCCTGTAGGACCAGAGGCTCAGGTCACTGTGGAACCAAACCGACAGAGCCAGCAAAAAAGGGCTGGAGGTGGGAAGTCAGCCACCATCGTATCGTCTACCCACACTGAGACAAGCCCACTGCAGTTTTTAGGAACTAAGACAACAGAAGTTCTTGTACAGTACAGCAGAAGGCAAAGAAATAAAGTTGTGATACAGTATCACTAATCTACGCTCAGTATTTTATTTGCCTGAAAAGTTATTACTTATTCCTGGTTATTTCTGGACTCCCTAGAGAAAAATGCTCAGGAAGCATAAATACACAATTTCTAAAGTGAATATCTTACAGTGTATCTTTGAACAGAGTGATAGACATGGTAAATTTCTGCCAAACGCTGGAAGTGATGAAACTTCTGTAACATTTCAGTCTTCTGTTGTTCATTCTCTGTGGGAGGCAAAGGCATTAGTGTAAGTCTCCAAGATGACTTTATGAGACTCAGTTGGAAGAAGAGAGCATATTATCATTTTAGTGCTAGCACTTCCAAAAAAGGTATGTACCAGTTCAAGTGTGCCCCATCTACCTGTGCAAACCACACATTATCCAGACTTGACATTTTTCTGAGCAAATTTCTGGTCTAAACCAAGCATGGTAAAACACGAAACAGTTGATGCAATGATTTTAACATAGCTAGAGGCTACAGCATAGCTAGAGGTAGAAAGTAGTAAGTGTGCATCACTGGAAACCTCATCCATAACTTCATAGTTTACAAATAAAATGAGTTTTGAAACATTTGTTTCATAAATATTAAATATATTACTATGCCAACTGGAAAAGTCTGCATCTCTATAAAATACCTGAGGGGTAACGGATCAGCACTATCATGCATCAGCTAAACTGCAAAGAAAAGGTACTTAAAGCACCATGCAAAAGGCAGTATTATCAATCTTCTGTATTCATTGTTACTAAACTACACCTATTAACTACTGGCTCCACCTCTGTCCCAGTGAAATACATTCAGAAGACAAAATGATGGCTAACAAAAAATTAGTTTTATCTCTGTTGGCAGAAGTAATCTGTGAAGTACCTCTCCAACCTATGTTCCAATACTAGATGTACCTTACACTCCAAGATCATCTTTTATTTACTGGTACATTAACCCTCCAATCATTTCTCCAGCTAAAGTGTGCTGTGGGAAGGTGCATGAGGATACAGGGTCCCAAGAGACAGGATTTTGATTCCAGTCAGATTTCAAAAAGGAGGCTTACGCATGCTGATGTTGCTGTTTTGGTTATTTGTTTTAAATAAGCACATGGGAAAACCAGTGGGACTACAAAAATAGCACAAGCCAGAGTTACAGACAGCATTAAAAAAAAAAAAAAAACAAAACAAAAACCAAACCAAAACCAAAGGCACCCAACAGTGAAGTAGTTGCAGCAATGCTATCGCAATTCAGTAATTGTTTGTCTACATGCACAAGAAGGTAACAAATATAAACTTCCTTTCAGTTACTCACCTTGGGCTATATCTAAACACTGCATGGAAAGCATCCAGTAATAATAGGCTGCATCGTTAAATCGGCTTTCAACAACAGCATTGTGCGTTAGCTGCTCCAGCACTCTTACAGCTTCACTCTGCCTGCCAGCCTTGTGAAATGCTACACAGAAGGCCAAAACAAAGAGGATTTTACAGTGCGATTATATCAATTAACTGAAATTAATGTTTTTAAATTAAGAGCAGTCTATTCAGCCAATATCAAATAGTCTATCCACGGCAGGATAAAAAGGATTATACGCTGGTATTTTTCTCCTTGAAAGCAGTGACACTAATGGAACATGAGAAGCATCTGTAGGCATTTTGTGGCTTCTGCGCTGTCTCAGCAGCTCTTGAGCTCACAAATTTTGAACAACAGTGGTTGCTTTTTTTAAAATATAGAAAAGAGAAAAAACAACTATGATGATTAGATCTCTCTACAAGCAACGGCAATCTCTGAACACTGCAAGTCACAACTTCATTAAAAACTACAATAAATTAGTGTTTGAAGTTAGTACTCTGTTTTTTAATGCTGAATATTTTGAAAGAGTACAGCATTTACTCTATCCTTGTATCATTTATTAATAGCATTTCTTTATCTGATGCTCAGAAGCCAGTATAAAGTAAGATCCTGAATTCTCACTTGGTAAACACGCATTTGGCAAACGCAGTCTTCATACAGGGTAAGGGGGATGGAGGGGGAACCAGCCCCAAAACACCCAACACCACAGCGCAACTGCCCCAGGTAAACCAAACTCTCACACAGCAACACGACCACCTCCAGCTCACCCCATGCTGGGGCATTTGCTGAGCCGCAGCAGCACAGAGCTTTGTGGAACAGAGCGGGGACAACGCACCCATATACATGCACACAAGTTCTATGCGCAAACTACCAAACTGCCCTAACACCAAGTGCTCAAAGGTTTGGTGGTGAGACACGCAAATGAGTTTTGTGTGGCGACAGATCACGTCTGGCACGTTCACTATCTTGGCCCTTACAGCAACCGCAGTTACACACTTGGATCTGAGCTGGCTCTGGAAACAGCAGATGCAACAGTCACATGGGGCTACACCTGAGAAAAAGGAACTATACCAAAAGCATGCTGGCTCCACACGGAGCTTGCTTCGACATCTCCTTGTTCCTGGAACAGTTCATGAATTAAGTTTTGCAGGCTGTCCACATGATGGAAGGTTGACAGTTCTCTTTAAAGGTAATTTTATAAGTCTAACAAAATACATGAAAATTCTTAAAGATCCAGGAATGTACAAACCCAACATTACCTAAATATAAGTAAAGACTATGCTTTCCACTCAGGTTTATAAGGTGGCTGCCATATTTTGAATCCTATTGTGAGAAAAATATTAATAAAGACAGTTCAGATTATATGCTGTTGCCACATGCCACACTCACATATACAATACGATAGAAAATCTGGACCTATATATAGATGCCATCATTTTTGATAGATCAATCACATTTTCTTATCAAATAAGGAGCCTTCCAGCTACTTTAAGACCAGTATGAAAACACGGATTCTATTTGGTTTTGAATCCCACTGACAAAAAACTCTTCAGGGCAGAGACTGCATAATTCTGTATTGGAAAAGTACGGAGTAAATTTCGACTGACCAGTGATCTGTCAGTGACATTTTTACCTTTTTGGGCTTCTTCAAATCTATCATTCTCTGCTAGCCACTGAGCATAAGGGACATAGACATCATCTTTGAATTCAGGATGCTTTTCACTCAAAGCAAATGCCTGAGGTAAAAAAAAATCATTTTTAGAATACTGCATGATTTAAACAGTTAAAGGGTTTAGAATATTCCATGGGATCAATCCTTCAGCTCTAAGTAAATTCACAATAAACATATGTAACTAGAATGGAGAGTGCAATCCATATTTTCTCCAGTATGAAATTAATGTGTTTTAAAATAAAAAGCAACCAACAGCAAAAGAAAAGAAGCTAAGCATAGTAACAGTCTGGTTATTGAAACAGGGAAACTTGCTTGTGCTTGTCTATGAAATGTAGTAGATTTCACAGCAAGAGACAAACAATATTTTTATTTTTACTGAATATATCTTCTAAAGAAATTGAAGGAACACTATAATTGCAGTTTAGATTCACTTTCTAAACTCACTAACTAGTCAATAGAGGACCAAGTCTGCAATTTTCTATAACTGAGGGAGGGGGTTTGTCAATTCCAGCAGCACTTCGAAAACATTTCCTGAAGAAACTACACCTGTCAAAAACTTCATGTGAAGAAACAAGAACAAAATTAATGGTGACCCCAGTCGTGAAGTGTGTGGTACTGGCAGACCCATATTTTTATGGAAAAAAACCCAACAGTGAAGTCAGAACTTTACCTAATCAGAAGCATAAATCCAGTTATAGAGTGGGGTCCACACAAGCACAGCACACATTCATCAGATCTAAATTATGTATACGGTATTCTCACCTGGGTGTGTCCAAATTATAAATAATACAGTTCAAAACAGAATTTCCCATGATATAATTACTATTTATTCTTTCTATTGGGATAGAAGCATCCCATGGATTACCATAGGAAGTGGGCAACTATAACTCAACAGGCAAAAAAAGATGCTTGGAAGTGAGATCGAGAAATAGTCAGCCAGGAAACTAAATAAAATAAATAAATGAAAAAAAAAAAACCCACAACAAAAACCCCCCCAACAATAAACGACCAAAACCAAAACCACCACCAAACAAACACTGAGCACACAAAATTAAGTTAAATACTCTGCATCCCATTCTACAGAAGCCTCTCCCTTCGCTAGAGCGGTGGAGCAGCCAGATGTTTCTCTCCCTGTCCTGCAACCAGACAGTAAGCAGCAGTGGTTTTAAACACCAAAATCAAGGGCACGCTTACTTCTTCCCAGCGATGAGTCTCCACGTGGAGATGGACCAACGCTTTCAGGTCACCAACCTTGATGTAGGTTTCTGCTGCATAGCCAGGGTTATCAAGTTTCTTAAAATAGAAGGCACATTTTGACAAAGGCTCACGCTCAGCTTTATCCAGTTTTCGAGCAATTTCAATTAACCTAGACCCAGTAAAAAAAGAAAGCCAGAAGTTTCAGGCTCTGCCTTGTTTTGCCTTTTGTTTAATTATTGTAATAACTTCACCTTTAATCAGTTATTATTTAATAAATGTCATAATAGTAGTGCCATGCAACACTGTTTAAACAGTTTTCAGTAAACATTCCAAATTCTTTTTTTTTTTTCCCCGCCCTTTTACAAACTTGAAACCCATTCCTTCAACCTTCCCTCATACTGCAATTCCATGTCTTGGACTCCTTGCACAGTCATGAAGACAGAGGGAGGCAGTAGGTGCTACATGACACGGGACACACTTCCTCAACCCCAAGCTGAACAAAAGGCTCCTGAACAAACATCACTCCACTTTGCCACACAGCAAAACCAAGGCAAGGGAGGGCTGAGTGACCTGTCCCAGATGTGACAGCGCAGCAAACAACCCATAGTGCCGCCCATTGCAAATCAAGGAGAATCTGACCAGTGCCAGTAGCAGCCACAGAAATTCTAGGGATTCTGTGCTCCAGTTTGTCTTCTCCACCCACTAGATGATTACCCTTAACAGCTTAAAAGAACCTAATTAGGCTCTCGCATATAAGCACTGCTGTGGTGATTACTCTGAAAAGCTTAAGGCATGCATATTTCAGAAGACAGTCTCATAGTACAGAAGAGCCCATTCAGACTCTCATTGTTTTAATGCATTTGTTTTTGTAACATATTTATGTCCCTACCCTCTAAATAAAAGCAACTTTTAAAACATTTTAAATTGTAGATGTGCTTCAAATACTCAATTTGATATAAACAAAGGCATATATCAAACCAGTTTGGTCTTATTTTAAAATTATGCAGAATTCATATAATAAAAACTTGAATGAGTTATTACATTATGTCTGAGATGGAACTAAAACTTACACATCAACCCAGCCATGGTCCCCGCTGATTTCTATGGCCTTCATGTGCTCGCCTGCAGACAGGTACATCTCCACTGCTGCTTTTGGTTCATTGATATTCTTGGCCCAATCTGCTTGTTTTTTTATTAGCATCTTTGTGTCTTTGGGGTCCCCAGATCCCAGAAAATCCTGACACAGTGCAACACAAAAGTTTGTAACAATGGTTGTCACCAGAAGGTAATGCAGTCGAAATTCTAAAATACATAAAAGGCTTTTTGAATGAATATCATTATGTCTGCTAAGAAAAGAAATAATGAACTGATCCAGCCTTCAGCAACTAAGCATCAAGGCCCAATGTTCGGGAGGAAACAATGGCAAGTCTCCCATTTAGTTAGTTTTCAATTAAAAAAAAAGTGGAGATTCTGGGAGGGCCAGGAGAAGTTGGATACAGATGCCTCAGAAGTAATAAATATGTCCCCTCTTGATTTCTTGGAAAGCTTGCTCTCTGTTGAGCCTGTTCAAGTGGATACAAATTATGATTTCTGTGTGCTTTTCAGAAACGTGCCTTTCCAAAACAAAACAACACTCATCTCAAAAATGGCAATAGATCAATTCCAAGTTTCAGATTTTACAAACCAAGACTGTATGGTTTCATTCTTAAAGGTGACCCAGCCCCACCCCATGCTTAGTTAACAACAGTATACCCATTTAATCATATGTTAGCACCAGAGTAATCAATTAAAGGCTGAAATTTCATTTTCTGCAAAGACACTTCATAATTATATTACAATATATCAAAGAAGTTCTTTTATAAGGACAGAATGACAGCTGCTCAAAAGTGGGAGAGACTCTGAACTACTGGTTGGACTCCTGCAAGGCAGGCAAACACCAAGCCTGGACTCTGTCACGATGACCATTTTGGAAAGATTTCTAATAGTTTGTTCAGCTTCTTCTGCCAATACCAAAGCCCTGGCACCACGTGGTTCACATCTGTTGACATCATGTGTCAGGGAAAAAAAAGAAAAAGAAAAAAGTACTTCAACACCAGAGGATTGATTAAGGGCAATTTTGTCTGTTAACAACAGACTACTGTCCATTAAAACAGCTTCTATCAAATGAAAAATTACAACAGAGGAGAAACAGAAAGGAGAGAAGAGAGTGGAAGATTACCTTATCATCTATGTTTCTGGTAAATTCTGATTCAGATTTAAAAAAAAAACAAACAAACCAAAACAACGAACAGGCAAAAAAGCCCACAAAAAGCACCCACACAACAGATCTGTTCCGCTACCACAATTCAGCAGTTTCCCTGACGCAGGCAGTCGACAGGTACAGAACTGCACCCCATCTCTATGTCAGCTCATAAATGAGCTCCAGCGAGGCTTTTGCTCTGGCATTATCTCCTGCCACACAGTCCCAATGCCCGGGAATAACTATAAAGATGTCGTGGTAATCTTTGAATACGAAAAACTGCAGCAAAAGAATCAAGTTGAACAACATCTTTGGCACAACTTGTTTTCCATCTTAGGTCACCAAAATAAGTCCAAAATCAAAAGCTCAGCTTCTTAGAGTATAAGGAGGTTATTTGTGAGTTCTTAGTAATTTGTGATCTGGTGCTGTGATAACGAGCCTATGACCAGATATCAAAGGACTTCCTGACCTCTGCCTCCAGCCTGGACCGTCTGGCCAGAGCTAACCGAAGTCAAGCACAAGCAGCCAGATTCTCTAAGGGTCCCTTTGCATAATTCTGGCAGCATTAGAAAAACAACAACAAAAACAAATCCAACACAAAAACATCCCCCACACCCCTCCCCCCCATATCTTTCCTTGGAAAAATAACTGGCAAACAAAGGGGTTTTACATATTCTTCCATGTATTGTGCACTCCCAGCATAAGAAGCGTCCTTCATATGCTATGAAGTACCTTTGATTTCCTCTGCATGGAGTTACTCTCAAGGATAGGAGACACGAGACCTCTTGCTCTCTGCTAGTTAAATATAGACATGACTACGGCCAAGAATTAAAAGATTCTTATGAAGACTTATGGGAAAATTCTCATCTATGAATTACATTTATGTTCAAGAGGAGCCAAAACACTGAAGCTAACAAAAGACTCATCAGCCAAAAATAGTGGAAGTCAGACTTACATCAGCAAAGCCCCAAAGTATTTATATTAAGCCCTTGGAAGAAAAAGCTCTCTCTGTAGCACAGTTTGTGGAATCTATGCTAAAACAGTTTATATGCATGTAATGGTAAAGTCTTTGTCCTGTATTGGGCAGAGTAAGGCTCTGATGAGTGATGAATGAGACTAAACAGTGCATGCATTCTCAGGGATTTTGATAAGAAAACACCATACAAGACTTAAAAGCCAAGTAATGCTTTCTTATCAACATATAAAAACATCACTTTTAAAAACCATATTCAATTTATTTCTACATGGAAATAGAGTTTAAAAAAAAACACCAAGAAATATTGTATCTTTGTAAGAAAATTCTCCAGTAAACAGAAATATACTAGGTTAGTATGCTATACGCTTTATAAAATACATTAATATAGAACTTAATGTACCTCTAAGTTCAAACTCTGAAAGAAAAACATTTTCATTATTATATGGAAATGAAGCAAAACTATGCTGCAGTCACCTCCACTTTGCACGTGTACTACCTTATTATCTTTGGAAGACAAAAAAATAAAAAGAGACTCTTGAGCAAGGTAATAGGGAAGAAAGTAATAAAAATGAGATTTTTAGGCTTTGGGGAAAAAAAAGGAAAATTACTATGATTAATACTATATAGTCACAATTAAAGAGTCACCTTTGGTAGTGTCCAATAAAAAATTGCACTGAAAAGCCATGAATTCCATGGACACAGTTGAGAATCTACAAAACACAATCTGCTACTCCAGTAGCAGACTCTGAGGAAAAAGGCTACCACTACATCTAGACACAGAAGAAAACCATTTTTCCCCTTATGAGCCAAATGAAATTTGACCAATTAACTGAGAAAAAGTTGGAATTCAAAGCCCACATTTCATACAGTCCTTTCGTAGGATCATACTTTGAAAACAGATACAGGTACATTAATATTTCTGCATTTAAATATTCAGTTGCCAACTATTACCTTTGCATAGTCAAACATGCGTAAATCAGAGTACATATCGAGAGCTAGGTTTTCGTGTCCGCTTTTTTTGTACAACTTTGCTGCCTCATGGAATTTTCCCTGGTAAGCATAAACATCTGCTAGGAACAATTCATTGTTGTTCTCTCCATGCTTCTTACGCTCCTGGGAAAAAAAAATTAAACAAAGAGAGATGTAGAAAATAGTCTAGATGATCAGGACCTAGGTGAAAAATAGCTATTGAAGAATTAGATTTTCAGGCTTAGATTTTAACTGTTAATAAAACCCTGTAACAGGATATGATAATTATGACTCTCCTACATTTCTGGTGAATTTATAATTAAAGGATTAAATCCCTTCTTAATTAAAATTAGGAAGAGCAAAATTAAATGTCACTATACAAACCAAAGTCATAAAAAAATCACTTCTCTTGATTTCACACAGGAAAATGAACACGAAAATGAACACACGCTATCATTATGCTAAGCTATTTTAAAAAAAAGGCATCTGATGGGTTCCTTATTTTCTCCTGTAGAAACTTACTAGCATGGAATTTGGCTAAATTAACAATACGTGCGGGTGGGATGACAAACATGAAAATAATTGCTAGCAATAAGCAGATTCATCCAGTATGTTAACCTGCATCTGAATAAAAACCAGTGTCCCCACCACTGTCCCCAGGGGCAGGAGCTCCTGGTTCCAGGTCCCTGGCAGAGCACCTGCACAGGCTGCCCTGCTGCCGGCTCACCGCTGCCTGCGAAGGGACCAGGCGGGCAGCGCGCGGTGCCCCAGAGAAAGCCCTGCCCTCAACAGACCCCGAGCTACACTGGTGTCAGGGGACCCTAGATGCGCACACGCATGGGCGTGTGTGTGCCTGTCTTCCAATGGGTGTATTTTATCCTGTACCCTGGAAACACATTACTACCCTGCTTTGGATAAAATTATTACTGTGATTAGCCCACCTCATATGCAAATATATAGACGTGAACTGAATTTAAAGAAAACTGCACAAAAGGTGAAAAAGCATTCCACGAGCATACAAATTCAATTCTCTGCTGCCAAAGGAGACTCAGCCATCACCCCTTCTTATGGTCATGCATATTTACTAGGCTGATACTGGACTGGTGTTGAAAGTTCCTTTTAAAAACTTGGTTAAAAGAATAATCAGGGGAATTGTTACACTGTTTTTTGAAGACTTCACAGAATCTTGCCAGATACAGAGATCTGGCAGTTATATTTCCTGCTGTCATCAATTAGAAAAAAAATGTGTCATTACTGAGAGAAAACCATCATATTAATGGAACACGTGTGCTTAGTTACATCCTTACAAGCCTTAAAAGGAATCGGATACACCACAAGCAAGAGTAAGCAATGATGTAGAACTCTCACTTCAGAAGGAGAATTTTCAAGAAGTCTGAAAGTAAGTTTATACCTATGTACAAAGGGAATCTTTCTCATTAAACAGAATATAACGTGACAATTCCAGAATATCCTCAATAGACGCAGATGTGGAGAAGTATATGTGGAAAAGAAAGGTTAGTGGTGGTGTGAGAATGCTCCTGTCTACCTACTTGCCCTTTAAAAGCAAAAAAAAAAAAACAAAACTCAAAAAGTGGGCTCCTAATGCAGAACTTTGTCCCGTGTTAAGACACCAAGAAAAGTTAACTGCAACCAACTGGCAGCTGTGACAGAACCAGGACAGCTCTGCAGAAATGGAAGGCAAGAAATGTATTCTTTCAGAGAAGGTGTAAATCTAATTAGCACGAGAAAGAGGAATTCCCGTTACGCCATCTCAACACAGATCTTTAAACCAAGCATTATCACACAGTCTTTGGAAAGGACAAGGGTGACACCATGTCTCTTAATGTGCTTGTGACAGACAGTTATTGTCTGGTGAAATTCTATCAAGAAGTGTGAAAAGAGCAAGACCTAGTGATTAGAGCACAGTATGGAAGTAAGGGATCCCAAATTCTATTTCCAGTTGTCACAGACTTGTCATGAGACCTTAAGTTTGTCATTTTATTTCTCTGGGCCTGTTTCTGGCTCTGCAAAGAGGAGATAATAGTAATTACCTACCTCCAGGGGGTAAGGAAAGGCTTAATTAACTCATGTTTATGAAGTGTTCTGTACTAAGCTCTGTTAGCACAGTAGCATTCTAGCCATTATTAATTGAATATTGACCATTTTTCCAGTTTTCCTAAAGACAGTTTCAGAAATTCTTGTTGTCCTGCACCCCCATTTTTTTTCCATGAAGTTTCAGTCCCATGACTAGGATATGAGTCACTTCAGCTAATCAAGATGTTTCACTTTAAACACATCTCCAACAGTCAGAAGCACTATTCAAACAAAAATCCCTCCAAACCAGAAAGTACTGATTTTGGCATAGTACTAAGCGTAAGAAAATACACTATTTTTAACACTCTCTTACCTCTATGCTGCTGATCAGTTCTAAATATCTAAGGTCTCGTACCCTGGTAAATGCCTATTAAAAAGAAAAAAAGAACAAAAGGAATTCACTTGAAAAGCCAGAAGAATCAACAGAATATTGTTACACATAAATCAAGCTGTCTTCATGCAAACATGAGACAGAAATATGCTGGGGTTTGTGTTCTGGTTTGTGCAGTCCCCAACCTGATGGGCTGCGGCTGCAGCTGGGGCTCCTGAGGCATTACAGTAAGTGAGACAAGGGTACAAACGGCTTATCGCTGAAACTCAACAGCAAAGGCAGGGACTGGTAGGACTACGTATGTCAGTCCCCCAAGAAACACAAAAGGCCATTTAAAATATTACATATATTTATTCTGGCTATTTTATAGCTTTTCCATTTTGATGCAAGGCATGATACAGACAAGGAAATTTAAGGAAACTACTCAAGGTAGAACACATAATTGGTCGTATTGCCAAAGCATACTGAATATACTTATAGTTTTTACATCATTCTGAAAATCCAGTACGGAAGTAGCTCAGGGAGAGGGAAGGAAGTAAGAAGACAGTAAGATAAAAGTACTGCAAGACAGCATACTATCTTCTGCAAATGGAGAGAAATGTGCAACCCAAAGTCTCAAGTGGCAAAGTCACGTGCGAGTTACAGCAGCTTAGCACTTATTCTTGACGTGCATCAAAAAATAGAAATTTAACTCTTTAGACTGCATGTTCAAGACTTCTAACCAAACTAATGCTTAAGAGGGCATAGAATATTCTGCTTACACCAGATCGGACTAGGAACTATGAGAGCCTTTAATGTCAAGAAGCTGCTTTTGTTCAAATTAATCCGCTCTAATTCTAAGAGGGCACTACTTTAAAATTCCAAGGAGGCACTGAAAACTTCTTTTTAAGAATATCTATTTGCATAAAGCTGTCTATGAAACTGGAATTATTCAGATGCTTCTACTTAAGAAAAAAAGAAAAATAAAGCATTTAATTTCCTTTTAAAAAAATCTGTTATTAAAAGATGCCTATCATTACAGGCCATTCCCTCCATATTTTTAGAATATTCTGTCTTTCATACAATATTCATGACATTGAACTCAGTTCACCCTCTCTTATTTGAGAAAAGGTGGTGAAAGAAAACAGGGAAGTATTTTATGCCAGAGAAAACTCTGTTCTTCAGTATATGCCCATTTATAGACCACTCCCAAAATCAAGCAGTTCCAGATAGAAAATGACTAAAAGGATGACGTCCCATCACCATTGCTTTCAAAGAACATTCGCGTGTAAATAACAAAGAATATGAAACCTCCACATTTGAACTGAGGTTCTATTAAATACTTAAGGGGGGGCGGGGGGGGAAGAGTACCTTGATGGCACTGGGGAAGGAGGGGGAAGCGAGTCAGCTAAGGCATTCTTTGCTGCCACCCGGTGGTCAGTAGCCCCACTGAACAACTTCCCAGTGCCATTCCCCCTCAAATTCATTAAGGCATTTTCTAGCAGATGAAAGAAACCATTTTCTTTGCATTTAACACTTTGATTTAGAACATGGCATTTATCTAGAGAGATAAACTCGATTTCAGTTTAAACCTCACCTCAAGATCCTGAGTATAAAACAAACCAACGCTTTCTTTGGTATGTGGAATAACATACACTAAAGCAAGGTACTAACTCAGGAACACCACTTCGTGTTCCAGCCATAAAACAGACCTTATACACACACACTACGTATATATAAAAATATAAACCAAGCTTTCTGCTAAATAAGTAAATAATGACTTTACCTTTTTAGCAGTCTCGAACTCCAGCCCTTCTAAGGCTTCCATGGCCAGTTCTTTCCAGTCAGTATCAGTTACTCCTAAACACGCAATTTGATAGGCCTCTTTAAACATTTTTCGTTCCAGATATTGATACATGGGGGCAGACTGAGGATTTCCATTGAAAAACATGCATTAGAAAGCATAATACTGAGATATAGGAGTGAAAATCTCTACATATTTTGGCAATAAAAAAAAAAAAGATATATTCCAATCACAACCATTATAAGTTCCACAGAGAATAACTGTATGTTTTTTGTATAATAGAACAACATTCTGGGGTTACTATTATTCTATCTTTAGACAAGCTGGGTTAATTATATTCCAAAAGCATCCATCTTGAAATCTTCAGTTCCTTGCATATTAAGTAGTAGTTAAGAATGTGAATTCTTAACATGTAGACGATAAACATTATGTACAATGAGCCAATGAGGTTGTTGAGGGATTTTTACCACTATGGAAGCAGAGCAAAGGAGGGGGTAGTTTGTTCTCAAAGGCTAAAAGCATGAAAAGTGGCACGACAGCCCAGTGTGGCAATATTCAAACCCAACCCCTGGCAATATTCAAACCCAACAGAAGAGGTATCATGAGGAAGTGGCCCTTCTGTACCAAGCCTGATGACAAAGCTCTTTTACCAAGTGAGACTATAAGCCCAAAAAACACTGACCTCAAGGACCAGCCCTAAAAGGGAATTAAAGAGAAACTGTCAACTGCAGCCTGACACAGCCAGAGTAGGGCTTGGGATCTGCAGCTACAGCTCTAACACTCTGAACGAACAGGTTAGCTTTAACTAATTTAACTATTTAACTAATGTACTATACGTTCAGACTAAAATACACAGCTTAAATATTGCCTAAATACATCTAGATAAAGCAACAATAAGACAGTACTTGATGTACTCCTAAGAAAAATGATACTACAACTTGAGAAAAGATACATAGACTACGGTAAAGCTACAGGAGGAGGTAACACCAGCACCATATCTTCATCTTTGGTTTTAGATTACGTGCATTTGCAATTAGAAAGGGATAATTAGAAACAATAATCAACAACAGCAAAGAGGAAATTAGCTTAATTAATGCCAAATAAACAAAAATAAAATAGATTATGCAATATAACTTAAATAACGATGAAGAAAGTGTGAATGACAATATTTTGGTAATGGAATATGAGTAAATCTCAGAAAAGCTTCTTCACTTCTTAAACACTGATGTTTATGAAATGTAAAGCAACACTTAATGAGATTAAAGGATTACCTGCGGAACTTCAACAGCTGACATAGAAAAAACATGAAGACAGAAGATCTTGGAGCCGTTGTAACCCACAACAAAGCCTTGAAGTTTTTGCTGATGGACAGGGAAATTACTGGCTTTGATATTGAGGTAACCCCCTCCAGAAAAGCAAAGCATATCCTCACACTGTGTGTTCCAAGCCACACTATTAGCATTGGGTTCCTAATGAGCAAAATAATTGATGATTACAATAGATGCAATCACATCTTCTTTCCTAAGAAATACGCATCCTTCAGCTAGAATGTCTGACCTATTATAGCCTGGGTGCGTACACACACACACACACACTTGGTATTTATGTTTGTAATATTCTAAAGCCTAGTATATTCCTAGACAGATTTACAGGGCCATAACTTTACATTTTAATAAATAGCTGTAATTGTTTTGTATTTACTAGTGATCTATACTATCAAACTGTAGAAGATAATATAAAATTCCATAATGATATGCTGCTGGTTAGCTAGCACATTTAATTAATCATTTTTCTCCCCGTTAAGAAAAGAAAGTTACAGACCCCTTCTTTGTAACACTGCATACTTTCTATCCAGTGTTCTCTGAAAATGTTTCATCAACATTAACGAGCGAACCCTTACAGCAACTGCTAAACTGCCAACGAAGAGAGAATTATCATTATTCATTTTATAGTCTGGGAATACACAACAAACAAAGAAGGATAGGCTTTAATTCTGTTCATACCAATGATAAAGCCAAAATGCTCATTAACTGTAACGCTTCAAAGGGAAGCAGGACAGAGCTCTAAATTAAACTGAAAAGGTCACATGTTTAAACGCTCTTTATTCAACAGTTGCTCACATATATCTCCTTGTCTACCATCTCTCTAAGGGTAGTTTCGATAGAGAAATAGATCACAGTTAAATCCTACAAAACGTGATTAATGGCTTAAATGACAGTTACATACATTTCTGCACAGCAACACTTTTGGTATGTTCTGTGCTCCTAAGCACTTCCTGCCCCGCCTCCCCTTTTTTCTTTTAAGACATGGAATTTTACCTGAAACAACAACTCTTTGGTATGAATATCATATACTAGGCAGGTATCGTTTTCATCAACCACTGCCAGCTTGTTTCGAGATGCACTCATATCCAGACAGCGCACAGCCGTGGATTGCTTCAACAGGACGATTGCGAAGACGTTATCAACAAATATCTTCAGAATCTAGACATATTTGAAACCAAAGTCAGTCCATCCATTTTTGTTCCTAAAACTAGAAATAGCAGAGCAAGTACAAACTTTAATGCTGTTTAAAGCATCCAACGGCAACTTTTTTCAGAGGTAAACTCTGCATTTAAATTAAGGCAATGCTTTCAGTTTGAGGTATCTTGAAAAGACTTGTTTCCACAGTGTAATCTAGGTTGCAAGCCTATACAAATAAAACATATGCTATACAGCCTCGATTTTTTAATGCTCCACCAGTTAAACAATTACATTAATATAATACTACAGGAATATATAGCATAGATACAGAAGACACAAAGGATCTATTTGTGTTCTCTGTATCAGTACCTCGGGGCTCCAGTTTGAAATATTCAGCTGCTAACTGGCTTGTGAAATAAACAGCAATTTCAGACACACACACGCACCCCTAAGCCCCACTAAGAACAAACATTCTCTCAGTATGAATTTTACAGCCAGAGAATGTGAAAGATACCAATAATTAGGTTTTAATCACAAGATGAGACTGTCACAAGTTCTAGGTTGTAAAAGAGCACACTGCTCCTAAAGTGTACCCCTAAGACAATAAACCAGATTTTATTTGCAGTGAAAAGACACATACCAAACATTGTGTGTTACCTGACCATTCTTTAGACCGACTAAGAGGCCTTCTCTTCCTGGAGGTCCTCCAATTACTTTAATATAGCGAATAAGAGATTCCATTAGCCATTCTCGTTCTTTAATGCCACTAAAGGAGAGGCACTGTAATCTTTTCTCCTAAAGACACAATAACATACAAAATACTGTATGGAAGAAGTAAAGATAAAACCACTGTGTCTTTTGTGCTATGTTCATACCTCCCCTAGCATGTGTGCCTACTTTTACGCGTAAAAATCATAAAGTCAAACAGTCAATTTAACAGGGTGAGTTCTTTAAGTTTTTCCGATGCTATGAACAAACACAAAAAAACCAACCCCACCTTCTTCTAGTAGTTCACCCCCACCCAAAAGTTCCCCTGGATTATGTGCTAATTTATCAAATTCACTACAGAGATTGTTTCACTGAAACAGAGCCACCTGTGGCATGCCGCAGCTATTGCTCAGAAGTACGTCAGTGTTGCACATTACAACCGCACTAACACGGTACAATCTTTTCCTACCGGCTATTTGGACAGCTATCTTAAAGTCTGAACGCACCCCAAGAATACTCTAGATTTTAAGGCACATACCTGGCATAAAATAATGTGATCTGAACATACAACCAGCAAGTTGCATTCAAATTTTTTTACTATCTTTTCCTTCACCCGATAATACATATCTGAAGAATCATCTGAGTACAACTCGTAAATCAAGATTTTCTCTGGCATTTGGATTGCTAATCTGTTTTTGTAGATTGCAATTTTCTTTACAAGCTCTCTGCCTTTTATTCTAACTAGAGAGAAAAAACACAAAAACAATACAGTATAGGATGAGATGAAAATAACGGATCCAGAAATCAGAAAACTTACTAATACATTCAAATTGAATCTTTCTAGAGCACCTCTAAAATTAAAAGCAGATTCCTGCTCAGATATGTTTGTTGTTCTGCTTCTATGTAATCTTCTATCCCCGACACAATTTATCACCCTCTATTATTTGTCAACAGCACATTCTGGAGCAATACTTTGATTCTTTGCCATAAAAGCCAGTGGGTACGAAGAAACAAAATCAGCACAAACCCTTGAGGCTGCCAGTAAGGAAAAAAAAAAAAAAAGAAAAAGCTAAATATGATGTGCGGTATTTTTATCTCATTCGCAGAGATTAAAACCTTATCTTAAAAGCCTCCGCCCCTCCCAATGTCCTTTCAAATCCCCACATCTTTCATTAAGCTTGTCAGCGCTGATCCTCCAGAATCCAAGTTTGCACTCTCACTCTGCAAACAGTATTCCTCAGTTTTACTGTTAAAGCGACAACAATCCGTCTGGTACATGCAGCATACATTCCAAGTGTTCTGATGGATATTAATTAAAAAAAAACAACCCAAAACAAAACAGAATGAGAGTCAAGCTTTGGGCTGACTGCAAATGTGAAATTACCTTTTTGTTCAGTGATGAGATGTTGGACAATAACATCAGTCATGCTGTCTCTGTAAGCATAGCGATCTTTATAAAGGCCATGAACAGTGCTGAAGATCAACTGATAGAAGGATATTGTTCCATCTTGGCATCCTACTGCCTGAACACAAGAAGAAAATAATTTTAGTGAATTGGTACATGTAGGTGAGACCTGGCAAAGTGTGTAGTATTCACATGAAGATTATGTTCCTTTTCCTGCATAATGTATAGATTGATACCAATTACAGCCTACGTGTGCTTAAACAGTGGTAAAAGTGCAATGCAAAATGAGGACTGATCTCATCATAGACCATAGAGACCACCACGTTGGGTGGGTGGTATCTGGTTTGGTTTTATTTTATTGTTGATTTTTTGGTTGGTTTTTTTTGGGGTGTGTGTTTGTTTTAAAATTTGCTCTGTATCTCTTCACGTTTGTATGATAATAGTGTGCAGCATACATGGCTACCAGTTGCCTTGTAGGCATTTTCCACAAGGTGCAATGCTAGAAACTCAAACAGATCTGAACATTTTCTTCAATCGTGGAATTAGATTTGGTAAACCAAGAAGTTATTAGCTGCCATTTTTTCTTCTTTTCCCCACTTTTTTTTTTAAAATCAAAATGCAGCAAATGCCTTACCATCTGAAAATAGGTGTTACGCTCATTTACAGTCTTCTTGCAGCCCAAGTTTTACTTCTGCAGGATATTTTTAATTTTGGTGTTAGTTCTAGGACCTCACTAGACACTGTTCAGGTTCTGCTGCCTCAGTAAGAATCTCTAGATTAAGCAACTGAGTTTGAAATTTATAGTCTTATCTTATATGACAAATGGTCTGTGAAAATGTCAGAAAATGTTCCTACTCACCACATAGTTGGAGTCTGGTTTAACTTTGCATGTCCACACCCAACTGCTTTGCTCTCCTATGGTACCAAGACGTACACCATCCTTCGTGAAGAGGGAAACTTGTTTATCTGAACCTCCCAGTAAAATATACTCTCCTTTAGTAAAATAGCTAACACAGCAAGGATCAAAATTGAGCATTCTGTCCTTCCCAATCTACAAGGGAAAATAAACAAAAAATTAAAAAAATCAAAAACATTAACTAAAGGATCATTTCATATTTTCCCAAGGCAACAACTGCTGTCACTGATACCATTCTTCTCATCTCTCTGGCCATGCACAACTTTTCAATGCTCCAGAATCACTGGCTAAATTAAGATTCCCAAAGGCAGTTCGACAATACATCCAAGAATCCCTACAGTCCCAAACCAGTCCACCCAGAATGCAAGCAATTCACAAAACCCCCTTTAACTGGTTGAAAAAAATACAAAGATGTCCTCTACAGACCAGTAAACCATATCACAAAAGTCATCAAAGTTGTAAGGGCTTTAATACAAGAATTGTATTAATTTATTGACAGCTGAGTTGCCATGGGAGAAACAAGAGTGGAAGAAAAAGATGGTTTAAAAAAAAAAAAAGCACTCATAAAAGGCTGTGAAAACAGAAAACATTTAATGTAGCTAATAAAGCACTAGTATACAAACACTTTGAATACAGGACACAAAACAGAATCAGAAATGCCCTGCCACTCTTCAGTGCACTTTCTAAAACATACCTGTTTGCCACTAAGCTGGTAAAAGGAAAGCTTCTGACCCCAGTCTGCCACAGCTAAAATATCATTGCGTTCATCTCTAACAAAAAAACACATAAAATAATCTCATAGGAATTCTACAGAGATTTATTGATAAATTTCTAAGAGCAACAGAACCAAGTAATAGGATAGCAGAATACACTTCACATTACTCTTTAAGAAAAAAAAACCACAAACTGAACGGACAGCAGATAATATTTTGCCATGTAAAACTGAGGAAGACAGCTTGGGGACACAGAAGAAAAGTCAGTCTCCTTTACAGGAATAACTGCAAAGGTTGGAGCTTCACTATATAAGCAGCAGGTACAGTGAAGCTAATGGTCCCTTAAACAGATGAAGCCCCTGGGCCCAGTTTCTGCTCTTAGCTACAGTAGTACAAAGTCACTCTACCATCAAAGTCAGTACAGCTGAGCAAGAGTGAACGACAATTATCCATGTAAGGCGGGGGGTCGGGGGGGAAATAATAAAAAAAATTGTTCGTCTGAGACCAGCAGCAGAGCAAGGAAAGGCTTCAGGTCTCAAATTTGTTAACTTTGGTACTCTGACATGATCTGTTCAGCTTGCAGCAAAACACGAGAGTTACCTTCTCCACAGCTTCTTGCCTAGGAAAGGAGATGGTAATCTGAACATTTCTGTTGCAATCAATGCCTCTAACCATAAACTGAGCAAAAAGGAAACAGACAAAAAACCTAATGAAAAGCTAACTGTTTAGTAAGCACCATGCCTTTGCTCAACACATGATGCATGCACCTGTGGGGAAAAGCAACATGCTATCACATACTTAAGAACTATCTCATAATTAATTCTGCTAGTGTGTGTCCATTAAGACCATACAGACAGCTGCTCATCTAGAATTTCCTAATTTTTGAATGTCTGATTTTGTACCCTGCATAATACTCTGCATTTGGTCCTTTTTGTACATTACTGTCCTAGATAATATAGATATAATTATGTTCCTTTGACGTTTCACTCACAACTTGAAATCTTCTTCCTCAGGGTCTTCTCCTGCTGCCTGACTACGCTTCCTACTGACAGGCCTGGACTGCAGTACTGGTATCTCATCTAAACTGCTGTGAACCGACTCCTCTTCTTCATTTGCTCTACTCCAAAAATTCTCCCACCTACTGCAATAGCAATTGTTTATTCACGTATTTGAGACAATATTCCCTCTGAGTTGAAGTGAAAAAACAGCTTCCCTCTCTCTCCTCCAATCCAAACACAACTTCCCGACCCAACCCAAAAACAACACAAAAGAAAAAAATAAATGTTTCTTTAGATCTACGTGGAACTTGTTCCCAGTTTCTCCATTCAATTAAAGACTGGCAGCAAGCCAAAACCCCAATAGATAATCACTTTAAAAAAGGTAACGTACTTGGCATTAATCTGTTTCAGCAGGGATGAAAGTCAAGCCTTTCTGCAACCAATAAGCCAAGGATTATCTATTCAACATGAAAAAAGGAAAGATGAAATTATTTACCTGGATGGATTCCAGCAAATTGACCATATTGGAGATGAAGCACCCCCTGGACGCTCTATTTTTACTTTCTCGTCGCCATTTTTATTCCTTATGCTGACAATGCCGTTGAACATCCCCAGAGCAAGGTACTGGCCATCATTTGTCCAGCTGATAAAACACACACATACTGAAGAGCAAACTACTAAAAACAAGCAGCAGGAAGGTAGGATGGTACAGTATACTCAAATAGGGATGAGAGATTGAAATATACTTCTAAGAGGGAGTTCTGGGAGGTAGCCAATAATCCTACAGTTTGTTTATGCATCTAAATCCACATTTATGGCAACAGCATGCACTACAGCAAGAACATTTTATTATATACACAGAAATAAAAAAAAAAATGTAGAAATAAAAAAAATTAAAGCTATCATCTGCTTGCAATACTTCTAACATGTGCTAAGTAACAGATACACTTTTGGGATGACAGTATTGGCAGTAGACCAGGCTGTTTTTAAAAGCCACATTTAGAACACTGATCAGATAAAACTGCACGGTGCTGGGGCAGAGGAGACCTAGTTTCTATTCTTGTCTCTGCTGTAGTGCAATGGATGACTTTACACAAATTAATGTACCCTTGGTTCAGGTTCCCCATAGTGGCAATATCTCCTTCTACTTAAAAAAAAAAAACCAAAAAAACCAACAACACAGGAGATGAACAGCTCTACAAACAAAAATAGAATTATTTTTCCTCTAACTTCATTTTATTGTTATTGCACAAGATGGCTAAACAGAAGGAGAGAAGTGAAGACACTTGCTCAAGACCAGAACACCTCTCTGATACTTTCAGAAGAATTCAGTTATAAACAGCACCAAAGAAAAACCAAACCCCTTTGCTATTAAAAAAAAAAATAATAAAAGCTCTCTCTGAGAAGAATACACAAGAAAGAACAAATTGTCTGATAAATATGAGTCATATTCCTACTGGAGCATTATAAATGCTACTCGGGTATTTTAATAATGAGAACGGCAAAGCAGCAGAAGCACACAGGGGTACTGAACAGCAGGGCAGGGAAGCCTCTCTCATACTGCTAGGTGCTGTCTCCACGTACGTTGAACTATTTTGCTTCAACTTTTTTTCTTTAAGCTTGCATATTATTTTGAATTGTTTGTATTGAAACTAGCTTAAATGACACAGGTAATCCTTAAAACTTACCTACAGCAAGTAATCTTACTGCTAGTTTTATGCTTAGAGACTGACTTCTGTTCAGGAGACCACAAGCCTTGATTAAAACAAAAAGAAAGCCAAAGTAAATTGCAAGTAAGTGTTTACCGGTGTTCAGATTAGAAACTAACATTGTCAGAAAACTCAGTTGGGACTTCAGAGGGATCAAAGTCTCAGCCAGTGCTAGAAGGACATTTAAATACATATTATTTATCAGTAAACAGGAAAAAAAAAATCCATCATAACAACACAGAGGGTGTCTCTGCAAAAAATCATAGTAACAAAGTAGTACATTTTACCCTGTGGCACCTCACTGCATAGTCCTTTCCAACTGAGTTTAAGCAATTTAAATAAGCATCTAATGTTTCTTAACTTTAGGTAGCTTTGTATCTCATCTTTTCTGCATATGAAGAACTGGAGCTATCTGTGGTTAGCTCAGCTACATAATAGAGTTTACTGGCTTAATGGAAAAGTTAGAGGAAGAAGACATACCAAAATCACTGGAAGAACAGGATGCCAACTGATGAGTAAGAGGATTGTATGAAACGCACTGTATAGAGTCATTATGCCTAGAATGAAGTTACAATCATATTTCAGTAAATCATTCTTAAATGCTCCCTTTTCTGGCTTTCAGCAAGATAGCTGAAAGGTCTAGCAGATGCCAGAAATAATTCGATCAGTTTATATCACATCAAATTAATCTGCAGTTAATGTAAACTAAATCAGTAATAAACCTTAAAAAATTGTCTCCAAGTGGCAGGATTCACTGTATTTCATCAAGATTAGCTAAAAATGTACATAGATGATGGTTTGCAAAATATGATTAAAGGTTATATCCAACTTCTAAAACAAGTATGCCTGTGTACATTCCTAGTAGTACGCTAGCTTGTGCGTACTAACTAGTAATAAATGTGCACACACGTTCAGAAAGAGAATTTGAAGATACTGCTTAAGAGGTATAACAAAAACAAAGCCAGAAGAAATACGGAAATATACTGAAAATACCAAACCTTATCTTTAATTTGGTCTTTGAACCAGAGTTATATTAATTTTGTTTATTATACAAGATCAGAGTCATAGTCCGTTTCATTTTATTTATATTTACACAGTTTCCCCAGTTCTCTGACAGCCCTCTAAATTCAGAGATTTATCTAGACTTCCCACCGTCTTTATGCCTTTAATTGCTTTCCTGCCTCATTCAGATACTTCAACTGTTCTTTTCCTCTTCCCTCTCCTATTACCCCCAGCATTTTCTCTGACCTTAGTCAGCCTTTTTCCAAATCTAACGGCACATACTCTTTGACAGCAGAAGTGCATAATCAAAGTCCATTTTTGAGAGGCACAGAATTGAAAGGCATCACTTACGTGTATTTCAGAATTCCTTCTAACTTTGAAGTCCAAATTATCACACTTTTATCAGCTGAACCAGATGCGAAACGTTTGCCTAGGAATTAAATATTATTTAAATCCCACACATACAAGAATCACTTTCACTCCAAATACTCGATCAAAGAGAGAGCAAGAAGTTCTTGAACTTGACAAGGCTCAAGTAATAAAGGGCCTAACGCTGCAAGCCTTTTGATGTGACTGTGCTTCTCCAACCACGTGAAACTCCAATGACTTTGTTACTCCCACAGAGCACGCCTCATTAAAGCCCAGCCATGCAAGCAAGTAGCCAGTCACGGGTTGGGGCTTTACATTAATGACGGCAAGGGAAAAGTGGTACGTTTTCACAGGTATCACCTATAACTTAAACAGTAAGTCCCCACAGAATGAGACTCAGACACAATGAAAGACTTGGAAGCAGAATAAGGTCTGTACTGAGCATGGTAACGTGTGAAGGATCAGAAGATCGGGAAGCTTTGGGACAGAGGAACTATGGGAATAAAAATCAGAGGCAGGTGCAGTTCTAGAGACCTATGGGGTAAGCCTTCTCTTCACATTACTCCACAAATATAAACTTAGCCAGCATTGAAGTAGAAGGGAAAGGGAAGTGGGGACTACATTTCTTGAATGAACAGGTAGCCCTACATGTAAAAATAGAGTACTTCTGCATGTAGCATTCGTACGGCAGCTCAAACTCTCCATTAAAAACCAAACAAACCAAACACCACTCACACACATGTTCAAAATACTATTACTGAAACAACCCTGATTTCTCTATTTTTTCAATTGGCAATGAAAAATGGGAGATGCGCACTTTAGAAACCAGACTAACAAAGCCCCCCAAAATTATATTTACCATCTTTAGCATAAGCCACACAGTACACAGTGTCCTTATGTCCTTTCAAAGGCTGAATTAAGGTTCCATCAGAAGTATCATATACCTATTTAAACAGGGAAATAAAATAAAAAAAATACAAACACAAGCATACAAACAAAAAAAATATACATAAAAAAGTCTTCCAGTGAGGACTAGGATATAAAATTACTGAAGGCCAACAAGATTATACACTTTCTTTTGTGTTTGCTTTTTTGCATAGCACACAGTCCATGCAAGATAAAACATTTTAAAATGTAGAAGCAGCTTTCCTTAACGTAATACTTCTCAGAATGAAAGAGGACTCAGTATCAGAAAGTTACATGCACAAAAGAAATTTCCAAACAGCTCATTTGGCCAGCTTGTTTTACTTCTTTCCCCACATTAGATGTTTAAATGTAGTAAGTTACTGGAAAGGACTATCACTAAATATACCATTCTGGGAGCACTGGGAATAATAAAGCTGCTGTCCTGCAGATCTGAACTACATCTCTGTAACCGTGCCACCCATCCATGCTCTCACCCCCGCAGTTTCTACACCTGCCCCATCCGAAAGCTTTGCAGGAACCGTGAGAAGCGTGGTCCTGAGCTGCTCTTATTGCTGGGTTAGCAGCAGGCAAGTGGACCCAGGGAATCACAAAAAAAGCTCTAGTTGAAGCTTTTCACCGAGTAGGGACATCAGTTTGAGTTTCTTTTCCCTTTTCACTGAGATTTCCATAAGACTTGTAATAATGCAGTATTTGTATACTATGCCATTGTCCTAAGTTTGGATGCAGGTTAATGGATTTCAAACCACTGGCTGAGGTGAGAGAGGATGAGATGATGCAAGTAAATTAAATCTCATTACTTTTGGAAATATAGCTTAAAACTTGTTAAGAAACATTAAAAAGCTTCAAAACACTTTACAGTTAGAACACATTAATATATATAGATAGATATGAGGCTGGACTAGTAGAGATAAGAGGATTTTTGATAGGTTATATTCATAAGCTAATGTGAAAGAATCATATTCATACAGCTGTAACTGCAAGAGGAGAAATAAGTTTCCCTACCAGCAGTCTATTTCCAGCAGCAATTATCAATTGAGTCCCATCCGGTTTGAATGCAAGATCATAAATACTAAAGAAAACAAAACAAAACAACCCCCCCCAAGAAACCCCCACATTAGTAGGCAAAAAATATATTGTCTTTAACATCAAAGATGCCACATACCAAAAATTGTTAATTGCATACTGGAGAGTATATCTGATTCCTGAGAAAACTGCCCAAAGAAGAACCCTCTGTGACCGCCTGCCCGCACCGGGGGATAAGCCCAAGGACCGGCCACCAGCCACGCTACAGGCCTGGGCACACGGGGATGGGCGGGCTGGAAGGAGCCAGCAGCGGTACCCCTGTGCACAAATACGGACGCAGGCTGCTGGCCTTTGGCTAAACGTAAAGGGGGGAAAAAACCCCATGAAGTCTCTGCGTTATTGAACCACCAGTATGAACCCCGAGGCCGCAGGAACCACAGCAGCCCAGCCGCTCCTGCCCGCGGCGGGCCTGCCAAGGGGAAGGAGAGCCCTGGCCCAGCGTCTCTGGAGCCCGTCTGCCGCGCGGCGATGCCGAGACAGAGCCGAGTCGGACCGGTGCCGGCGAGCCCCCCGAGCCCTGCTCAGCCCCGCTCCCCGGGCTGCGCCATGGCCAGGCCGCGGCCAGCCTGCCCCCGGCCCGCAGCCCCCCCGCAGCTCCTCACGGGCCGTGCCCCGATCGCTGCGGAGTGGGCCGGAGGGGCCCAGCTCTCCCCCAGGGCCGCTCACCACTGCTCGGCCTTGTCGCGCCAGGTGAGGGCGGCCCGCATCCCCGGGACGGGACGGCACCGCCACCCCTCAGGGCCCCGCCGCGCGCGCTTGTTTACACCCGCCCCGCCGGCGCCACGGGCAACGCGCACGCGCCCGGGGACCCGCGGGTCCCCCGGCCCGGCAGGGGGCGCCCGCCAGCGGCGCCTCACGTGACCCGGGCGCCCGAGATGGCGGCGCCGGGCGGCGGGGAGGCGGCGGCCGGGATGGCGGCGGCCGAGTGGGGCCAGGGCGGCGGTGGCGGCGGGCCGGGCCGCAGGGCGGGGAGGAGTGGCGGGTGCGTCCTCAGGTGAGGCCGGGGCGCATCCGAGCCGCCGCCCGCCGATGGCGAGGCGCGCTGCTGTGCCCTGTCGGTAGCACCGGCGCCTACACGGGGCTCACGGGAGGGGCAGCACCGCGGCGGGTATCTGTGAGCTCTGTGTGTGACCCTGCGCTGGGCCGGTCACAGAAGCTGGGCTAGACATCGCTTGGCGGCTGGCTCTGACGTGTGTTCTGCTTTTTTTAAAATACTAGAATAGTTTTTTTAAGTGAAGAACGAGGAATGCTCCGTTATAGCCCCTTCCAGTCCCTAAAGGGGCTCCAGGAAAGCTGGGGAGGGACTCTGGATCAGGGAGGGGAGCCATGGGACGAGGGGGAACGGTTTTACACTGGAAGAGGGGAGATTTAGATGAGATCTGAGGCAGAAATTCTCTGCTGTGAGGGTGGTGAGCCCCTGGCCCAGGTTGCCCAGAGAAGCTGTGGCTGCCCCATCCCTGGAGGGGTTCAAGGCCAGGTTGGACGGGGCTTGGAGCAGCCTGGTCTGGTGGGAGGTGTCCCTGCCCGGAGCAGGGGGTGGCACTGGGTGGGCTTTAAGGTCCCTTCCCACCCAAACCATTCTGTGATTCTACACTATGAAGAATTCCTCACTAATTTACTCTTCTTTCATACCTCAGTCCTGAAGGAAGTAAGAGAAGATCGAAAAGTGCATGTGTGGAGTATTTTCGGAAAACTGGGAAGATGATGCTAAAAGCAGATTTTGATGTCCCAGCTCGTTGCCAGAGGAGTACCCGTTCGAGGGTGAAAAGATGCAGTACAAAAGCGAGAACTGTTTCAGAGAATGAAGATTGTCACAGTCAAGTGCAAGGCCTCAGTATGCAAAATGGTGAAGAGGACAGAATTCAAAACATTCAGACTGGAAATGAACACCTGGAAGACATTACACCCACTCTGGAAAGCAAAGATTTGATCATGAAAGGCATAAACCCGGAGGACTGTTTGAAAACCAGGAAAAAGGGGGCAGGTGGGAAGGGTGCTCAGAATAAGAAAACTGGAAAGAGCTCAGAAAAGAGGAATCGAGACAGTACCCAAAACAAAAGACAGAGAAGAGCGTGTAACAAACAGGAAACTGAGGGCATTCAAAACAAGAAATTCTGTGGACAGAGAGACGTGTGTGTCGCTGATAGTCGGGGTGTAGCTGATCAGAATGCAGACCCTGTGGGCCTGGGAAGAACTCTGTTAAGGGTTTCCAGGTTGCGGTCAGGCACAGAGCTGAGGTCAGCGGCAGCTCGCTCACAAAGGCAGCTGGAGAGCAGAGCAGGGGGGAAGTGTGTGGAGACAAGTTCTGATGATGCGTCTTCTGCAAAATCTGAGGAGAAAACCAATGGATTGAAAGTAGGGAAAGAGGTGGATCAAGGGAATTCAGGTAACCATGATTTTAAATCTGACACTGAAATGGATGCTAACGTCCTGCAGCTGTGTGACAAGAAAAGCTTCACAGCAGTTAAAATGCCACCAGGTATTTGTGTGGTTTTGAGCAGAACAGCATCCTAATGTTCTGCTGGGGGTTCTGCTAACTATATGAGCAAAGTATTCCCTTTCAGATCAAGCTGCTTTGACATCTGAATCTGTCTCGTTTCTTTATCCAACAGCATTTAGCTTAATGCAGATTTATTCACAACTGGAACTTACTTCACTGATCTCTTTAGCTGTATGGTATAATATAATAATGTTCATTACCCTCTGTGCACTTACTCTCTTAATGTTGTTGCGTAGCTGGTCAGTTTGATTCATAAAAAAAAGGCCAGTTTTACCTTGTTTCATGTGCTAGAATCGCTTTCCTCGGACTGTGACAAGGTAGCGGTTTATCTTCCAAAGATTTTTCATAGAGTTGAAATACAGAGGACTACTGGAGTGAATCTAAAGCACATTTATGTTCTGTACACCTACAAGAAATCCTTGCATTTCTATCACAACATAAAGGGAAATGGTGTATGAAATGAGACAGCAAAATACTTGGGGTTTTTTTCTTTTTAATGCTGAAGTATTATTTCTTTACAGAAGAGTCTATCCCACAAACACAAGTGGATAGGAGGAAAACGAGTCCATATTTTTCAAGTAAATACAGTAAAGAAGGTATAATATTCTCTAGGAAAATAAATCATTTTTTACGGGGGGGAGGAATAGGATGGGTCAAGATCACATGTTGTTATGGAAAATCTTCTTCAGTTTTAGGCTGGCCTTGCTTAGGTGGCATCGGAGAGCTCGGCTTACTGCACCAGTGCTGATCTTGTCCCTTTTTAAACCTCAGTGGTTTGTACCTTGCAAGCAACCATTAAGGCTGGTATCAAACGCCAGCATCTGCGAGGTGATGGGGTGAATGGGCTTTGGAGAGGTTCTCTTCAGACCGCTGAGGTGTGTCCCCCTGTGCCCTGTGGCTGCTGCTCCGCACTAAGGAGCATGGTGTTAGCTGGGGAGGGCCCCTCTCCTCAGAAAATACACGTAACATGGGGAGGGACGCAGGCAGCCTCGGCTCTTCCTGCAGCCTGTGCCAGGGGACGTGTACTCCTCTGCAGCTCTGTAAAACTAATGTGTGAATTGCCATCGCTCCAGCCACATACAGTGCCCCCACAAAGATAAATCTGCTTCAAAAGGTCTTCATTTTTAAAAATTATTTTCCGTTAAATAGGTAAATCCATCCTTTACTGCCCAGTAAATTTTCCTGTGTTGCCTCTGTGTCCAGCTCCCAGCCCACCCAGAAGGAAGGCCTTCAGAAAATGGACTCCACCACGTTCTCCTTTTAATCTGGTCCAAGAAACACTTTTCCATGATCCGTGGAAACTTCTTATTGCAACCATATTTCTCAATAAAACTTCAGGTAAATAGAGAAATACAATTTCATGTTGTGTAAATGTTGGGGTGGTGTTATAGGATCAGAACAGCTGTCATTTTCTAAATGGCATTAATGAAAGAGTAAATGTATATTAACTTGTGTCAGTGTACAACAAAAAGTCTTTAATTTGTAACTCTTGCCTTTGAAAAAGCTCCCTTCAAAAAGCGTAGCTAGATCATCAGAAAAGAGAATTGCCTGCACGGTCTTCTGTTTATGATGATTTCTTTCACTAGGTAAAATGGCAATTCCTGTGCTCTGGGAGTTCCTTAAGAAGTATCCTTCTCCTGAAATAACCAGGACTGCAGACTGGAAAGAAATGTCAGAGCTGCTCAGACCTCTTGGCCTCTACGAACTCAGAGCAAAAACGATCATCAGGTTCTCAGGTAGGTTTTCCTGAGCGTGTCTGTGGAAGGGTCTAAGTTACACTGGCGAAGCAAACAGCATTCTTTCCAAACTTTTCCTTCTGCTTGGCAAATACGAGTGGTGGTTTGTTTTATGCAGCTCTGGAATATGTTGGTCTTACATATGCAAAGATGCTGATCCTGTTGTCTTAACTGAGAATGAAATAACATACGTAGTGAGTTCTGCAAGAGACCTTTGTCCATGAGACTTCTTTTGAGTGTTAAAAGATACAACACCTGCAGGACTGATGTTGTGTTTTGCAGCACTATGATAAGGTGTCTCTGCCATGTTTTGTATCAGGTGACCTCCGGAAGGCCCTTCCGGCCAGAATTTTTCTATGATTCTGGTATTTTCTATATTTAGAATAAAAGTATTCCTCTGTGGGTTTTGAGGAGACAGATTTAATTAAAACTCACCCACAGTGATTTGCCTAGAAGGTGTTTAAGATGTATCTCGTAGGGGTTCATCGCCTGCTTTCACCAGGAAATAGCTAAACCTCCTGTTTTTCATGTACAATGTTCCAAAATGGAGGTGTGTTACAACAGCAGAGAATGGGGAGTTTGCGCAGAGTTGCTCTCTGCGTGCTGCAGGCAGTGACGTCCGTGCCTGTACATTGCAGATGAGTACCTGAGCAAGCGGTGGAAGTACCCCATCGAGCTGCACGGCATCGGCAAGTACGGGAACGACTCCTACAGGATCTTCTGCGTCAACGAATGGAAGGAGGTGGGTGCTGCGGCCGTGGCCGTGCTGCCAGGGCTTGGTCTGCAGTGCGCTGCCAGCCACGGGGCTCCATCCTCTGGCTTTGCTGGGCTTGTACCTGTGGACTTCCTTGGGTTAAAAAAAAAAGACAGCAATTTTTATATATTCAGTAGGTTGAATTCCCAGAATGTACCTTCTACAGGTCTGAACCTGTAAATGAAGACTTGTGTCACCTTGATTTATTTTTTTTCTCTGTAATTTCCACTTTCACTGTGTTCTTTTTCGTATTTCCTTGATGTGGGGGTGAGCTTCTCTTCCCTGCTCCGGTTAAGAACTGGTTCCCTGTTTCCTGACACCCAGGTCCTGGCATCTCTCCGGGATGGGTGTTTGTGGGGCCTTTGCCACGCCAGGGTCCTCTTGCTGGCTGCGAGGGGTAGTTGCATCTTGCTCTGTGGCGTGGGTCCCCCCTCGCCATTCGCGGGGAGGTGGGTGGCTTCAGGGCTGCCCGAGCCCCATGTTCCTCGGTGCGTGGGGGCCGTCCTGCCGCAGCATGGCGTTTTGCTGCTCCCTGCGAGGTATGGAGGGGCCCTGAGCTGGGAGGGGAGATACGTCAGAGCGGTAAGAGAAGGTATTTTAGTAAACGTTAAACATTTTTGCTATGTTTTAGGTGCAGCCGCAGGACCACAAGTTAAACGTGTACCACGCGTGGCTCTGGGAGAACCGGGAGAGGCTGAGCATCGACTGAGAGAAGCCATGAGCGCCGCTTCTCCCCGGACGGCTGTGTGCAGTGGGTGTCCCTGCTGCGTGGCTCTGATTGTCAGGTTCTTAATTTAAATATCCGTGCCATGGACTTGGCGTGGCTCATTGTAAATAAATGTTTAAAATATCTGTATTTTTTTAATAAACGTATGCCCACTTTTGTAGCCCAGAGCTCCTCGGGGTATTTCTCGTGTATAATAATGACAGTGTGGCGGTTTAACCCCAGCGGGAGATTAAAAAGCGAGGGGGAAAAAAGAAAAAAAAAAAAAAACAAAAACCAAACCAACCCACCTCATGGGTTGAGGTAAAGAAGTTTTTAGGCTGTTTCACAGGAGTAAACGCAGAAATGGGTCAAGCAGCAGTAAATTATCTCCTGGACAACGTTACGCCTTTATTCCCCGGGATCTGAAGAAGCAAACCGGCGAGTGGGCGAAGGCTGAGGTTGTGACGTCACCGGAGCGGCGGTACCGCCGCTCCGGTGACGTCACAACCTCAGCCTTCGCCCGCTCGCCGGCCAGGTCCTGGCAGCTTCGTAGCGCGGCGGCGCGCTACGAAGCTGCCAGGACCTCCCGCCTCTCCCATAAGCCCCCGCGCGGGGCCCGCCCCCTCCCTCTTCCGGCGGGGCCTAGTGGCGGACGGCGCCATCCAGCTGCCGGTGAGTCGCCGCCATCCGCCCCCATCCGCCGCCATCCTCCACTCGCTGCCGCTGGCCCGGCACGGCCGACACCCCCCTTCCCTCCGCCACCCGTTTTCCGCGGGCAGCCGGCACCCTGCGGGCCGCAGCCTCCATGGCGGCCTGTCAGGGGCTGTCGGGCCGCGCGCTCTTCCCCCCGCCCGTTTCGGGCCTTGTGAGGTTGAGCCGGAGCGTTTGAGGTAAAATCGGCGCTTTTGGTGTTGGTGCCGAGGGGGCTGTGCCGCCCGGTGGGGGGCTCTGACCGGCTGCGGCTCGGTGTGAGGCGAGGTCGGTTCGGATGGTTCGGGAGCCGGAGGGGGCCGGGGCTGTGGGAGGGAGAGCGGGTGGGGAACGCAAGGCCTGCGAGGGCGGCTATGGCCGCCGTCCGAGCAACGCCTGACCTCCCAGGATCGCATCTGGAGAGCTCTCGGTGCTCTTCCAGCTTCGGAGGCGGGAGGGAGATGACGGCAGATGAATACCCATTCCCTCGCTAGTCTCCGGCGTGGCCAGCGAGCGGAAGATAGTCTGCTACACGCGTGGTACGCGGGAGAACGCACCGCCTCTTGTCAGGGTTTCCCTCTCATACCGTTTCTGTTTCTCTCAGACGCCATGCCTGCCCTCAGACCGCTCGTGAAACCTAAAATCGTCAAGAAGAGGACCAAGAAGTTCATCCGCCATCAGTCTGATCGCTATGTCAAGATCAAGGTAAAAAGTCACTAGAAATTCATTAGAAAATGAATTTTGAGCGAGTCAGACATGGTTGCTTCTGGGGTGATGGTGAATTAAAGCACAAAGGGTCAGTTTTGAGACTCAACCACGCTGTAACAGCCTGGCACAGTGGATCTTCTTGGAGATTGGTTTTGATAGAGCTGTTACTGTGAGAGATTGGTTTTGATAGAGTTGTTACTGCGATGCAGGTGTTTTCAGACTGGTCTTGTTTCATAACTATTAAATATTTCCTGTATTTCTTTAGCGCAACTGGCGTAAACCAAGGGGTATTGATAACAGAGTCCGCCGGCGGTTCAAGGGTCAGATCCTGATGCCCAATATTGGTTATGGCAGCAACAAGAAGACAAAGCACATGCTGCCCACGGGGTTCAGAAAGTTCCTGGTCCACAACGTCAAAGAGCTGGAGGTGCTCATGATGAGCAACAAGTAAGTGAGGGGCCCATGTGCTCCCTGCCTTCTGTGGAGTTGGGGCTGTGTGCTGCCCGTCCCAAATGGCACAGGGTCGGATGACGAAAAGGCAGCGCAGCTGGGGAGAGACGAGGGAAGCTCTTGTTTTTAAGAGCATGAAGTTTGGTTTCTGTAGTGCTGCTCTGCTGCCAGAGGTGATCTGGCGGGAGGGCACGGAGGGTGTCCCGGGGCTGGCAAACTTGTACCTTTGGCAAAAATCTTACGTTATAGTGGTGGCAAACAGTGCTGCATCTACATCATTTTGATAAAATAGTGATCAGAACTGCGGCTTCGCATCTGTTCAGACGCAGGCCTGAATCTACTTGTAGCACTTTCTTTCACAACAAAGTAATAAGAGTAATAACTAACCCCATTAAAAGCTATCCCTTCCTGACTCTTCATTCACAAGAAGGCAGGCGGCAGAGTTGAGCTGTTCTGGAGGCGAGCCCCTGCTTCGGGCCAGAACAGGTTGGGCCTGGCACTGGGGATGGAAGGCGGGTGGTTCCGGCCGGCTCCGGAGTGCCTCGCCAGGGCTGAGCCAAGCCTGAGGCACAGTCTGTGTCCTACAGGTCCTACTGTGCGGAGATCGCGCACAACGTGTCTTCTAAGAACCGTAAGGTCATCGTGGAGAGAGCTGCTCAGCTCGCCATCAAGATCACCAATCCCAACGCCAGACTGCGCAGCGAGGAGAATGAATAAACTGGCTGCTACATCAGAGATGTATTTAATAAAGTGTAAAAACAAACTGTGGTGGATGTTTTGAATGGCCAAAGGGACAGAGTTTGGCTCAGTGCCCACGTGCAGGTGGAGTGGGTCCGGGGCTGCGGCATGAGCCTGGCTCTCCAGGGGAGGACTCACGGCAGCGCACTTGCTCGTGGTAGTGATTTGTGATGTCGCTGTGATAGCTAACGAAGGCGGGAGCACGCGCAGCTTCACAAGTACATTTTTATTTTTCATACCACTCAAACAGAAGGGATGTTCTTTCACACAGCACTATAAATATTTTTCACATCAACCACTCTGTCAAAAAAGGAAAAACGAAACGCTGAAAAAAATAACAGCTCCATGGCTACTGGAAGTGTGGCGTGGTGGCCTTGTTCTCTCCTTTGCTGTTACATCCTCTCTGTCTCTTAAGGCTTTTTCCCCTGTGCGAGGCAGGATTTGAACACAACAGTCACTATCAGGTAAGTTTTCAAATGACACAGGGTCAGCGTGGGCCGCTTGTGTGCTTGTACCTGTGGCTGGTGCCGTTCCCCTCTCACTTCTGTGGCACTAAAACCTGAGTACCAGCTTCCCCGCAGGCCTCTGCTGCTGTTCAGCGCTCAGTGCAGCTCCGTGCCTTTGGCGGGTGGCTCAGCACAGGCACAGTGGGAGGGGGAAAGGTAAGCCAGCGGCTAAAGCAGAGAAAAGTTTAGTGTAAGGTTTGATACTGAAATGCAATCAAATAACAATTCTCTATTTTGGAAGATGGCTGGTTGAGGTATTTTGCAGTGAAAACCATAAAAGTGGAAGTCAAGCAGGGTGGCCTGAAACAAAAACACTGAACGTGAACCGAGCCCTGGGTGGAAAGCTGGGCAGCCCAGGAACAAACGGCCCCCGCGCAGCCTCTGCAGCTCGGCTGATGCAACTCTCCCCTGTGAAACGGGGCCTATGGTTATGATGCTCGCCCCTGATTAAATACCCAACTTCTAATTTTTAGCCATGTTATTTAGTGAAACAATATAAATACATTCTTCAGGCAATCTGGGGTAGAAAGTGCACGTGCAGACATTTAAAAAAAAAGTTTTAAACTATTTTTCTTTCTACTGCAGTAAGGAAATATTTCAGGAAGCAGTTTCCATTTTTCATGGAACCACACTCGATTGCTATGTACGCCCCTTAAAAACTTGCTGAAAAGTCAGAATACTCGTAATCCAACCCCTCCCCTACACAAGGACGCGTTTCCCTTCTCACACATCTCGTCGGGAGGTGTCTGATGCAAGTGCAGCTGGAACCAGCCCTTTTCTGCTGTTGGCACCTGGTGACGTGCAAGTGGCTGTCGCAGTGGAGTCCAGCTCGGTGGCATCCTCCCCTGTCCCGTCTTGGCGTCTCGGCTGGGCGAGTGCATCGCGAGGGTGAGAAGGTGGGGCAGGAAAGGGGCAGATCTCGCTTAGCTCATGTCCATTGACTCTGAGGTGGGCAGGGATGCAGAATCTTTCTGAATGCTCTCAAAAAGTGACGCCATCTCAGGATTGGATCTGATCTGAGACGAAAACTCTGCCATTGCTGGACTTTTCTCTACTTCAGGGATGGTGAGGAGAGCAGCTACGGCTCTCATGGCAGATCGCTTCAGTTCATCCTGCTTCTCAAACTCCTGTTTCACAGAACCGGCTTTTACCTACAAATCCAAAGCACCATTTTTAGTTGGCATTCAGAAAAGACAGTAGAGGCACAGAGAGCCAGGCACGCCAGCAGAGATGGAGACAAGCAGATCACTTTCTCGCGGAGGAGTGTGGGGAGCAGGCTGCTCAGAAGCAGGGAGGGAGGAGGCTAACGGCCAGGTGGCTTTGTGGCGGGACCCCCCCCCAGTGCCTCACACTCTGCCTAATCTCACCTTGGTAGAGCAAGTTGCCCGGAGTGGCTCAATCAGTCGCTCGAGCCGCTGCAGCACGGCGCTGGGACAGAGCGTGGACAGCCGAGCCAACATTATGAAAGTCAGCATCTAGACACAGGAGGAACAATAAAACAGGCGTTGCTCCACTGCACCCTGCGATCCCCCAGGCTTCGAGCGCGCATCCGCTGCCGAAGCCCCTGTGCTCGCTCGCCCTGTGGGGTCCCGCTGTTCCCACACGGTGGCGTTTCTTTGCACTTGTGCAAGGGGTTTTCCCAAGAGCTTCGCTCCCGCTGGAAATGCAGCCGCTGGCAGCCCACGTACTGGAGCTGCCCAGCTGGGCACTGGTCCCAGGAGCGTGCGGTGCCCTGCTCCCGCATGTCTGTGAAGGGCTGACAGCCTTTAGAGAAATGCCAACGCTCAGCACGGGGATGGCGCCTTTGCTGTACCCACGTCTACGTGGGGCTAAATCAAATAATAGTATGAAAACAATGTAGTGCTTCCTATTAAGCCATGAGGCCATCAACAATGACAATGCTCAATTTTTTTTAAATATAGTGTCACTGGCCACACTGAGCAAGTGACAATTGTAAGTTTAAACACAGAAGGAACTTATTTTAGGCTTTGATAAATTTCCTGCAAAACCAGCTACATGAGGGTTGCATTTTCAAGGCCACCATGGTCAAACTAGAGCTAAACCATGTCAGATGAAAGGCTGCAGCAGCTGCAGAGAACAGGAAACACCACGGCAGGGGCACCCTGTGCTGTGGTGAGGCATCAGCTCAATTCAAGCCCAGACCCCAGAGAACGAATAACATCAGTGACATCACCACCCTCAGCAGTGAGAGCACGTCATTACCCGAATGTCATAGTGATCCTTCAGTCCGTCCTCCACGTGGTTCAGGTACTCGTAGATATCCAGTCGGTCAAGGCAGCTTTCCAGCAGCGTGTACATGCACTCAAAAGCAGCTTTCCTCACGTCAAGGCCATCATCCACTGTGTGCTTGAATGGCCCCATTTCTACCTTAAACAAGAGAAAAAACACAGCTGTCACCTAACAGCAGACAGGGTGACAGCTTCATCTCAGCTTCACACACAGAGTCGCTGCCGTATTGCACCCAAGCTGAAGTAATGACATACCTCCCGGATGAGTTCCCTCCTGACCTTCGTTTCGTTATACAGGCTGGGGAGAACTGCGTTTAGTAAATCTCGGATTAAAGAAGGCTTGTTGTGAGCAGCAGAATTAAACATGGCTAAAGCCACACGTCGAACATTCAGGTCTGGATCCTGAAGAGTTTTTAAGAAGTCACCTGTGGGATAAGAGCACAGTCAGTCTTGCTGCAGTGTTTTTTCAAGGAACCTGGTTATGAAAGCACCTATGGTAAAATAGGGGCACAGTCTAACAGAGACATTCAAGGTGCTTTCCCTCCCTTCATTTGGGATATAGTAAATGGAAGAAACATGATTTCTTGCATTTGGGCATAAAAACAAACCACATGATTCTAGCTACCTTATCATAAAGTCAAATCAGAAGCTTTGGTATTCAAGGACATTGGGTTTTGTTTGTTTCTTGCTTAGATCTCATCTGCTCCGACTTCTCTGCAACAGAAGGCCCAGTTTTATACAACCTGAGATGTAGCCTCCCTAGACATAAGACCCCTTTAATGTAGGTTATATTTTCCAAGATCGTTGTCATGAGATGCTTGAAACATAAGTTTAAACGCAGAAGGAACTTACGCTCCCTAAAAAACTGTCACCAATGGAGCACGCCCAAGAGAAGGGCATCAGAGCATTTAACAAGGACTCACGTGACAGCGATGCTCTTTAATCCCAAAAGCAGCAAAACACAGACAAAACCCAACTGGATTGGATGAGGTTCACATAGGTGTGAAAAACCCCTGAGCTGCTAAGGATGCCTAACATCTCAAGTTCCCAGCTCCCACTGCTGTTCGTACCAGCCTACCTATGCAGCCTTTCAGGAGAGCATCGATAGCCTGAGGCTGGTCTGCAATCGTGAATTTGACTGCAGTTACCACCGTGCTCCGGGCATGTGGGGAATCTGCCATGAAAATGGAAAGAAAAAACAGTGAAAGATCAAGAGAAAAAATCATTGCTGTAACTCTGTGGTACATATTCTGCTCTTGGTCACATTACAGATGCCTCGAAGAGACAAATGAACGGAGCATTTGTCTTAACAACCTCCTGTTTAAATCCTGCTCCCGCACAATCTCCATGTGCACTCCCTGTTCCTAACACGCTCCTGCCCTCCGTGCTAACCAGCGCTCCTCTCAGCCCCCTTGCAGAGATCCCCCTCGTCAGCAGCCTGGCTTTGCTCCCTGCCATACCCACCAGCAGTTTACAAGAGGACTTTCCAACAAAAGCAGGCATTTCCCCACTCTCAGCATCGCCCTTCCCATTACCTGAGGAGAGCTGTTTTTTCAGCCGGGGCAGCAGCTCAGAAGGATTCACCAAAGTCAGCTTCCCCAGGCATTCAGCCACCACATTGCGCGTCCCCTCCTCTGTGCACTCACAGTGCTTGAAAAGCAGAGCCCAAATATCCTCCACATAAGGTTTAAGGCCATCCGCCGGGGAGGAGCTGATGACCTCCTTTAGAGAGTGCAGCAGGAGGTACTGTCTCTTGGGCTGGCTTCCGATCTCTTTCAGCATGAAGGGAAGATACTCCTTAAGATTCCCAACACTGATGTTCCCCAATGCATAGGAAGCAGCGGATTTCACCTCTTCGCTGGGAGAAGTGAATGCTTCCAGGATGACGGTTTTGAGCTCTCTCTGAGCACTGAGGTTCGTGGTGCGCCCCATCTCTGCCAGTGAAAGGAAAGCCAGCACTTTAACAGTAGAGCTGGACTTGGGGTTTTTCACATCCTGAATAAACTGGTTCACTATGGCAGCGGCTTCCTTTGGGCAGGCTGAGGAAAGAGCTGCCACGCACTTTGCGACAGAGTAATATGCCTGTTTGTGTAACGTCACCGATGCCCCGGCTGAACCTGAGGAGTAAATAGGCGCAGTCAGCTGCTTCATCAGCTCCGAGTAACCCATAGTGGCCGTCTTGGTCAGAACCAGAGCCTGGAAGAAGTCTATGATGGCGTTCAGCGCCCCTCCTTGGAGCAAAGGTGAGTGGACAAGCTGAAAGATTTCAGCAAGAACTGAACCGCTGATCTTAGAGATGCAAGATGGATAAACCTTAGCTAACGTGGTAAGGAACACAATAGCCACCTGGGAAACATGCATGTCATTTTCAGTAATTAAAGCGGGGAGCTCCGTTAGGACAGACTCGATCATGGCAGGCTTGAGGCTGTCACTGTAGTTCTTCACCAGGATGTCCAGAGCGGTCAGAGTGCTCAGCTTCAAGGCACGTTGATTCTTTCTCAAGAAGGAAGCTAGAATGGGGAAGCCTTCCCCCAGAATGGGTCTCAAATCTATTTTAAGTGGAGAACTAGCAATTAAGGTTAATGCTTTGACTGTTGTCAATCTGGTGATTTCATTTTTGAGCCTCTCCAGAAATATCTTCAAGGTTGGCTGGAGATCAGTGCTTAAATGGTCTCCCAGATTGTAAATAATTTGTCCCATGCAGGAGATTGCACGCTCTTTCACCTCCTGGTCGATGTCAGCTGCCTTCAGTCGCTTCAGAGTACCAGGGAAAAGGTCCTTCACGTAGGGCTTGGCATCAAAAGTGCAAGATTTGTCCAAAGGCCTGATAACTTTCACAAGCTGCTGAGTAACCAGTAGAGCTTCTGCAGTGATCTTATAAAAGGGGTCTCCAATACAGGTCACGACAGGAGGTAACAGGCTTTTGATATGAGGATGAAACACCTCCGGCTGGTGGTTGCAAAGAAGAACATGAAGGAAAGACAGTGTATCGATCCTCATGTTGGAGGAGCTGTATTTATCGGCCAAGGAGAAAACAATACCTGTGCAGAAGAGACAAGAATGACTGCAGTCTTATTTCATCAAGTGTTTTTTACCAAACTTGATGGTAAAATCCTCCCCTCCAAAAACGGGCACAATTAGAATCCATTTTCTTCCTTTCCTCTTCCCCAGACAAAAGATACGTGCCATGGAAGAGAGCTACTCTCCTTGACGTCTTTCTGCTTTCCGTGAAGTGGCAACTCAGACATAACTGCTCTTTGTAGCGGTCCTGGATGGCTGGCTATTAAAAACTTAATGTGAAAAGTCATCCTGGGCTGAGACGAGAAGGGATGGTTAGTCAAGTGCAAGTAAGTATGATAAAATGGCATGAAATTAAGACTGGGAAAGCCTAGTCTCAACAACAGGCGCTCCAAGCAGCAGGAATGCCCCTTCCTGAGTTTTTCCATCATACTTCTGTGGGAAGTTTTTTAAGAAAAAAAGAAAAGAAGCAAGGGCTTTTATGTTTACCTAGTTGTCCAATTTCTGTTAGTATTGTCTGGAATGTAACTGGGGACCATTAAAGATGGACTGCCTTTGCAGAAAGGAGGTACTTCCAAGTCCAATTTCTGTGCCAGACATTTATGTTTCCGAGAAGACTTAATGAGAAGCACTGACAACAATACTGCTTGCCACCCCTGAAGTCACACCTGATTCTTGGTTTGAATGTTTTTTACCAATCTCTTAATTCAGAAGAAGGAGGTGCATGGATGAGGCCCAGAGACAATCACAGGAGACTGTTTTATATATTTCCTATAAAGTCACACCAAACGCAAAGGCAGGACCTTAGTATTATGAGCCTTTCGGCAGCGTGGGATGCTTCAGGAACCTACCGGCAGGAAAGCTCAGAGAAAAATGTGGCGGTGCAAATTAAATAATCAGTTAATACAAATAATTTTTAAAATGCCACTACATTTTGTAAAAGAAAATGTCACTCGTGTCTCAGCAGGCTAACAGCATAATTCCAGCTAGTTTCAAAGGCAGCTGGAACAGGCTCCCCACTAAAAGCACCTCTTTGAGGGACTGTGGAAATGAATTTGATGTTCTTATCCTGGCTTTCAGTGGCAGATGGAAGCCAGGATTGACCTGGGAGCTGTTTAGCACATCAACATGGAACAGAACTCGACGTGTATGTCCTGATGCTGGAATAAAACTGGAACATGCAGGCAAGCAGCACACATGTTAGGAATGGGTTGAGCCAACCCTGCTCCTTAACCCCAGACCACGGACAAGTTTACCAGGGACTAGTGCAGGAATGTGATCTGCCAGGCAGCCGGGAAGAACATTGGCCAGTTCTGTCAGGAGGCTGAAACAACCCTGTCTTGATTTGATGCTCTTTTCTTTGAGCTGCTTGTGCAAGGCCTTGACGATGTTGGGGACCTGCAGTTTGAAAAAGAAAAACAGAAAGAAACACATCAGTCGTGCCAGCTTCTAGGGCACAGAGCTTTGCTACCAGAGCAGCTTGCTCAGCTGAGCCAGAGGCACAACAGTACAGCAAGAGAACTAACCGTGGGACAGCAAGGAACAGTCCACCTGTTCACCAGAGAACAGACCTGGGATAGATTACAGGACAGTGCACGTGAAGAAAAGATACATGAACAGAAAAGTGGAAGGGGATGTTATTCTTTTCCCTATTCTACAGACTCCTAAGCAGCCCTTCCTGTAGTTGGTGATATCCCCTAACCCAGAAGCTTAAAGAAAGACAACAAAATGATCAGACCAGGACACGCTGATGAAACAGCTCAGAGTTTTATGATCCCTTCCTGGTCTGCTGGTTAAGGATCTAGCACCATCACCGTATTTAAACTTGGATGCCCTGACAGTGTTTCAGTGACATCAAAAAACAAATCACAAGGCTAAGGTGCAAGTTATTTAAATAAATATCTCATACATACAAGATGATTAATCATTTATGTAATTACATTTTGGCAGGGATTTTAACCCTCCTGCTTCAAGGACTCACTAGTCAGTAGTAGCACTGCCCAGAAAAAGCTGCTCTCATGGTCATGCTACTCTCTAACAACATGGTTATTTCCAGTGTTTCTTTTGACTTCTTCTAAAATGGCATGTGTGGACCACGGCGCTAGCAAGGATCCTGGGCAAGGCAGAGCCCTGATCAGCACGCGTGGCTCACTTATTCTGACTGTAACTACTCCAGCATATTTCTGAATTAAAGCAGTGCATCAGAAAATTGCTTCCACTATCGTTGGTCTGCTCAGCAGTGACGTGCTGACTGTGCGCACAACCACAGCAAGTACCCTGGAAGCCACTGGCTGTTTTCCCATAGTGGACTGAGTTGCATTCTCTCATCCGCCAAATGTCCAGATCCAAACCTTACTGAGCTTCCATGGCTTACTCTGTCACGCTTCTACCACGATGTATTCGACGAGTTTCCTGAGCAGCAGCTGGAGTAACCATCAGACAACAGACTGCCAGCTCACCCAAAGGCTAACCTGTCCCATACACAGCCTGCAAACAGGCGCCAGAGCTAGAAGAGGGGAGCAACGCAGGCGATAGCTCAGTGCTCCTGCACTGCCTCAGCACCCTCTCCCTGGGAATGGTGGGAGAGAAACAGCAAACGGTCACCCCTCAGGACTTGGTCCCCTCTGGTTGCTTCTTCAGCTAGCTATGCTCTCAAGCTTAACCACTAGGCATATTCATCGGTGGCATGGTATGTACTTCTCTTCATTGCTTTCTGATTTAATCCAGCCCGACATCATCTCACGCACCTGGTTCTGAAGCATTGTCAGGGGAATGTCATCTTTGCCAGAGGCATCTGAAGCATGCAGCCAGCTCTGGATGGGCAGCGTTTGCTTCAGCAAGGAGATATAAGCGCTGAAGATGTCAGCTTTGACATTCTCCTCCCTCTCTTTGAATCTGCTTATCAAGACCGGGGAAAGAGTTTTGTAGAAGTCCTGAAGGAGATCATGCCTGCTGCTGACGATGGCTTCCAGGCACTTTGCCGCAGACCTGCGGACCTTCCAGCTGATGTCATCGTCGTCACTGTACTCATCATCGCTTTCTGGAAAGAAAACAAGGGGCACCATTATGAGAAAAACAGAGCTAGAGGATCACTTTATCCCCAGAGCTTCCCTCTCCAGCTGCCCAGACAGATGCCAGTAACACACACACATCTGGGAACATGAAATTGTCCAGAATAGCCTGTCCCTACAGAGGTTGTTACCAGCCAATATGACCCAGGGCTGCCTTGTGTTGGATTATTCTGTTCCAAGTAACAGCTGATGGAGAATAAACCTTAACATTACTGCCCTTACTGGCCACTTCATCTCAGGCATCAAGGCTTTTGTTTCAAAGGCAGAACGAGGTTCCCAGATTTTAAAGCCAGAAATATGTAAATATCTGTCTTAGCAATTTCTGAATGGCACAAAACAGGGTAACAATTTACTATGTTATTGACAGAACACTTAACATATTCTCCAGGAAGCTGGCCAGGATCTTATGCCAATTAGTATGAAAGTAAACAAAAATTCCTTTCTTCAAGGGAACGTGTTCTAACTTTTGCTCTTAGCTGCCACAGTCAGGACCCCAGTAAAGGGCCATCTCTCTCACATAAGCCTAAGCCTTCTAGAGACAAACTACGAGGACAGAGAGGATTCTGTGTTACAGCTGCATTCAAACACTTGGTGTCACCACCTGAGGTTCGGACAAGCCAGAGAGCAGACAAGAGCAACAGCGTTCACGCCTCCCCTTGAAGAACAACCCTTGCATATGAAGTCAGCTGGCTGGAGCAGGGGTCCAAGGTCTGCCTGGCAGGCTGCAGGCAGCCCCGGTACCTTTGGGAGCACAACACACAGGATGGCAGAGTGGCTGCTCCTCAGGATTTCCAGGCGTTAGGCCTGGACACTTGCTGGATGTACTCTAAGAAACTCCTGCAATCAGCAGGCACAGGAAAAGCAGTGCTTCCTTGGTCTAGCTCTCCACTAAGCTAGTTCAGAGTTCAAGTTTCAGTGTTTTCATTTCTCCTAAGGCAGGCAGAGATCTGAGGACTTTGTCAGAAAGAAGTAAAACTAACAAACTCCGAATGACTGCTGCAACATCGCACATACAGCTATATTATCACCATTGGTAAATAAACCCGACCTATTTAAAAGTACTGAATGTCTCAAAGCAGATCTGAAAAGTAACACCAGAGAGGGTGAGAAAACAGAAAGGGGAGAAATGTTAACCCAGTGTTCTGCTGAGCACAGCCATCCTCACAAGCAGGCACCTTGCTCTTCATCTTCCCCAGTTCCAGTGTCCATCATCTCCTCCTCTTCCTCCTCCTCATTATCATAGTTGTAGTTGGGGTCAAAGGTGATGTACTTCAAACACAACCCCATCACATTAGGGATATGAGGGTCCATTTCCTTTGGGCACCTATCATGAGAAATATAAACCCTAAGAGTTAATAAATTAAAGACTAAGCTATTTTAAAAATCCAAATACTATAATTCATTTCAAAAATATCACAAAATGCTTCACAGACTATATGAACATTTTGTCAACATGAGTTAAACCAGAGCTGCTCCTTCCTGCACAAAGCAAGACCACATTCCCCTGGGGAAGATGCAATGATTTCTGTAAGGAAAAAAAAAATAAATACTTTGCCATCACCAGCTGGTGGAATCCTCCCTTCCTGGGAGAAAACCTCAGCAGCTCTGCAGAGCTCCTTTACCAAGACAAGCAGTAAACGTTTGACCAAACAACAGGAGAGCTGCAGCTCAGCAGCTCTTCTGCCTGAGCCCCCTTCCTGCCTCCCACTCCCTCCATGCACCAGGAGCAAGGCAGTTCCCTCTTGCTGAGGAATCCTCCAAGGACAAGGAAAACTCCCACTCCTGTAAAACCAATACAGAAACACACTCTCACATGTTGAGGTAAAATAGCTCATAACTTAAGCCCAACTCTGCATGTGAAGACGAGATTTCATTTGTGAACTATCTTTCCCAACAGAAATGCATGTAGGAAGGTACTCAACCCTGGATGCTGAAAATACAGATATTTGCACCAGGAAGACACTGATGCACAGGATGGTGCACAGTTGTTCCTCAAGGGCACTCACCTTCTCACAAAAGATTCGAAGGCCTGAAAGCAGTACTCTCTCAGCTCGTCATCTTCCACATTACAGTACTGAACAATCAGAGGAATTATCTTCTCCAGATGTTCTCCTGGGAAAAGCAAAGTAAGCAGTAGTGAAAAATCATTCCAACCTTCACTCATCCAAGCAGCCAGCAATTCAGCCATCTGCTACTCCCTTTGTGTGTCTGGCAGAGCATTCCTCCTCTGGACATTATGGTGCAGCTTGCAGGGATTTTCAGCAGATGAACCCTGCTCCCTGTCTTCAGCCCCTTGTTGGCATTTCAGTCATTGAAAGAGCTGTGATCAGAAATCTTCTAGGACCTAATCTCAGCTCTGGCAGATCTTTTAGACAAGTAATGCAATATGCTGCCCTCCATTTCTCCTCTCATTTAAAGCAGGGTGAATCCATTGACCTAATTCATGGAGGTGTTAATTCAGACCACAGAAGTGCTGCGAGACCTTGAGATGAAAGGGCAGAAGGGCACTTCACTACAGAAGGGCAGCCAGTTACTCTGATGTCTCCGTCCTTCCAAGTGGAGATCAGAGAGCCAGGTCAGGACCACACAGGGAATCACAAAGCACAAGCCACTAATACATTAGGAACAGAGCGAGTGCACTTGTTTTACTACTAAAAGGAGCTGCTCTAAAATGCATGCACGTTTCCCAATGTCGTTTCAAGCTACTCGTCCTACCTATGCGGTGTCCAGCCTGCCTACTGATGCCAGCGACACACTGAATGTACGTCCTAGTAGTAGAAGTAGACTCATTCCTCTTCAGCTCGGCGAGCAGATGCTCTGTGAGCTCTGAGAAGATGCTTCCACTGCAGGTCAAGACAAGATGACCCAAGGCAATGATGGCCCTTTTACGTACTGCCAGCCTGGGGCTTGTCAGCTGGGGTAGGAGGCAGTTCAGGATGGAGGAATGGAAAGAGTAGAGTGTTCCCCCTAGTCTGCAATCAACAGAACAAGCATAAGTTGAAAGCCAAAGCCTCAGAGAAAAAGCCCTCTTGCCAGCAAAAAATGTAAAAGTCCTTCTGCTATCAAGATTTCATGCATGTTGTAGGGAGGAAGAGAAAAAGGGCGGGTTTGGCATTTTGGTCTGAACACTGGCTTATAACACAGGGCAAGGTTATTTGTCTCCATCATGGTGGAGTTTGATTTTGATGGTGTCCTTCTGGATGACCTGGGGGTTTGTCAATCATTTCCTGCATGCAGTTGACATATGACACTGTCACTCTGACTTATGTAACAAGAGACAGGCAGCCAGGGAAAAAAAAGCCATGTGCAATCAGATCACAGGGCTAAAATAAACTTCCCTGCTTTGCCCTCTCCCTCCTTACGTTTGTTTGAACTGAGCCTCCGTGGGATCCATCACCAATATTACCGCTATTGCCCAGCACAGAAAGGCTCAGTGTGTCTTCCTCATCCCTGGCTGGGGAATCTGCTCAGCTAAAATATTCCCCAGTGCCAGCCAAACCAAATCCTTTATTTTTAATTCCTCGTATTAAGATTAGGAAAATACAGCAATCAAAAGGAAACGCATACATGCAGCCCCCTGCCGTACACAGCTGCCAGAAGGAAATCCTTTGGTACCTGCTCAGCATATCTGATAGGATGTCAAGAGCCTCCAGCTGCACAGATACATCCTCCTGCTTGCCAATAGCTCCTGTCAGCTGGGCTGTGATCTTTTTGCACACATTTGCTGTCATGGTGGAGCCTGCAACAGAGAGATTTTTTGCCACTGTCAGTTAAAAAGACGTCTTCTTACTGCTAAGAACCATTCAATCCCTCCTACACTAATAAAGGCAATCACCACTGGGAGAGCTAACCAGAACAGCAGTCAACTAGCTTTTGTTTGAGATGGCGGATACACACTGCAAACAGCGAGGTACCTCCCTCTGTGGTATGATGCATTAACTATTTGGAAGAAGCTTTTCTTCTCAGAGAGTGTCTTTCACCCTAAAACGCCCTGGCTGTCTCTCAGGCAGCTCCCAGGCCCACGCAATGCACGGGGTAGAGCTGGGTAGCAAGTTTCTGGCATGTTTTTTCCTGTTTTTAACTTGAAAATGTTCGGTTTCAACAAATCGAGGTCTTCTCAATAATGAGCGGTCTTGACAGAAACTGTTTCTCAGCTCCATGATGAAATTTAAGGGTAGAACTAGATGAATCTGTCTCAAAATAATACATAACCCAGGTTCAAGAATGTGTTGAGATTACAACCACAGCCTAGAAGCTCCATTTCCTACAGTCCAGATCAATGTCTAGATACCAGTCTAGTCTTCGTGCTGGGATGTGTCTGCCCCAACACTGATTTTTGTTGTGGGCCTTTCCCCAGTTGGGTCAGTGCAAAGCATAAACAGCTTCAAATTCCACAAAACTTTCCAAGAAAGGGACAACTGCTTCCCACACCATTCTGAAGAGCCTTCGTGATGCAACAGAGACAAAGCAGAAGCGCAACATCATTAGGGGCATCATTAACTGTGGTACAGCTCTGAGAGGAGCCTGCCTCAGGCACATGCTGTTTCTTGGACTATGATTTCAAACCCTCCCTTTACTCAAGGCAGCACCACAGCAACAGCAACCACACGGAGCGGGGCTCAGGGAGATGAAAGTACAGGGGGAGATGTCCAACCTCTCCATTTTGCAGCAAACCCACACTGCTTTTGCTGCCTTCCACCCACACAGTGTCAATCCCAGCCCTTAAGGAGATCACTTACCTGTTGCTACCCTAAAACAGTTTCAGTTCATGTGATATATGTTAAATAAAGAATTCTGAAAGGATGGTTCACAAGAGCTTAACATCTTGCAGAAACTGAGAGAGGAATTCAGCAAGTATTTGCATACTAATGCTAGTTCTCCTCCCAACCTAACATCCAGCAGCCTGGCAGCACTGCCACGGCCACCCGCCATGGAGGAACAACAGATACATGAGACGGCTGCAGAGGAAACTTAAATCTCTGGGAGCCTCAGGTTATCTCCTGAATAGCTGTTGCATTTTTGGTATACATAGTTCCAAATGCAGGAGAAGCAGCCAGGGCAGCTGTGGCAGCCGGAAGACTTGATCCAGCCGGGCTGCGGACAGGCGGTGGTGCAGTGCTGGCGCTGCTGACACCGCAGAGTGTAGAGGCATTGCTGACACGGAGACCAAGAGCCTTGCCAGACTGCCCCAACAGCAGGATCTTGACACACGCTGAATGCCTTAGGATTGCTGTAAAACTCAAATGGATTTCTCTAAGAACTCAGATACTGTTTCAGATTTAAGTATCCTCAGGGTGTGCAGCTCAAGTTTTCATTTCATCCCATCTTTAATCACACTGGTGTCTCAGCTTCTACTATCTCTCCTCCTTATTTCATTAGCTGTCCTCCTCTAGCAGGTGAATAAGGAATCTGTAACTTTTAGGCTCTGAACTGCACGTTTTCCTCTGTTTCCCAAAGGCTGTGACTCCCTATTGCCTCTGTCTGACAAACAGGGATGGACATTTTACCTGTAGAAGCTGGTGGCAGTTCGGAGATGACTGTTTTCAGTCCAATGCTGGAGATATCCCGCAGCTGTTCCTTGTCTGATAACATGTTTGTACACAGCGTATCCACAATGGTTTCCACCTGGTACTCCTTCACTTTGCCAACCAGTGGGCCCAGACTGTGGGAGGAGAAGTCAGTCAGAATGAGAAGGAAGAGGGATGCTTTCAACCATCAAAAAGGATGCTCAGGCTTACTCCTTAAAGGCAGCTCAGCCCCAAGTTTACCAAAATATCCGTATCGAGTACTGGTATCCTGCAGCACATGTCGTGTCCCCACATTTACATACCCTGCATTGTTGCCTCAGTTAACTCTATATCAGACTGCAGTGGATTTCATATCAGATTTGTAGGAGGACATTTCACATCAACTACTGCAAACATGAGGCCAATTAAGATCTTACTGAAAGGAGCAGCTCAGAAATTATGAAACAATGAACTTCAATTTGCAACCATGTTACACAGCATAACAGTAAAATCGACAGTCAGGTTTTGGAAAAAAACCAAAACCAACCCAACCATCAAAAACTGACTTGCAGGAGGAAAAGCCAAATGGGTTTTCACAAGCAATTAGCTACTTATTGCCCTCTGCTGTGTATGTGAAAATCTCTACTTGAGCCAAGGCTCAGAATAACGACAGAGGGAAGACTGTTCCCTTTCCCCTGCACTACTTTTTAAATTATTACTAGAAAAGCTTTCTGTTAACAACCTATGTTTCCTGATGGTAAGTTTGTATTCAAAATTGTGCATAGAGTGTTTATCAGCATTTGCTTGCAACTATTTATTTTTGCATCTCTACAAGGTAACTAGCTAAAATGTAAATATTAACTGTATTTCAGCAAGTCACATGTTACAGCTTTTCTTCCCTAACCAGCTGCATTTAACTCTTTGAATTAAGCTAATGAATTCAAAATGCATTTGTTTTCCATGAATATTCTGTATCCCCTACTAAGAAATTGCTGTTTCACAGACAGCATATCTGGTTGCTAGAACATTCATGAGAAGCAAATACAGATGAGTGGAAACATCATACTGCATAGAAAATTCCATCTTCTTGTTTTAGCGAACATCCACTGGAAATACTTTGAGCCCAATTTCAATCCTAACCACATGTCACCCTTGTACAGGTTGAGGGAGCTCACCCACGACCCACCCGCGGCAGAGATCCATGCCCAAGCCCCCGTGGCTACGCCAGCCCTCCTCTCCCGCTGAACCGTCTGCCCAGAGGAAGAACTGGGGCCCTGGCTTGCAGACCAACACCACCAGGCAGTTCTTCACGCCCAAATCTAGAAATGACTTTGGAAGGATCCGGGCCTGAACAGAGCTTTCTGGCAGATGCTATAGGTACTGGTCTATTTCCCATGAGTCGACACCACCTTGCAGAGCAGCAGCTACCTGCTGTAGCAGTGATGTGGCTGTGCTCCAATTTCTGCACCAGGTACAAAATGTTAGTCACTGCTTCCTTGTTCCCTTTCTTGTGGGGACTAGTCAAAACTGAATGATTTGAACTGAATAATATAGACCTTTTCCTTTGGGTTCAAAAAGCGTATGAGAATTGAACAGCTTCCTGTGATTCATGTGCAGAACAACCATTTTTCTAAATGGGGCTCTAGGGTTCCAAAAATACCATCATGCTGCTCTTCCAGAGCAAAAATATATTTAAATAACCTGTTCCTGAAGGTTTCGCAATTCTTTTCTTCTCCTCTGAGAAGGAGAAATAGCCAGGTGAAAACAGAAAATCGAGTGAAGGAAAGGACTAATCTGCCTCTTAGGAGTTTTTTTCTGGTTTTTTTTTTCACATGTTAGATAGAAAAGAGGGACTAGAGTTTTTGGCTCTGTATGCTGCATAATAATAAGGCATAGCCACTGATCCCTGGGGACTGTCATCAGTGCCACGCATCCATAAGCTCAAAAGGAAAGCTACCAGTTGCCTATAGAGTACAGAAAGAGACAGAGACATGCAGGGCTTCTGACATACCCTTCTTTCACCGAAGCTTACACACAGGAGCAGTTCTGCTCCTGACAGTCCGTGCTAAAAGGCCCTGACTTCAGTGGGAGCTGAACAGGATCGTCAAAATATTGGCCTTGATGATTTACATTTTCTTAAGAGCTTGTATGAGAAGACATGGTGCTAGCACTCTACACTGTTTACTGCTGGACACAGTTTATAAAATCCTCACACTAAAATGCAGCTTCTGCCTTCTTTTTCTCTCTTCTTTTTGGCATAGCTCCAGTAATGCAAACTGTATGGAACACCCACGCACAGGTCGCTGTCTCCCTGCTGGCACAGCACAATTACCCCTGACAGCATGCTCAACAAGCACTGTATGCGCAGTGTTTCCCAGAGATTTCATCATTCCTCTGAAGAAATAAGATGATAATTTTAGATGATAAAATCAACTGCAAGATCTCTCAGTAGTTTCCTATCTTACTCCTGAACCCTGATGGGGGCTGCACATATCCACACTTCGGCCTAATCCAACTGCTAGTGTCCTTCAAACATCCCATTTCTCCTACTCAGAGACTTGACCCTTGCCACCTGGCTGGGAATAACTGACTGGACATTAACTGTTGTAAGGACCCCCTTAAGTATGAAAAGGAAATATTACCGGTTCCATTTGGAGGCCTTCTAATTATGACATTCTGGACGAATGAGAGACTGTTAACGAGCATGGACTTATTGCTAACACAACCATAGATAAACAGGCAACCATTCAGTGCCCAACCATTTTGCTTTAAAAAACAGAATAAATAAACCCAAAGCAGGCAGAGACAGGAAAAGGGCCAGAAAAAGTCAGGACAGTGGGAATCAAAAAGGGCCAAAGCTCATAGGGAAAGTACAGGGATAGAAGCAATATGTGGGTAAGAAGAAGTGAATATGAATAAGGTCCACAGTAGGAAAAAATACAGGAACCCAAAGTTGTCTTTAAATGGCCCACCTTTCTGGAGCCCTGTGCGTGAACTGACCCATTCAATTTCATTTCTAGAATGAACACTCCCATTTAGACATGCTGGGGGAAAGAGACAGGAAAGAACATGTCAGCAGTAGGATCATTCACGAGATGATTCAGTAATAAAGGAACCTTCTGCCTTTTCCATTTGCATTAAAAAAATATTGAAACAGTCAAAGGCAAAGCAACTGCACAGGCTACACATAAGAGTCAAAGCAGGGAAAAAAACCAAGTGCATTATAAACTTTAATGAAAATGCCCTCGAAGAGTAGGATTCGGACCTGAAGTTCAAATGCCATTTTTGAAGGGCTACACATGTTTCATACCATCTCTATCAAAGACAGGACCACTGGGAAATTCAGCACTGGATTTCAAAGCCCGAGAAATGAGAGGAACTTGGTGACCAAAATTTCAAACTGGGCTTCTCTCTGAAGAAATAAAATCTTAGGCACGCTACTTTTAATATGGTAAGATTCATAATACAAACACTGAACTACTTCCAAAATCACCTACTGCTTCTACAAAGATATCTGTATGCTCATGCTCTCTGAATATCAACAGAGAAAGAAACTGCTGTGCCCGGCGCAGAGGGAAAGCCCCTGCAAAGGGAGGTCTGAGCGAGCTGCCAACGCTGCAGGGGCAGGCTCCACACTAATGCACCCTCTGCGGCCTGTGCCAGCTTTATTATTGCCAAGGAATAAGGTGATTACTGCTGAGGCTCTTACCACTTGACAGCGAGGTTCTGTACTTCCCCATTTTTGTCCTCTAGCAATTTCAAAAGCATTTTCACAACTTTTTTCTCACTGTCTTCATCTAGTTTTATCGAATCTTTCTGCAGTTCCATCATCAGGTCGTTGGTGGCCATAAACCTGAAAGAACATATAGCAAAAGTGTATTGGCTGATACACAGACACAAATGCATTTCCTTCACACTGCTTTGGACAATGAAATTTGACAATTAGTGCTCGTATGAAAACACACTTTCAAAGAGTAATCTACACCATACCGAAAAATTATGTAAAAAGACTTATTACCGTCTTACAAGAGAAAAACTCTGATAGAGATGGCTGGTGAAAAGGCTTTAGCTAAGGAATCTGTGAAAATGAGAAATATACATTCTCTTCTCTCCTTCAAATACGTAACAGGAATGGAGTAAGCTAAAACTCTAAAATTGTCACTGTGGGACCCAGCTTGGGTATTCTTTCTCAGTGACTAAATCAAGACAGTTAACTACGCTGGAAAAAAACACGGGGGTTTCTTCCACCAATTGCCAGGCCTAGGAAAACCAGTCTAGGTTTCTAAGACTGCACCTGGCTGTGTTCTTTCTGGCTTATTTAGCACCGATAGCATGATTCCACACATGAGGAAGGCCTATCAAGCTCAAAAATTAAAGTCACAACTCCATGCAAACTATACCTTAGAAGTTCCCTAGGCTGTATTTAGATTACTATGAGCAAAACCAAGCAAATATTTATCATTCCAGCTTAGAGGGAAACCAAACTCACAGCTGACTGTTTGTCAATTAATTTTCTAAACAGGAACAATGTCAAAATGGATATTGAAAAGTTCTGGAAAGTATCTCTTTCCCTGGGAGCAGGAAACGTAAAAGGTGCTAGTATAGAAGTCTGAGGTTCTGAGAAATGTAAGTGTGGCTATCATACATCAGCTCCTCACTAATGTTAGCCCCGGCACAGGGGTGGACGTCTAAAAGGAACCACAGAGAATCCCCTCCCTCCCATTTACCAAATGACACCTCCATTTTAAATTAGGCTCTGATGTAATTCATTCAGCATGTAGGAGCTCTCCTGTACCGGGGCAACGTTTGTGTCTTCGATCTCAAGCCCGTTCTTGAGTAGCAACTAGATACATCTGGAACAAGGGACTGTTAGATAGCCAGCCAGAAAGCCAAAATGAGAAAAACAGAGCACTCTGCCCATTAATGTTAACAATATGCCATCTATTTTGGATTCTGTGAGAGCTATTAAGCTGCGCTTGCAGCTCCACGACTGCGCAGCACAAGCATGACCAATTATGGCCACAGCCTGAGCAGAGTCTTCCACAGCAACATACCCAGCTTTTGCCTCGCTACCTGCGGCCGTGCTGCCCACGGGGCCTTGGGCACCGGCTCACGGGTCCATCTGTGGGAGGGAAGCCGCTGAAACGTGGTCCTGTAACTGGCTGTGCAACTGAAAAGAGACCACGGGCTCGGGTTTGACCATGAGCTGGGAGGAAATGGCCCTGGAATACCTCTATAACATGACACTTACTCCTGTTTGGAGTATTAACTGTGAATTCTTTGAACAAAGTGTTTGTGCAACTACTTCATTACTGACTTCTTCAAAAAGTACCTATGTTAACATCAGAAAAACATCAGCAGCCTTTGCAAAAATCAACCTACTTTTAGGATATTACTAACCCCTCTCTTCTAAAAGACCTCAAAATGCCACGTCTGGCACAAACATTACCTTCCAGGTTGATAGTGAGAGAACGATATGCTCATGGGTGAAATCTTTCATACTTGTTAGTTTTAACTATTTTTTTATGGAGCGCCTTAAGTATCTAGCCCCAACCCTACAAAGATGTCTATGTTTTCTGCTGACATACACGAAGGGAATAAAAGCATTCCGAGCGCTGTTAGGGAGCCGCATTTTCCCATTGCACAGAAACAGTTCTTAAAGCAACGTGAGCTGTCAGTATCTGCAGCGTCCATCACCCGGGTGACAGGGCTGCTCAGACGGCATCTCTCAGCCCTCTTAATGCACCGACCAGCTAACCTTCTAGCGGAAAAACAAACTAAGAAGTATTTCAGCGTTTTTGCTGCGATGTTGCTCTATTTGCAAAATAAATAAGGACTTAAAGTGTAGCTGTTAAGACTCATTGCCCCTTCCACTTTGCTTGCTCGTTCACTTTCATTACACAGCAACCCGGGCACGGGAGGGGAACGGTGCTGGCTCCTCTGCATTGCCCCCTCAGCCGGAGGGGGACAGCTGGCTCGGAATGCTGTAAATAAACTGATTAATTCCTCTGGTACAGAAACATCCTGCACTTGGATTTTACCCGCCAGCAGGGCCGAGGGCACCGTGCCTGCTCCTGACACAGAGGGACCCCGCAGTGGGAAGGGACACCCCAGTGGCAGGTGGATCCTGTGCGACGGGACCCCCCCGCAGTGCGAAGCCCCCGCCTATGCAGCCCCCCAGGATCCCCCAGCGCCGCCCCCGGCGGCTACCGCCCGCATGCCCCGTGCCGCGCCGGGGGCGGCGGGCCCCCACCTGAAGTCCTTGTCGGTGGAGGTCATCTTCTCCAGCAGGCTGGAGATGTGGTAGGAGACGCTGGCCATGGCGGCAGCGGCGGCGGGGCTGCGCGGGAAGATGGCGGCGGGCGCAGGGGCCGGGGTCGCGCCGCCGCCGCCCGCTCCCCTCAGCCCGCCGCCGGCCGGGCGCCCCCCCGAGGCGGCGGGCCGGGACCAGGGCTGCCGGGAGGGGCCCCGCCGGCCGGCAACGGGGCGGGGCGGGCGGCCCCTGCCGGCGGGGCCCGACGGGCAACGGCGGGTGGTTTCTCCGGGCTCGGCCGGTCTCTGTCCCGTCGCACAAAGCGCGGCCCGGCCGAGAGCCGCGGGCAGGGCAGGGCAGGGCAGGGCAGGGCAGGGCAGGGCAGGGCAGGTGGGGCGGGCAGCGGGCCGCCGGCCGGCGCCGGCCGAGCGAGGGCAGAGCCCGGAACCCGGCGCGGGCGGAACCTGTGCGCGCAGGCGCGGCGGGGCCGTTTGGGTGCCGGACCGCCGTGCCACGTCTGAGGAGCGCGGCGGGGACGGGACGGGCCGCTCGTCGCCGGGAGCTCCGCGGGGTCCGCCGCCGCCATGGTAGGCCTGGGGCAGGGGGTGAAGGGGAGGGCATTGGAGGGGCTCCGGGCCGCCTTGCCCCTCCTCCGCAGGAGGGAGAGGCGGCGGGGGCAGCGTGGCGGAGAACCGCCGGTATCCGCGCCGCTCGGCCCTAGCGGGGCCGGGCTCGGTGTCCCGCGGCGGGGACCGCGCGCCGCGCCCGGGCCCGGTACAGGGCGGGACACGCCCGGTGCGGCCCAAGGGTGGTCCTGGGCAGCCCGGCGGGGTGGGCCGGGGCCCCGGGCGGTGCGGGAGGCCGGCTGCGGTGCCGCCCGCTCGTTCTTGTTTCTCCTCCCCCCGCAGGTCTCGGTGATCAACACGGTGGATACCTCTCACGAGGACATGATCGTAAGTATACGGGGGGCGGCCCAAGCACCGCCCGGGCCCGGCCCGCTGCGTGGCACCCTCCCACGGCAGGGTCCGGTACCGACCTGTAGGGAACCGTGCGCGGGGCTGGGATGGGGAACGCTGTCCGAGATTAGCACTGTCTCGTATGGCGTGGGCAGGAGAAGCAGCTACCGGGGGAAGAGGGAACGATTTACAACTTCAATTTTCATGCCTAGGCTTGTTTCTGCTCATTTCTATGAAGCAATACGTGTACTAAACAGTATACCACTTTATACTAAAACTTAGCATATTTGGTATGCCATTTAGTATAGATAAAATGCCAATAAATACATAAAAGAAAATCAGTTTCATCTGCCAAAGTTCAGCACCACACTCACTGGTACAGTGCATTTAGCACCATAACGCTAAATGTTACAGAACTTTGGGAGATGAAACGGATTTTCCTTTATGTGGATGTTTCCGGGAGCAGATGTGTAAGTATGGGCGGGAGGAAAATTTTCGAAGTAACTTGTAGAATCAAGGAGCCCAGTTAGATGATGACATTTCAGACAAATAAGAGGTGCCAGTATTCTTATACCCACTTTACGTATTAAGAAACAAAAATATGTAGCTGCTTACGGATTTACGATGACACTAATTTCCTGTTCTCTCCTGAAAATTCTACGTATTACTGCTCTGAATTCCCTCGATTACTTCTGCATAACATTTCTATAGTTAGTGAAAACAGCAATTGGGGAAATAAATGACCTATGTGGCTTATCTGGATTGTTTAAAAACTATCCTTTTAACGTGCCATGCTGGGACTCAGTCATCTGTTCACAATTCTTACAGCTACTTTTAAAAAGTAGTGAGATTTGCTAAAGCAGGACTCGGCGTGCTGACAGCAGCTTTCCCCTTGCCTTGCAGCACGATGCGCAGATGGATTACTATGGCACTCGGTTAGCGACCTGCTCTTCAGACAGATCTGTGAAAATCTTTGATGTTCGGAATGGAGGACAAATCCTCATTGCGGACCTGAGAGGGTAAAGTGTTGTAAACTGAAGATTTTAATCTGTGGAAAATGTTACCGAAGAGCAAAATGACAAAATATTAACATAAGATGCATGGTAAATTCCTCCAAGGTATGATTACTCTGGATGGTTGTTGCTAAACAGCTCTTGAGAGCTGTAAGGGGAGACAGAGAGGCAGTTAGAAATAACACTGGGACTTTTTCATTCATTAAACACTCTTGACACCTGTAATTTTCAAGTAAACTCACAATTGCTAGTGTCAGGATAAATGTTTGTAACTGTTTTCAATGGCAATGGCTTTGTCTGACAGTCTTGTATGCTGTGTTTCATCTTGGTATTACTCCTATTTTTAGTATCACTGTGTTAATCACTTACAGAACACCGATTTACAATATTGACGGCTGTGAAACAGCCGCACCTGGAAAGAGTTTCCCCTCAGCTTTTGCAAGTAGTGTTGTTTCTTGCAGGCATGAAGGTCCCGTGTGGCAGGTTGCCTGGGCTCATCCCATGTATGGCAATATCTTGGCTTCCTGTTCCTATGACAGGAAGGTTATTATCTGGAAGGAAGAAAATGGCACGTGGGAAAAGACGTACGAGTACACAGGGCATGATTCCTCAGGTACATGGGGTCCGGAGCTGGGAAGGCAGAGTGGGGATATGGGAGGATGCAGATAAGGTTGGAGTAAATCCCTCAGCATTAAAGAAGAAAGCCCCTATCAAACAGATAGGGATAAATGAATGGAGAGACAGTAAGTCTATTCAGCATAAACGGAACGTTTACGTAATGTCATATTGCTTGATAATCTCCACAGTGAATTCTGTCTGCTGGGCACCACACGACTACGGATTGATCCTGGCCTGCGGGAGCTCCGACGGGGCCATTTCGTTACTGAGCTACACGGGTGATGGGCAGTGGGAAGTCAAAAAGATCAGCAATGCACATACGGTAAGTTTGTTCCCGTGAGCAGCACTGGTTTCTTGGAGCTACAGATAAGCGATGAGCTGATGCCTCAAAGAACTTGTAGACTAGATAAGTACTGATACACAGTGAAATGATGTAAAACACTTTCCAAAATCAATAATAACTTTTTTTAAATTAATCTGGAGTGGGAAGGTATACTTTGTAGGCACTAAAATGAAGTAGAAAACAAGACACGTGAAGATCACTAAACAGCACTGATAATACTTGTTTATAAAGCATTATTGTTAAACACAGTGCTGGAAGCTACCTGGTAGGAAATGGCTTTGGTTCTAAGAATGCTTGTACAAACTGACTGTGAATGAACTGAAGCTGGAAAAACTGCAGGACTCATGTTTCTCCCAAAATAAGAGACTTTTGCTTATGCAGAACTTGATAAGCTAATGGCAGTGGCTCACAATAAAAGGAAACTGGGCTCCAGACCCACAGGTTCCTTCTACTCCTGCATTCCTAAATCTTAGCAACTGCATATGTCTTGTGTCTTTTCAGTTTATATCCCTGTCTCCACTGTTTACATATCCTAGATGATATTTGCACATAAAACAGTTACTTAGCTACCTAAAACTTACTAAGTGTCCTATTGATGCTCGACTGTACCTGGATTTCGTATTCATCTGACATCCATCCAGCAAAGCTCCTGTTTTCCTAAGATGGGCTTATTCCTCATAGAGTATGCTAAGTGTCCTTTGCCCTCTCATCAGTTTTTATTTATTTATTTAAAGTAAGCAATTTTAGTAATGATAGTTTTTTCATTAAATAGATCGGATGTAATGCAGTTAGCTGGGCTCCTGCTGTTGTACCAGGAAGTCTTATAGAACAACCATCTGGTCAAAAACCAAACTACATCAAAAGATTTGCATCTGGTGGCTGTGACAACCTTGTCAAGATCTGGAAGTAAGTGCTCTGCTGCCAGACTTAAGAACATATAAAACTTGGTATCTTTTGCAGTCTTTGAATGTCCCTGTTTGTATCCCAAGTAATATTTTCAGCATCTGTGCTTTTATCTTTGAATTATTGTTTTAGACAAGTGCTTTAAAAATAGACAATTTAGTGATGTACAGTCTCTCACATGGTTATAGCAGTCTGTGTCATCTTACCTTGGAAAGTAGTTTTCTAGTTGTCTTTGATTACCTCTGTCACTTGGACAATAGCAGATTTCTGTACAGTAACTGAAGATCAAATACTCTTTGTCTATGCGGCTTTCTTTTCCCTGGAAGGGATTTTGTCAGTTTAAGCCATAGAGCTTTTTAGAGAAGAGTGTGGACCACTTGTGCTTTGTATTGTCTGATAAGCCAGGAGTCTGGAAGCTACAAACCCACAGCCTTCCAGAACAGGAGATGAGAAACACGACTGCCTGGTGCTGCTGCCCTTCTGACTGGATAAATGTGTTTTCAGGGAAGAAGATGGTCAGTGGAAAGAAGAGCAGAAGCTGGAGGCCCACAGTGACTGGGTTCGAGATGTAGCCTGGGCTCCATCCATAGGTTTGCCCACAAGTACCATCGCTAGCTGCTCCCAGGTGAGGCTTCCCTTGGAGTGACAGAGGCACAGTGCCCTTGCTTCCATCTACTTCCCCTTTTTGTTAGTAAGGGAACAGTAAGGACAGACTTGCTGTAACACGTCCTCTTGGCAGTCCTTTGCTAAATCTGGGTCTGTGCCTAAGAGTCCTTGATTCCTCTTCCTCCCAAACTCAGAAGCCAATGGAAGCGTTTCTGGACAAAGGTTTGTGCATGTGTGGCTCCGTACCAAAGACTGTCTTATGTTTTGAGAATGGTGAGCAGGGTGGTCTCACTATGAGGAAGACCTTCAAACTAACATTGTATTTTAATGTCTCTGGATCAAATTCACTGAACTTCCAGCTGTTTTCTAATAACTGGCATTCTTAATCAGCTCTGATGTCTTCAACCTTCACACTGACTGTAATGTTCTTGATGGTAATAATTCTGGAAATGCCTCCCCACCCCGAATAGCAAGAACACTACTTAGTAAGCTGCTAACTTTCTGTCATGTGACTGGAAAGCAAAATCTCATTCTGCGGAAAAATTCAGCTGATACATACGTATTTTGGGAGCTTTTCTCTGGTGTTTGCAAGTCACCTTTCGTATGTAGCTTTTCTCATCAGAGAGCTGTACTCCTATCTTGCTTTTAGCTATAGTAAGAGAACAGCCCCTTTGCCATGTTGAGCAAAAACGTATGTAAACACATCTAGGGTTCTAGGAAGTATAGCCAAAAGTACCATCAGGGTTGGTTTTTCTGTACTGTAATTAGTGGTCCAACCAACTAGGTCTGCTTGCTTTTGTAGGATGGCAGAGTGTTTATCTGGACATGTGATGATGCCTCTGGAAATTCCTGGTCACCAAAGCTGCTGCACAAGTTCAATGATGTTGTCTGGCATGTGAGTTGGTCCATTACTGCAAACATTCTTGCAGTGTCTGGAGGAGACAATAAAGTGAGTACTGCTGCCTTTACTTTTACTCCTGCATGCCATGACTTCAGAAGAGCTGAGATGAGACAGGCTGTTGTCACTTTTGCTTACGTTAAGACTGTTGTAGATTCTCCTTTGCTGCAATGGTGAATTTTTTTTTTTTTTTTTACATATCAAGAGGGGAGGAAGACCCTAACCTTTGGCAAACGCATTCTTAGTCCTTACTGGAGGTTAGAAATGCAGGCTTAACTTTATTTTGTAGGGTACTAACAGCAGAATTCACATACTCTCCCTTTACCACTGGATAATTGTTCAGTATACAGCAACAAATAACTTGATACTTAGAACACCACCACAACACTTGACTGCTGGGTAACTGTAGACTGTCACCAAACTAGTGATGTGATGGTTGCAAGGGACTGGTAAACTGAGATGCATTAACGCTGAAACTTCTTCCTGCTCTGTTTTTGAGGTCACACTGTGGAAGGAATCAGTAGACGGACTGTGGGCATGTATCAGTGATGTCAACAAGGGCCAAGGAGGGGTGTCCGCCGTTACAGAGGGGCAGCAGAATGAGCAGTGATGCATGAGTGAATGTTCAGCTGCAACAAGTGATCACTATACCTGATTTGCAATGTTTCTTGAAAGAGGAGAACTGATTTCCATCTAAACTGGACGTGAACATGGGAAGCAATTATCCAATTTTATGAGCACTCTCTAACTATTACTGGGGGGCTACAATATGTTGATAATCAGCCTTAATCAACATTCCCTTAAATTTAAGGTAAAGAGCGTAGCAAAGTACTGTGCCTTACACTACTCCTTGATGCTGCAGACATTGTACCCTGCTTTTCTGGTTTGGGGATCAAATCTTATTGCATGTGCTGTAGACTCCAAGCACTTGAGTAGGAACAGGAGGAGACTATCAGAGTGGTGAAGTGTGAACTCCTTTGTGCAAGGGGACAAATACTCTGTCCCTTCAAAGGGCCAGAACTTTGTTCCAAGTGAGGCGAAGCGCTGGCGGAGTTTTCAACATTAGATGACAGCGTGCAAGCTAGCTCTTCTGGTAGTAGTGAAGGGGTGCTTAGATCTTCCTGAAAATAATGTGCTTGGATATGTGAAAGTCTCTGAGACTTCCTGAAGATGAAAAGGAGTAGTGGAATGCATATGTCATTTGCTTTATAATAATCTCAAACTTGGTTATTGAACCAAAATAAAAAAAAAAAAAAAAATCAAACCACAATTTGAAGATTTTTTTTTTAGCCACACTTCTTTACTGTACCTCAGGTGGTTGATTGTTTTTTTTTTGGTTTTTTTTTTGAGATACCAACAGAATAAAGTCCTATTGGTTAAAGCCTGATGTGCTGTATTTAATAATCTTTTCACAGGGCCCTTATCAAGGCTGTCTACCATCTACCTTCAGTCAAGTCACAGTCATGTTGTCCCATCCATGGCGTTAGCTTTGTACTAGCTGGGAAGGTATTAGACCACTAGAGACTAACAAACACTCTATGCAGTCTAAGAAACAACGAAGTTTTACCTTCAGTTAAACATAGGTGCAGTTGCACTTCAGGCGAGTGCATTATACTGAAGCGTGGTTTGTTCGAGCTCGCCTTCAGCTGAAAGCTGAACCACTCTTCCCTGTCTACAACAGAGAAAGTACTTAACTAAAACGTCACATTTTCCCTTTATTCTCCAGCTGCCCTGAAGCACCACAAGTGAACAATTCACAGCCTTCCTCGTCTCCAAGGTAGTGGTTCCCAGGCACACTCTTTGTTTTGGCATAGTCAAGATAACATATTTTCTAGAAAAATAAACCTCATTTTATGATTGTTATCAGTACTAGCCAAATATCATCCTAATTGCTCTCACAGAAATACATACAGGAATTATCTTTGTGAATACCAACAGAAGTATGCAACAGTCCTGTTCTTGTTTAAATGCACCGTAGCCTTACCCAAAAAATGAACCAACTCATCTAGAATCAGCATTACGTTCAAACAGTTCCATTTCAAGTTACACAGCAAAGCACTATTTTCTTTCAAGCTGTTTTCCTTTTCTAAGATCATAATCAAAAATGCTAAGCTAAACAGGCAGCCTTTCATTCCCAGTACCATACCCACTTCTCCTTTCATACAGAGTACCAGCCACCTAAGAGGGTTTGGTGTTGGCTTTAACTGCTGTGGAACTTACTTACACAAACTTGAAATCAATAAAAAGGCTCAAAAATGAAACCTCATTCTTAGTTAGTTTTTACCACGCTTCATTCTAAGGAAAAAGGGCACTAACTCCTTAAGTACCCAAGAAAAGGTTTTGGCTGTGGGGATATTAGGTTCCACAATTCACCCTATTAAAATTTATCCTTATATTTAATACTTCAGAATTAAAGCCTACTTAGCACCAAGGCCCAGTTCAGCCTATTTTTCCTCCATACTTAAGATGAAATATATTAAAATGGTTTCAAGTAATGATCAAAGTATCTCTAACAATTACAATTGATTACAGAGTTTATTCATTGCAAATAAAAGCGTTCATAATAGGGTGAAATAAAAGGGTAAAAGTTTTTCAGTTGCTCTTGACAATAAGCTTCTTGTTTTTGATCTCTAATCCCTTCCTCCGCGTGGGGTCAGGACTGGGGAAAACAAAGAAAAAAATACTATATCCAATGTCAGTTTCACACTGAAGAACTTAAAATTGCTACGCAGTGTGATTGATGCCAGCAAGCTCTTTCCTGTGCCCACCATGCACTAGTTCTTCCCTTCCACCATCTAGCCTGAGAAGAAAAGTTGTCTGGTGATGGCTGAAAGGAGTTTCCGTATAAGAAATGAAGTTCTATCATTCAATCTGCATTCTTAAGTTTATGAAGTTTCTGGCATGTCTCTTACTGATACACTGGTAACTAGACTGGCCTTAATGGCAAATGTGGCCACTTGAAACTTAGAAAATAAACAAACCCCACTGTTTTGTACAACAGCCTATCTAAATTAATCTTTTCCTCACCACTTGGAGTGCTGACAGGCCTTAATAAAGCAGAAGATGCTGATCCAAAGGCCAGGCTCCTGGAAGCTTCAGGGGACACATCTCCCTGTCACGTTGGGAAATCCAGAAATAGCTTGATTCTGTGGCCAGCCCAGAACAAAACACAGCATGCTACAAAAACGCGAGGGGCTTCTGCTTCCATACTCTTTCTGGTAGGATCCAGCAGCTCTGCCTGCTTGCTTTCTGCTAGTGAATGTTTTTATTAACAAGCCCTCAGATAAAAGCCAAGATGAAGATGATTCACTCTATCAGTTTCTTAACCTAGCTTTGTTGCTAGACAGGTTTTTGAGTCACCACCTCCGTTTGTTTTCAGCTCCCTCATTACAGGTACTGGCTTCCTCAGTTTCGCCCATCAGCTGATACCGGACACATTTTGGAAGTGATTTTCTTTTAATATTTGGATCATTTCCCAAACTTGATTTACAGCATGACTGCACAATACTTGAAGTAATCAACGAGAAGGCCACAACATGAGACACGAAAAGAGGAAAGCTCTTAAATCACATTTGCAGAAGAAAACAAAATAAAACTGCATCCCCAAATAAAACTAGTTTTCCAACTCCACAGACGTGCTAAAGTCTTATTTGGCCATAGCACAGTTAAGATGGTTATAAATGGCTCCATGTTACATTTTCTCCAACAGCAAATCTGATTTAACTGAATGCCTCCTCATCTTCCCACCTTTACACATTTAGCACGCCTTCCTCAGTCCTACTGCTGGGAGTTTGTGGGGCTGCAGTGCAAAATGGAGCCTACAAATAGGATGTGTCATTTGGGTTACAGTAGAACACAAGCAACAGAAATCACAAACTCATCATCCCATCATCCTTCATCATACATTCCCTCTTTCCTCCTACTCTTTCTCAAGTAAAAAAAAAAAAAAAAAAAATCCCTATTTCTCTACATGGGATTTTTCTAGACGTTCAGCCATTGCTATGTTTTTTATGTATGTATGTATGAAGTTTTAAAAATTTGTTAATATTCTGTTTTTAGAGTAATGGAAGCCAAGTTTCCTAGGATCGTTTTCAGCTTTGGTTGTCCAGCAAAAGACAACAAAATCTGATAAAACAGAACCTGGGAGAGAATACAGGAGAGAGGGCAAGAATGAGAAACACAGCTGTCAGCACAGGTCAGGAATAAAGCTCAGCGTCTCCATTTCTGCTACACCACTTCAGATAATAAAACGGGGTTGGGCCTTTTCCTTTTTGGAAAAAAAATTAAAAAGTTACAGCTATTAATTATTTTTTTAAAGGAGCAATGTTAACGCCACAGGAAAAAAGAAAACTCTCACTCCATTCCCTACACGATTTCATTATACATAAAAATAAATGCAGCAACAAATCTATGCACTGTTTTCACTTTTTTGTTGATTTTGTTATCTTACAAGCAGGCCAAGTTTCCAAGGAATTTAAATATGTATCAGATTGCATTTCCAGTGATATTGTAGAACAGAACAAATATTCCACTCGATATATAAAGTGCTTCAAAGAGCAGCTGTTTGGTGAAGCCACGAAACTCACCAGGTAAAGTTTCAGCTTTTGCCGCTTTTCTGTGTAATTCCTCTCCACTAACCTGTTTGTTCCAGTTACTGTATCTTAGTTATAGAATAAAACACTGTAAGCAATAATCTCTTTTAGACAGGATATTTTTACCTTTAACATATAAAAATTATGTTTGCTTTATACATCTGTCTTTAGAAATAACTTCAAGTCATTCAAGTCAGGAAAAAGATTTTCACTAGATACAGACTCAATTAAATACAGAGATTGTAAAATATGTTTAATTTCTCAACTTATGCTTTCAGGTTTGACACCCTGCCTCACGAAGATAATCATGTTTCTCAGAGGTACTCTGCTGGGAATTATTCTTTACAGCATCCTCTGGACAGAAACTACTCTGGCTGGCTCTAGTTTTTTAAGCCCTGAATATAAAAGAACACAGGTAAAAAAATTCAGAAAAATATTGTCCTTCTCTATAAGTCCTTAAAACCAATATTATTACAGCATTCAGAGAAGCTTTTAGATTTACTTTCTGGAAGAGGAAAGAATTATTCCATGGAACTTCTGTAACAAACCATTAGCACTGTATTCATGCTATGAGAACATGTATCTAATCTCATTCACTAAGAATTAATAATCGGGGGAAAAAAAAGAACAACTGAAGATAAAGCATCATTTAAATAATTTGTTGGCATCTTCTTTGGAAATTAACTGTATGGTGCTTGTTATTTAAGGAACCCTTAAACCAAATTCCTATTAAAGTGCATGCACCAATTATTATAGACCTATCTATCATTAACGGTTGGACCTGATGATCTTAAAGGTCTTTCCAACCTAAAGGATTCTATGATTCTACCAAACATACGTAAGTCTATGATGCCTTCACCTAATCTGCTGTATCTGTGTTAATTAGGGGTTCTGATTTCCCCACTACAGACTAGTTTGGTTATGGAAACAATATATAGGTGTCATTTTGCTTGCTTTCTAGCAACAAAGGGCTCCAAAAAAACCCACAGCACAATTACATCGTCGAGGCACAGAAGGCTTTTGGGACACAGATAAAGCAGGGACAGAAGATGACAGTAACAGCAATGAAATTAAGGTTTGTGTTTTTCCTTCTTGCTCACATACAAGTTTAAGGGGTGGGGCTGGGTAATACAGTTTTTGTCACAGGAGGCAGTACAAATTAAAACTTGAATCATTTTTAACTTGAAAGGCAAGTAGGAAAGGGCACATGAAAACTGCCAGCACTGATGCTGTGAAATTATTTACAATTAGCTGCGATAACTAGCTGCAACAATCTCCTATTTAGGATTCACTTACATTTCAGAACTAACATATAATAATGCAAGTTTCTTGTAAAGTTTTCTTTCCTCCAGTTTATTGTGCAATTTGGTCTGCAGTAGCTTACACCCTGTTTCTGAGATTTTGATCAGTGTCTCAGCGCTAAGTGAATAGATGGAATAACTTCTTATACCTCTTGCTTATCAGCATTCCCATTAATAAAATTAACTTGCAGTGTCCTTGTCCAGAACTCATCTGTTAAATTCTATCTTTTAATGTTTTTATAGTTTAATGTTCCCTTTGAAATTGGTGTCAAGATAACAGAAGAAGAGTATGAAGAATACGGACAAGCGCTGGAGAAGATGCTGGGGGACATGCTTGAAGAGAATGCTAAAGGTATGGCCGAGCAAGTCAGAAAAGAAGAGCTTTAAAGAAAAAAAAAACTAAAACAAAACCAAAAAAACCCAAACCCCAAACCACCAAGCAAAATCACCAAGACCACAAACTAAACAACTTTTGTTTTCTAATTTGTCATGTAAGACATTCAGTGCAGCATTTCAGAAGTGATTGGGACTAAGAAGTTACCACTAAGAGAACCACTCAAGTACCTGATGTTTAGGAACGACTCATTGAACTTTAAAGAATCACATTGAAGTATATTAGGCAGAAGGGGAAGGCTTCCTCTCCTTACATTACCCATCTTTTTTTCCCCCCCCCGCTTTCAATTCCCAGCATTTCCTGGTTTTCTCGGCTAAGACCTTCACAATTTTCATGGTGAAAAGTATTAAAAACATTATTGTAACTAAGATAGTTCTAGCTGATTCACTGATCACTGAAGTTCGAATACCCAACTCCCCCCCAAAACTGTCTGGTTTTTACCTTTACAGCCTGTCATACTTTATTTGCACTTGCCCACATTAGGCTGATCTTTCTGAATCTTCTGTTTTAATGTTTATGCCAGTCTTAATATCTGCGTTACACACTCCAGCTACAAATCACTTCATGCTTCCGCTTTCACCCTGCTTTTCAGGCTCCTGAGACTTCCCTCAAGGTCCTCTCTCTGCTCTCCTCCGAATTCCTTCTGAGGAGCTACTTCTATGGCCGTTACACAAATCAGACAGTCTTACGCGTTGTGTGCCCTTACAGAATGGAACTATGTGGAAGCCACCTTATCTTTTGCCTTCTTTGCCGAGGATTTGTAGAACTTTTAGACAGATTATCAAAACAGGATTTTCAGAGAAATATTAAGACTATCAAAACAATCTATCAAAATAGTCTTTATCATTTGGCTTTTCAGAAACTCAGATGAAAACCAGGCAAGATGAAGGACAAAGACATCACCTGATGGCCTGATTTGTTTTAAATTTTACTTTAAAATGAAATTATTACTGATTCCACAACTCTGAAGAAGAAAGAAGCATGTGGACCTGAGCAGTTTGTCCCTGCAGACATGGAACAGATTGTCTTTTAAGGAAGAATACAAGATCTCAAGCCAAAAATAATAAAGGGCAAGGTTAATCACAGGCTCACCTGTAGGCTTATTTTCTTATTTTATCTCTTTTCCTTAGTAAATACAGTGATTATTCTAAATGACACGTTTGAAGGCAGAAACCTGTTCTTACACTTCTATACACATCTATAATAAAGCTTATGCTGAAACTGCAACTACTTGTGGGGTTGTTTTTTGTTTTTTTGTTTAAGAGTAGCTCAAACTAGATAGTTCATGTAATAAACTATGCAAACTAGATGGACAAGGAATCAGTTCTCAGTTGCCAAATTAGACAAGGGATTTGTTAATGTGGATCTTATCAAGGAAACCATCTAATATCTCTTCCAGTTTAAAAAAAAAAAAAGAAAATTATCTTTCCAGTTAGCTTGCCTGGATTCAGAACCATTCCATACTGGTACATACATCAGAGGTACAAGGTCATTTTTCATGCCTTCAAATGCATAAACCAACATCCTCCAATGTAGACACGTTCTTTTCTGTACCTCAGCCCATACAGACATCTGATAATCCATCGTTTTCTAGAATTTCCTCCTGAAGACATTCTGTACTCTTTAACAGGCTAATGCAATAAATGTAAATACAACTGCAATTTTTATTAAGCAAGTACTCTTTTCCTGTCACAGAATTAGTCACCTCAATGAAGCGATCCCTTTGATGCCCCTAGCACCGTCTTGTGCTATCCTCTACCAGAAGGCAAATGAGAATTGGAAGTGAAGGAGGAGGCGGATTAAAAAGGAGTAAACAACTTTTAGAAGACTAAGAAACAAATATGCTTAGGATTTCTGGCACCAGTTCATAAAGCCATAGTGTTTCAATGCCACCATCAGAAGAAATAGTGTAATGTTTTTCCTCCCCGCGCCCAGGTACAGATCTTACCAGCATTACTGAACAGTCCCTGGCAGTCACACAGTGCCTGGCGCTCCCCCGCAGCACAGCCAGCCTCCGGGAAAGCCACAGGTCTTCAGCTGCGCCATCTCCGCTGCAGCACGCAAAGCCAGCCCAGGGCGAGGGTGCGACACCTGCTTTTGGAAACCTGCAGAAGTGTTGTGAACGGGAAGAGTTAGAAAGAACACTGAAGTTGCATTTATTATCCTGAACTCTAATCATCACTTCCACAACAGATCTACTGCTTGTGTTCTTTTTATATTTAATGGTTTCCAAGCATACTCCAGGGAAACAGTCAAACAATAAGCTGCCCAATAGTACAGGAAGGAAACCGTTCCCCAGACGCACTGCTTAAATCCTTTCTTGAAAAAGGAGTACTGTAGTTCGGATCACTGTTTCTAGAATTCTGACAGAGTTGTGCAGAATACAGTCTACTCACTGAGAAAAAAAAATATGGCTAAGCTAGTCTACAGAATAAAAATTAAAGCCCAGGCCATTATGCCGTGTTTCTTATCCAGCTTACTGAACAGAACATTCTAAGGTTGTCTTTAAAAAGGCAACACAGAAAAACCCAACAATGTTTCCTGGTGATCCAGAGAAAAAACTCTGGACCTATAAACGTGTGCAGTATTTTCTCCTTTGCAAATATGAGATCAGCCTCAAGAGGGTAGTATAACCTAGGAGTGCACAACGACCGTAAGGACAAAACAGGTCTCAAATGCCTTCTAACTTGCCTGGGACAAACCGATGCCCCCTGTATTCTTCCAAGTATTCTGCTCAGAGGGCTTTTTTTGGACAGTTCTCTGCTTTGGAGGCAGAAGAATGAGCAAGCAAAGCAGAGAATTCCACGGATGTGCTCCGGGAATGGTTCTATGACACTGTAGCTGCCAGTGAAGCAATGCCTGAAGAGCAAGGCACTGGACTAGCAGAAGCTGGGTAATTACCTGGGTATTCACTAAAACTGGTCGTCCTAACCCAAATACTGCATACCACGAAGGCCAAGAAGGTGGCCTTGCCAAGATGCAAGGAATTCTTTAACAACAACAAACCCAAATCAAAAGCCAAAGTAAAAGCATGTTTTTTCCTCTGCCAACCCAGATCCAGCTTCTATTCACTTGGGTATCAATGTTTTCAATAAAGTCAAGAATTTCACCAAACTCATCTTTCTCCTCAGATTTCAGCAACCAAAAGAAATGGATTCTTGCAGGGATGAAAAGCAAAACAGCTCCTAAAACAATATTCCTCTATGCACTTGGTAACACTATGATGAAGAACTCTTATGTGACCTGGAGCCATCCACAAAGTCACACAAATATTTGATTATGTCCTTAAATATTATTTGGATGTGAGGGTGGCAGGGGAAGAAGACAGGGAAGAGCGTGCTTCTTTGTTAGTCCCAAGGCATTCACCCAGACTTCCCTAACCAGGAGCTATTTTGGCATCGATCACCATTCCAGTATTACTTAAGTGCCCACAATTAAGATTTTTTTCATGCTGCAGATGAATATGTTTATTTCTCTGTGGTTCATTCTTACTAGTAATTTGAGCTAATGAATGAAATATACATTTAAAAAAAAAAAAAAATCACATTAGGGAAAGGCAAATGCAGCCACCCGTGATATTCGCCTTCAACTATAGTCAATCTCCATAAATTGAAAAGGATGCAGTATTACTTTACTTTAGTAAAATAATTAAGAAAAGTAAAAGTTGTCTTCTTCCACTAATTTGAGATGATTATTCAACTGTGCAAATGAAATAAGGTGACTAATTAAGCTATAATCAAGCCAGTTCCTATGAAAAAAAAAAAAAGAAAAATTGATAGTAACATCACACTAAGGAAATAACAATCAAGAGTTCCTCAAAATAAGCAGCTAGTGTTTTATAATGACTTTGAGAGTTTAATTCTTTATAGATTAGGGAAGTGCAAAATATCTAGTCACTTCAATTGCAATAGTTCCTCAATCTGAAGAATGATCTAATGCTTTGCTTCCCCCGGGCTCCTGCCATAATGGTACATGACTAGACTGGGCTTTACAAAGCCAGGAAACTCCTAAAGTAAGAAACAGACTACAGACTAAAAACATTTCATCCTCTTAATTTAAAAATTTTCAAAGATATTCAAACCATTAAGATCCCACAAATATTTCAACACATCTATTCATCAAAGACAGACTCACCACTTTTTTTTTTTTTTTTGGTTCATCGACAAACGCAGACTTTGGAGAGGTTTCTTCAGTGACCGCACTTCGACAGCTCACAGGGTGTTCTTCATTGTGTTTTCTGCCTGTCTGAACACAGTTGCAATTGTCACGCTTCTTTGAATTTTGCAACGAGACAGACGCTTCTTGAGGTGCAACTGAGCTTACAAGACTGTGGGCTCTCAGCCTTAGCTTCTTCACCTGGTATAGACACCTCCTTTCTGACCGATCCCCCTCCTGACCTTCCAAACACACTTGGCATGACACTGTGCATGCTTTGTTTTCTTCTTCCTGTCATCTCCAGTCTGTTGTTCTTTCAAGTCGCACTTGTTTTCTGTTCTCTGCACAAGATTTACCCCATCACACTCAGGTTTATTTTCAAGCTAGATAATAAATGCAAAAGTATATTTGTTAGTAATGTGTTTAAGCAGTTATGAACAACTAAACAGTATGTGAATTAGGGGAGAAGAACAACCCAAAGGATGAGAAATCCCCCTCCACCCCCCCAAGAAAGGGGAAGATGCTATAAATCCCTGCCTCTAGCCAGTACGGTAACTGGAAATGGACTAGTCTGATTCCCTACAGTTTTGCTCTCATCACACTTATGCTCACAATGAAAGACATCAGTATTTTTCTACCTGAATGGATATATTAAGTGACCATCAGACATGACAGGATACTAAATGAGGTACAGACAACATTATTGGATTATACAGATAAAAAGAAAGGGTAAATAATTAAAAAGAATACAACTGATTCTGGCCAACACAAAACACAAACTCCATGAAAATTATGGTTTCATAGCCTAGCTCATTAAGATAAAAATCTGACTTTTGGAACCAACTACAGTAAGCAAAGCAAAAAAAAAAAAAAAAGTATCTCTGCTGCAATAAAGGATTTTTACATCAGCTTTGTAATTGAAAGTGAAGTACTTTCTCAATCTATTACGTTCATTCTTGCAGTTTGTTACAAGAACAGGAAGTCAAGATTTGAAAGACTTCCACAAAGAAACATTACTTCCTAACTAAAAATAGGCATGACAGGAACAACACTAGACGTCTTTAAAGTAAGTGAACAAATGACCTCAGATTGCCCTCCAAGGATTATTAACTGGCAAAAAAGGAAATGATGACTGAAACCTGGAATTTTCACTTACACCTACCTACAGGCTTGGTTTCAGTAAGAGAACTCAAGACTACAAGACAGAAGTTTTGTGGGCCTGGATGATGGCAAAAAATAACACTACATAACTATATACATACAGATAGTTAAAGACTATGACTAAACCTTTGTGCATTTAAGACACAGGTAAGCATAAGGGCAACCCTGACAAAACTTAAAAGCATTAGCGTTGTTCGCTGTTGGCATGAGGAGGTCAGGCAAGCCAGACCCAGCCATGGCTCTTCCTTCGGTCTTAAACCACAGCCAACAAACAGCTTATCGTTACAGGACAGACCTTTGTCACTCCAACCCACCGCAACCACGGGAAAAAAAACCACCATAGGAGCTTTCCCTAGCGCTGCTGAAGCCGCGGGATTCCTGCCCCGCCTCACCTACACTCTGGCTCTTCCAGTCACGAAGAGCATTTGTCTTGTAGAACAACTCGCCCTCTCCCCCTGAAGCCCCAAGTTCGCTTCAGGAGGAGCCTACCGGCTCACCCCCGGCGCCAGGGACACCCCGCTGCCGGGCCGGGCCTCCCGGGGGCTGCAGCACCAGGGCTTCGCAGCCGCTGCCCGCTCCGCGGGGGCCAAGGCTGGAGCAGACCCCGTCCCGCGGTACCTCAGGGGCCGGTGGGGCGGCTGCCACTCAGGAGACAGCCCCGCCCCCAAAGGCGGGACCTTGGGGCCATCCCTGTCGCCGATTGGGCAGCCCCCAGCCGCCGCTGGCGCCGATTGGCTGTGCTGTGCCGGGCCGGGACCGCGGGAAGGCTGCGCTGCCCCTCTCAGCCCCGCCGCGACGGGCCACAGCCCGGGACGTGTGCGCCGCGCTCCGAGTGCTCCGGGAAGGGCCGGCGGTAGCCGGGTGGGCAGGAGCACCTTGTGGGGTGGGCGGCGGGACCCGCAGCGCCCGCCGCTCTGGGCCCTGCCCGCGGCTGTAGGGGCGTGGAGCAGCGCAGGGAAGGCCCTTGAGGAGCGGCCTCGGCTCTCTTGTGGGCTTCTGTAGGGAGCCGCCTCTCAGGGGGACGGGCTTTGTTAATTAGGGGGCTTAACGAGAGAGAAAAAGGTATTTGTATCAGTTGGGAACGCTGCGGTCCGTCGGGAGTGCGGTCCCAGTCCCGCGGGGTGCTCCAAAGAGCCGGCAGCTTTGCGGAGGCAGCTGTGGGCGTCTTCCCCGATGGAGACGGGGGAGGAATGTAGGAATCCTGTAGGAATCCTGTCGTGAATGGTTATTTTAATTTTTTAACTCCGAGTTGTAAGCACAGAAAGAGTCTACTTAACGTGTACAGATCGCAGCCACGTATGGTGGGGTTGTCCTTGTGCTGGCTTTACCGGAACGCCTGAAGATCGAGGCCAGTCCTTCAATTTAGGGAAATTTACCGTTGACTTTAACAAACGGCGGCAACTGCGTAAGAGACGGCAGCAGGAAATACAGTTCATCGAACGGCAGGAAATGCAGCTATTTCACTGCTGCCCGGAAAAACCCCAACACCAGCACGTGTTGGAAGCTGTATATTTTACAGCGTGACATTTCATTTTACATACAAAAACGTTCTAGTACAAAGGATAGATGGGATGCGGTCAATGGTTACAGAAAAATCTGCTAGTTTGTTACCTAGCAATTAGTGACTTCAAAAACTGTGTAACGCACTGTCTTCACACTCCACGTGTTTAACTGCCTGCCTGGTTTTGCTAGTAGACGTGACACTTCCATGGCTGTATTTATGCATGTTATTAAAATTAAACATACAAGAAATAATAGAATAATGTGTGAATGAATTGATAGTTCTTGCTATTAATCAACAATATAGGATAATATTCAGCCTCTAGGTTTTAACAGCACATTTGGGAGGTGCTAATCTACAAATGAGTTTTACTTGCGCAGTTCTTCAGTTCTATAACAGCTGTATTTTTTAAAATTTATATTCTCTGCTCTTATTCTGGGGTTCATGGATAAAAAAAAAAGCAGAGTTGTCCTTCATTTGTGACAAAGAGCTACAGTGTCTGGAGGATAAAGGATACTATAGATTGTGCATCTAAACAACAATATCAACGGTGTCAGTTGTATCTCAGTAATTCTTGTAATTATTCATTTTGGAGTGAAATTTTTCTCTAGGGACACCTCAAAGGAAAAAATCAGCTATTTAACAGTGAGCGAAGACTGAATAAACATGTTTGTAGTAATGATTACCAATGATTAAGTGTGTGCAAAGAGACCTTGAGCTGCTTCCCTAATAACACAAATTTACCTGAACAGGGTGGATTGAGACACATTTTTCTGTGCCACAAGTCATGAAAAAACAGGCTACAAAAACGGGATTTTTTTCAGGTTTTTTATTCACAAAGGTATTAGTAAACAGTAATGTATAAATTTGCCAAGTTGAGATTAAAAGATACTTTATACTGAATAGCCAAGTGATGTAGTAGAGTACCATTATTGCAAGACCACGCAGTGTCTCGTCTATGTTACATTAGAGACCCGTGTAACTCTACGAGACCATGTAGATCACCTCTGGAAATTTTAGAATGAACATGGAAGAAGGCAAAGAATAACAGTTTCCTTTTGTGACTACAGAAGAATAAAACCTGTAAAGCATTTGTGTGAAACAGAACTGTGTCTAAATTCTGTTCCTCAATCTATAAAACTTCTGGTTTCCATTCAGCTCTGGGGTGTGCCCGTGTGCATGTCCTCCTGGAGGAGACCCAGGTATTTAGCATGGATCTCCCAAAATATACCCATGAAAAACAATTAATGTTAAAGTTTCAGCACCATAAAGTAGCTCAATTAAATCTCATGTATAATTAAGCAGCTGTTGACCAATCTGAATACACTCAATGTTTCTTATGTCGGTACCAATGTTTTCTTGGTTTGATTCTGGTAAAATAAAAAACCTGACACTGGCAAATACATAGCCAGTATCCAAGGCACTTTTAATTAAGGGTTTTCACCAGTTTTTAGTGTAGAAATAAATTTGATTGATAAATGTGTAGATGATTCTAATACTCAGCTCTTTAGTTAAAATACTTTTACTTGCTCCTAATAGTACCCACAATGAACCAGGTACTGTACAAATACAGAAGATATGAGGCCTTACTCAGAGACCTTCATGTAAAGCTAGGAAAACTATACCATTACACAATTCCAATGAAAAGAATTATGTATAAATTTGTATTTTTCCAAAATATTCCCTGAACTCTATTGTGAATTTCAGCCATTTGCATACATCAGGCCCTATTGCTTGTGCGAAGGAGGCAGCAGACACCTGTCTGGAACCTGAGCTGTGTGTTCAGGTGGCTCTTCTTGTTTGTAATTAACCTGTAGTTCCTTAGACTGCGCAAAAGTGGAATATGCTAGCAATATTACACATAACAAATAGTCATAACAATAAAAGTGACAGTTTCTTAAGGGGGCCTTCACTTGATAATAAATATGACAGCATACAAGTTTCTGTTAGTTTTCTTTTAGGAGTGCTCCCCGAGGCTGAGCCCAAGGCTGTTAATGCTGGGTGAGCCGGGAGACACACACCGACTCCTCTCTGAGAACACGTGGGGAGCGTGGCTCCGTGATCAGGGCCCTTACTAGCTCATCTTGCACCGATTCTTTAACCCATTGCCAAAATAAATACAACAAATCCAATTTCAAGTGACCTATAAAATTAAAGATACTTTAAATTAAAATCTTGTCCCTAATCCAAAATATACAACAGTTACCATGTGAAACATAATGAGAAACCTTACAACACGTAAAGGACACTTAGAAAAAAATAACTTCCAAAAATAGTCTTATGAAGTATTAAACACTGTCTTAGAGCTCCTGACAGTGAAACGTAAAGGTTAGACCTCAAATGGTGTCATACGTAGTAGAGCAGCTTATGGAGTAGACCAACATGGCTTAAATTACTTACTTACAACTATGTTCAGTGCAATTCAAACTGAGATTGCATCATGTAGAATACATATGAGAACTTGCATAAAAATTCCCCTCTCTGGTAATACAGTTTTTGAGTGTGTGAACTAAGATTATATGGAATAGGACAGATCCATTTGAAAACTGAAACCTCCAGTCTCTCTGAAGGTTTCTGTCTGCTTGTACGCGATGGGGTAACAGCAAAGGGCAGTGTCACTGCTGAGCAGCGCTTGTCCTCTTGCTTTTAGGACTGTCGTTTTTAATAAGACATACGTTATATGTAGATGCTTTATGAAATACACTGCAAAAGGATCGTAAATTATTTTGGCAAGTGTTTGTGTTTGCCATACCTTTTTACATTGCGGATGAAAAGGAAGAAGGCACTTCTGTTTACAGAGTGGCATCATGCTGTGATCTGCCTTAGAGCAGGTATTTTCTGTTTCTTCTCTGTGATCACTTTTGTTTTCTGCAGTCAGGGCCAATGTTTCTGATCCAGATCTGCTACTTAACCTTACACGAAAGGTACACTTTTACCATCTTTCTAATGAAGAGACAGTCCCGATTTCTTCTTCTGAGATGGCCACTGCTAATAAATCCATCCAATTTATGATTCAAAAAGTTCAGAACTGCTTAATTTGTCTTCTTCATACAGCAAAATATTTTCCATGAGCTTCTTTTTTTGATCATTTATCTGTATTTTCCAAGATGTCTCTCTGACTGAAAAACAAAAAAGCCCAAATATTGAGAACAAAATCCATCTATTGCCTAAGGAACAGAAAATAAATTTAAAAACAAAACAAAACTGTCTTAGGAAAAAAATCTGATAGAAAACCAGAAAACGTTTTGTAGATTTATTGGTAAAATCATAACCAAGAATAAAAGATTTACTGAAATGTGTTATAAGTAGGAAGAAGAACCTAAGTGATTCTGGAGCAGAGAGTGATTTGTCCCTGCTATTATAATTCTAGAGCCCTTTTACACAGCCTTCTGTTATCCAAACAGGAACGGGGCAGTTTTGCCCAAACAGCTTGAAGATTGTATGCTTTTGCATGTTCTGCGTGCAGCCTTCAGGTTTATCTATATTTACCTTGTGCAGAACAGGAAGAGTCGCTGTCTGGGTTTCTGTGTGGGAAGGTGCTCCATGCTGCGGATGTCGTCTCCTGGGATGTGTCAGCTTTGGCGCATGCTGCGCTCCTCTCCTGGAGGCCCTTTGCAGGCTGGACCTGCCCCGTCCTGCACTCAGAGCCTGCCACGGTTTCTGAATCCTTAAAGCTGATGCTGGGTAGCTCATCTGGAGATTTCTCTGAAGGATTCCATATAAAACTGCTCGATTCATCTGATTCACAAGGGACCCGGGACATTTGTCCGCAGTAAATGTCGGGTGACACAACTGCTACTGAAGTTGTGGGTGGATCGGCACTCATCAGGATGGCTGGCTGGGCGCTGCCCTCTTTATTCCCCCCCGCAGAAGGCACATCCGTGCTCAAACTCATCGTCTCATCATCAGTTTCTTCTGGAGCATTCATGGAGAATCCAGAAAGGCTGCCTCCACAGATGTAATGCTCTCTTAATTTGTTTTCAGCCATTTCCATAATTTCAAGCACCTGTTTTTAACAACAAAATCTGTGAATGCAGAATAATTCCTGTAGCCCTGCTTACACATGTTCTCCTATGTCAATACTCTCAAAAACAGGCAAGGCATGAATGACCTGCTGTCAAGGAGACTAAAATCTTGGTCACGTATTTAAACTATTACCTCTGCTATGTTAGAGTTCTTCTTTCTCAGACAAAGGCAGATGGCTGAGGCAAAATCAATGGCAACCTCTTCCAGCAAGTGTCCTGCTCTCCTGTCTAGATATTTACTGCATATTTCCTTGGCAGCCAGCTTTTCAAAATTTTTTACTTTGGAGTGAGAGCTTTCTTTCGCTGTTTGAATTTCATCAGCAATCATATCTTTCTGTTCAAAAGAAAGAGATACATCAGCGAAAGCAAAATTAACACAAACGTTTATTTCTGTCTGAATTACGGAGAATATGAGTCTTGCCATATATTTGTTATTATTGCTCCTTAATGGCTGGTTTACAGACCTAAAAGCTTTAAGAATCTCCATTTGTGCAACTGACAGAAGTGTTTGTTTTCACAGGAGAGAAAAGGCCAAAGGTTTTCTCTGCATGTGTCTAATGCCAAATTCACTAAAGCAGACCCAGCTCTTCTCAGTTTATGCCCGTTTATAGGAATGAAAAATAATCAGTGCTGTATATAGCAGCATTCTCGCACAGGACTTTTCAAACATTTGTTAAAGAAATCAGAAACCTAGGATCCTTTATTTTCTGAACCCATTTGAGCATTGCTGAATTGCTTGGAAATAGTAATTAAGAATACTGTCGTTTTCCCCTCAAAGGCTGGAACAAGCTGGCATAGGGAAGGAGTGCTCCCCCCCAGGGGGAACAGAGGTGGAGTCTGTTTTCATGAAGATGGTGGTAATGGCATTCAGTGATCCTGGCCAGTGCCGGCTGCTTGTGAAAGTGGTTTGTGTTGCCCTAATCCCAGCCCGGGCAAATGGGCCAGGGGATAAATTCCAGACAGTTGTGCAATACATCGACACCTGATAAACACGATGAGGAGGAACTGCAGTTACCACCTACCCAGGTTTCCCCATTCAGGTTGGCTCCTAACACCTCTTTCTGGCACAGAAAAAGCATGCAGCAGCATTTCAGCACAAAGCCTTGTCTCTGAAATAAGCACGTATTTAGACACCAATTATTCGGGAGTATCTCCTAATATCATCAGGCCAGCACTCACGAGTGTGGTATGTGCAATGGGAATGTATATTCTGCTTCGAGTTAAAGGCAGGTAGGCTACTGGTGTTAATGGAACCAGGATGAGGCTTCAACATCCCTTCTTCAGGATGTGTGCAGCAGACTGCAAATAACAAACTGCACTTGTATAAATGAAAATTCATTTTATGACAGCAACCCCATTCACTCACGCTGGTATTCATTATTCCTGCTTTTGCTCACCAGATAGACAGGCTGTCTTCCTTCATCCAGTGCCTTAATCCCTGTCAGTATCTCTGCTAAGACCTAGAAAGTATATTTGAAAGATAAAACAATTTGTTCAGAATTAATTCCATTTTTTAAAATGAGCTTTGTAACTAAAGAAATATTGAACTGCCAGGGCATTTTTAAATTATATTTTTACTTCAGATGGCTTAACAAAGCCAGATCTGGGCAATCGTTATGACACTTTAGATCTACCTCCAGAGCCAAATCCAAATTTTATAGTTAGGTACAACAGATATGTTGAAACGAAGGGTGAGAAGAAGCTCATTCTAAATCCAGATGAGGGATCACACTGAACAGAGTAACTTCCTATTTAAATTGAAACACCTGGAGACAGCAGACATCATAGGCTAACAATTATTTTAGTCGAACTTCCAAATTAGCAGGTGATGTTTGTGGCAGTTCACGTGGCAAATTGCAAGAATTCTGAGAACCTAAGTGCAGTCTTTCTGCTGTTCTTTTTTTTTTTAAAAAAACCATCGGCAGTAATAATTTTTTTGCAACAAGAAACAACTTTGTTTCTGTTGTTCAAAAGATTCACCTCACTTTGCCACAAACTGAAGTATATTTGGGCTGTGAACATAATTAAAAACAGGATTTCAACACATTATATAGTCAGCAACTATGATATGAAATTTCTGGCAAAACAACTGTATGCGGCACATGCTCTTATATGCAATTTTCTGTCCGGAAGCACCAAAGAATGAAGCAGAACATGGAAAAAAGGCAACATACCACACCACAGCTGAATATATCAACTTTTTCTGTTAACTGCCCATGTCTGATAAAATCTTCTGGCAGATAAGTAAGCGAAGCTTGTAGGACTTTGGTTTTCATCACAGCATATTCTGATTTTTTATCAACAGAATACAGTCGCAGACCTGAATGTCCAAGCTTTGGTGTAAAGTTTTCATCCAACAAGACATTTGAGCTGTGATAAAGAAAGACAAGTAACAATATCGGTCAAGTATTTACTTTAACTTGAGGTAAAGATTTAAAGTTTTACACTTTTAAAGTTAAGTTAAAGTTAAGTGCTGAAAGTTTCCAGCTATGAATGAAAGGATAAAGAATGGTAGAAAGGGAGAGGGAAAGAACAAGCACTCCAAAAACTACTTCAAAAGAATATACTTCCATCATTTAGAGAAGAGAGGCAGATGAAACATAAAATGGTAAACACCCATAGAACAAGAGACAGCAGAAAGATACCACAAGTGGATTTCAAAATTGCATAAGCTTTGAGCCATTATTGACAAAGAAACCCTGTAATTAACAGGTGCCCAAGGAAGTGCTGCTATGCCAAACCCCTCACCTTTTGATATTCCCATGAAGAATTCCAAAATTATGTAAATACTCTACAGCTCGGATGAGTCGTACAGCGATGCTAATTCGCATCTCCCAGGTCAGTGGAGCAGAATCAGCCTGCAAGGAAGTGAGGAAAAAAATGGTAAAAAAAACCCAGTAAGACATTAGTAGTTTTGAAAACCAAAGGCTTAGTTGTAGTGCCAATCAAAACTCTGACCTGAATCAAAAGTTTGGTCCAAGACAGAAACTGATGATTTCTAGGTTAAGGAAGGAACCTATTCTTATATATTGTGCTGCACATTTTGCCTGCCACGGGAGGAGGTGAGATAAGGACACAGCAAGGATCACGCTTGTCCAAAGCATCAAGTGCTGGCCATTATTGAGGCATAGCACTGGTTTTGGTGGATTGCTTTTCTGATGTTTTTCTGCCTCGTGATCTCCTCTGGAAGTGTTCTTTCTGTAGGTAAGAACATCTCAATCTGTTCCCTCTGAATCCCTTGTAAAACTTTGTAGCTCATTGTGCAAATGAATATGATGATGGATTCTACAGCAAACTGTTCCCAAATCCAATGAAGTGTTACAATATGAATAGGCATGTTTTGCAGATTCCTTATTACTTTAAAAATCTAAAGGCCGCCCCACAGAAAATTCCTGTTGACCTGATGTGCTTTGCAGTAGAAAAACTGGAGAAGAGCTGCAGCCTTTCTAGTGCTTGTGGTCAAGGTATTTGGGCACTTTTTTTTTTTTTTGACTGTTTCTCAGAATTCAGAGAGATATAATTGGCTTTCATACAATAACAGGACAGGACTTGCAATCACAGGTAGATAACAGACTCAGATTATTTGCTTACTTGAGGCTGAAGCTGGTTTTGCAGTGATCCATTAGGCAGGTATGGATATATCAGACAGTGCAATCCAGTTTCTACTGAGAAACCCAGCAGCTGCAAAATGTTGACATGACAACACCTGCAGGCACAGATCAACAATGATTTGCAAATGAAATAAGAGCAACACAGAAAAATACATTCCTGAGCTGGGATGAATTCCTGAATGGAAGGCCACTGGGAATTGTGTCCTGCAGCTGGCAGCACAGGATGGCCGAGAGCCGGGTGGCAGAAGGGCAACCCCCCTCGCCGTGAGGGGAGCCCATCGCAGCCCCGGCAGGAGGGCTGCCAAGCTCCAGAAGGCACGGCTTCCTCGCCCCAGCGGCTGCCTTTGTTCAGTGGGGAACTGCAGCATCGCGGGAGGCACGATGCTTCCCAGGGCTCCAGCAGAGCCCGTCCACACCCGGCGGTCCCCAGGCCAGCACGGCGCCTGGGGGGGACACAGCATCCTCAACCAAACACACGGGCAACGGGCCGCATGCAGCGCACACAGGGGTTGCGTTGGAAAGCCAGCCACTTACCGAAAGCAAATCTGTACTTCTGTGTGAAAGAATCTCTGGGTGGAATTTGGGTTTGTGCATTCCACCTGAAAAGTGAAAACATGCAATAGAATGTCAATAGTAATTATTAAGACATTGCATTTATACAGATGTTTTAGTCTCTAGATGACAAGCTACTTTAGAAAATTGGCAAGTATCACTGACGGCAACTGTGTGTCAAAGGCAACAATTAATTGAAAATTAGAACAAAAACCAGTGTAAAGACACCTCTGATCCAATCGCCAAGGCAGCGACATTGCAGGCTACTCCCATGGACAGAGTTAATAAAACTACTCCCATGAGTGAAATATCTCTCATATGTGTTTGCTGAATCTAGGTTTACTTACTTTACATCATTTCCTTTTTACCTCTCCTCTTGTGTAGCTGTTCTGGTTCCTTGCAATACAATATTAAACGACTGCTAATGCTCGAGAGATACTAATAACATACCCCCTTCAAAGAAAAAGAAAAGGTGGAGTACTTGCCTCTTTCAATCTTTTGATGACATACACCATGTTGTTCCTCTGACCTTTGTAGACATCCGCAAAAGTACCTTCACAAATCCTGCTCTTGTCACTGAAACCATTTGTGGCATTAGTAACTTCCCTCGGGGTCCACAAGAGACTCCCGCTGGGGAGATCGGTCATTGTCTCCTGCTGAGGACTAGAAGAGCTGCAAGGCTACACATTTGTAGAAGAAACAAGTTTATCTCATGAAAATTCATATGCTTTTTCCTTCTTTCAGGTGTCATATTTTCTTTCCCGTGATTTAAGCAGTCACTGTGATTGTTGAAAGAAATTGTGAAAGCTGCTCTGCAATTATTCAGTGTTTCCCTTTGTAATACCTGTCCTGATGTGCTTTGCTGGTGTAAAAATTTTGCATAGTAGAAGAGACTAGAAGACAGTTACTGATTTGCATTTCCACCTTTCCTAGAAAACAGACTTAGTTTTGTTTAAAAGTCCATATATTTATTTGAAGTGATGTTTAAGCTACAAAAAATATTAATCTGTATGGCTGGGGCATATATCAAGAAAGAGCTGGATCAGAAAGTAGTGTCCCTCTTAATGTATTTATGTTCTGGTAGGAACTTCCCATCTATTTCTGAAGCACCTGGCATCAGTTGCGCAATAATGTTTTGCTTCCAGTGTGGCAAGTCCAAATGCCAATCATTATTACAGTTCCACTGTAGCCTAATCACGCAGCTTTCACAACCTTTGTGTGCTCCAGCCTTGAGAAAACAAAACAACCCCCTCTCAAGAAACTCTGAAACTACTGCATTCTTTGTAGCCATTTTCTCTTCTGGCTGGTACTCGTGAACCATGTTCTTTTGGGAGAGTTTAAAGTCTTAAAACACAATCTTTAAAAAAATCTCAAACAAAATAAACCAAAGAGAACAGGCCAAGACAGAACCATGATGGGACCAGAGCGTGCACATGGATCTGGGAAAGAATCTGAGAACCGCAGGCCAGATCCAGCCAGACTATTTTAAAGACAAGAGAGCTGCAGGGAGACTGGAGAACCGGAGCTATAGGGAGGAACGGGAAACTGCATGGAAATCATTAGGAACATGAGAAAAACTTTCCCCAGTGAGCTGGTTAAGCACTGGAACAGGGGCTCAGAGAGGTGATGGAACCTCCATCCCTGGAGACTGCCAATTGTCAGCTACACAAGGCTCTGGGCAACCTGACTGAACTTTGGTACTAGCCCAGTTTGGAGCAGAAACCACATTTTATGTAAAAAATTAAAAGAAGTATGCTATTCTGACTAGTCTGTGGTATATATTGCCCTGTTGTATGATCCCACCAGAAATGTTAAGTCCTGTGTAAAATCTATACTAGAAATTCCTTCAAAATCAATTGCTATTTGTGGGCATGTTACCCATGCTGAGCTATGCAGTGTGCAATATTGTTAATTTTTCCCCTCACTGGTCCTTCACTGGCAAAAAAGTGATGTATACCATAAGTAATCTAACTGTTGCATTACCATTATATTCAGTCCAAACAAATTGTAATAAAGCCCCCCTTATTCACCAGATCTATATTTTACACAAGTAAAGGGATAAACTTTAATTGAAAAAAACACAGAATGCCATAAAGATGATTTTCATTGTTATAATCAATGAGTACTAAAGGGATTTACCTTCACACTTGATGAGACGGGAGGATTTGACTGTAAGGATTTCAAAAGGTCTCTTGGGGGAGGTGGTGGAGAGGGGAGTGAATACAAGGCTCCTTCAGGAACAGCACCTGAAACTGAAATAACAGCATGGAAAATACACCTTATTTTTGCAATACTAATTTTTGCCTGTGACTAATTATGAAGGTCTGGGATATTTTGCTGAATTTTCTAACCAGGGATAACCTGTGAGAAGCTGTCAAAATGTGAAATACTGTGAGAAGCTAGGGAGCTGTGTTCCTGGCTCCTCTTTGCAGGATGAGTATGCCGATCTCTGGTCCTGGCTGGTGACGCAGAGCTCCCCGTGTCTGTAGGGCTGGTCAGATGCCTCTGCGGTGGGTCCTGTGGCTCCGCTCCCTCCTTGCCCAGGCAGGGGAACTGCTGGCCCGTGCACGGCTCTTCTGCCCTGGGCTCATTGGCACGGAGAGAGGGACATGGGGAGGAATGTATGCGCTGATCTGGTACGGAGCTGTGACGGGACCCAGGTGTTCACAGAGACCTGGGGAATGTCCTGAGGCCCCAGGGGCAGATTTAGCCAGCATTTCTCAAGGCTGAGAGAGCTCTTGGAAGGAGGAACAGGAGGCTGTCTGCTAAAGTTGGGAATAAACAGTTCAGGAGACAACAGTGCTAGGAAAAAGGCAAATATTCAAATGTGACCATTTCTAAGAGCAATATAGTCATTCTTCTATACTGAAAGCAAATGGGAAGCAGTCTTGTCTACACGGTCATTCCAATGTTAAAGCAAATTCTGTATCTATTACTTCCTACCTGCTGGTGATACTCCCAGGAGTGAAGAGTCTGGTGATGGCAACAGACTTATCTCATTTTCTCTCTCTTTAGTTTTGGTTTCTGTGGGAGTTAAAGATATGTTCTCCTGTTTAGGCGGCTCTGCTTTCTCTTCTTTTTCAGAGTTGGTAATATTAGAGGCTGATGTCCCTTCACAAGAGAAGAAAGGAAAGATGAAGACTACCAGGGAAAACAGAGTCTGACTCTAATCAGCTACCAGGAAAAAAACCTAGTCAGGAGAACAGACTGTAAGTTAATGTGAACATTAAAATGAACATTCAAGCAATTTATTGTTAAATTGCTGGACTACTATTGGTGTTTAAATTCAGACCATATTCATGACGTTAACTACTACTGAAAATTAATAAGAAGCGATAGCTTCCAACAAATATCTGTGACAGCTATGCAGAAGATACATAGTCTCTTACAATAAGGAATTAGCAATAATAGTGTATTTATTTTGTCATTTTCCATTGACCGTCTTTCAGACAATGATCTCAAATCACAAATATCTCCCAGCCTAAAGAACGCATCCAGTTCTTTGTTAATTGTCATGAGACTGAGGACGTTTGACTGAATTGTATTGGTTTTAGCCGTTAAATGTTTCAGGAGGGTTTTCGGTTATGTGGGCTTAGTGTCATGACTATGCCCCTAAACACTTTCCTATATAGAACTATTTGCAATAAAGAATCATACTTTTACTTATGAACAGAAAGAAACTGGAGACAATCTAGGAGAAATATAAAAATGGTCAAAGGTCAAGACTTACTGATATATACGGAAAAATTATAGGCTGAATTATTGATTCACTACAGCTCTAAAAGAGACTTGAAGAGTATGTACATCTTAGAGGGAATTATTAAAATTAGATTAGGCTATAGTTAGGGTGGGGGAAAAATAAAGCAAAAATATGCAAGATACTGTGATATACAAGGTTGTCAAAATCTCCTGAGGAAGCAGCTTCTCCATGAACATATTTAACACTGAGGTTGAAAAGGAGCTTGGAAATGCCCAGTGTGCGCTGGGGACGATATACGGACTTTCTGCTGCCCAATAACCACGTTCTCCTGCTTGCAGTTCTAACCTTTTTCTACCTGACACCTTTTGTCAGCAATACATTTAGCATTTTCTTAAAAATCAAAATGAATGTTTTATTTTTATATAAAAGAAAATAAACACAAGCATTAATACAAGGGGGTTTTTGTCATGCTGTTTTATCTTTGTATCTTGTGGTGTTTTAGCTTTGTATCTTAAGTGCGGTGGTGACCTTGGAATGAGAAGCCGCAGGCCTCTGTTTGTATTTGAAATCAGATAATAGCTTTGTTCTTTTTTTTTTTTTTTTTTGTACAAACAAAGCATTGGGAGTATCTGAGAGAAGCAGGAAGCGGTGTGTTTCATTTACGGTCTCTGCTCCCGATGATCAAGCAAGATGGGGTAGAGCTGTTTCAGGGCAGACAAGCCCTGACGGTCCCAGGGCACTAAAGGCAGCAGCTCAAGAGCAGGGAAAGGCAATAATGGGCACGAGGAGCAGAAACGGGCATCTTCGTGCCAGGCACCTTTCTTTGAGCTCTGTCTGGGGTTTGTACCCGCTTTCTTCAATGTCACCTGTGAACGCAGCTTGGCATGAAACTAGGTCTTCAAACTAAAACTCAGAAAAATCAGGGATGTTTCTTTATGACTGTGTCAGAATGCTATGAAATCCCAGATTTTACAGGTTTTTGAAGTCCACTATCAAACAGCCTGCAGGCCTTTAATCAAAACTGACAGTCCCTGTATTCTGCAGTTGTTGGCTTTTCCCTCCTGTACTTTAACCTAGAAGTATGTAAAATTAGAATCACTTCCCTCTTCCAACCTATTTTTCAGGGTTTTTCATGAATTTTGCAACTTCCTGCACATCAGACAAACAGTTCACTACTGAAGCTAAAGAACTGACATAAAAAAATGTATTTTTATGGACATCCAGAAGTGGGACTAGAGCAGTGCAAGAAATTGTTGAAGGGAGGTAGAACTCTCCTGGAAGTAACCTGCCAGCAAAACATCCACCCATGTGTTGCCTCTGACTCCTTTAAGTAAGAATGACTACAATTCTGGTGGTGTAAGGGCCCTTCATTTTTTGAAGTGCCCAACAGAACAAGCAATGTATTCCCTGTATCTGCCTGAGAGGAATCACCTGAGTAAGCAGATTCAGATATAGATAAAAAAGCAGAAATAGAGGGTAAAGAGACCTCAAGGATTTGTCTAAACCTGAAAAGATCCTGCCAGAAATCACTTCTGCTTATGACTGAGCACACACTGGAATGTCTGTATTGAGTAAATTCCAGAAAAAGTAATTACTTCCACATGGCAGAACAACAAAATAATCCAGTCTTTCTGCAACTTAAATTAATATGAAGCTTTGCTACGGACTTCAACATAAAAGAAGACTATTAGAAGTTTTTTAAAAAGATCATTTCATGCTGGTTTTGCAATTTATTGCATGTGAATTGATCTGGGACAAAAATTAATATTGATCATCCAGAAACATAACTAAAAATTTTAACACATCTTTATCTGACCTTCATATTGCTTTACAGAATTCCGAGTCAAAACCAAAATCACTTCTAACTCCCTATGAAGCCCTTCACGGAACCATCTAATATTGAAGTTCACCCATTGTCCCAGAGGAAATGGGAGAAAGAGAGGTGTCTTAGATCTGTTACAGCAGTTCAGTGCCTTAAGGAGCTGAATTGAGTGTGGCCATTTATCGCCATGAGTTCTTAGTGTTTACTTTCCCTATTCACTCTCTAGCCCACAGAAATCATTATAAAGATCCCTGTTTACTTGCATCAGCCAACTACATTTTTTAGAAACCAAGCTTTTCCTTCGGAATCCCAGACACGTACTCCCGCACCCTGGGGGAAGTTGATTAGGGTTTATTTTTAACAGGGGGACAACCCTTAGTTTTTGCAGCCTGTGACAAGTGAAGACCAAAATGTGTCAGAAATGTTTTTGAGAAAGCTCAATTAACAACAACAAAAAAAAAGGTAAATCAGAGAATCCCAAGAGCAAGCGGGTAGTCCCCTCTTGTGCCAGAGGCTGAAGCGCGTGTTGCGCAAGCTGCAGTGATATTTACACAACACTTAAAAGAAAAGCACTCAGACAAACAGCAGCATGACGAGTGCTTCTGTGCGGTGATGATGATTATTTTTGTCTGGGTTGTATCTTTATTTTTTAATGGTGATGCTGCTGGAAGCTGCTTTTGGGTTGGAAACCTGACTCTTTGCAATCTGCATAACCAGAGGGACAAATCTTACTTGGTTCAGTGTAAGCAGACTGTCAGGGGCTTTGAAGTGCCACCTCTCCGGATTTAATGCCGTATCCTGGCCTTTGCAGACAGGACCAGGTGTAACCATCAGAGACTCTGGGTTTCCAGGGGGTGGTTGTACTGAATGTCCTGCGCACCAGCTGGAACCCAGCAAAGTGGTGGTTTCCAAGCAATAGCTCCCTGAAATTAACTACATGAAGCCTCCCTGGGAGCAATTCGCCACTGCAATGTGCTGAGCTGCTCGCAGTTTGGAATCTACTCATGGTCTTGTTTTAAAGGCCTGTAAGAGAAGAGAAAACCCTCCGCCTTGGGGTAAAAGCAGCAGCATCTCAGTTTTAACAGGTAACTTTTCTAAGCTCCCTGAACTCAGCTTTTGCAAAAATGGAAAAATTAACCCACACGGGAAAGAAAAGGCATTATACCTAACTACGCAAAACCAGCCTTTTCCATGACAGATAAAAAGTACGTTTAAAAATGTTGCTGCTATTATGTAGTGGTAAAAACACTCAGTGATTTTTCAATTTCAGTTTTTACGTTTCTCAGAAGGAGAATGCAGGATTTTGTTTTATTAAGTCATAATGTATAAAGTGGGATTACAGAAACATCAATGAACTCTGTAAAGGAATACACCGAAATAAGCCAGCCGTAAACACAGGTGGGCCCCAGAACGCACTCAGACGGGGGAGAAGGGCTGGAACTAATTAGCAGTTAAGGTGGTAGGTTATAGTGTGTTACAGGAGAGCACCCAGAAACTCTCTTTACAGACTAGGAACCAACTGTGTTAAATATGGAACAGGCACAGAGCAAAAGTGCCGTCACATCATGTAAGTCAGCCTCTAGTCCAGAGTATCCATAAAAATAACCATTATCAGGGAGCCAGGCTTATTACATTGGTGATATCTACATCAGATTTATTCAATGCATTTAAAAAAATTAAAAAAATCAATATATTGTTTCCAATCCTGTCCACTCAGATTGGACCCTCAAAGTCACAGTCGCTGTGACGGAATTAACAATTGCATTACAGATGTACAAATGAAAGCAGATTCGAGTTCACTTTCCTGGAGCTTTGTTTGCTTTGTGAGGGATGAGGAGTAAGAATTGTTCCTGCCTCCTGAGCTGAATGCCGTGACTGAATTCAGTCAGAAACTGGATCTGCTGAATCAGAGGCTGCATATGGGTGATGCCAAAATCAGGTACATTAACTGAGCAACGCTCTCGTTAGGGTCTGTAGTTATTGGGTTTGAGGCACTAAGACAGAATTTGCTTGAAGGCTGCTTGTGCTGTAGTACTTAATATTCTTTTTTAAAAAAAAAGAAAATAGAATTTAGAATACCAATGTTAAAGATTTTTTTCTGCCATACCAAACTGAAGGTGCAGAGTCACGCCAATGCCAGGAACTACAGAAACCCAGCAGCGCAGCAGAAAGCAAGGCTGTGGAGAGAACCCATGACGCATTATTGGACTTCCCATGAGAAATGCCTCGCGCGGCGAATGCCAGCTGCGCTCGGGCTGCAGCGCAGGCTGCCGTTTCGCAACAGCCGCTGGTGGGGTGACTCAACGGCGCTGGCAGTTCCCTGCCACAGAAGCACATTTTCCACCTGCAGAAGCCTACGCCCGCACAAGCTTTGAGCGTTTCCCATATGCACCTGGATAGTCCTTCTCTAAGCATTTTTGGCCATATAACAAAAATCTGTAGTTTTCATTTCTAGTAATTCTCTATAGAGAACTGGCAAAATTCATACAAACTTCTGATTTCCAGAAAGTAGATTTTGGGTGGGAATATGTGTGAAACTTTTGGGGCACCTCAGTACTGAAAGACAATATGTTGTCCAGGGTTCAACAAATTTGGTGGCAGAACTGGATAAAGGTACAATTTGGCTTACAAAAACAGACAGCTGCAATTTAAACATAATTTTCAATGGAGAAAAATGGAAAGGCAAATTATATTTAAGTGCTGTGATTAAGGCAATGGTTTACGTTAACTGGGCACACTGAGCTCAAACTCTAATCATTCTACCTCAAAAAAAGATAAATCTGAAATAGACCAACCTGGAGATAGTTGAGAAGAATTACACACAAAGAATTAGAAAAGACTACAGCTGTTTAATTTACAGAGGGATTGAGAACACATGATAGAAATAGAGAAAATATGAAGTGACATAAAGAAATAGTAATGTAGGTAGTTGATAAACCATTTCTCCTTTTCATAACCTTTTTCTTATGGTGCAGGAAAGCAAGCTGCAGAGGCAAAACTGATGAGATGTTCTACTCTGTTGACAATTAGAGTATAATGACAAAATTTCATGGATAAACAAAAATGTATGAAAAAATTAAAACATTCATAACTATGCTCTGTTTTGAAAGCCTGCCTGGTGCAATGGCTGTGCCACCCCTGGCTCAGAGCACGGCCAATCTCTCTTGACACCTCTCCGAGCATCCGACATGGCCACTGCAAAGGTGGGATGATGAACCAGAGGGGCCAGTTCATTCCTCCTCTGTCACCTCTTCCTTTCCCACCATGAATTTTACGTGAGAGAGTAGAAAATCAAAATCAGTGGAGAAATTTTAGAATTTGAGCATGAGACTCCCAGCAAGAAGTCTCTTCAGCCAGGAGGGGAGATTTACAGGCCTGGGTCTGGCTGCAGGGGGGAAGGGGTAGCTACTCACAGTCCAGGATGACCTGAGCGGCGCGGTAGAGCTGCAGTCCCTGCAGCAGGTCCACGAGCTGCTGCACCGTCGCCAGCCTCACGCCCCACCACCACATCAGCTCTCGGGTTATGCTGATCCCTGTCCTCTCCATGCACTTGATTTTCCGTAGCTCTGTTTGGTCAGTTATCACGTAAGAGGCTAGTAGGAGACAATCGATATTTTTGTGTAAAAGTTAGAAAAAAACAAGCAAGTGCAAGCAGGGAGTGCTAAGGTGTGAGACACACTTTGCTTTTTCATTTGCACACTTTTAAAAGGAAGGATCACAATAAATTAGCTATGTGTACATGAAGAAAATTCATTTCCTAAAGTAAGATATTCCTTTTATTCCTTTGACTATTCTGGAAAAAATGTTGTTATATTAGAGACCGGAAAAGAAAACCTAGTCACACTTTTCAGCATGTTTTCCCCATAATCTTCCTTCACGTTAGTACTTTGTACCAAAATAAAGATTAAATTCCTGGTGCGATTATCCCAAAATAGGTAACAGAAATCAGTAGTGAGATTGCACTCCTGCCTACGTTACTAAATACTAATATTATGGTAAGCCAAATAGTGACTGAATCATCTGGATGTTATTTACAGTCAGATAAAGCTATGGGTGAAACGCTGCTATTTTTAAGAGCAGGAGATACCGTGCTAAAGCTGACCCTACACAATTTCTCCCAATTCCTGGATGCGCACAGTATGCTGGTGACCCCTCGCTCACCGACACGTAGCCCCCTCCCCTTGCTTAACTACTGCTAAATCCCATGCACCCGGACACGGTGCGAGTGCCAGAGTTATGGCACAAGCTGGAACCAGGACGGTCAAAGACCACATGTGGCTAAGAATGCCCTTAGCTTTGGGACGGGGTTGTGCCACATCTTCCACCTCATCAGTGCCCACTGTGGGGCAGCCTGTGCCAGCTGCGGGGACAAGGTGACAGCCCCTTAGGGCAGAGGGGCCAGGTAGAGAAGCCAGGATGAACTGTGCTGAAACAGTGGCTTGTGGCACACCATCACCTTGTCACTGTGCCCTGGGATTTTGCGTAAATTCAGCCGTGCTCATTTGTGGTCTGTGGGGCTGGTGGAGATGGAGATCCCCAGCGCTGGTGTCTGGTTCGGCCCCTCGCAGCTCACCCCTCCTGAAGCTCAGCCCAGAGGAGGGAGGCTGGGGCTGGGACACAGAGATCCCCCAGGTGACACCTCAGCTGGCGTCAGACAGACATTCCACATACAGTTTTATGGTTTTATGCATCTGAAGATAGGGGAGGCGAACTCCACCCCAGGTCAGCCAGTTTAACTGGGGGAAGAGTTTACTCAGCAGACAGAGTCAGTGAAGTCTTGAATGAAATGAAATCATGTTAAATAAAAGAAGGTGGTAGGCCAACTAAGAAAAGATTCAGGTTAGAATTGTTTGGACTGGGATACAGAAAAAAGAATAAAAAACTCAGGGACTACATTTTCTATACCTATTAACTGGACATGGCCAGGATGGAGAAAAGCAGGGGCAGTTAAGTAGGAGGGAACATATATGAAGTGAAGAAAGAAAGGAAAAACAGAACATGTAAGGACTTGTGAGGGGTCTTGTGAAAACCGACGAGCAAGTAGCAAAGATAAAGTGCAAACAGAGAAGCGAGTGGGAAAGGTAAGCGGCGGGCGAGGGGAGGGAGCCTGGCTGCCGGGAGAGGCAGAGGCAACACGGAAGTCTGGAATTCCACCTGTTAATCACAGGTTTCACTTGATCCTGAAAACAGACGGGAGCCCGGGAATTCCCTGTCTACAGGACACGCTCCTCTGAGCACTGGGGAGAGACTCAGCCCGAGGCCCTGCGCGGGGATGGCCTTGTCCCTTCCACCGCACCTCCAAACGCGTTGCTGCCGCGCCTGCCCCCATCGCCACCCCACCGCCAGCCCCCCGGCCCCCTCACCACCCCCTCGTCACCCCACCGCCAGCCCCTGGCCCGCGGCCCCCTCACCGAACCGCATCCAGTCGTAGTCACTCAGGCAGTCCATCTTCTGGCAGAAATCCTCCAGCACCCAGGCGGGCATGCTGTGGATGTACAGAGCCGGGGGGCAGCCCCCTTTCAGGGCCGGGGGCGGCTGCTGCAGGGGCATGGCTTTGAAGTCCCTCTCCTGAGAGTCCCCTGTCCCCGCTGCGGCCATCAGCGGCATCCGCGCATGGTGTGTGCCTCGGGCCGCGGCCGGTGACGCTCCCTGGTCTCCGCTGCCTCGGCCTGCTGTGGAGGGCTGGTTTTCTCCAAAAGCTTCCTCTTCTCAAAGGGGCTGGCCTTGGCAGCCTGTCCCCACCCTGGCCCCACTGGCTGTGGCTGGGGAAGAGCCGAGCCGCACAGGCGAGCCTTTCTTGGCAGCTCCGACCGCGTCCGCGGCTTCCTGCTCAGGCTGACGTCAGGCCCCGGCCCCAGTGCTAATCACATTTTCCTTTCCATGGGCGCCTGTTGCTCCAGCCCCGTTGCCAAATGACCAGTTTCACGTGCTGGAAGGGGAAGGTGCTTTCCTGGGGGTTATGCACAGCTGGCACCAACACGGGCTGGGCAGCAGCCGCTCAGCCCAGACCTCGGCCACCACTGCGGGTGTCACCCAGCAGGGTGGTCACCCACACGGGTACAGACCTGTGTGTGGGCGTTTAAACATAGATCCCTGAGAGCTACACCAACCACATGCCCCACTGCGCCGGGGGCTGTACGCCAGGGCATGGAGAAAGATTCAAAGACCTCACAAGATGTAGGAAAGATGCACGTACCATGAGAGCGGGCAGCACAAAGCACCCCAGTAACCCTCGGCAGCGACCCTGCTGCCAGCCTGGCTGTCGCCAGCGGTGCACAACCAGCGCAGCACGTGGGGGTTCACGCGGTACGTGCGGTACCGTGGCAGATACAGGGAGCGAGAAGTAAAAATCCTTAGCAGTGGTCATATGGCCAGGTCTCGCTAGTAGAGGACTAGGTTTAAAATACGTTCTTAACAATTTTTCTAAATTTTTAGGTTTTCCCTTTTTTTTAAATGTAATCAGCTTTTGATTAAAAATTATAATTAAATAATTTGCCAGTGTACATGCTACAAATACTTCTGGCAAAGTGATCTACTTGGAGAGCCTCATAGCTGTACCTCTGCCACCATGGGACAGTTCACGATGTGTCATTGTAACCCATTCCTTGATCTGTTCTTCTCGTTCACATTCAGCCCTACATCTTATGTATCCATTGCAAAGTACTGTAAGTTTTGAAAGCTTTTAACGTATATTTCTTTATAATCTGCATATATCTTACAGTACAGTTAACTTTTGTTTTCAGTATCAAACTTTCAAATTTTGGCAGCTTTCTATACTTCTTGCCTCAGAAATCATGAACTTTTCAAGTATCATTAAAGTTACAATGCATTTCTTACCCCCACCGTGGCAAGGAAAAGCTGAAAAATGTGATATTAATGTAGCTACAAGGTCAAAAGACAGAAAAAAACCTAAACAAAAATATCCAAAGTGTATTATTATTTAAAATATCACAATTCAAAGATTGCCTTGGGACTTAGCTGTTTTAGCAGTAGTACTATTCCAACAATAACAGTTAAATTTACGGGGTTTCCCCTCCCCTTTCCCTGGCTCACAGTCCCTCTGACACATACCTAAATTCTCTGCCATGGGAAGATCATAGAATCATAGAATTGCTGAGGTTGGAAGGGACCTTTAAGATCATTAAGTCCAACCATCAGCCTACCCTGACAAAAACCACTTCTAAAGCATGTCCCTAAGTGCCCCATCTACCCTTTTTTTAAACACCTCCAGGGATGGTGAATCCACCACCTCCCTGGGCAGCCTCTTCCAATGTTTAATAACCCTTTCAGTGAAAAAATGTTTCCTAATATCCAATCTAAACCTCCCCTGACGTAACTTGAACCCGTTTCCTCTTGTCCTATCACTTGTCACCAGGGAGAAGAGGTCAGCCCCCATCTCTCTACAACTTCCTTTCAGGTAGTTGTAGAGGGTGATAAGGTCTCCCCTCAGCCTCCTCTTCTCCAGGCTAAACAACCCCAGCTCCCTCAGTTGTTCCTCAAGATGATCAGAGCGTCTCTGAAAGTCACCTAAGATGAAACTGAAACTTGTGTTGCAAAGAACTGGATAAAAGCAGGAAGAAATCACTCTTCTTTCCTTTGGGTACTGGGAAAAAACTGTGAAACCTTTTGGACTATTTGTCTCATGGGAAAATGAGGGTAAAGAATGCATCCAACTGTGCGCACGGCTTCAGTTTTGCACCAAACATTATATGTAATAAAAAGTTTTACAAGGGAACTGAAATTTAATTTTTCACATGGAGACCGGAATGATCCCTTATACTGCCATTGTTTAGGCTTCACTCTCACGCAGGGAGGTATTGGGCAGGACTGTAGTGCGGTGAGCTCTCCTCGAGGCCATGGACACTGACCCACTGTCAGAATAATTGGTTCTTTCTCTGGTGGTTTTCAGCTCCAGCTGGGACCAGCCACTTCCCACGTCCCACCGCCCCGCACCAGCCCTTGTGCGGCACCAGCAGGGATGTCCAGCCTGGTCCTGACCTCGCTCCCTCGGCTCACGCTGCTCCGGGGACGGAAAATGAGACAGCGCTGACTCCCCTCAAAACCACCCACAGTATTCATGTAATTGTCACAAGTAAATGACAACTTTCACTCATTACTAATTTAGCTGAGTGACTAGTGGGAGGCTCCAATTTTCCAGTGTTCATGTCTTAAGAGCCAGCTGGGGTTTCCTCTGGTCTTTTTTCATTCTGACCTAAAAGAGCACTCCAGAACAGAAGAAATTCACTTTCTTGCATATGTTGAGCATTTCTGCAGAAGTTTACCTGTCTATAACATCTGGTTTTGTTTGTTTGGTTTTTTAACATATTTTATCAATAGGAGTTCTTTAATGGCCAAAAATTCCTAGTACAGCATTTCTGCATCTGCTTTAACAATTCTAAGTGAACAGGCTTTTCTGTCAATTACTTTCTTACATCTGTCCGTGCCTTGCACTTTGAATAAACACTCAGACCATGGGTTTGGCTGAAGAATGAAAATCATATGATGTGAGAAATACTACGAGCCATTGCATTCCAATGACAAACAAGATGTAATCCAATTGCTTTTATGCTAGAATGCCTCTAAGCAAAAAAAAAATACAAAATACAATACACAGCTGGGCCGATGTTATTACTGAACTAATCCACGGTGGGCCTTGTGAGCAGCTGATAATTTGAGTCTTACGCCTAGCCCAGCTAAATGAAGGTGTTATTTAACATGCCCACAGTCACTGCCATGTTGGATAAAGAGACAAGACAGACCCAGCAAGACCTGTCACAGTACTGCCAGGCTGTGGCAAGAGGATCAAACGCAGCATCAGGTGTGACTCAGTGGGCTGTAAAAACAAACCTCGTCAGCTATTTCTAAGACCTGGTTTTAAGTGCTTATTGTCTTGCAGAGGAAGTTGCTAAGTTTTTAAACCTGATGTATAGAAAAAAAAAAAGGTATTTCATGATTTGTCAACAGGAAAATCAACACTAAGATGTTACACAAGAGCTAAAATTAGCTCAGTAGTTACGGCATTCATCTCATGAGAAAATGTATCCACATCGCAAGAAAACAGCCGTGGGAGGAACAGAGGGGGCAGCTGCCTGAGCAGGGTCCTGCATGGGACTTTGCATTTGTGTTCAGTCCCTTCCTCTCCCAGGCTTCTTGCAAAACTCTGGAAAACTCAATTTCATCTGCAAAATGAAGTAGAATTTCCTTTGTTATCTTGTCTTGGGAAAGTATAAAATTTCAAGCATGGATTGTCTTTTGCTATACATTAAGCAAGAGGCAATCATTATTTTAAAAATAAAGTACTTCCTACTCGTAGTGGTTGCGCAAAGAGTAGGCAGCAATTGCTGGCAGAATGATAGTATAAAGTTGTGAAGCTAGATCCAAATAACGTACTTTGGTACTAAAAATCAGATGCTACAGTGCCTAACAGGGACAGCTGCCTGCTGCGGAATCCCAACAACCCTTGTCTGGCCTCTGTTCTGCCCATGAGGCGTTTCCCACTGCAGGAGGGGACAGAGAGCAGCCAGGCTGCTGTGCAAGGACAGCATCTGCGCTTCAACGAAGTGCTACAGCTAAAGAGCTGAAGCAGGGTTTGTAAAATTCCTGTCCTGGAACTCGTGTACCTCAAGGATTCAGGGAAATGCTGCCACCTACTTGGGACTCTGTGGGTAAATGCACACTGTCTTCCAAAGGATCAAATCAGTTTCACAGTGAGAACGCAAATCGGTGAGCGAAAGGTGGTAGAGCGAGCATGTGGATACGTGACTGCAGATTACAGCACATAGGTGAAAGATGGTCTCGAACCTGACAACCGTTTCTGCATGTTTATGCAATTTAAATTGAACAGTTATTGAGTAACAACCCAACACTCCATGCTTTGGACATACCCTCATCAGTCAGGTTATCCATGGACTGATGGATCTTTGGTTCATTTCTACACAGTAACAAACAACCCGCAAATCAGTCTTTGAAAGAGTGGATGGAAAACAGCCCTCAGAAAATGGGCTGAACCACCACAAATTAACACAAAGCATCTACAACTGACTGTTGCCTACCAGGGGCTGCTCTTTAGCTAAGGACTTAAGTTGCCTTGGAATTCAGTAGATGTAACTAAAAGCTAAGCAAAAGCAGGATACTCCTATGAGCGATGAGATCACGAGGTAGCAGGGTTTGTATGTTTGTTTTTGGCAAGTCATGGGTACATAAATATGCTTTTATGTCCTCTAACATTCAGGAGTCCGAGGAATCTGATCCATTAGTGGTGACAAACATTGTACTAGAAAAGCATCACCAACTGGCTGTATACTGGAAAAAGTCGCAGCCTAATGGAATAAATTTAAATTATTCTAATAAGCAACAGAAGAGATCACAGACCCCACATAAATCAGAAATATACAGAATGTTTATGATTATGTATAGATCTGTTAAACCTAAGACCTAATGCCTACTACATTAAAAGAAAAACCACAGAATCAAGCAGGCTGGTTTTCTGCAACTAGCTGGCAGTGCCGCCACGTTAATCACAAGGCACAGCATCACAAGGACATTGGGAGAGAAACTCCTCTTAGATACCTGCAGGGCGGCACCTGCAGGAGCAGAGTGTGGCACCTGCTAACCTACGGGCTTCCCAGGAGCTGGGTGACTTCTGACGCCTGCTCCCGAGGCCTGTGCAGGCTCACTTTCTCCGAAAGAGATCTACAAATGGTGGTAAAAGCAGAAATTGTAATGTAGCTACGTTTGTGCACAGACACTGCCTAGAGCTGTGAGAACAGTTTAGTGTTAGCCACAATGCAGCCCTGCAGCAACAGGGGGCTGAACAGTTGGTAAACTCAATCCAAAGGTACCCGATACCGATCAACTTGAACGACATTGAGGAGTATTGCAAGCATATGGTCACAAGCACTGTGAAGTAATTCAACAGAATTTACTCTAAGTAAAAAAGCATGGATTTACATTTTTATGACAAAGATCAATTCATACACTTCAAATATGTAAGAAAAACAAGTTTACAAAAAGGGGAGACATTTCATACTTACAGAATATGGTGATATTCTCAGTCAGTTTCACAGCTGTGTTTCTTAGAATGTATAACGAAAGACATGTATGCCACAGCAATAACCTGCTATAATCTCCTATCAACCTGCTTCTAACATTGAACCACACTACATCTCTTCCTTGGTGGACAATTCATGTATCTGCTAAAAGCAATGCTGCTTTGAACTGCACGTGTACATTCACACAAATGCACATTCTAATTGAGGTACGGGGGGAACAGAACGTAAGTAAAGAAGTGTTTTCTCTAATTATCTAGCCTGTAATAAAGCATAGATCTGTCTATGAGCTGGATCCAGCAGTAGGTCCGTATGAACTGATACAGCCTGCTGTCTGTTCCTTAGGAGACACTAGCAATGCAAGTGGTCCACGCTCCCCAAAAAGGCTTCCCACTACAACCTGAACTGCTGCATTGCGATGGGAAAAGGTAGGGCTCAGAGCATCTACCCTCTAGGAATGCTACCTGATATACCTGTACATGCAGTTGGAGAAGCAGCTGCGGAGGAGAAAGGCATCTCAAAACTAGGATCCAGTCTATATGGCTGACTAGGTTGGATCCCCTTGATATCAACTAGGCAAGAATGCAATCATGAAGGACAAATAAGGCATTTAAGGTATGATCTGCATAAAAATGTGTCAGGCTCAGAGTGGATATGACACAGGTACATAAATGCAAAGGTGACAGGCAGAAAAACCCCCAAGCATTTACACGTCATCTTTCCACCAATGTAACATTTTGGGTCACGCCCTCAGAAGGTGGTGGTGGAAATCCTTGCATACACAAACTGCCCCACGCCTTGTGATTCACAGGCAAATCTAGGCTAAGTGTGAGAGAGTGAAATTCCACCGAACACAAATTATTCAAGCAAAACAGGTGTTGGTCTGCCAATTATAATCATTAGAGTCTGCATTAAATTAATCCTCCGTGCAATTTACTTTCTAATATAAAGACAGCTGATCTGTACACATACTCTCTAAAGAGATGACCTGATCCATGCCCCTATTTAGAGTTCTGAGATAGTCCAAATAAAACTCTGAGCTTCACCCGTGGGAGGCCTCTAGAGTCATCCATTTGCAATATGCAAAATGAAGAATGGAACTCAACCATCAGGAGCCTCCTGTTTAGTCTTTTGGATCTGACTTACCATCGCAGCAAGTTTTCCACAATTTAACTGAGTTTATGTTTCAGAACTTAAAATACAGACATTAGTTCTTGGCATGTTTCGCAGTGACTATCCCTGCTTAAACTCCGTGGTTTGCTATTTAAATAGAGTCTAGAATGAGTAATGATGTTATTCCAGAATTCCGTTCAACATTTCACTTTTCTCCAGAGAAAGCCGCTGAAGATCCTTCCTAATATCAGGATGATCTTCCAGGTCCTCATATAATGACCGAACAATGTCCAGTTTTCTGTAGTCCACTGGTTTGACCAGGCTGCGAACGACCTGGAGACATCTCTCCTTCAGGGTGAACACTGAGGATAAAAACACACACATACACGACCTCATCACAAGGGCTCTCCAACACAGGACAGCACTTCTCCAGGTATGTGAATCGAGAACATAACATGCAGCAGCGTTATTCACAACACGCTGGATTCACTAGAAAGAGCGGAACATAACTTGTTTCCTGTTGTGAGCTGTGCTACAAAACCCATCAGAGACACATACAAATGAGAGGTTTGTCAATAGCTCTAATTAATATCGTGCAACGACGCAGCTCTATTAGAAACCCTTACGATCTCTTCCTATTTCTGAGGCAGCTTTTATTCTTCAAATACTTGATGTCTTACTAGATCCTTACACTTAAGCCCAAAGAGATTCAGCAGAAAGCTCACTGGATCCCACGACACGCGCGGTCCCATTCCATTTACCTGGCAGCGTGATGTCTGCCTTATTCACGTTGGGAGCCGCTACGAACAGTTCCTGCTGGTTGACGAGGAGGCCATCATTCGTCCCCGCGTCCCGGAAGAGCCAGAGATGACCTGGGAGAGAACAAGGTGTAAAAGCAGGCGTTTATCTTATTTTAACGAACGTTTTTTGAGGGGCAGCCGTCTGCAAACGAACTGCTCTCCCTGTTTACAGGTCACCACCGGTGCCCTGGTCGCCTGGGCGACCAGGGGAGGGATGTCCCCGAGGATGGGGGATGTCGCCAGAGAGGGGAACGCAGAAGAAACCCACCCGCCATAATGTATACCCGGGAGCGCGGCCTACCTCAGCCCGGCCCGGCCCTACCCACCCCGGTAGCTGTGCATGATCCGCCCGGTGCGCGGTTGCAGCACCGGGTAATAACGCGGTCTGCCTTCGAAATCCACCCAGATGGGGAGGACGGAGCGGGGGCTGCGGTTGTTGAAGAGGACCTCGGAGAGTTCGCGGCTGTTGAGGGACCGAAGGACCGAAGGCCTCGGCGGCGACATCCCGGCAACCGCTCCCCGCCGCGGCGGCGCGGTGACGCGCAGGCGCGAGGGGGGCGGGCCCGCCCCCCTCGCGCCTGCGCGTCACCGCGCCGCCGCGGCGGGGAGCGCGCGCACCCTTCTCCCACCCCCTCCACCCCCCCCCCGGCCTCCCTGAGGCGTGTAGTGATTAGCGTAGTCCGATTGTCTTTAATTGGGGAAAGGAAAAAGCCCGTTATTCCTCAGCGTCCGGCACCAACCCTCCATAAAAAAAAAACACCAGAAGGGTAATCTTTAAGGGAAGCGGCGTTTAATCGTTAAACGGTGCAACTCAGAACACTGAGCAGAGGTAGGCCCATATAAATATATGTATCACGGTACCTTTCAGGCCAAAAGGGATGACTGGCATTTGACTGATCTTTAACTCAAGAAAAAAAAACCCAAACACCTGCAAATATAAGGTATTAAAATGTTACTGTGCTTGGTTTTCATACAATCGTCTCGGTTGGAAGGGACCTTTCAGATCATCCAGTCCAACCATCAACCCAACACTGACAAAACAACCACTAACCCGTGTCCCTCACTACCAAAATCACCGCTATCCCATGTCCCTCAGCACCACGCCTGCCTGTCTTTTAAATCCCCCCAGGGATGGCGACTCCACCACTTCCCTGGGCAGCCTGTTCCAATGCTTGATAACCCTTTCTGTGAAGAAATTTTTCCTAGAAATCCATCCTAAACCTCCCCCCGCGCAACTTCAGGCCATTTCCTCTTGTCCTATCACTTGTTACTTTAAAAAAAATAATATATATCAACAGTAACAAACCAAGGCATTAATGCATTTTAAGACTAATATATCCAGATTAAGTTGTACAGTTCACTAGAGCAGGAAAAAGGGAAAATTTGTGATGATTGTGTTTAGCAAGGTTCCTCCTGTCCTTGAAAGAAGTTATGTTATCAGGAGGAAAATGTCACTAGGAAGTTACACAAGGCGGTCGCATCCTCAGAGTCCAGACATATGAGGAAATGACTCTGAATACTGGAATTATTTTCTCTAAAACCAAGAACTCCTTACTCTGTATCCCTCTTTCTTCATTTTAAGAATAATTTTGCAACCCCAAAACTTTTCTTGGAAACACCCATTACATCAAAAACAAGTCTGAACTTTTATGCCAGGTTTCAGAAATTAGTGCCTACAATTAGGTTCCTCAGTAACTCCCAATTTTCACAAGTACTGAGAGTACAGCAGCACTCAATGGTGATAAAGGGAAGTGCAAATCTATATCAGTTTCGAAACTCAAGCTGTGATTATTAGAAGCAACATATGACAATAGGAACCAAATTTGGCCCCTTTAATACCTCTGCCTTTGACCATAACAGGAAAATTTTTTGAGAAATAGTACTTGCAACTCTAAACGTCAATGGTTATCTACTCTTCAAGAGTGAAGCTATCAGAACCCAGGAAAAAATATTAGTAAAAGAAAAGGGTAATTCCTTTGTTTTGGCAAAGTATTAGAGTATTTAGATAGCCACTTCATGCAACAACAGTGTACATTACCTTGACACCACCAAAGAAACCATGCAGCACAGAAACCATGGATGCTGTTGACACTATTTCATCCAGAAAGACAACTATGTAGTAAATAAATGTCTGCATTATCTTTTACTGGACATGGACCAGAAAAAAATACAATTAAGACTTATCTCATATGCAAAACTTCTAAAACTTTAATACCTGTTAATTCACCTCTAAACACTTACACATACTTAGCATGAATACACTTTAATGAAAATGGCAAACTGGTAACTAGTGTTTTCAGCCTCTGATAAGCAAAGAGTAAGAGGTTTGAGAAATCACTGTACATTTACAGAAGAAAAAAAATATTTGCAACTTCAAGTTATTCAACAGGTAACATCTTTTTGTAAATATTGTAGCAAAACTACAGCAGTTAAATCATCTAATAAATCTAAACATATTGCCACCTCGATGTGTCTACAGTAGACACTGAAATAATGAACTTCTTAATGTAATTGCTAAAAGTATCTCTGTTCTCCAATAGTAACTACAGACAGTTTGCTAAGGCTGTGTGTGTTACCCCCCTTACCCACAGCAGTGGTACATTAAAATATGGATTAGACATTTACTAATAATTAGCACTAAGTTGAGGTAACAGGTAAGAAGAACAGTATCATCAGCATACTGTTTACTAATTGGCATTGGCTTATCAGACCATAAAAAGCAGATACTGGTTTATTATCTTAGTTTACATTTGGGCAATGGTATAAATTAGAAAACTTCATTTTGGAAAAATCCTACATTAAAGAGATACTACCTCTAAACCCTTCAAGATGATGGTCTTGGTAGTCCTGTCAGTCACTTTAAGATACATGACAGATCTCTACAGTTTGGGGAATAAAGTCACTGTTACCTCCAAAGCTGTGTCAACATGTTTTCTACTGTAAGCAGACAAAATAAACATTTAACTGAAAACTACACTGGATGTGGCAGAAAAGACTCAGGCAAAGGAAGGCATTTTTAATTCCACTACTGAATTTCAGTTTGGGTGGCAGGGAGGAAAGAGGTGATTTAAACAACAAGGTTTCAGAACACATAGTACAGCTGGTAGCTCTCAAGTTGATCCCCGGTTTAATATTCCTGTTACACAATCTCCACATAGGTTGGTTGTTTATTTTTTTCTTCGGAATTGACAGACCTATGATCTCAGGTGTCTGCTTTACCAGACTGCTATTCAACAAATTCTGGAGGTGTCTCTTTGTCTTCTTCCAGGCAGGTTACCAGAATGATCTTTTTTCTTCTGCTCTTTCCCAGGTGCGTTTCAGAAGATACACTGCAGCATGAAGTCCTCCTACATTCACCCATACAGTCTGACCTTTGCGCCAGATGTGTCCCATTCGTGACAAGGCCTACAGTCCAAAAAAATAACCAGAGAGTTGTGAGGCTTCAAGGTCAGATCATAAGGGTAACTTTGCTTTAGAATTTTTTTTTAGTATTCTAAATCACATCTGATGGCAACATCACATGACCCTTTGGGTCCAAAACTACATTTAAATAATTATCACTCTAAAAATAGATCATCTTCTGTAACAGTCAGCTTACTATTTTTTTCTCACTATATTGTCATGTGTAAATAGGTTTGATTTTGTCTCACGGAACATACCTTGGCAAAGCATTTCTTGTCCTGTGTAAGCAGCACAGCCCTGCCTGTCCCTGGTGTGCAGATCCGGCCCATCTCCATCAGGCAGGCTGGATAGAGATCCCAGTTCTTCTTCTTTGACCCTATCCTGCAAAATAAATTAAGATCCCCTTTGTGATCACTGAGAAATAGGTAAGTGTGGTTGGTCTTTCAGACAAGGATTAACTCATTCAGGACCACATTTAGTATTAATTTCAACCCTCATTTTTAATATAGAGTACATCAGTACTTCTTAGTTAGGCCCAGTTAACCCTGGCCCTGGGCAGGCAAGCACATGCAGTAGCACCAGTAAAGGGCAGTAACTTTACCAGCGATAGCTCACCTCTTTCCAAACGGCATGTCTGTCACAATAATATCCACAGAACCCGTCCGCAAAGGGAGATTGCAAATATCCCACTGAATGATGTCTAAGGGTATGCCCAGGGAAGTACTGCTGCAAGTGCAAAGACGTTTATCTCAGACGCGATTTACTGAGAAGTATTTTTAAATTGAGGAGTTCTATAATGTTAGCAACAGAATAAACAGGAAAATATGAACAAGATAGTCAAATGCATCAACGCAAAATGGATTTCTTCACATACAATACTACAGGAAAAGAAAATCACTGGTACTCTTCTCACCTTTCCTTATTCTCATTTTTCTTTAGTAAAGAACAGATGTTGTTTGCTGCTCTCTTTACAGCTTGTGGGTTATTATCACCAGCAATATGGTAGCAGCTAGGCCATTCTGTAGCTCCCTAGGGGAAAATATTGATAATAAGGAACACCAGCATCAACATTGCTTAATTTAAAAAAAAAACCCAAATACCAAAGCAAACAAGCAGAAGAATTACTCAAATATGACAGAATACAACAAAGCAACTGGAAGTGGACATCGATAATTTTAAACTTCTGTAACAGATACCTGTTACAGGTATGATGCATCTTAAAAGCTCAAAATATTTTTGGATTTAGTCTCTTCCTGCTACAGCTTTGGGAAGGAAAATGAGGTCACTTACAAAAAGTGTATTTCTATCTGTTTAAGAGTTGGTGAGATACTTTTGGAGTTGGCTGCTTGGTTATTGTCAAGAAAACTTAGATGTATTATTCAGTTGCAGATTCTGTCAAATTTATTAAGTTAAAAAATAAAGGAAGAATCACCTCTATTGGTATTGCACCTGTACCACACATGGGATCAACTATGATATCTGTTGGCTGTGGATCACAGAGTCTGAGCAACAGAAAAAAAAAAAAAGATATGGTGAGAAAAGTCTTAAAAACATGAACTTCTGAAAGGAAGGAAAACCGAACTATTTTAATCATTCTGATTCTACCCTTCTTACAAAAAAAACCTTCTATGTGATTATTTTTTCCATTTGTTAATTAGCATTTTATAAGCACCAATACAGTGAAATACTTTCAAGAATATGATACAGTATTTTGAGAATTGGCTAATAGATCACAGCAAACATTTACTTTACTGAGCAGGAAAACCTCCACTGTTAATTACAAAGTACACTGTTTCAGCAAATATGCTTTTTTCATTTTTTTTCCTTTAAGAATTAACAGAAATGGCTTTTGAGGAAGCAGTGGGGGGATAAAGGGTCTAATTTCTGAAACAGAATTACTTGTTAACTGAGAATAATATAATACTATGCAATCGCACTGACCTAAGCATGCCATAAGCGAGAGTTGAACGAAGAGTTGTGGGTCCAAAATGCGTAATATTTCTTCTGTGAAGACTCTCTTCAGTTAATGCAATGCCCACAACTACTTCATTATTGTGAATATTCAGAAGAACCTAAAGAAAAAACCTCAACTAAATTCCAGGAGTAACAGAAGTTTTCCATAGCACACCTGGTAAATATTTATAAGAATCTTAGATGGTAATTTAAAAACCAGGAAATAAGTATAAAAGAGCATTCTTGGAAGAAAAGCAATGCACCATTTTAATGGCAACAATGGACAAAATTCACACATTTTCTCATTCACACAGAATCTTTTACACAAGACTTCATAAAGTGCCATAACCATTATGCTGACTTTTTAAAAGTCTTGTTTTAGAAGTATGGGGGAAGTAGGGCAAGTCCTGTGAGTCACAGTGAAGCATCTGCAAAGCAGCAATAAAAATCATATTCCTCAGAATTAAGAAAGAAGAATTTTTACAACAGAAATGTAGGTATTTCCAATGCACAACACTATACCTCTACATCAAAGTTAGTCATGTCAGCTTTCCACTGGAAGTGCTCCTGCACGGCTCCACCGAAGTCTCTCGCAGCCTCATTTGACGTGAAACTGTGCTTATCTCCTGCTCTGTTGCACGTAACACGGAACTTCAACACCTTTGCGTCTCCTTCGCCTGTCTTACCCTCACCAGCCTTGGTCTCGCTGCCAGAACCCGCCTGCAATTCCTCTTTAGCATCTGATTGTTCATTATCCTCCTCCTCCTCCCTGTTTCGGGATGCCACTCCTTCTGGCTCTTCTGTATCCTGCTCGCTAACGGGTTCCACTCCCGCAGCATTTTGGGCACAGTCCTCCCGTTTACAGGCGTCTTGTTCATCTGTTCCTTCCTCCTCTCCATCGTTATTCAACTTTTCTTTGCTTGCAGTACTCTGCAGATTATGTTTTTTGCGTTTTGCCTTTTTCTTTTTTAAGCTGTTGTTCAGCTCCCAAACTTTCAATGGATCGGTCCAAGGCAGTGTTTTAACCAAATCTTCCAAATCCTTCAGAGCATCTTCCTTTAAAAGACAAGAAAAGTTATGCTTTGAAATCATTCCCTCCTGTTAAAAACTACCCCTTTTTTAAGTCTCTTGAATTAGTTTCCTAAATGTGTAAACCACTACACAGTTAAGCAAAGCTTACAGCTTTTTGTGCCATTTTTGCCATAACTAAACTGAATTGCGCTTCAGGTCACAGAATCCATAGTATTTAATAATTCTTCTTGTCAAATAAACAGCTAGCACTAAATTAAACCACTGTAGTGACACTTCACTGTCCTGTGTCTAAGTGCGATCTACATGCACGGTGTCAGCTCTCATCCTAAATTTTGCCTAGGAAACTTATTTAACTGAAGAAATGTTGTTCACCAACACGACTGCGCTCCTGTTTTACAAGGCAGCAAAGACGATCTGGGATAGCGTCACAAAAAAAATTAAAAGAAAACTTGTTTGTGAAACAGAATAATTCCTGAAACTAGTCTTAAATTAAAAAAAAAAAACACTCCAAATCCCAGGACTGAAAAATGAGGAGTAACTCACCTTGTTCTCTTTAAACTGGTAGTCTTTAAACTCCTGAACAACAACAAATAAATTATCCACTGACCTTAGACGATGGACCTAGAAGAAATGAGAAGCCACGGTGGCAGGTTACTAACCCTGTATGGCTAGGGGACCGTGTTTATTGTCACTAGAACTTTGTCACCTTACAGCCCGAGTTAAGAGACCGCGCTTGTCCCCGCATTTTGTTTACACGGGGGTTGCCACTTTCTGCGCCAAGGCAGCAGGAGGGGCTCTTTGCCCCGATTTAAGCTCTCCACCTCTGGCTTCACCCACCCGAGGCCGAGCCGGCCAGAGAGGAATGCTGACGAGATTTCCATACCGATCGCCGTTAAACCGAAAGTGTTCCGCTCCCGACGGGCTGGGATGCCGCCCGCTGCGCCAGGGCAGCCAGGCCGCCCGCCGGCGGAGCGGGGACCGAGAAGCGGAGCGGGGACCGGGGAGGGGAGCGGACCTGCGGCAGGCCCCGTGCCGGGACCTCGAAGTAGATCTTGCCCCGGTCCCTGCTGATCCGGGAGGCCGAGCCCAGCTTCTCCTGCACCTCCTCGGCCGCCGTCAGCTCGAACCCGGTGGGCACGGTGGCGCCGATAACGGCGGCGAGCTCCGCGCCCTCTTTGTCTGAGGCCGGGGCCGGGGCCGGGGCCGGGGCCGGGGCCGGGCCCGGGCCCTGCCCCTCCGCCATGCCCGCCTCCGCCATACCCGGCCGACAGGACGGGACGGACTGAGGCCTCCCGCCGCCCAGCCGGCACCACGCGCCGCCGCCGCCGGCCCCTTCCGCTTCCGGGCCGGCTGCCGCGCCCGCGCCTGCGCAGTGTCGGCAGCGCGGCAGCGCCCCCTGCTGCCCGGCCGCGGCCTTCCTCCTGCTCGCTGCGGGCGGCGGGCGGCAGGCGGCGCCCGGACCCGGCCGTGATGGTGGGACCCGGGCCCCGGGCGATGAGAGGAGTGGGTTCGACCCAGCCACGCCAGTGAGGGGCCGGCTGGCCCGCCACGGCCATGGCCCCTCCGCCGGCCGCTTATTCCTGCCCAGGCTCGTTGGCGAAGCGGCTCCTGCCGCCCGAGAGAGAGACATTGCTGCCGGGAGAGCGGGTCTGTGCGTGCCTGACAGCCGGCTGTAAGGAGAGGGCGAGGCAGAGCTTTGTGCCGATGGACGGTACAAAGGCAGCTGTAACCAGAACTTCCCGGAGAGGCCGCGGGTCCGGGCCTGTTCCAGCTCTCCCTGTGTAACACCGGCCGTTTATGTTTTCCCTGAGGACCGCGAACCGAGCGGAGCCCGTGGGCCTGGGGGAAACCGCAGGAGACCAGCCCCGGCTGCAGGGTCGCGGGGTGTGCTGGTGGCCGGCAGCCCCCCTCACGTCCCTGACGCCCCTGGGGTCCCGGTGCTGTGCTCAGTGCAGAGGTGTTCCTCTTTGGTGTTTTTGGCTGAGCACTCGACGTGCTCTGCCAGCTGAGCACCAACACGGCTCGTGAGCCGCGACTGCTGCGAGAATTCATTTGCCTTTGGGTGGCAAACCATGGGTGGCCATTTCCTTTTTTATTCCTTGTTATAACAAGTACTGAATTTCCTTGATCTTCTGGCTATTGTCTTTGGCATGTTTCCAGCACTAGAATTGATTTTTAAATAAAACACTAGCTGCTAAATGGTTTTTCAGGAGACACAGCAAGAGAGACAGGCCACCCTAAATATCTTCCATGACTGTGACTGCGTCAGTATGACAAAGTGTGAGCTGCATGAAGCCGCAGAGGCACTATTTTCCCTCCTCCTCTCTTCTTCAAATCCCTTAATCTTTACCTTTTCCCAGCATTGGACTTATAAATGTAAACACAACTTGTCCCTGCAGCTTGTTCTTCCGCAGTTGCAGCGCATGCTGGCAACAGCACTGTTTGTTTTCGTTTTCCTACCTACGTTCTGATTCCGCGGTGACATTTTAATAACAAGCAGGATGCCTGAAGCACTGCTCTTGCCATTAAGCCTTCTGAAGCATCGCTTTGCTTTCAGATGAGAAGTGTGTGTGTGAGAGTGTGCCTCAGAGAGGGAAGGTGTGGGTTTTATTCCATCAGTGTATTTTTAACTTGTGATTCAAGTCTTAAAATATAGAATTAAAACCATGGAATTTGGGTCATAAACGTACTGGAGAAAGTTTCTGTGAAGTGGATTCTTTGATGAGAACTTAAAAAAGAGCTAAAGCAGAGAGAACCACTTTTACATCTTCTAAACCGTAGCTGGCACCCTGCAAGATCTTTTCAGTGCGGTGACAGTGCTGCTGTACAGGGTGTGATGGTGGCTGCAGAAACTGCATATCCCCATGCGTTATGTCCCTGGCAACTGCTGAAGTAGCCTGTGACACTACACCTTTACCGCAGTATTTTCTAAGTCGTAGCTAACGTTAGTGCGGTTTGCCGGCTAGCGCAACGCAGAGCATCCTGCTGACAGGCCGTGTGCCTGCAGAGCACAGTGGCAGCCTGGCTAGCACAGCTCCTGGCAGCAGCGGGGCACCCCAGCAGGCCAGGACACGGGGTGTGTCTCTTGCTGCTCATGTGGATTTTTCAGATTTCCCTTAACTCTATGCCACGACATTGCCTATAGCAAGGGAGAGCTCTGTGATTTAAGTGCGATAACGAACTCGGCTTGCTGAGTTACTTTAAATAACGGCATTTTCGGCATATTTCAATGAAGGTGTTTGCCAGACACTTAAATTAATTCCATACGTCTGGCCTATCAGCAGCAGCTCTGACCTTTCCCAGTTGGTCTCAGATTGAAAGGTGAGAACCAGTAATCAGCCTGCTATGCTTCAGCTCTTGAAATCTGTCCAAGCGCCATTCGCAGAATTATTTCCTGCCAGTGGCCAGGTCCTACAATAGCTGAAGACATCTGTTTGACTAATGCCCATACAAGACTGTTTCTTAGAATAGTACCACACTTCTCTTGCAGCTTTCCTCCTAAAAACTCCTGATGTGCCCTGTAAATGTAGAGTTGGAGCATCTTTCAGTTTAAATAGGTGGAGATGTTACCTTTGTGAATGGTAGAAGCAAAACTGTTTAGACCAGCACCGCGTGGCACAGTGTGTGACAGTGGGTGTAAGGAGACATTTTCGCCTAAGGATTCAGGACAAACCCTGCTATGTGGGAGGCACACTGGCAGTGTGATACATGTAACTGCACTAACATTTTTTTAAAATCTTACCTTGAGAAGGGTCCCATGAAGTGAGTTAGAGGATAGTCCTCCCATGTGAACTGAAAGGTGCAAATTTAGCTGTGCCAGTGTCTGAGTGTCCTCGGCTGCCACTGAAATTGCTGTATTTGTTGAACTCTTATGAGAATTTTGCAGTTGGTTCAGTGGGAACATGGTGATGCACTGCGGTGACGGCACCTGCTCAGCACCTTATGGGACAGAAGAGAGCTGACCCTGGCAAAATTCAGAATGGTTTCCATAGAATCTAAGTATTTTAATTCTCTTTCTTTGGTCAACCCTTGGTTATAGAAAGCTCCTGTGTATTTCAAAGACTTCTTGAGTGACTATGAAATAAAAAAACCCCCTGGTTTTCAACTGTGTGTTAGCTCATTTCTATCGCTTTCTGTAGAAGAGTTGCTGCTGTTCTGTATGCAGTTGGTGCTGCATAAAGCTGGGACGTAGTGTCGCAAATGTAGGTGGAAAAAGGAACTTTTGCTGTGCTATTCTGTGGGGGTCGGTGCACGTTGTCAGATAGGTAGAAGCATACGTACTCTCATTTATCCAAACGGCCAATATACTTTTTCCGTATAGACAATATTGAAACTGTGTTTTAATAGGAGAGAGAAAAATGACAAACTGTCTTTAAGACAAAATCAGAATTGTATTTTCATGTCTTTTATGAACCCCCTTTCCCAGAACCAAGAAATGGAATCGGGTCCCCAAAGAAGGAATGTTCAGTTAAAGCAAGAAGGTACCTGTGGGGTAGGTCTGTTAGACTCATTTACAGACAATAGCAGTTCCTGATGAGCTGGCAGCAACGATTTCATGGCTGGTTTAGTTCATACCTGCAGAAGAACATTGCTGACCATTTGTCTGGACGGTTTTGTACGCGGGTGAATTGGGTCTGTCTGTTTGGAAGGCACGCTTCAAATAGCAGGCTGTATCCCGCAGGATACTGTGTTTTTCTTCACTCTCACTCTTCAGGGTTAATCAACAGAAGGATGTAAATAGCAATCGTACAACTAAAGAAAGTGTCCTAATATTATCCTAGAGTAAATTATTTGTCTCATAATATTGGCACATAACTGAAGAACATTTACAATAAACTTACTAAAACCAATAATTTACCCTGTAAGTAGGACTATAGGATGAATATAAAAAAAGAATAATAAGGAATTTGCATCATCATGTACCTCAGAATAGGCATATGACTACACAGCAGCTATATGGTTAGTTTGCCATATAGCTATGTCACTTGCTGTGTCACTTTGGAAGAGTCATTTAAGCATAATTTACAAATTTGTTTTTAAAAAGCATGGTTCAGATCTTTATGTGGTGAACTGGGGTTTTCTTTTAATTTTTGTTACTAGCTTTCACACGAAAAATTATGGGTTTCTGGCTTTTTTGGGTGTTTCAATTTTTTTGAAGGTGACCTGTTAGTCCACTGGGTGGATTCTTTCAGTTCATACCTAAATATGGCTACTTGGATAACAAATCTTTCAGAAATGTATGATTTTCCAAAAATGTTTTTTGACTATAGATAGCAAAGCAAGTGAACAAACAGAAAACCCAAGAACCTCAAACAACTCAACCAAGTACTTTCTTTTCTCAGAAGCTCAGTTGCCACTTTCAGACTGGTTTGGTACCACCATTGCCTATTTTGCAGGGATCAGAGTTTTCACCAGAAAGTCTCTGGAATCCTTTGGTGAACAGTGCTGAATTTAAAAAGTAAAAATCAAGCAAATTACTCCTTGGTTGGCTCTGGGATGATGTGAGAAGGATGCACTGCGTTGTTAGGATGAGATGCAGCGTAGGAAGCCAAATTTCAGCTGGGACTGGGGGGGCGTTTAGCACGGGCTGTGAGGATTGCAGTGCCTGTGTGTTTGCAAACCGCTGGCAGGCAGGCAGCCTGCAAGAGCAGCTTCCCCTGTGCCGGTGGCCAGGGGCTGGCACGGCTCAGTTTACCCTCGCAGCAGCTTCGAAGTGCAGTGCCAGGCTTCTCATGTGCCAGAGCGGGAGCTGGCTCTTGGGAACAGGCGTAGTGGGCAGCATGGCAGAGAGCGATGCTCCGGAGGCTGAGACCTTCTGGCTTTTTTTCCTGACACACGAGGCGGGTAGAGCAGCGGGCTGGGAGGCAGACCCGGTAAGCTGTTCATCAGCTGCGTTCTTCACACAGTTACTTAATTTTTCTCGAGTTTTACTATTTCCATCTGCAGGAGAGAAAGATAATATAGTACAGTGTCTGGGAATCGCCAGCTGAAGTATAAAGTTGTTTTGAAACCCACAGATCAGGAGTGAATCGGCAACTTAATGGTTACTGGATGCGGGAGAATTAGTCAGTATTTATTGTAGCCCTGGTGAGCCCTGTGTCTTAGTCAGAAGAGGTGTGAACTGAGGTTGACAGGTGATAAGTCAAGACAAATTGTTAACAATTTAAAGTAAGAAATTGTATCGAAAACCCTTAATACTGGAGGTATTTTGTTAGCAAGGGGACTGTCCCGCCTTTCCTGTCACCAGTAGATTTTACACATGAACAAATAAACCACAATTCGTAACTTTCGTATGGGCACATGGGTGATTGCAAAGCTGCCTCCTCTGGAAAGTCAGATGAGTGATAAGGTCATACAAGAATAAGAAGCTCATACTACAAAATGTAAAAGATGTGCTTCAAATATCAGACCCACCAAGCTATTCAGTACTGGGTTGCGCACCCCTCTGCCCAGAGACACTGAGGTTTCTCCTCTGTAAGGTTTGTTAAACGAAAACCCTGCTGATGGAGCCTCATCCGGGAAGAAACTTAGTGCGCACATAGAACTTTGCTAACAGTTTCATGAAAGGAGGGAAAGGCATTCAAAGATCTTGCTTAATTTGGACCAGAGTAACTGAAATTAACTTCTTGTATTGGTTTAATTAGTTTGGTGGGGCATAAACAAATTTAGAGACGGCATTGAATTTCTAATAATGAAGCGCAGTTATGTCTGCACCTGCCCTGCCTGGAGAAACTGCTTATATTGAGTTAATTTCAGAGCTGTAGAATTAATTTGGTGTGAACCAGTATGGTTTGCCTTGCAGTAAGAGGGATGTGTTGTATAAATCCCATTCAATACTTGGTTTTGAAAGGGTTAAAGTTCTTTGAAAAAGGACATATGTTTTCTTCCAAATCAGCCCCTCAACACGCAGCTGCAAAGCCTGTGCCTGCTAAGAGATACCTAAGGAGGAGCCTGGTTTTCATGAGGAGAAAAACACAAGTGGGATTCCTCGGAGCAGCCCAGGTTTTTAAGAAAGCATTAGGGAGTGCTGGGATGCCTAAATATTCAAGGCCATCATGGAAAAGCTGGAGGATAGGAGCATCTAATATCCGTGATATATCATTCTAAGAAACCTGCATCAAAGAAAACCTTTAAAGTGAGACATCTGATCTTTTTCGGTGTCTGGATTTTGCTTCAGGTCGTCTCAACTTTTACTTTGGACTGAAAAACATGACGATTAATCCAAATTAAACAACACGATTAATCCAAATCCTTGGCATCAGCCTTCACAGCAGAGTCCCATGTAAGCTGCCACATGTCACTCCAGATGTGTTGGTCGTTCAGTCAAGCGAAAGCCTGTCTACATTAATGACGTGCAGCTGGTGCTTCTCTGATGTCTCTTGTCCAAAGATCTCCTGGGCTTTATGCCATAGCAGCAGTGTGTGTTGGGTCCAGCAGAGTGATCTGGGTGTTTCTCAGTTTTCATGGTCTCTGGGCTCAGCTGCCCCCAAGTCCTGTCGTGCTCTTGGAGGCTGTTGGGAAGGATGAAAGGTCAGGGTTTTCAGGGTCCTGCCTGCGGAAAGCCTGGAGTGCCTGCTGGAAAAAATGAGCATCCTTGATTCCAGAAATACTGCACCTATCTTCGTTGGTAGAGGAACAATTATCTTCACTCATTTACTTGAGGTAGTTTGTGGAGATTTTATGGGTTAAACCTCAGGGCCAATGGACCTGATTACCTGAAATGTCCTTGAATGGAATGATTCTTTGGCAGAATGGCTGAGAAGGAACCACAATAACAATGCCAATTAGATGGTGAGGAAGGAAAACATAAACAGATTAGAAGTACTGGCTTCAGGTAGGATCAGACATCTTGAAACAGTCAGCGCTCTTGTCTTTCTGGGAATTACCAGATAACTGCAAATGACTTTTTTTGTGTCCTGTAGAAGCTGCGTGCTAGGCATCGCTGCCAGCACTAGCACCATGCTGTTGCCTTTAGTTAGTGCTACAGTGGAAGCTGTGTAGATCTTACCTGGATTCGGTACAAGTCTATTCTGCGTGGGTTTTTTCCTCCAACTCAGTGCTGCATGAGACCTTTTTGATTCTGGCAAGTCACAAATACATAACATTTTCCATCTGTCTCTCTGTCCCTGTACTAGCATGCCACTCTGCAGGACAGAGCAAGATTATCTCTTGGTTGTGGTGATAAAACATTTTAGATCCAAATTTGTGAACAGCAAAGACAGAGTTCCACACATTTTCTTGTGCATATGAAGAAAATCACACATTTACATAAGAATGACTGGCTTTCCATCTTCTGCTTATTTAGCCATAGCTTCTTTTAAAATACATATGAAAATAGTAGAGTGAATTGATTTCTGGGATAACCTCATTGGCCTCACCAGATACATTTGAAGCTCGTCTCAAGGTAATCCTGAGTTCACTGCGATAGTCAAAATCAGAAGAAACTGAAGAAATAGTAGTCTCTTGCTCTGCTTACACCCCTTCCTACATTCATAAAGCATTCTCCCTCTGGTGAGCTATCTCAGATCTCCATATCACAGAGCATATCAGCTTACCGTTAATGAAAACTGATGCACCGCAGACCACCAATGAAGCCCTATATATGGGTCTTGCACATGGACAGGAAATTACTGCACTGAGTGCACGGCTGTTAAGAGAAATGCCAGCAAAATGAATATTCATATAATGCTGAATGTTACTAAAAATGTATTCCCAAGGTCTTCCAGACTTGTGGAGATTTTTATAGACCATTGGTCCATTTGGCAGCTAGAGGGTAAAAAGGAGGGGTGGTTGACGAGCCGTAGTCACAGGTAGCTGAAGCCTGAAGCCTTATTTGAGGATGGATGAACGAGATCCCATTGTTGTCGAGTTTTCCTTTGATTTTGAATGAATATATATTTTAGAAAACTAAATTATTTGAAATGCGTGTTTAGGAAAAGAGTTGCCTGTTATTTCAGCGAATACAGATCTGGATTGTATTTTTTTCTTCTGGCAAATGGATCAGGCTGGTCTTTTGTTCAGAGAGGAACAGGGCAATGGTAACTCGCAGCTTCAGCCACGTGGTCTCAAATTGTTGAGCAACCATTTTCCTTCTCTGTGAATGTGTGCAAGTCAGTTGTTAGGCATCCGAATCCAGTTGTCAGGTACCACCGGCAACTGAAGAGTCTTACCTAATCTTGTAGGTACCTAAAAGCGATGGATACCTAAATTTCTGTTAGCAGACACGAACGTAACTGCTTAATTCCTGAAGCATTTCATCACTTTGTGCCCATGGCCTGTGAGGATTCTCAGACAAGACCTTCTCTTTCTCCAACTTGCCCATGGAAGCTGATCCAGAGATATCAATCTCTTGCTTAAATGAAAGTGTATCTCCCCTCCACCTCAACCCCTCCCAAAAGAAAGATAGTGAGACCTTTTGTGTTGAGCTTTATGGGCTCTCTCTTGTCTTGTCAATCTTGTGGAGAGAGAGGTCCATCAAAGCTCCTCTTCCACATGACCTGGAGAAGAAGTCTTCTCTTGGGGTGTCCTAGCTTTTTATTTCAGCCTGTGTGGGGCCTGTGGGGTGTTAAGTATCTGCTGTTGCAGTTCCCTCTCTAGGAGTCAGTACTTACTGGACCATTGACTGTCTGGCCTGGGAGCGGAGGTGCTTTCCGGAGACAAAGCTGACCTGGATTCCAGCTCCACCTCCCAACCTGGCCGGGCAAGGTGGTGTCCAGACAGTGGAGCATGGGGAAAGCCATTTCTCTGGAGGAGAAGGTAATTTGTCTTACGTGCCACAGACCAGGCAAGGAATTTCAAGTGAAAACTCAGAAGCGTCTTAACTGCTTTAGGGCTTGAACCACACCTCCCCTCTCCACATTTCCTGCTGGCTAGCTTAGGTTTAGATGGCGTTCTAGATCCCTTGTTGAGTATTTCACCATTCCCCTCCATTGTGGCATGGTGAAGGAATCTGTCTGCCTGCCCCTGTCTGAGGTGTGGATCTCCCCGACAGCAAAGCACTGCACACTTACACAGCACCCTGCAAAAAAGCAAGCTACTTAAAGCCCAAATTCCAGTGATCTCCAAAGAGTGTTGAGCTCCAGTGTGATTACGCACTGTGAATGGAGTCCAGCTTCTTACGCCATTTGGACATATCTGAAAATATTGCCCTCTTTGTCACAGTTCTCCACCTCTAAAATGTCTCAAATAGTGCTCCTCTACCTCAGGAGTTATGAGAAATTCAGGGAAACTATGAGGCCTGCAAATGCTGTGGTAAATAAATAAATACCCAGTGAGAAAGAGAGCAAAAAGGTGGCACTTCCCTGTGCTGGGTGAGCTGTTCATCCACAGCTTCACTAAGACTCAGCAATTACACTAATGTAACAGCCATCAGATGATAATTGCTCTACTTATTCATCACTAAAGATCTGATGATTAGCAGGTGAAGAGCCCACTGAGATGAATTCAGCTTTGACAGGAGGAAGGATACTTCCTGCTTCCCTTAGGGAAAATTACACTAGCTGGTAATAGGACTGGATTTAATTGGATCAGGCTTGCTTTGTTGGGAATGGAAAGCAAAACAATACCAGTTAGGGAAGAAATTTCAGAAATGAAATGGGGTTTGATCAGCAGTTTCAAATGTAATTTAGTAGATTTCTTTTTCGGAAAGTTAATGGCAAACACTGTATTCTGCTTCCCAGCAGTTTCTCCTCTCTTCCTACTGCAGGCAGCCTGCTTGCTCTCTCGCCAAAAACCTGTGACCTGAGGAAGGATCTGAGCCGCTCTGGATGTTGGTTTTTGGGCTCAGTCCTCAACAAGCACAAGAATTTAGAAGAACTTGGAAAAGGTGAGTTTGATTTCCAGCGCTACCAAATCCATCTCTGAGGACTTGTAACCGTTGGCCTCAGAGAGATAATTTTCAGAACTGAAGAGCAGATCGCCTGTGGCTTGAAATTTGTTTTCTTGAAGCCATACATGATGTCTCAAAGGGCTGTCTCCTGGCTCCAGAGGGTGCTTTTTAAAAATATATTTATGTTTTAACAGCTTGAAGCTACTAATTAGCTAGTGTGAGCCAGGATTTTCATTGTTTCAAAGCAACACCTACATGGGTCCATTACTGACGTCAGAAACCAGCACAGTGTGCTCCTCATCAAACTGCCTAATTGGGGCTCTTGATAACTATCTGGGAAGTAGGTTTTGACTTAGCCTAATGCTGGAAGGACAATTCAAGGCGTGGATTGTTCTTGGAAGAATAGGTTCTTCCAGTTTGCATTCTGACAGAGTAGATCACTTAGCCATTTGTTTTTACCGGGATCCTTAGTGACACTGAAAATGAGAACTGTGTGGGATCTTTTAGACAAAAATCAAGTTCCTTCACTACTGAGATGAGATGTTGATATGTTTTACAACTGTGTGTGTTTGGCATACTATATTAAAACCAAAGTAAAATTCTTTGAACTTTGGTTTTAAGGACGGAGCCATTTCTGTGACTTCTGGTCAGGTCTGTTACGTGAAGCTTCACTCAGTAACTCCTGCATCCAGCCTGTATCTTCCGTTTTCCTAGAGCTTAATTTTGAAAAAAATGGCCTTTACATATAAAACCATCGACTGGTAAAGAATCATTTGTGTGCAAGTTAAACTGCTCCCATGATTAATTATTCTTGCTGCTCTTTTAAGACCCAGTATTTTATAGGTCTGTTAAATACAGTGCATGCCTGATGTTACTTTCCAAAGCTTTGGAGCAGAGTTCTTTCTCGTATCTTGCTGGGCAGAGTCCAAGTTGTCTCCTTGAGGAGCGTTTTTTATATAAAAAGGAGAATGTTCCAGCCAGAAAAGCCACCCCCTGGATTAAGACTGCGGAATTCCTGATACTGGATCAAGTTACTGGCCCTGATAAATCAGATCTTTTATACAGAGGAACATCTGATACAGCAGAATGTTTGTTCTCATTCCCCATATGAATATATCACCAGGTCCTGACACGTGGCAGAGATTTCTTTCTTCCAGCTCCTGTAGCTCATCAGATAACGAGTTTGAACCTGAGGTAAAACTCGATTATTGCTTCACATCCCAAATGTTTCTAGTACTTGGGAACACTGCTAGGCCAGTTTTGGAGAAGGACATTCTGGATGTTGCTGGACTCTAGTTCCTGGTATGTCATGTAACCGATCAGAGCTTTCCATCCCCTCCTTGGGTGAGGGGAGCCTTGCTGAGCATTCAGTCATTGCTGTCAGTAATTTTCATGAAGCTGCTTACTGGGAACAGAACAGTTCTCTGCAACAACAGCAACAGTAGTAGTAATTGCTATTGGATAGGCATGGACGGGAGATGAAAATATGGAAGGGGACATTCTGCACAGCAAGAAAGTCTGACATAGAAATAATACTAATTAGGGGATGAGAGTGCAGAAGTAACGAAGTGGCAGCAGAGGACTACTGAATCTCATAGACCACAATGGACAGATGTTTCCTTTGATTGACGGTTTGTGTAGTCGTATGCCAAAAGGCAAAAGAGCATTGCCATGCTGCTTTAGTGGAGATGTGTACAGTTGGCACTGCCCATGACAAGATAGGTCTTAAGAGTGACAGCAGTGACTCACTGGCTACTCACTTAACTTCCCCTGCGTTTGTAAATGTGAGTGATTCAATAGACCAGAACTTAAGCTTGAGTAACTGATAGTAAAGAATGGCAGGTTTCTAAGATGAACTGGGCAATGATAATACCTTAATTACTGAACAGAAGAGGGGAGAATCGCAAAAAGCCCAGAAACCATGCTCTGCTGGGACCGTGTTGAATTGTCCTGGTCTTCTTTTTTGAAATAAGGTCAGCTTTTCTGAACAGGAAGACTGTGAAAGGATATCAAAAGCTAAACTTTACTTGTAGCTTCTTGTACAATAAGTTAGTAACTAAATCAGAAGCTATCTTTATTGCTATATTGACATTGATTTATTGATGTATAAAACAAAAACATTATCTCCCTCTTTCTTCCATTCCTTAATAGCTAAGATGTCTCCAAAAGAAGCAACCAAAGTCTTTGGAGTGTTCTGTGTCCCTTATTAGAAACTGGCTGGCTGGTCTCTGTATGTTGATGGATCAGATTTGCGTCCAGGTCTTGGCCAAGGCTTGAGTGTTTTGAGACATACAACATAAAACATGTCAACAACATAGTGTATCACCATACAACATTTCATACAACATCTCAACAACAAGGCTGAGAAAAGGACTCTGGAGTTGTGGCTTTCCCAGTTTCCTTGCCTGAATCTCTTCAAATCATCTCGGTTGTGTTCTTTCTGGAGAATCTATTAAGTTGCAGTCTCTTTATGAGAAGGTTTTAATCAGTGGACATGCCTCCCCAAAAAGGATTTTATCTTGTTTGATTTGTGTAGTAGTTCTAGTGCACCTAGAGAGTTATGGCAGCCTCCTGGAGGCAGAGTTGGTGGTGCTCCTACCAGGAATGGCCAGGGGTGCAGATGAGTAGCTTCCTTAGGTGGGGAACTGCTCACTGAGAAAGGAGACCTTGGGACTCGCAGATGAGTTTACTCAGATACAGTGATTAAACGCCTCTTTGTAAATGACAGCATGAAGGCTCCATAAGAAGGCCTAGCACCCTGATTTTCTGACCTCTGGATCAGTTTTTTTGCTCTTATTATCACTTCTGGGTATCCTGAGTGACTGTCTTAGATTAGAGAATTAAATCCTGTTTTAAACCTCCTGTAACTTCTTCACTCCCGTCACTTTAATCACTGGTAAGACACATCTCTGGTGGACCTTCAGTGGTTGCCCTGCTGTGGTGTGTGTGCATTGCCAACTGCCTTTAGAAACAAGCTGGCTGAACAGCGCTGATCTATGCACTGTCATTCTTTGTTGGTCTGATTCCTTCTGGAGTCATAGCAAACTTGCTGGGCATCTAGTTTTGTATTTAAATGTATGCCCTGAGAAGTGAAAAAATGTCATGAGCAGTATAGAAATGTTTTCAGTAAAAAATGCCTGTGAGGGTGACAGGCTTTTTTCCTTTTGTAACCTCTTTAAGTAAGTACTGCTTTCAGGGGACGTTGGGCGATAGCTTTACCACTTCCTCTTCAAATGTCACTCCTGCTGAGTGCTTTTTGGTACTGGTTTTACTCCCTCTTCTGCGGTACTTCACTGCTACAGAGAAAGTTGCCGTGGATTTACTACAGAGGTGGGGGTTAAGTATTGGGATTTGTTCAGATAACCTTTTAACCTACAAGCATCTACTTCCTAACTGACAGTCAAGTTTACTTTGAGATAACTTAGTAAAGAGAAGATTCTTGCACACACATAAATAAAGAAGAAGACAAAGTAGTTTACAATTCAAAATTTTTCATGGGATTTTAACCTCAAATGGTGCTGGTAACTGTCTGAATGAAGTGCGGATAGATAGCCCGTGGTGTAAGCTGCAAAGCAGTCAGACAGGTCTAATGGGATACAGTCCATTGTGCTGTCTCAGTGCCTGTGTGGGGAAGAGAAGAGGTTGCACAGTTCAGGAGTTCTTGCTCTTCCAGCCAAGGATACCACTTCATGGTCTTGAATCTGCTTTGACATCCAGAAAATGGGGATTCGTCAAAGTGCCTGCTGAGCTAGCATAAGCTTTAAAGATCAGAAAACTAATAATCCTTAAACTTACTTGTAACAGCTCTGGAAGCAAAACCACAATGTGTTTTTAAGATTTTCTGTCTTTGTACCTGGGTTCACTTTCCTTGGGGAAGAGAAAGGGAGAAAGAGTGGTAAACACAAACGTGTTTGTTTCTTGTGATAGGACATCCTGTGGTAGGATCTTTGAGTAAGCAGGGTCATTCCTACACCATCCTTCAGAACCCAAGGCAGGTTTGTGCAATGTTCAATCCATCTGTTGCCTTCACTGGACAACAGCTGTGATGGCTTCCCTGCCTGCGATGATGCAGAATGAAAGGTCCTCTGCATAAATTACCATAAACGATACCCTGGCTTCACTGTTGTCAGTAGAGGAGGTCATTAAATTACTGCAGTGGATCTGCCATGCCACTGTCAGCACTTGCCTATATTTGTAAAACGTTCTCCATTAATGATAGAAGTTTATCTCCTTCAGAGTTTTTAATGGAACCAGCAAAGCATCATCAAGTGGCTGCTAAGAGAAGCAGCTCCTAGTTTCGTTGGGTCATCACATCCTTCCATCATCAGTCAGAACCTCCCCATATGACCAGCACATGTGGCTAGGAAAAAAACCAGTATTTGAGCTTGTTGTGTTCCTATAAATGGCGATATGCTAGCTGCAGTATTGTCCACAGCACTCGGAATTTATTAAACACTGTATGAATTTGCTGATTCTTTCCTCAGGAGACCATTTATATCTCCTGTTGGTGCTGGGTTTATGTACTACTGGCCTTGCTGCCAAGTCCTGGCTTTCTGCTCATGAGCGTGTGCAGGGTGGCAGCACGTCAGTGCAGAGGTGAAGGTGTGGTGCTGGTGCCTGGAGCACGTCCACAGGGCCACGGTCAGAGATCCAGCCCAAAGGGCCGGACTCAGCAGCTCAGTCCATGCAGACCACGTTTTTCTGAATGGACAGACGCATTCCCCCTGCAGTGTGGCCGGGGGAATGCGCTCTCAGCATGCCACCTCTGCTCCTACCAAAACATGATTTGGCCATTACCAGCTAGCTGATTTTCATTTTCATGAGTGGGACCACATGTGTGTAATAAAAAGTGGCCTCCTGCTGAGAGGCCTGAGTCAGAAGGACTTTCGGATCCTTCCTGCAGCTGAGGGTTTTTCATGTGTGTTTCAGCTTCAGTCAGCATTTCAGACGGAGCAGGCTGCATTCACGTGGTTCAAATAATGCAGCTTGATCAAGGAGACCACACACAAGGGAAGGGCTGCAGAAAGAGGCCATTACTGCCGACCAATGGATAATTTAAAGGAAGCAAATCTTCTGTTTCTCTCTGCCACTTTAAGAAAGTTGCTTAATTGAAAGGAAATTGTAATAATGAGAATCTAAAATAGAGATCTGCTTGTCCCACTTACAGCTGTTCAAATCGCAGCCTCTGGCTGTTTTAATGAATGCACTATCACGGGATATGTACATTTCTGAAGCTGAAGTCTGTTTAATTCTTTTATGAGGTGAAGTTTGAAGGCAAAATATTATCAGTTGGTCTAACCGCAGCTGTAGTGGGAGGAGAGGGGAATAAAGCCCATGGAAACTTTTTGTTTTGAATTTTCCTCCCTGCCCCTTCTGCTCTCTAATGAAAGCAAGTATGCTAAACTTAAATCTTCAGAGCTCCTTCTTTCCTCCAACTTTACTGATAGCTCTTGGGTGCCTTTCCGCAGCTCTGCGAGGATATGGTGTTTTGGCTGTTTGAGGTTGTGGTTGCCCAAGCCATCACAGGTGCTGTGCCAGCGGTGCTGCCTGGGTGCCGGGGGTCGCTGGGGCACCACGCAGCCCCTCTGAAGCTGCATCCCTTGTGCCCAGCCATCCTGCCTTCGCCACTCTGAGGAAATACTGTTGCTGGAAGTTCTTCTGAATGATGAAGGACGGATCTGCCTCTCCCAGGCTGGGCCCTTACAGTGAAGGCAGTGGAGCTGGACTGCCGGGCTCACCCAGAGGAGACTGCTGTGCAGAGAAATGAACAGTTTTGGGCAAAGATCCCCACCCAAACGTTCTTGGACATAATACGGTTCCCTGGACATAATAGCAAAGATCTTTTCATTGATAGAAATGATTGGTGTCAGTGGTGGGTTAGGAATGCCTGTTAAGGGTATCTTACCCCATCCTAAGTGAAATAACAGTGTAAACCCAGCCTGGATGATTTCTCCCCGCTGAAACGTTCTGTTCCTACATGAAATTTCTGAATCTCTCAGTCATGATAAACTGCTTCAGTGACCATAACTGGATGATTCTGTCGCAGGCCAGGAAACCTCACAGTTGTTACTAATTAGGTTGATTTCAGCCATGAAGCATGAAATTTAGTCTCTTTTTTAGCATTCGCTTTTATTTTTCTTTCTCCTTTTTTTATTCCAACAAAGTATTTTGAGTTTTGCTGAGTTTTTTCTCCTTTAATCTTCTTTGACAATACTTTCCTCAGTCTGATTACATTTTAAGGGGTAGAGAGCTCATTTTCTAATGGCTGTTGAAATTTGCCACTATTTTTATTTATGTAGTCATTATTTATTTATTTCTTACTTATTGTTGGTTTTGTTGCTGCCAGCATCATGAACTTCCATTCTGCCCATCTTTGTCTCGGGAATGTTTTTTTTAGTATATTTTTGTAACATACCTTCTTTGTTTGCTGCTGAGGATAAACAGTCTCCCACTTTTGTCTGTTCTTATAATCTCTCCTTGCCTTTTTCTGAGTCCCCCTACTCTCACAACACTCCTCAAGGAAGGAGCTGCCCAGAGCATGCGTGTAGCACTAGGTTTGTGTTCCCAACCTGTGAGCCACAGGTGCGATCTGAACTCCGGAATGCATCATTTTGGCCCAAAGTCTGCTCCTGGCTCTCCCACACCCAGGGCTCCCAGAGCAGGCGTCCTGCCTTACGGGATAAGAAATGTGAATCCTAATCACACAACAGAGCGGGCTTTGTGTGTTGGTGGGGCTGGTTGTAGTGCGATCCTGTGAGGAGGGCATTGTCCTTGTCCGTCAGACAGTAGACACGTGGAAGTTGCGTGGCAGGGGATGGCACCAGCCACAGACCCAGCATGGATGCAGGGTGGGGATGCATACGCGAGGTTACTCCATCTGTTCGTGTGATAACCTGGCATAGTCTGCATCATTCTCCAGCCACGTTACCTGGCATCCCACAATCACGCCCTTCTGCCTTGCTAGCTCCGTTCAATAGTTTCATTAATGCTTGGATGATAGACCAGAGGAAAGGCTTTACTAGGTTTGCAGATAACACTGAGCTCGAAGGGACTCCAGGAGCACTGGAGGAGAGGATCAGGATTTGAAATGAGCTGAAAGCCGGAATGCTGGTCAGCAGTGACGAGCACAAGCTGTGCTCCTCCTGAGCGGGGTGGTACAGCCATGGCAGTGCAGGGTGCGGTGGGAGCTGGCACTGCTGGGGGGTCTGCTGGAAGGAACCCGGGGACCACAGTGGGTCGCAAGCTGGGTGTGAGTCAACAGCATCATGCTGGGAAAAAAGGCAGCCCGCATACTGGGGTGATGAACAGGGGGCACGACCTGCAAGCAGACGATGCAACCTGCCCATTCTCATCGGCTCTAAAGGTGCCTCGGCTGTTTCTAGTTTTGAGTATTGCACTTCCGAAACACGGAGAGTATTCAAAAGGTGAAAGGAGCATGGTCTAAAAAGCATGGTGTCTAGGAGAATTTGACCAAACTGGAACTGTGTTTTCTTAAAAAATATGGGAGAAGGAAAAGGGGAAGTGTGTGTAAGGATAACACAATTTAAAAGTACTGTAAGGTGAAGAGCAAAGGAACAATCTTTTGCCTTTGTCCATGGCACAAAGGTCAAAACATTATTTCCTTTATACTGCAGCTATTAATATTGAGATTAAATGCTGGAACTTTGTTCCCCACCCTTCAACCATGCTGAGTCTAAAGGAGCATGGGACGGAGGAGACTTTCCTGACTCCTTTTGCAGACAGAGGACACTAGTCCCATTCCTTATTCTGAATTCAGAATTCTTAATTCACAGTCATAATTCAGAAGGAAAGGGGGGGGATAATCTTGTTGTGGCCCCGCAATGTGCATCGTCACATTTTGTGTGACACCTGACGTGCCTGATTAGTCCCTAAATGAGTCCAGAAGGATACTGATTCTACAAGAATATACAACTTCTGTGTGATACCATGGATACTGATGAACATCTTCATAGTTTGCATTTGTGTTTTACTAATACCTTTCATGTGAAGCTTTGTTTTACTAACAGCTAATTTATTACCAAGTAAATTGAGGCTTGCATACTAAAAGACCTGTCAAATATCACTTAGGGGCCAGAATAGAGTCTAATAGAATTATAAAGTCTCTTCTATTATTTTTTTCCACAAAAGCTATCTTATAAAATCTTTTAAATTATTCTCTAGGATGGAATCTTACAAGATCTATAATGTATTGCAATATCAAAAGGGTTCTGTTAATTTACCTGCCGTTAAACTCTCTGTGACCCTGCTAAGGGGATGCAAGGATTCATAGGACTCAAAAGACTCATAAGCTGGTGTTCTAACGTCTGTCGTGTTAAACCATACATTCAAAAGATGTATCAGATGCTCAGCAGTCCTGCTCTCTCTGATATTTTGAGCTGAGAAAAATCGGTTTCAGCCTCTTTTCAATAGAACAAGGCCGTTGAATTCAAAGTGGTGGCACATATGTGCTTTGACCTCTTCCTTTCTCTAGAGTCATCGTAATAAGCACCCGTCAGTAAAACTGTCCATACAGAAAAGCTGTTGTGTCAGACCTTTCTTCGTGGCTAGTCAATTGTTTCCAACTCATCGCTAGTCATTTCTATGGTAGAAAAAACAAAATTATTTTCATGCATTTCGACTAGACCACACTGACGTTGGAGGTGATGTACGTATCGGGAAGGAACGAGAATCGTGTGTTACATATAGCAGCGCAGTGAGGCTCCATGGACTTTACTGGGAAATTACAACTTCTTAATCAGCAGAAGCTGGCGAAAATTTGAGTGACCTTTGTGACAATGATTCTGCTGAGAATTATCTTAAGCTGCATATAACCTGTATGGGCATTGCAGCTGAATACGACTGTGAAGAGTTTAGCTTAATTATAATCTGTTTTCTTCAAGTATGTCCTAAATAGATGATTTAAATTATGTTATTAAAAGGAAATCCTTCTGTTAAGAATATTTAAAAGAAGACTGGCACACACTAACATACTTAAAAGACCTTTTGGGGAGCCTGGGATTTAGGTTTTTATTTTTAATCTACTATGTTTTGATCTACTAGTAAAAATTAATTTATGTCTTAAACATGACCACTTCTAAGTGGGAAGCCTGCAGTGTCTTTTAGTGAAACAAATAGTTTGATCGCCTAGTTGAATTCTATTTTGCACAAAAATGTACCTTTGGAATCGTATCCCTGTGCTTTTGATTTCGTAGAGTAGAAGAGCTGCTCAGAAGTGACTGTAACTGGAGTTTGTGTTACAGGAAGCTGGTCTTACTGCAAGTCACTCCGAAAGGGGGTTTCCAGGAGTGAAATGACTGAATCTTATTCTTTGTAAGTCTATGTAACACACATAAAGAAACTAGATACAACATTTGCAGTGCAAGATCTGTCCATATTCCTCTCTGCCTTTTAGTGGGATATGGCAAGTACTTAATTTGGTCCAGTGAACTATGCTCGTTTGCTAACAGAGCGGTTTTCACCTCTAGGAGCACTAGCAGGTGCAAACCAGAAATCTCATTTAGAAAGATCTCATTTAGAAAGATGATATTTCAAGAGGAAATATCACCTGGACGGTGAGAAGTCTGAATGCTGCAGATGTATGAAACAGAGAATGTAGTCAAGGTGAGAGCAGCCTGCGATGAAAAGACTTGCATGTCAGTCACATCACATCTGCATTAACTTGGTGCTCCTTTGTGCTTTGAGATTGCTGGATGGAAAAATTAATGTCTTTACAAATAATTTTTTGGGGTATTTGTACATGAAGAATAGTGAAAGCAATATCATGATTCAGGTGATGCCTCCATCTGTGCTTCACTCTCTTAAAAAGAAATTATTAGGTGGAGAGAATATTTGACTCCTGCACAGGGAACGACAATTGGAAGAGAGTAAGAAGTGGAAAACCACCTGTGTGCTTCCGCCTCGCTAGGGAATGTGAGGTAGAAGAAGAAAGGCACGTGGGGTTCTGAGGATTCAAAATGGTGATACTACAAGAGATTTCTCTTCTACATCTAGGCACAATACAAAGAGGCGCTGGTAAAAGATTCATCTGACATTGTGACTGCTGCCAGACTTCTGAACAATTCTGAAAACATTCTTAAAACAAATGTTCGGTACCTTCACCCTCATTTAAAAGGCAGAGAGAACAGGGGAAATGACCATTTTAAATAAAAGGAAAGTTGTGATATCTTTCTCACTTTTTTTTTTAAAAAAGCACCACCCACACATGTGAATGGTTTTGGAGTCTGCCTGCGTTTGTTCTGAGTTTGAACACCTCTGTTACAGCAGTGGGATTCCTGTTCTCAACCATTGCTTCAACAGCAACACAAGGACTTTGCAACTATCCTCCCTGCTTGCATTTTATATCAACAACTTTGAATTCCTGCTGTGTAAATGCTGGCTTAAACCAATTAAAAAACCCAAAGAAAGTGTTCAGACCTTAGTTGTCTCCTCTTGAGCACTGGACAGTGAGGGGAGCAGACAGCGCGTCCGAGAGCAGGGTACCCGGGACAGTTGCTGTTTCACCTCTGTGGGGCAGACGGGAGGAGGGGGGACGCAGGCCCTGCTGCAGCGCGGGCTCCAGATCTGCCCGCCAGATGGGAGCTGCCCGCAAGGCCCAGCTGGGAAGCTTTTGGAGCAGTGGAGGAAAATCTGTGACTTCTTTTCCCCTCCCATTCCCTCTCCGCCGCATTTATTCTACATGCTGGCAGTCGCTGCTTCAAGCTGTGGCTCAACTCATTGCACGTGCCTTGCCACTGGACTCTCCTCTCCCTCCCTGCAGGCTGAGAGACCTTCTTACCAGTCTTGTCTGTGTTTAATTCTGGTATCGGGAAGGTGCCTGCTTGCAGTGTCGTCCCCTTCTCTCTTGGAAGTCTTGTGCAGGGAGCATCATGGGGAGAAAGAGAAATGAGTAAACACTGCGTTTTCTACTATTTGTTCTCTGCCAAAGGCAGCACTTCCTTCGGTCTGCGGCACTTGCACAGCTCACACGGTGACTTGTAGACTTGTTAGATGTGCTTCTTATTGCTGGGGGTGGACAGGCCTTCCTCTTCTAGGAAAAGAAGTAATCCTGAATGACACATATGATTACTACTACACCTTCCTCCTAAATCATTTTAAAAAGATGAGGATGTAAGTACGTAAGATGAAAATCCAGATTTGATAATTAAGATTCCATTCCAAACCTAGAGTCACCATGGTGGTATCATGAAGCATCACTGGTCTGTATGAATTCTTCACACATTTATGTGCTTTTGTAGGCAAGAAACAAACCCCTTGCATGTTCTGGTTTACATGTGAACTTTTCAGTACTATTGCGCTGTGATGAATGTTCTTTCTAAGCAGATATCTGACTAATCACTTAATAGCTTCTACAGCACTGCATTTTTAAGAGGCCAAGGGGAGATGCCTTCTGAGTTAGGTATTGTTGAACCCAATCTGTGAAATCAGCTGCAAGGAATACAGACTTCACATGAGCCCCAGCTATTTGGCATTAAGTGATGAAGGTATTTTAAAGTGAAACTGGGAAAGTTGTGCAACCACACAGGGAGCGGAGTCCAGAACACGCTCCAGGTTTAAATTTTCTCACTGTTTTTCTGAAATTTAGTGATTTGTTTGTTCTATATCCATGACTACATAGCTGTTAGAAGCAGACTTTGTTCATCAAATGTGGCTCATATGAAATCCTTGCAGTCGTCACAGTAATTCCTAGTTCGTTAGTCTCCTGGGCTGTGGATACCAATCCGCTGTCAAGGCTGTCCTGCTTTCTAATGCTGCCCCACCAGCGAGCCTCGCCCTGTGCTTCAGGGAATCTCTTCAGCACAAGACAGTGATTTGTCTTAGCTACAAAACAATGAAGCCAGAGAATCAAGACTTGTTATTTTGGAATTCTGAAATACGATGGATCATCAGACTGTCTTCATAGGGCCAGAGGATGACCCTTTTGGTTTAACGAATCCAATTTGCTGCTGATACAGGTCATTCACCCAAATTCCTATCGGTAAGATTTTGTTTTGGAAGGCGTAAAAATCCCCGCATCGAGTTACACCCATTGCCCATACGTGTTCATTGCCTTTGCAGTTTGCCTTGGTAGCAAGTTATACTTCTGATGTGTTATGTATCTTTTATTTAACGTGTATGTGGTACAGTTTCCAGAGGACCAACTTTCCTGCATTTTGGTGAAGGCTGCAGTGAAAAATGACCTGCAGCATTACGCTATAGCATGTCGGATGTGGCTGCCGAATGGGAATGAAAAGTGTTGTTCAATCAGTTATGTGTTATTTTGTGGGGTGAATCAGTAAATCAGTACGTGGAAGTGAACTTTAGGAAGGCGCCAGTCTTCCCAGGTTTGTGGTGTTCCTTGCCTGGCGATTCCCTAGTGCTTGCATGATGTAGGAGAGTGTGGAGGTGTCGGTCACTATTTCTGCTGACCTGGTTCTTTGTTTTTAACCCGGATCCTCTGCGAAATGGAGCTGGTTTGGATGAGAAGTGACAGCTGAGGGAACCAGAAGCAATAACTCTGTCCCCATGTTCAAACCTGCACCACGCTTACACAGCCAGCCATTTGTGGATTAGTGGTATTTAGTTTTATGCAGAATATGTTAGAGCAAAAATCTTGTAGTGTTGATGCAGAGTTTTTGTAGCTTTTTAAAAACATTTGCAGTTGAAGAGCTGCAGTGTTTTGCATGCAGTTCTTTTATGGCCTGGCTCTAGTTTGCTGGTTATGAAACGAGTGACATTGCTGGGTGATTTTCTCAGGAAATAGTGCTCCCTCCGCTCTGGCCCGGGTCTGCGCGCATACAGCATATTCTCTATTAGGCTGCAGAAGGCTCTGATGCTGGTGTCAGCTCAATTTCCTCCTCTTAAGTGCATGCCAAGGGCTAGATGCCAAAAGCTGGCAATGAAACAGCTCTGGGAAGAACCTAGACCAGGAGCGAAAGGGGACGTGGGAAGGATGCCAAGGCTTGCAGAAATGAGAGAGCAACTGCCAGGACGATGACTGAGAAAGGACCGCATCTCCCAGCACTGTTTTCCTTAGTCCAGTAGAAAGGAAAGGAGCTGTTAACGCTAGAGACAACTTTTAGTCTGTTTCTGTAAATATTTCTGGGCAATCTGCATATCTGCCTGGGGAAAAAACTAACCAAGATCCCAGACAAAACCTATACGAAACCACCCTGTTCCGCGCATACTTTTAAGTGAAAAGGGAAAGAAGAGAAGATGAGCAAATAACAGATGGGAGGGTTAGTGGTACTGTTCAGTGACTGTAGAAGGGGGCTGGTTATGTGGTCATGAGGATGCTGTGAGACCCTGCATGGCTCGAGTGGTGCTGCCTGGGAATGGGAGGCTTGAAACTTGCTTGTAAAGAAAGAGGGGGGGATTGCATAGGTCCTTCCGCCCATGACATGAAAAGAGCGAAGTTGCTCATTTTGAGTTATTTGAGACAGAGAGAGAGAATGAGTGAGTGAATGTGAGAGAGGATGGAAAAAATAATAAACTGAGTGCAGGTAAATCAGCATCTTGTGACCAGAATGAAGTGTGGGCTTATACGCACGACTAGGTTGACATTTGATCTGTCATATAGAAAGTCAGACTGCAAGTATTAGAAAATCACGAGTTAGTCCTTGAAAACTGTGATGCTTCCTGTAGAATAACAAAATTACAATTAAAACTACAGCAGCTCGGGATATTGCTCGTCTTTAACATTTGAGCCTTTACTGTGCTCTTGGATTGTATTTTTCACGATTTTTCTCTGCAGCTTTGAAGAACTTAATTGAAAACCAAAACGAAAGATTAATTTGTTATCACTGCCCGCCAAGGTCCGCTTGGCCTTGGTGCTGGGGCAGCGGGCCGAGCCCGGCGTGCTGCATGGTGCCCGCTCTGCGCGGTGGTAGCGGTGGGCTCTCTGCTGGCATGTGGCTGCGTCTTGCCACGTTTCCTGGTGGTGCGAGGTGCGACCTGCGCCCAGCCTGGCTGGAGCACCTGGAGGCTCCATGTCAGCCGCTGGCGAGGCTGCAGTGGAAGGCAGGCTGGCCTCCCATGTAGCTAGGTACAGCTAAATCGGTGTACATCCCTTCTTCGATGCCTGCTGCCGTGCAGTGACTTGCTCAGCGAGCACACGCCAAGTGCTGTGTGCCCCGGGCAGCTTGAAGCGGGCAGTGTAGACCGAGGAGCAGGGGGTCTGGGGCCAGTTTTGGGCTCTGCGGGTGACCTGCTGGTGATTTCTAGAGAGTTTTGTGCCTCTGTTTCCTCTCATGTCATCCTGTCTGTTCTGATTTTCATTTTGGCAGGACAGGAATACCAGGATTATCTCTTTCTCAAGAGCTAAATGCCTCCTTGAAGGATTCTAAATTTTAAAAAAAAGAGCTCTTCTTTCTTCACTCCAGCCTTTATTTCAAATTAAAATCTCCCCCAAAATGTTGACTCATACAAATGATAATACTGGCCTTGGATCCCTGTGAGCAAGCAGGCTGTATTGTCATTTGTGTTTCTGTTGATGTTGCCAGTTAGATCTGACAGCAACATTTTGCACCGATTCTGGGCATATGGACAGCTGGCAAAGCACTGGAGAATTCCTGTTTTATGCATGTGTTTTACTCCACTCCTCAAATTTTGGAGCTGTTATATCCAGTTCATGTCCCTGAAATGCCAGTGCTTTGGAACAGTTGCCCCATAAACGTAGGGTTATGTCCTTAGCAGAGATGTGTTTTTGCAGTGAGAGCAACTGGGTATCACACCTCTGCAGCGCTGTGGAACTCCGGTGCAACAGGACTTTCTTAAACCTGAAGCAGGTAGTCAAGGTCGCTGCCGTAGTTTCTAGTAGTGAAATGAATAAAAAAGACCACCTGTCTATTTGAGAAGTTGAAACCCAAAATATGTAGCCTGTGTCTCCATTTTGCCTTTGGGGATAGCTAACTAACTCGAGCGTTCACCCTTGATTTTCAGAGAGGTCAACGCCTTGATTTCTGGGCTGTGTTTTTGCAGAGCCCTCAGTAAATTTGTTTTCCTTTTTGGAGCAGTGTAGTCCTGGGAGGTCTTCTATGCCTTGGGAACACTGCCACTGGCGTGTGTACGCTGCTGCTTTCCAGGTCAGAGGTCCTTTAACTCGGGGGAATTAAAAATTCGCAGCACATTTTAGTAGGTTTATCCCTCAGGCGGAGCAGCACGGTGAGCTGGGTCGTGGCAACTGAGGAAGAGGATGGAGAGGAGAGGCGGGGAGGCAGCAGGGCAGCGCAACCCCCTCAGCAGTGGGTTGCTTCAGCCCAGCGTGGAGCCGTGCTGACAGGCTGCTGGCTCCGGCAGCTCGGGCCTGAGCGGGGATTTGCTCAGGTGCATCTCTTGTGAAGTAACAGCACCCTGTTTCGCCAGGGCAATAATTAGCGTTGGCTTCTGAACCCCTGTGCTCCAGCTCCCTGCTGCTTAGTCCCGGCAGGTCTGGCTCAGCTTTTCATTCCTCTAGGACTGCCTCTCTGAACATTGTTTTGTTTGCTTTGGGAGGGTGGTCTTTTTCCTTAAGGCTGAAAAACACAGATATTAAAAGTCCACAGTATTTTTTTTTTTAAATCTAGTATTGTTTAACCAGTAGCTTTTCTTATACCATGTACTTTTAATTATCTTGTGACAAAATATTTTGTTCTCTTTTCCTCCTTGAGGCATTTGAATCTAAGTCCATTTAAGCATCTGTGAATCTATATATATTTAAATAATAGCTAATGGATGTGCCACTGTCACTATAAACCAGATTTTTCTTGCTGCAGTGATTAGGGGGAGGGTAGGAAAAGGAAATATATCATAGTGATTGTCACATGAGAAAGTGGTGCCAAATCAGTGCCAACACAAATTAGTGCAGCTTTTTCTCAGGAAAGCAGTCGTGGCTATAGTTAGAACATGCTGGGACATTCCTGTGCTTGTCTACAAGGAGGGATTCACACACACCCCATCAAATGGCATCACAAGAGGGACTGGCCCCGTCTGGGCAGCGGAGGTGTGAGGCAGAGCTCTGCTGGGGCAAACCCCAGTGCAGTTCAGAGCACGACTGCAACGGACCTCTGGGGACAAACAAGCTGTTTCTCTGCCCACCTTTGTGTTTCAGAGCTGCAAAAGCGGCACAGTCAGTCAACACATGGTGAGTTTGAAAAAAGGGAAAGGAGAAACCAAACATCAGGGTGTAACTGAATGACAGTGGGGCTGCTATTTTTGTCAGAACTCTTCGAGCCTTCCTGACACAGTCCCACACAGTTGCCGCAGCTCTAGCGAGCACAGCGCCTGTCTTTGCCCAGAGCAGCTCTCCAGCCAGAACCTGCTCAAATACAAATGGTTCTACCGCTATTGTTGAAAATCCCTGCTCTCCCGGGTCTCCCTGTTGTGAAAGCTTCCCCGGCTTATCAATAGAATATCTATTGTGTGACACTTGTCTTTGCTCTGAAGCTCTGCCAGCCACTGCTAGGCAGCGTCTCATCACACAGTAAATCTGCCTTTAACTGCATTGGAACAAAAGCCTAATGTAGTGTGCAAGAGAGAAAGAGGGAGACAAAAGTGATAAAGATCAAATTAGATTCACTACACACACAAATTTTCAAACCCAGAGTACAGTGATGCTGGGAATAGAGGGAAGAAACCCTCTTCGCTCTTTAAAAACAAGTCCTTGCTACACTTCTGGAGTCACTTTGCATTCGGCAGGCACAACCAGGGGAGGCCACAGGCAGGGCTGAGGCAGATGTGCCTGCAGCTAATTACTATGGCGGTTTAAAATACTACTCCCTTCCTTCACCATTCCCACTCCCGCAGCAGAAGCGGCATCCCCATGGCGGTAAGCGGGTGTGTGAGCCCTTCGTCCGTGCTAGCGCAAAGCCCCACAGCTCAGCCCGAGCTGCAGCGTGCGTGAAGGTGCCAGGCTTTACACCCAAGTGCAAGGAGCATCGCCATCCTTACAGCTGAGAGAGGGGCCAGTGACCCTCCTCAGATGGTGGCAGCACATGGCCTGGGCATGGTGACACCTTGTTGCTGAGGACATCTGCCCAGGCCCTTCTGCAGAGCCAGGAAGGGCGGTTGGCCGGTTCCAGGCATGCTGATAGAGCACACATTAGCAAAGTGCTTATGTTGCTTCAGCTGTTCCAGGAAAATTTGATTTATGCTGCTACAGTAAATAGCTTTTCTTCTCGATGGGAAGGTACGTCTCTATCAGCACGGCTCCGTTGGGCTCAGGCTTTCCATCGGCAGGGATGTGCCTCCAGGACACGGGCAGAGCTGGCTGGCAGTAACAGTGTGGATCAACCCCGACTCTGCTTAAAGAGAGAGGATCAGCCGCTCTACTCCCAAAGCAGCAGCTCTACTAGGACAATGGAAACCCCCTGTGATTTCTCAAGCCCCTGTGCCTGTGGTGTGGCTTTGCCGTAGCACCACGCAGTGCTGCTTGCCGCAGAGGCCGTGGCTGGCGTCAGGGAGGAATGCCAGCAATACCTGCGGTCCGATGTACCCACTGGAAGGGAGTCTGGCTTTTCTTCAGCCAGATCCAATACTTCTGGGCTGCAGGAGTGTGTTTGATTCTCAAAGGTCGTCCTCCAAATGCATCTGAAACTGACCCAAAGCCAACTGAAATCCATGGGAGACGATCTATTGACTTCAGTGGCTTTTGATCCAGACTTCAATGGTGCCCTGAATGTGCCTGTCTTTGTAGTCCCCCCACAGTCCCCCCCCCAGGTTTGAGTGAAAGCATGGAGTACCCGGCCTGGTACTGTCTGCAGGTCCAGGCTCTACTGCGCTTTCATTCACTCCTCCTCTCACCGGCATCCTTGAGTATTTTCCAATCTGGTTTTTCGTCTGCTGACCCAGCAGCAGGAAGCTGGATGGGAAACAGATGGGTTCTCCCAGAACTCACACAGGTTTGGTTTTGGGATGATCAATCAACAGCTGCTATTGATCATGCGATATAATTAATATTGTCCAACCTTTGCTGGTATTCATGTTTGTGTCACTAGTGCTGGGGGGGAGTTTCACCCTCCTTGCAGCTTGTTTTTGAAAGCAGCTGCCTTACCTGGTCAGAGCAGAAACTTTAATTTTGTTTAATTGTGAAGAAAACCTGTGTTTGGGTAACAAGGAGGAAGGGAGGGCGGAGGGAACACCACCGAGGGCTGCACCATCCGGTGGGTGCTGTTTTATGCCCAGCCATGGTCCAGGCTTGGCGTGGACACAGCTGCTGCTGCAGAGGCAGTTCCTTTTTGAGCAGCAGCTCTCAGTAGCTGCTACCTGCAAATGCTGTTTATTGGGCATGAAGGGGGAGTGCTAAGAGGTTTGCAGCTTGGTTTTGCACTCAGAAAACATTCCTGGTCTCCTCAATTTCCTGCTCCCCCTGTGCAGATTGGTCAGGCTGGCTGGGTATCGCAGCTCCCGGTTGCACATTTGGGGTGGGAAGGTGCCGATGTGTTAATGTCAGTCTGGGTTCGCTCCAGGGAGGGAGTCACAGCCAAGTGGAAAGATTTGCAAAAGGTGTTAAATGGGCCCTGTGTGGGAGCTCACAGTGAAATGCATGGTGAAGTCTCTGGTACACCACGGTTCACTCCTCTTGCACAAGGGTGTGCTTGCGGAGCGGCTGGGTGGTATACGCTGTGCCATGGCTGCATGCTGGAACGCATCGGGGCCATCCTGGTTCACCCCATGAATGGGGCCTGTGCTGACAGGTTTGGAGTAGGTAGCCAGGTCCTCTCCTCTCCTCTCCTCTCCTCTCCTCTCCTCTCCTCTCCTCTCCTCTCCTCTCTCTTCCCTTTCCCTTTTCCTTTTTCCCTTTTCCTTTTTCCCTTTTCCTTTTTCCCTTTTCCTTTTTCCCTTTTCCTTTTTCCCTTTTCCTTTTTCCCTTTTCCTTTTTTTCTTATCCATATTAAGCCGATCCATCACAATGGGGTTAATTCTGGGACCTCACTGTATAATAACAATAATAATTTCCAGTGTTCTCCTCCTTTTTTGACCATGTGAAAATACAAAAGCAGATGCACTGTTATGCCTTGTACCAAGGGTTTGCCTTACCTTACAAGGCAAGTCTGGGTAGAATCTGGGCCTTAGCAGAAAGGAATACCCGAGGAAACAAAACCAGCTGGAAACAGCGTGGTGCAATGGTGCAGACTGATCAGTTTTCTGTCTTTGCAACAAAACCCACGAGATCCAGCCCTTGAATGCTCAGGCTGTTTCCCTCCACGCTGCCCTTCAGCTCATATAGCTGTGATTATCCTAAGCTACTTTGCATTCAACTGAGTTGGTGGAGGAAATCAGAAAATCCCTGCCCGTTAAATTAATACTGAAGCTAAGAACTTGGGAATCAACTTGTAATTGGAAGTGTTTGTGTTTTCTTGCATGTGCCCAGTGGCAGATAATCCATGGGACGAAACAGTCATGAATAATGCACTGAACCCATTTCTCTGTGCCTCGCCCGAGTTCCTAAAAAAAGCTCATTCCTCCAGGTGGCTGCTGGTACGGGAATGAGACCTCAGATGTTGTAATCAAACCCTCTGTCTCTTGGAGCCGCAGCGGTACATGGGCCAGGCTATTGGGTCTGTGTGTGTCAGTGATGGGCGTCCCTGGCCAAGGGAGCCACTCGGCACCTGAGCACCCCCCTGCCTGCGGCACCAGCTGCGCAAAGCGTGGGGCAGTGGAGAAGCAAGTGCAGCCTTTACTGTGCAGTCGCCCCTGGTGCCCGAGAGCCAGGGCTGTGGAGTGAGAGCCAGTGTGCCGTGATTTGCTCCAAACTGTGAAAAGAATATTCCTCCGATAATGGAGCTTGAGTGTACCAACGCTGCAGAGGGGCATGGGCGGGCTACCTCGGCACCCTTCATCTGTAGAGACATCAGCCCAGGCTGTAAACCCTGCCTGGGACGTAGGCAGATGTAGTAGGGTTGGGGCAGGAAAGCTGTGGCTGTGTCCCGTTTGCACGACTGGTGAGCGATGGGAAGGCTCCTGCACACCCTTCGTCAGGGCCTTCAGCTGCGTCCAGCCCGGTGTGCTGGCCCCGCTCATGGGGATGGGGGATGCGGGATGTGAGATGGGGGATGCAGGATGGGGGATGTTGGATGCGGGATGAGGGATGTTGGATGGGGATGTGGGCTGTGGGATGTTCAGCTGGCCCAGCCCGGCCCAGCTCCTCGCTCCCCGCGGGGGCTGTGGGAGCCTCTGGCCCTACCACTCGCTGATGCCTGTGCCAGCCCCGCACTGGGCACCCGAAGTCCCTGTGCCAGGAGTCGCTGTCTGCCTCCTCCTGGTTGGGATCCATTGCTGTGCAGCGGCTCCACAGCGCTTTGGCAGCCTTAGCACTGGCTTAGAGAGCAGTGTGAGGGGGACGGTGTTTGGCCCTTGGAGGCAGTGGAGAAGACGTTGTGGAGGCAGGAGCAGAGCTGGGGGATGATGTGCGGGCATTTTGGGGAGGGCTCAGGCAGAGGAGAGCTGAGAGCGTTGTGTGAACATTGTGTGATTAGTTGTGCCAATGCAAGTGTGTTTACACAACCTGTTACGGTGTTTAGGTGGACAATAACACTGAAATTTCTCATTTTGATATCTTTCTTTTCTTTGCTGCACTTCTCTTCCTCAATTTTTCCTCTTTATCAATGCTTTTCACTGTCCTAAGCAGCACCGAAACCGTAACAAGAACGTGGTCTCCTCTGTTTTAAGAGATACAATTATTGCAATAATAATTAAACAGGTGAACAAGATCCTCTTTGATCATTCTTTCTCAAAAGAAAAAAAAGCACTGATGGCTTTTCTCCCCTCCCTGTGTGGATCTGGAGAGCTGCACGGTGAGCCACGAAGGAGAGGAAGGGCTTCCTCCTCAGGCATGTGTTACTGAGAAGGGGTGCTTAAAAAAAAACCCAAAACTTTCCACTCCGTTTCAGGAAATGACACTGTCGTGCTGGAATTTACAATGAAGTTGTGAATGTGGCTGGAGCCTGGGGTTTCTCCACGAGAAGGCCCCTTTGGCCAGCTGTATTCAGCTCTAATGAGAGGGCTAAATTCTCTCTGAAAGGCGTGTTTTCCATTTGGCCCCTTTTCCTTCATCAATCGCTGTCACTGTAGACAGAAGGCCTCGCATGCAGCTTCCCTTTGCCTTGTGTGCCGCTCCAGGGCCGCGCTCTGCAGAGGACAGGCTGCCCTACTAAAATGCATCTCTCAGCCCCCCGAACAATAGCGCTTTGTGTGAGCAGCACAGAGCAGTCTCAGTTTCCCAGGCTTTTCCTTTTCTCCTCTCCCCTCTCCTGCTGGAAGCCCCCAGCGATGTGGGAGCGGGCAGAGGCTGCTGCTGCCGGCTGGCCAACAAAGAGGCGAAGGGCTGGGGGGTCCCTGCATGGTGGGGGGGTCCCTCCTCGCCAGAGCCTGCCTCCAGCCGCAGCTACTTGCCCACCATCAGCCGCAAGTCCGACAGACCTGACTAATTGCAGCAAGAAATGTGAACCAGGGTGCAAGCAGGGCTCCAGCCATCGCTCCAACAGCCTCACAGGAGGATGCCTTACAGGCAGGATGACACAGCCTGGGCTGGCTTTGGCGAGGCTGGCGAGCCGCGGTGAGCTTGCGGTGGCCTGTGGTGAGCCGCAGTGTGCTGGGTGCCCTGGCAGCCTGGACACTTGCTGCGAGAGGCCTCAGTGGCTGCCGGTGTCCCCACACTCCTGATACTGGTACTTGTTACTCCGCAGCACTGCTTGGGACAGATAAAGATGCTGGAGTGAGGAGCAACAGGGTGAATTTTAAATAAACAAATAAAATAGGTTGAATGTCTGCAGCAAGTGGATGGTGCTGGTTAATACAGGCAGGACAGCAGTGATACCTAGCCCGCACACAAGATTTCCATCAACAGACCCCCCAGAAGAAAGCAAGAATGCAAACTCCATTTACAGATGAGGAAACAGGGACGTGCCCAAGACCTCGGTGTCCCAGATCAGACCCCACTTTCTGTCCCAGTGGGCCCCAGTTCTGTCCCAGTGGGCCCCGTGCCCACCCGCATGCTCCTCCTGCCTCGTGCCCCTCGCGGCTGCCAAACGGAGGAGGCTGCTGCTGGAAACGCCTGGCCCCGGCGAGGCGTGGGCTCTTCAGGGGGACCCTCGTTTCTGTGTGCTGTTGGCAAATAAAATCAAGCATCACATAAGGTGGATGTGCTGTGACATGCTGTGTGTGTGACCGAAGCAGCTCCAGGCTCTGGCCACCCTGCGCTTATGAGTTCGGGATCCCAAAGTGCCTAAAAATGCGATTAGTTGGTTTCGTATTGCAGATGGAGAAACAGAGATCACGTGTGACTACATTAGTTGCAAACAATAAATAGCAGTGACCCCAAAGCCAGAAAGCAAGTCCGTGCTTGCAGCCAGTCACATGCTACAGCATTTCTTTGGCTTCAGCTGGACCTGACGCACCTGGCTTTGGCAGGGCTGCCCTGTGGAACGAGCCCTGACAGTGCTGGGGTCATCAGCCCCGATGGTGCTGGGCCATTAGCCCCGGCGCTGCCTTGCTCTGCTGCCTCATGCCCTGTCCACAGGAGCTCCTGTGCCGCCTGCATCATCTAGAAAGTGGTAGGAAAAGCTATTTCTTCTTTATAGGATGCGCAGACACAAGCAGCCCTAATCTGCAAGGTGCAGAGCCACTGGTGATGTAAATGGATCGAGGAATAGCTGCATCTTGCGTGTGATAAAAATGGGCTCAATCCCACAAAAGAAAATTTCCATCATATAACCTACAGAGAGGAGCTGAAAACACAGTTCTTTGTGTGATAGGTTTAATATCTGCGGGATCTGGCCTTGTATCTGTAGTCATTGATACCGCTGGGTGTGATTGATTGTTCATAAACAGTAATTCAGGGATGATAAAAAGACGTTGTTAAAAGAGCAGCAAGCTCCTCCTCTAGTGCAAGTTCTTTTTTTGGTCTGTTGCTACAGCAACTCTCTACTAAGAACAAAGATGACAGCAAGATATTAAATTTTGCAGCAACTCAATTGACTCTTGATTTGCCTTCTTTTTTGCCTTCAGTAACTGAATCCTGCTCCGCTAATTGTGTTAGATTTCAGCTAGAAATCATGCCTTCCTGTGACAAGAATTCCTGCGTTGCTTTTTCTTCCTTCCCCTTAGAAACCAATTAAATCAAATTAACTTATTTAAATCCAGTGGGTGATTATAAATACCAGGTTTCTTGGCTTTATTTCTTTTGCATGTGGACATCATGTATTTTAAGCCACAACTCATATTCTGTACCAAAATCCCCAAAGTTTTAATATTCTTTAAAAAGAAACAAACAGTTCTTGGCAAGTTGGGTTTTGGCAAAGTTCAGTGTATGCCAATGGCGTAGATCAGAAATGTGTAATCTAAATTGCTGTAACAGAGGTCGTTTGAATTTATGCATGCTAAAATTATTTTTAAAGCAATACTGCATTTCAGTTCCCTCTCCCCACCCCACAGTCTTTATTTCTTGTAGGGCACCCCGTGAGGCGGCCACTGGGTCTGCATCTCTGGGGTGACTTCTGCACAGGCAAAGCCACCCCGTCAGGGTAGAACACAGCTGGACAAATGACCTACATGGTCCTTGGTGGGGCTGTCACCTTCAGAGCCCCAGCCCTCGGCTGCAGGGGGGGAGTCTTCGCCGGTGGTGGGGAGAGGATGGGGGAAAATGGAGACAGAGAGGAATAACGACATGCAGGGAAAGGGGATTGGCTGTCGCACTCAAAATATTACATATTTAGCTTTACTCAATTAGTGGGAGTACAAATAACAGCAGGGCTCTGTCAGCCTCAGATTCAGCCCGGTGTGTCCAGGAGGGACCAGCCCGAGCAGAACTGTGGGCCACCCTGCTTTTACTACAAGATTAAATCTAAGGAAGTGGAGCAATGGAGGGAACCAGAAATGAGGTTCCTGTCGCTTTACCCTGAAAGCTGCTGTGCAAAAATCTGTGGGCTTAAGTAGTACAGGGCAAAGGACTCCAACCTGTCCTATGGGTAGGGCTTAAACAGCTACCTGGATTTCAAATGCACACCTTGGATATTCAGACGCAGAGGACAGCGTTGGGCAGGTGATGTCCTTCCTAAGGCGCCTGGGACAACCTCCCTCCTTCTGCAGCGACAGCTGTGACTCTTCCTCTCTGAGAGGAAGGAGGTGGGTTGGTGTCATGGTTTGAGAAACCCACAACAATTTGTTGTCGTTTAGACAATTATTCTCTCACCTGATGACCCCTCCCAACCTGGGAAAGGGAATCAGGAAAAAACAAGGAAACTTGAGGGCTGAAATATAAACAGATTTAATAGAATAAGACTAGATAATTAACATTAATAAAACTAAAGAACCAATATTGATCTCAATACCAATATAAAAATACAGCCCATTCTCTCAGCAGGGAGCTGTGCACTCCCAGCAGGGACAGCCAATGTGGGACCCTGCGAGCGCTGTGGCTTCGGGAGGAAGCGAAGGGCTCAGGGCTCCGGCACCGGGGTGAGAAGTTCTCTGAACCACAGCCATCAAGGGAGAGACAGAAATTCTCAGCAAACTTTATAATTTATATTGAATGTGCCATTCATGGCATGAAATAACCCCGTTGGCAACTTGGGTCAAGTGCCCGGGTCTTGCTCCTCCTCGTCCCTGCACTTGGTGAGCTCAAAAACACTGAGACCTTGAAACCCACACCCCATCGCTGGATATAAAGTAAATATTTCCATCAACTCAGACACTAGAGTCTTCTAAGAGTGCAGTTTTCCCAAGCATTAGAAGAGAAATTGGTCCTGTACTGCTCAAAGCACCGGGTTTGGAGGCTCCGCTGCGGAGGAAGCCCCTTCTCCCACCGCCTGCCCCCACACTCCCGCCCCGGCGCAGCAGAATCTACCGGTCCCAGCAGGGAAACCAACGTGCAGCTCCGACCGTGCAGCCTTGGTCGTCTCCCCCAGGAAATAAGAGGCTTTGGCAGGAAAGTGTTAGCAAGAGACCTTTCACAACTGCTTAAGCAACGTGCAGTGCAACTTTGGCCTCGCAGAGTTGCACGAAATTCTGAGTGGAAGGTGTCTCAAATGCCTTTTACGGGAGAATTGTAGCTGCTGGGAAGAATTGCTGTTGTCAAGCTGTTTATCATAATATCTTGTGCTTTTAGTCACAAGTAAATATTCCCATTTCTTACAGTGACTTAAATTATTGACCAGCATAATGCTAAATTCTACCGTTACTACAAAGGCTTAAAAATGGTAACAGTGAAAAAGACAGGTATCCAGATGGGCTCATATTTTGAGAGAGCTCCTTTTCTTCTCTGAATATTAATGTATTCAAAGCTACTACACGTGTGTTTTTTGAAGATATCCTTCTACTTACAACTGAGCTGTGGGAAGCCCAAATAAAATAAAAACAAAAAGCAAACTTTTGGGATGCTTTACCTGAAAAGGAACATGTTGGGTCTCAAATTGCATCCTCCTGAGTGAAATGTTTGGGAGGCAAAGAAGCCCTCTCTGCTAAGAGTTCCCAGTAAAAACAGGCTTGTTAACCAGTGGACATTAGTGAAAGCAAACTGCACTTAACCCGGAGAATAGGTGGTGGAAGCTGCTTACAGTAAATTTGCTCCACCGAGTCCTGTTTAGCATTGTCTACAGCAGATCGCTTTTCCAAAAGGTCCCCAAGGCTGCTGTGCTGTTGTAGGACACACAGAGAACTCCAGCACAGATGGGCCCTTGACTCTGCCCCCAGCTTTATCACCTCGGCTCAGGCTGAGCATCGCTTCCAGCGCAGCCAAAGGAGGGAGCCTGGGTCAGCTCCTTGTATCCTTGCACACCCACACTGGAAAAGCTGGGTGGTGCGAGAAAGGCCAGAGGTGGAAGTGACAGCAATTGCTTCTGGTTCCCTTTTTTCCCCCTCACAATTGCAGCTTTTCTTTGTTCATCACCCCATGGAGACCACTCTCTCCCGTGCTGTTTGAAGTGTCCGCTGCCTCTCAAGGATTGTAATGAAGCAGTTTCATGTTTTGGGTATTTTGCTGCCTACTGTGGGGGTGCTGGGAAGGGCTATTTCCAGTCTCTGCTGGGAAAGGGGAAGAGAAGGAATCCAGAGGTTACACCTAGGAGTCAGAGCTCTAGTCAGTGATGCAGGTCCTGAGTGCAGGAGGCGGGCCACCGAGACCCTGCTGCAGTTGCAATATGAAACATGGGCAGAAAGGGGCTGCTTTTTCCTAGGTCTGCTCCCTAGTTTCTTCTTCCAGCTCTCTATCTGGTGAAGGAACCAGACCAGTACTGTCCTACAGAAATGCGACACATTTTTCATCTGAGCATCTCACATGGCTCAAGAACATCTGAAGCCTTGCAGCCTCCCAGAGTTTTCTCACGGAAAACCTAAGGCATACAGAAATCAAGATTCATCTCTGGATGCAGCTATTTTTGCTGCAAAGGCAGGATACATCGATACAGCTTTGTCAGTGCCAAGTTACAATGGCACTTCACTACACACAGATAAAAAAGGGCACAGAGGGAGAACTAGTTCTCTTACTTGTTAGTATGACAAGATAACAGCACTGTGCTGGCAGGAAAGAGTATGTAAGGTTCAAAAAAACAAAGGTGATGTAGTGCAGTGCAAACAGCTTCCATATTACATGTCTCCAGACAGTTTATTCTTACACTGGGAAACGTGTATATGGCTGTCTTTTTCCAGCAGTTCAGGTATATTAGCGCCTGTAATAGCCACAAAGCAGATGAGCCATCAGGGCTGGATTCTGGTTCCCCAGTTCATATTGCATAGATTTTGTTCCACAGACGATCCCGCTGAAGTTGAACGCTCTCCTGTCCGGCCAGTCTCTCCCAGCCTCGCTGCTCACAGAGGTTTGCCACAGGTCACAGGAGCCCGGGGAAGAGCCCACATCTCGTGGAATAGTTGTGGTCACCGAGGTGGGGTCTACAGCAACTTCCCAGATAGGCTGCAACGGGTCCTGCCACACATCAAAGGTCAAGGTCATCCCCCTGCCCCAGCTCCATCAGACCAAGGTACAGCTTAGGGAATTCGGCCTTTCACGGAACCACGGAATTTTCAGAGTTGGAAGGGACCTCTAGAGATCGCCTAGTCCAACTCCCCTGCTGAAGCAGGATTGCCCAGAGCACATCACTCAGGGCTGCATCCAGGCGGGTCTTGAAAGTCTCCAGAGAAGGGGACTCCACAACCTCCCTGGGCAGCCTGTTCCAGTGCTCTGTCACCCTCGCCGTAAAGAATATTTTTCTCATATTTGATTGGAACTTCCTATGCTCCGGCTTGTGCCCGTTACCCCTCATCCTGTTACTGGGAACCATTGAAAAGAGTCTGGCTCCATCCTCCTTAGACCCACCCTTTAGATATTTGTAAACATCAATAAGGTCTCCCCTCAGCCTTCTCTTCTCCAGGCTAAAGAGTCCCAGCTCTCTCAGCATTCAAAGGTCGCAGAAAGACCAAGGGTGGTTTGGGGTGACGTACACAGCTGCCTTGCTCTGGGGTGGTAACGGGGGGCAGTGCTGCAGCTGCACAACGCTGGGAAGGGCTTCAGCAGACAGCCCAATATCTGTTCGGTTGAGGCTTGGCGTGTCCATCCAGCTTGTCTCCAGCCAACCTCCTCAAAGCCTGCCCTGGCACTGGCAGGTTGGTGTGACCAGAGGCTCTTCCTGACGTAGGGCAATCGTATGTGAGCACCTCTCTGCAAACACTGTTGCTGCTCTTCTAAGGCCGCTGTGTCTGTGTTAACAGTATCACAAAACACTTGCAGTCTGAAGCTGGAAACAAAGAGTGCAAGACAGCTTCTGCCTAAAGAATTTTCCTTAATTTAGGAATTGCTTTAAGCAAACATTACCTCTGCTTCCTGAGCACACACAAGGCTAGTGCCCTGGAAATAATCTGCATTAGCCTTACTGGAGTGACCACGTTGCCATAGTTACTGTTGGTTTCTCTATACCTCAAGCTTGAAGTATTTATTATGATTAAATCCCATCCCATTCTTCATTTAAAAATTCTGTGTGGAAAGTGTCACAAAGTGAATTACAATGTAATCCCTCCTTTTAAAAAGCTGTTTTAAGTAGAAATTCCTCAAATGATCTTAGACGTTGATATTTATTAAAGATCATTAATTTGTGATCGGATTATTTTTCTTCAGACATGGCAGCTTCTTTATTCTTAGTGATATCCGAATAGCAGAAAATCCCGATGCTAATATATCATTTCATGATTGTTTGGGTTTTTTTCTTTTACCACTGTATTGCGGGCTATTCTGATAAAAGATGTTTGACATCCTCGGGTACTCAGCTTTGGCCTCAGAGGCAGCCACACAGGTTGGAACCAATCTGGCAAGAAAATCAGAATCTGTCCTGTGACATGGCTTGGTACTTACTCTCCTAATACCTGTGTTACAAGGAGAAGTAACTGCCACTGGGATTAATTTATCATAAAATGGATCGTGCTTCTCTTTTTCTGTTTGTTTTTTTCTTTTTTTTTTTTGTGGAGAGTGCGCTCCGAACGATAAGGTCCCAAACCATACTGGGCTGTGCTGCAAAGGAACACAGCATTGTTATCCCCGTGCTTTACATGTATGTAATTGTTATGTAAATTTTCCTTGCTTTGGAAAATGATGTACCGTAGTTGTTCAGGACAGAAGTTCTCACGTCCCAACGGCACCCTCCCCAGAGACCTAGTACTCCTGGAGGACCATCCTTTGACACCTCTCAGCTTCCCTTGGTGTCCCCTCTCCGGGCTGGCTCCACGGACAGCCCCGGTGGCCTTTTTCCCAGAGGCTGACCCCAAGCTCGGGCTGGGACTCGCACTCGGCATTCCAGTCCCTTCCCAGATCCCCCCGGCGGGGAAGGCAGACGCCTCTGTTGGTCACACACGGTGGGGTTTCTGCTCGCCGGTGGCCATGGGCAGCAGCGGGGGGCTGCAGCAGCATCGCTGCCGGACCCACCAAGCCCGACAGCTGCAGGAGCATCGCTTGGCTTGCAGAATGCTTGCTATTCTTCTTCTTTCCCACTAGAGTAGCTCTGCCAAAAACTGTTTTTATGTAGAGCAAGATTTACTACCAAACCCGTGCTTTTGGAGCAGCAGATAAACATTTAGTGTGAATGGTGCAGAGGAGCAGCGTGTTAATGGAGAGGATTGTGTCGATTCTCTGTAGCCGACTGAGGTTTATCTCCTGAACCTTTTGTTTGAAATGCGATTTATTATGGCCAGTAAAATGCCCAAGACACTCCCATTTTCTCCTTTCTTCAATTACAATGTCCTACTGTTTTCTTGTTTTCTTGCCTGCACCCGAACACCCTGGAAACAGCTCCTAACCCTGCTCAACCTGCCCCTCGCCTAAGGACTGTTACACATCTGATTTTCTAGACAGAAAAATCTCGCCATGTTCCCATTTTGTACAAATTGTGTTATTTTTCTGTTTTCCTTTATCACGGCTGCTAGGAGCTTAATAGATCTCTGATCTCTCTTCCATTTCCCCATGTCAGCTGTTATGTTGCCCACCACCAAAAATTCCTCACCCAACCTAAGCAAAATTTGGGAGACAAGTTTGTCTTCTAGCCACCTCCCTGCACACGGCATTTAGACTCATAGCTGTCCCTCCCACTGAAGGGTAACGTGCCGTACTGCCGGCTGCTCATTTGTCCCATCCGACCATTTTCAGCTCTGTGAAACTGCTCAGACCTAAGTGGTGTTTCAAAGATATTTTGACACAAAAATGGGTATGGGTGAGTGACGCAAACAAAGGCAGAGCGAGGGGCATGGCCAGCGTGTGCCCTGCACTGCTGCAGGTTCACAGCCGGTGGACGGACACATCCTGGGGCAGAGTGTGGGGGCAGCTTCCCTCCTTCCCCTCCCCAAATCAATAGCTTCTCCCCTCCCGCGCCTTTTCTCAGTTCAGCAATTGCTGTTTAATTCCAGACTTCCTAGTTGTCCTTAACTGAGGTGTCACCACTCCTTCGCTGATGTTTCCCCAATCCCGCCCCGCGTTCCTTGCAGAGCCCAGGGAAGCAGGTCCTGCCCTGGGTTCCTTCCAGCTCCCCCCCAGGATTACTCTCAGCCTCTCTCTTTCTCCACGAGTTTCTTTCTGCCTCTTCTGTGGTGGCTGCACCCAGCTCCTCCCCATCAGATCTTTCACTCTTACCCTTTCTCCCCACTTGGCTTCCTCCATTCCCCTGTGCCTGGCTCTACCAGGCCGGGGCTCGCAGAGCTCTGCCAGGGGGTGCGTGGGGCTGCCCTGCGCCCTGTTTCCCCGGGTCGCCCTCTGCTTCTGCAGCCACCAGTTTGGGGACCCTGGTTGCTCTGTGGGTCTGCACAGCAGCACAAGGAGAACCCCGCTCAGCAGCTCCACCAAACCGCTTGCTTGTGTCCCCGTCACTTCACGCCCTGATGTCTGCCATCCCTGTTTACTCACCTCCCAGAGAGGTTTGATCCTCCAAACCCTGGGCTGTTGGCGCAGAGCCTTGCCCTGCTACCTGCACGCAGCACAGCTAGTTCCAGAGACCGTCACCAGCCCTCTGGCTGCCTCTGCCCCTGCCGCCAGAAGGTGACCCAGCACTCCAGTGCCCTGTGACCCCTGTGCTCTGCCCCTCCCCGTGCCCAGCGGGTGTCTAGGGCAGCGCCTGGTCTCCCTCTGCAAGAGCTCTGAGCCCCTCGGCCCTGCAAGGCGTCGGGGAGCGTTGGCTGCAGGGCTGGTGTCGGGGAGCGATGGCTGCAGGGCCCGTGTTGGGGAGCGGTGACTGCAGGGCCGGCATGGGGGAGCGATGGCTGCTCAGCCCCGCAGCCCAGAGCCTCTGCGCTCTGCAGAGCCTGCGCTTCCCCGGCAGCGCTTCCTTTGTCTCCCTCCTCTCCGCGTCTCTCTGTGGCTGCTGGAAATGCAGAATGCTCTTCTGTGCTGCCTGCTCGGGCTAGGTAAATTATTTGTTTAATAGGCTTGGTTTATTTTTTGTAAGCTGGCAGAATAGCTGTGAATCATCAAATCTCCCTGAATTCACTCCACACAAGACACAACAAAAGGATTCATTGTGCGGCACAGTGACCGGAGTGTAGCTGGGGCCGGACAGAGAGACCATACAGTGGGGCTGGCTTCCCAAGCGGCTGGATACGCCGGCATGGCCAGCGCAGGGACGAGTATGTGCCGCTTGGAAAACTCAGTGCTGACAAAAGCGTATGGGTTTTTTCACTGGGCCCCAACTACTGTTTCTTACTCAACCAGAAAACCCCTGGAAAAGAGCCTTAAATAGTATTTGTTGCTGCTTCTGCCAGAATGAACATGTTTTTCCTTTTTTTTCAAATCATTAACAAAGAATGTAAAATCTATTCAAGTGCAGCCCCTCTGTCAAAACACCTTCTGGACGAAAGTGGAGAACTCATTAGTTTGTAGAGGGGCTTTCTCCCCTGTCCGCCTGCTCCCCGGTCCCCCCGGTCTGCAAGGGGCTCGCAGGAACATTTGTGCTGTGGTCACCTGCAAGGCTCAAGGCTCTCATCCTGCACAAACGGGGCCCACACACAAGAGATTTTCCAACTTTCATGCCCCTAATTTAGCTGCCGTGGATGTGAGCTGTTGGCCTCAGGGGGGAAACGCAGTGCTGGAAAACAAGGTTTCGCGAGGGATAATTCGGAGAAGCAGAGGAGGTGTAGTGGTGCCTGGGGAAGCTGGCACAGACAGAGGGGCATTTACAGAGCCCAGCCTTGTGCTTCATACGTTTTCCAAACATGAAACATGATTTCACCAAAATTCATGTATTTCAGTGATTGACCAAGGGGCCGGGGTCAGGGTGAATGCAATGATGAATGAACAGAAGGGAGAACGAACTGTCACCTCCACGAGCCAGCTGACAGATGCACCACGAGGCAATGCTCTGGCAAGATTACCCAAAGCAGGAGTTTCTTTCCTCAAAACGGCCTTTTACGTGTGTGCTGGGCCTGGTCCTGGGGCTGGAAAAGCAAAAGCAAACTTGTGTTTGTTGCTCTGAACAGTGGGGTGTGCCGTGTTCTGTGACCTGGAGCTTTCCCCGAGCAGTTTTAAAAGACAGCACTAGTCAGAGGATATTTGGTGTGAGCTGAAGGGCCTTGGGATCAATCGTGTGCCACAGACCCCCCTCCTGCCGCTGCGCCATGTTTATTAGTGCTTTTACGTTGGTGAACCCATTGCAGCTCAACGCTTGGCCTGTCGCCTGGGCTCAGGTGTGCGGTGACGGCAGCAAGGGGGGCTGTGTGGGGCAGGGGGATGGGGGTGGCAGGGAGGGGGGACACGCTGCGGTCCCGAGGGACGGCCCCAGAGGTCCCGTCTCATCCTGAGAGGACATCACCCCGTCAGCCGGGCATGCCCGCCAGCCCCATTGCACTGTGAGCCCCGTAATACCCGAGGCTCTTGCCCCAGAGGAGCCGCTTCCAGGCTGATGTGCTCCCATGACCTGGGGAGTCTTGGGACCCTGCGGGCCTTTGGCTGGTGGGGCCGTGCCGGTGCCAGTGCCGTGCCCGGGGGGTTGGGGAACAGGGCGGCGGTGACAGACCCCAAAGGCGACGTTTGGGCGACGGGCTGATGCGGAGCCGCGCGGATCCGTGGGGTGCCAGCAGTCGGCGCGGCTGGTGCCGTGGGAGCACGGCCCGTGGGTGCGGGGACGGTGCCCGGGCACCGCTCCTTAACGGAACGGCCTCGACACGCAGCGCGGCGGGGGCGAACCCTCCGGAGCGGGGCCGGGGGCGGCCCGGAGGCTCCCTCCCCCGGCGTGCCCCCTTCCCATGCCTGTCCCCGTGCATCCCCCGGGCCGGCACCGCGGAACCGCGCGCCTCTCCCCCCCGCCGTCCCGGTCCCGGTCCCGGCCCCGGCCCGGGGGGCGCGGCCGCCCCGCCCCTCCCGCGGGGGGTGGAGCCAGGGCGCGAGGACGCCCCGCCCCGCCCCGCGGCCCCGCCCCGCCCCGCGCGCAACCTGAGCGCGGGAGCGGCGCCAGGGCCCCGCCTCGGCTGGCGGCGGGCAGCGGCGCGGCGGGGCTCGGTTCGGCTCGGCTCGGCTCGGCGGGGCTCGGCTCCTGAGGGCTGGTTGGCGGTGCGGCCGGCGCCGCCAATGAAGGCAGCGGCGGGCGGCGGCGGGGCCGCGGCCGGGTGAGGCGGCGGTGGTGCGGTGCGCGGAGCGGGCGTCCCGGCGGAGCCCGCGCCCTCCCCCAAGATGACATCGCAGGGCAGGTTCAAGAAGGACAAAGAGATCATCGCCGACTACGAGGCGCAGGTCAAAGGTGCGGAGCGGGGCGGCGGCGCTGCGGGGCGGGCGGCGGTGCCCGCCTTTGTGTGCGGGGCGGGCGGGGCGCGGGGCCGGGCCGGTGCCGGGCAGCTCCCCCCGCGTCCGCCCCTCCGCGGGCACCGGGCGGGCGGTGGCGCGGCGCGGGGGGGGCACCGGCCGCGGGAGCCCCCCCCCTCCCACGCCCAGGCGCCGCGGGTCCCCGCGGTGTGCGGGGCTGTGCGGAGGGACCCGCGCCCACCTGGACACCGGCTGCGGCCGCAGGGGCCGGGGCTCGGAGCGAGGGAGGGAGTGAGGTCGGGAGCGCTGCCGGCGCCCCTGGAGATGAGCTGAGGCTGGAGCGCTTTAGGAATGGCAGCTGCAGGGAAAACGCGTTATTTCAGCGTTTTTGCGAAGGAGGCACATCGGTCCTGCAGGGCTTATGTAAGGAACTTCGCCGGGCCCCGCGGTTCCGGGGACAGACCCCTGGTTACGCAAGTGCAGCCTGGCAGGATGGAGACCTCTCAAGCAGACGCCTTATCTCTAAATATTAGAGAAGGATATAATTAAAGGCTGTGCCTGTTGAGACCACTAAGCGTCAAATATCAGGCTCCAAATTAATTTTTATTGCAGTTAGACTTATTATGGAAAAGTTGATACCCTCTGAAACATCACAAATGTCTGCAGTCCAGTGAAAGACTGAGTGTGTGCGGCCAGGTAGAAAAAATTAGTCTGTGTAGCCATCTCTCTATTACAAAAATAGAATTTTTAGTATCAGTAGCAAACTGTATTAACTGATATTTTTGGGTAAGTTCAGTTTGTAAATCTACTCATTATTGCACGAATTCCTCATTCTGTTAGTTGATGACAATTCCTTTTCCCACTTTCAGCTCGAGGATACTTAACTGCCTGCTTAATCCCTTTGCAGCAGGTTGCCCCCTTCGAGTCCCCCTGCTATTATATAAAATTGGCTCCCATCTCCCTCTGGTTGGTTGTTTCATGTGGGTATGCGTTCACCATTTTGTTATGTTTAAGTCTCTGGTTAGGACAGGGTTAATTAAAAATACAAAGTATCTTTTCTGCAAATTAACCTGTGAATGTGCAAACTAAACCAGCTTTGCTGTTTTCTGTAGAGGTCACTTAGTGTGTCGGATCTTGAGCTGAGCTGAGGGATGTGGTATCCGCACACGCAGCGCTGTGAAAAGTAGCTGCTGAAATGCTGCAGTGCAATGCCAGATGGAAGGATTTTGGGGAAGGGGCCGTCTGTTGATTTTGTGCCATTGTTTACTTTCTTGCATTTCAGCCTTTTGTAGTTGGCTTTGAAGAGTGATGTAACAGTCACAACATGCTCTGCTCAGTGCCAATTACCTTTCTGCTTGTGTGTAATTTGGACAAATTGATGTTATTGCACCCTGCAGTTAAGCAGATGAAATATTCTTTTAGCCTGTGGTATTGTTCTGTTTTATGGGAGGGGATTTGCATGTATTCATGGAAACTGTCCCACGTTTCCGTGTTGTTCTCGAAGATGTCCTGGGCAGGTGGTTCCCGGTGCTGGGGCCTGCGGGGGTAGCTGGGGGCAGGAATGGGCCTGATCTCTCCAAAAGCTTTGCTGCAGACATTTCCAGTGTTTTTTCTTCTTGTTGTTTGTAACTGGAATACTCGTTTGCCGTGATCGTTCTTGGCCCGACTTCTGTAGCCTCATGGTTTCCATATGTTAGCCAGTTAACGCTGGGGTTATGTATAAGGGTGTTTTATTTCACCACAGCGATCATGTTTTGGGCCGCTTTTCTGGGCAGCTGTAACACAGACAGGGTTTGCTGATGAGACGTTAAGAATTTAGTTGTTACCATTCTGTGCCTAATTATACCTCCAGAAATGTCCATTTTCTGATTTTTGCGTGCTCGGCCTGTATTTTCATCTGAATAAAGGTTAATTTGGATGTGCTCAGGCTTTAACTGCACCTGAGGCTTGGGGCGATGTGGGACGAGTCAGCTGCCTGCTGCCTTCGAGATGGTGGCAGCTCCGTCCCTGAGAGGCACCATGTCCCTCGCAGGACCAAGGTGGTCTTGGGGTGACCTCGGTGGGGTGAAGGAGCTCCGGTGCTCGCGGATCCCTCCTGACAGCGGTCACCCTCGCCATCACCTCTGTGTGGGGACCGGGGTGGCTCTGGCCTTCCCATGCTGTTGAAGTGTTGGAGGAGGATAAAGATCGGAGTCCTGAGGAGTCAGTGTGGAGGTCTGGTGTAGCCTGTGTTTCGCCGTGAAGTAGGGGCAGTGGAGCAAAATGTGACAGGCTGGAAGGTTCAGTGAAGCATCGCTGGTTGGTCGTTAGGTTAGCAGGGCCCCGAGGAGGACAGGCCGCTGAGGATGCTCTGCGGAGGGAACACGGCTTTTACTTTGATTCATTGTGTACGGCCTGTGCAAACGCAACAGATCTGTGTGTCGTCAATGTCAGCAAAACCCAACGTGAGGGAGGGTTTGTCATCAGCCAAACCTTCTCCCGAGGCTGTGACGGTGACCATAAACACCCACCTCCGCTTCTGTTCGCCTTCCCCGAGGCCTGATCTCTCTTGCCTCGGCCGAGGGACTTCATGTAGGCCACCTCGTTATCCCTGATACCCTGTTCATTTCCTTCAGGGATTTAGCCATTATTCTATTCCTATCTAAACCCCTGCTTCCCTGGTGAAGACAGATGCCCAAATCTCCAGAGAAAGACTAAAATGGAAAAGAAATAGGGAGGAAGAAAAGGGTGAGTGGTGGCAAGGGAGACTAATGAACAAAATGTTGGTGCAGAAGGGCTGACATATGAAGATGATAAAAGATGAAAATGTGAAGAAGCGATGCTTTGTTATGGAGGATGGGTCTGAAATCTGAACACAGCACGGTGGTCCCCATGGTGTGGTCAAGAAACTAGGAGGGAGAAAGGTGCGAAATCTGCGTGTGAACTTGGGAATACATCAGCATGGATGGAAATGAAAGTAACTCACAGTAGGGGTGCGTTTAAAATGCATTTAAAGGATGGATGTCATAGAGGATTGGAAGTTGTAAGGGTGCTGCCCACTGTCGTCGGCCAGGCAGCCTGGAAGGTGTGAGGTGTCAGCCAGCGCCTGGGGCTCCCGTGAGGCACTAACCATCCAGCAGCGCCTGAACTGCAGACAAACCCCTCGGCTGCCCAGGTATTACTAGAGGAGCCTGACAGGCAACTGGGAATAACATGGTGGGGAGAAAAAAAAAATGCTGCTTAGGCTGATTTTTAGGAGAGTTCTGCTGAAAGCCTCCGTGCGGAGGCTGTTGGGAGCAGAGCAGGGGCCCTGCGTGCTTCGGGGACAGGGGGAGGGGAGTCCTGCCCTGACCCCCTCTGCTCTGGGGGGCTGCGGCCTCGGCGGAAAAAATCGATGAGCCCGCACTTTGTGTGGGGAGCTTGATTGGCATAAGTGGAGTTTAACTGGTGAATAATCTTTGTGCACAGGGGTGATTTATCAGCCATAATGACTCTGTATCTTCATTCCCTCCCTGGAGAGTTGTCTGCTTTTCTCATGGTGGGAAGGAGTGATGCTGAACGTGCGTTGAGAAGATAGAGGGTGTGGGCGAGGTGCACGGGTCTGTGTGTGTGCCGCCGGCTGCACGCATTGCCGGGGTGTTGTAGAGAGGGATGGCGGGGCTGATAGCCAGGGCACGGTTACATGGTGGTGGTAGTGATGCCTGAGGCTTTGGGTCGGTGTCACCCCGTTTTTAGGAGTGGGAACACCTGATCGTGTCTGCCTGTGGCTGCTGCAGGCTGGCCGTCCTCGCAGCGCTCCGCAGCGTTTGCCATCTGCCCCTGTGTGGGGACCTCTCTCTGTGACCTCTCCTCGGCACAGCCACCGCTGACAGGCGTCTTCCACGGTGTGGTCCCTCCTTTCAGTTGTTGTGCCGTGGCTCCGGCCTTTCCTTCTGCTGCTGACCTGCATCCTTCTGCAGCTGTCGGGAGAGGAGAGGGCTGGCCCCAGGATTGGCAGCAGATGCTCCCTTGACAGTACCAGAAAGAAAATACCAAGGATGCTTTTTAGGAGGCAGGCTTTCTTATTTGTCCCTCTTAGATTTGCAGACAGGAATGGTTGCATTAAAAATAAATGCCAATAAAGATATGGCTGCATATTTACAAGTGCCACATTAAAGCTACTTGGGGAATACAGAATACAGTAGATCCTTAGATGCACTATTTAAAGCGAGTGTTTTCAGACGTACAATTTTAATTGGTCTGTCTGGCCAGAAAGATAAATAAAAGTCTCTTCCTCATTACTGTTGAATGCATGATTTGTTGCTTTAATGCAGCAAAACTAACCAGTTTTAATTATGTAGATGCAACTGACTATGGTACAGCATTGTAAATCTTGCAGAAAATTGGGCATCCTGTTGATTGCCTGCTCAATTTTGTATTGCTTCCTGAAGGTTTTCTTTAACCCAGGAAAAATTCAGGTCATCGTATGATCTATTTGGTTATTGTTGGCAGGAAGACTGCTGTGAATCAATAGCATCTTCTTCTGTTGTATGGCTGGCAGGTGAAAAGCATCCCTGGTGATCCTGAAGATGATAGTCTTTAAATGGTGCATCTGGCTGCATAGTGGTAAAGGGATGATTTCTTGCACTTCTAGGACTCTTAGTTGCTGTGTAAATTGTTAATAGAACTAGAGTTTTGATGGATTTAGCAGATAAAAACATTAAAAAGTCTTGCAAACCTGGGGCCAAAGAAAACCAATGTATTTTTTCCCATTTTTGTAGGAGAACTGCAGCTTAGGTTAATTTATCATTCCTTGTTAGCTTCATTTTACTTGTCCTATTGCAGTAGCTGTATCCCTTCTTTTATGCCTATTCTGATTTCCTACCTATTGCTCTCTTTCCACTTTGCTCAGTAAATTTTGGGAAAATTCCCGTACCAAATGGTTTTCTGGGATTATGGCTTGCTCAGGAGGGAAGTTTGGCTCACAGTTGGAGGAGGCGTCAAGGCTTGAAGCATGACAACCTTTTTAATAAAATGGTTCTGTGCAAAAGAGAAGAGAGGTCCCGTCCCTTTGGGTGAGCTGGTAGGAAACTGCTAAATATTAATCACAGAAACAGATACAAAATTTCCATTGGCTTAATTGTCTTGCTTAGCAAAATGTGGGGAAGTGTGACCTGAGGGCCAGCTGGCGTGCCTTGGCGTAGCTCCATCGGTTTTGTGGAGTCATCTGCAGGAGATAGCAGATCCTGATGAATCTAGTTGCTACTGTGAGACTTAGAAATACCGCTCAGCGTTGCTCTGTAGTTGGTTGACTCCTGTATAGATTTATTTGTTGTTATCTTCCGCTTATCCTCTGTGTTTCCTCAGTGGGGTCTGATAGCGTGGTCCTGGCAGATGGGTTTTACATGAGACCTCTGCGTGTGGGGACTGGGAGGGCCATGTGCAGAGAATAGCAGGGAACTGTATATGTGATTCATAATAAAGATTAATTGGCAGTCTCTAATGGAAACAAATTGAGTCTATCAGCGAGGTTTCCTGCAAAGCTCAAGTCCCGGGCGCTTTGGCGGAGGCTGGGATGGTTCAACTGAGTCAGCAGGCTCCTGCATACGACTGACCATCAGTGGCTCCGTACAGGTGCTGGTGGGATGGACCTTCCTAAAATGCCTTGGATTCGGGCCTCCTCTGCAGTCAGAGGGGAGAAGGAACAGCCGGCTCACAGTGACTGGTTAGAAGTGTGTGTACCTGTGTGCTTGGGTGCTTTGCTCTGGGTCAGACACAGCCAGTGCATGGTCCAATGCTCTCGCCGCCAGCTCTGCGTGCCCAGGGCAGGAGTGTGGGTACGGCACCAGGTGCTGCCTCCCTGGGGCCGGACGGTTGGCCTCGCAGCGCTGGTGCAGGCAGTGGAAGTGGAGTGTGCCAGGGCACATTGGCTGCTATTTCTTGTCAAGATATTGCTAAAACCAAAGACTTTCTAGGTACATGGCCTCATTTAGATGGGGAGCTGGATGGGGGCCTGAAAGCCCGTGTGCTGCATGTGCTGGCCTTCTAGCAGAATGTGGGGCTGTGTAGAGCGGTCGACACACTGGAGGGACGGGATGCCATCCGGAGGGACCTGGGCAGGCTGGAGAGGTGGGCCCGTGCCAACCCCATGAAGTTCAACAAGGCCAAGTGCGAGGTCCTGCACCTGGGTCATGGCTGTCCCAAGCACATATCCAGGCTGGGTGGAGAATGGCTGGAGAGCAGCCCTGACGAGAAGGACCTGGGGGTGCTGATGGATGAGAAGCTCAAAATGAGCTGGCAATGTGCGCTGGCAGCCCAGAAACCCCCTGCAAACCCTGGGCTGCATCCCCAGCAGCGTGGGCAGCAGGAGGGACTCTGGATCAGGGAGGGGAGACATGGGACGAGGGGGAACGGTTTTACACTGGAAGAGGGGAGATTTAGATGAGATCTCAGGAAGAAATTCTCTGCTGTGAGGGTGGTGAGCCCCTGGCCCAGGTTGCCCAGAGAAGCTGTGGCTGCCCCATCCCTGGAGGGGTTCAAGGCCAGGTTGGACAGGGCTTGGAGCAACCTGGTGTGGTGGGAGGTGTCCCTGCCCAGGGCAGGGGGTGGCACTGGGTGGGCTTTAAGGTCCCTTCCCACCCAAACCATTCTATATGAGTTTAAAAAAAAAAAAAAAAGACAGGTGAAATCACTAAAGTGTTTTTTCCTTAAAACACACAGCTCTGGCTCCAGCTGAAGCTGTTTAAGCAAACATGGCAGAGTGGAGGTGCATCTGGCAGGATAAGCAGAGAAGCATTTCTTTCCTTCTCAAGATGAAGAAGCTGGCAAAGAGAGCAGCCAAGGGATAAGCTGTGAACCTTTTGCAGGACTTCTTTTTGCCGGGTCCAGGTCCCCAGCTTCTACTGCCAGGTAGGGCTTTGTCTCCTGGCACCTGGTGGTGTACCTACACAGCCAGATCACGGGTGTGGGAGCTGATGTCCTGGGGCAGAGCCTGTGCTTCCCATGGGGAGGCTGCAGGCCCGGCACTCAGACTTTGGTTCAGATATCTTTCATTAAGGTGACTTTCCTCTAATGCCTTAAAAAATGAAATCCAGCAGTGTTTGGAAGTGCATGGTGTTGAAGAGGCCTCCTTTGGGCTCTGCTTTGGAGGCCTGCTTTGTGTCCTGGAACTCCTGCCCAGGACTCGGGGACTTGTGTAGGGACCAGGAGTGAGTGAGCTGAGGCACCCTGCCCTGATGTCTGCTGAGAGCTGACGGCTGCATTTCAACAGAAAAGAGAGGTATTTTGATCCTTGTAAGCCCAGCTGTTTTCTTTTCTGATAGCTGGCAGGTACCTGGGTGCAGCAGGCATTATTTATCAATCTACCCTTCCTCCTGGTAATGGTAAAAACCTCTTACAACGCTTATTCATGGCCTGTAGCTAGTCCTGGTTCCAGGTGAAGAGTTTTAAGGGCTGTAAGAGTGCAGCACCAAATGTGCTTCAGGTGCTTAACAGATATTTATAAGCCTCTGCAAGGTGTAATATTTTAAGTTCTGTGTGCACAGTTCCAGCACCTGACAGGACCAGGATTTACTTTCCCCTTCTGCTGGCCCATTGAAGGTGAGGGAAAACCCTCCCCCTTGAGCTCTTAAATTTTCTCTTGCCTGAATTTGGCTTTGTTTCAGTAGCTGTTTGTCAAGCTACCACCCACGGCAGCAACAGCAATCACCTCCTGAAATGCATTTGCCGACTTCAGAGGCATTCATTCATACTCCTGCCAGGCGGCAGTGGTTCGGGCGGGTGGTGCCTGGCGTCAGGCTCGGGGCTGGAGAGGGGCACAGCGGCGTGCGCAGTCGTGTCCCTCGTGCCGCTCTGCAGAAAGAAGTGACATAAAGTTATCTGCCCTTTCGTACAACCTGGGTGGCTGTTTAATCCCACCTGTTGATTTAAGCCCAGGAGGCTTCTGCTGAGCTGGCAGCAAACCTTCCTCTTTGAAAACATGAATATTTCTTACTAGTAACTATTGTATTGTGTGTGCCCCACCTCTGTGTATTTTATTGGTGTGTATCATAGCAGCAAGGGAGGACATAGAAATGAGTAAATAGCATGATCCCACCCAGTGGCTTGTAATAATAGTTTGTACCTGTCACTGATGACCTCCTTAGGGCTTCCAGTCCTCACCCGGTGCTCCTGCTTTGTGCCTGCAGTTGTTGGATGCACTTTAAGCTGTTCACATCTCCAAGAGCCTGATTCATAAACTTTTCTCTGAAAAACTGGCCTGAAATGACTTATTTTGGTGTCCCTTTTCTCACCTCTGAAGACAGCTGCAGTGGTTTGGGAAGAGGCAGCTGCTGAGCAGTGTATTGCAACATGCAATTTTAGTAAAGAAATAAAGACGACTATCGAAATAGGATTACTGAGGGAGTTTACGTAGCCGTAGTATGATTCCCTGGGCTGGGACCGAGTCAGCGTAATAGGGCTGATGTGCTTCTCACTGCCACAGTGCTGTGGGATTGTTTAATGACCGTGAATGGTCAGCAGCTTGGTTTTAGAGTTCATGTGAAAAATGGCACCATCAACAGCACAGCAGCCCTCGCATGCCAGGCTGGGGAATATACAGCCTTGTTATTTATCCCAGTGTTGTCATTACTCATCAATGAGGAGGCAGCTGTTAGGATCCTGTCCATGGCAGGGAGGGAGAGGTTTTAAATCATCCTCTTTGTTTTAAATCATCCCCTTTGTGTGAAATCATCCTCTTTACTTTAAATCTTCCCCTTTGTTTTAGTAACTAAGATATGTAAAAAGGTGTGGTGTTGTAATTCCCATGCGGAAATTGGTGCTTCCGTCCTAGCCTCTTCTAGAAGGTGGGTCCCCGGATTTAGCTCTGTGGGCGCAGCCTGGTCAGAGGGGAGCGACAGCAGTGCCTCTGGGCTGGTCTTCCCCTGGTTGTTGGGATGTGGCTGTGGAGTGCTGTGTCTGTCCGTCTGCATTGGCATGAGTTCCCTGGTTTGGGAAGCCCTGGCCTGGGAGGGACTGGGAGGACCAGGGAGCTGGAAACTGGGAGAAGGCTGCGGCTGCGAGATTCTCTTGCTTACACATCCTGCCCTGTTGAGCTGCAGGACAGCAGCAACGTGCCTCCCTGAATGACAGAACTGTTTCTGTTCACTTCACTGGTGGCCCTCCCTGACTGCTGAAGCCAAGCTGACATGCAGGGGAGGTTCTCCATGAAGACATTTGGTGCTGCAGGCAGCTAGTCTGGGAGCTTCAGAAAAGAATTTGCATTATTGTCTATCACTCTTCTTTCCTTTGGAGTTGACGAATAGCTTTGAAGGTGGTGTGGGGGGGAAGTTTTACTTCCCTTTTTCACAGTCACATGTGGCAAGGGACTGCAGTCGCTCTAATGCATCTTGCATCTCAAAGTAGCTCTATAAAATATTGCTCTGTCTTGTAGCAGTGGCAAGTGTGCAGGAAAGCTCAGTAATTTTCAGTTAGAATGGCTATAGAGCTAAATAGTCTACAGTCTCTTGCTTGTGTCTGTATCAGATGAGAGGAGAGGAGGTTGCTCCTTAGGTGAGCATCCCTGATTTTTTAGCTCTTTCCCTCCTGGCCTCTGAGCCTCAGTGGCCTGTCTATAAAACAGATCGAGAAGAGGGGTTGCAGCTCTCTGGGTGGATGCTAATCCTGCTGCTCTTGGGAACACTCAGGGCTACAGCCCTCCAGGGTGAGGATTTTGTCCATGTGTCTCTTGCTTTGGTTATTATCCAGATAGCGAAGGTAACTGTAGTAATTAGGTGAGGCTCAGTGCTGTTTTACTATCTTGCTTGTATTGTAAGAGTAAATATTTAACAAGAAATCAGGATACAAACCCATGTAAGTGACCAGAGATCAGGAGATGGAGGTCTGCTTCAGTGATTCCCATTAAGGGAAAAGGGAGCCCTGTTTTCCACTGCCCTTCTCTGTCTGTTGGACCAGCTTCACCTCTTGAGGTCCAACTTTGTGGAACAGTATCATGAATTGGAGGACCACAGCAGAAGTCTCTATCACAGACTTCGTGAAACAGTGGCTTCCTCTTTACCATGAAAGAGCCCCAGAGATTGTTTTTGGGTTTTTTTAGATGTTGTAGCATTGATGAGCTTTGTTTGTTTGAAGAGTTATTTGTGGTCTTGAGGCTATTCTGTGGTGTGGTTAGAGTCTGAGGTGATGTTCTGCTCCTTGGAACGACTTGTTTAGAGAAGATGGCCTAAAGAACAGATTTCTTAGCTCCGGATCATCAGATAGATAGAAAATTGTTGCACACACACACAAGGCCAGCATCCCAAAATTATCTATCAGATGCACTGATTAATCAATAATTGTGTCATGGTAATAAAACCCCTTGCTATGCAAAGCTATGTAATGGCTTTAAATAAACTGTTTTTTGGGAAGAAGTCTGCATTTCAGTCTTCCCCTCCCTTATTTTTTTACTTCATGGAAATTTAACTCTGACACTATAATTTAATCACTGAGTTTGTAGAAGAACTCATAAAAGCGTAAGAACTGGAGATCAAACTATTGGTGTGGCAGTCTAAAGCTTTTGTGTTGGCAAATTTAAGATTTTCTTTGTGTGGAAAAAATGTTAATTGGTATTTGGGAAGAGCCTAAATGATGTTTCATTCAAGATAGCTTGTTGGTGTTTGAAATTTTAAAGGTACGGACTTTGATCTGGAGAGAAAAAAAAGTCCAGCTGTCACTTTACAGCATTGTCAGTGTAGCAGGACTGGAGCTGGAAGAGAGCTGAAGATTGGAGTTGCATTGTGAGACTGGGATGATCAGGAGGCAAAGCCTCGTGCAGACGAGTCCTGTTTGGGAGCGTAGCTCGGGGCTGGGAATGCAGCGCGGACCGGAGGCTGTAACTCAGGACAAGGCGGAATTGGTGCTGTTGGGCTTTTTGTGAACTGCGTTGTGCCCTTAATGGGAAGTGATGCACTAAAGCTGTATGATAATATCGAAAGACACTGTTTAGCTGGTCAGTTAGTGAAGGAAGACATACTGTCTGCAAGATTACCCTGCCAAGAACAGCGAGTATATTTAGCTTTTTCTTAAACTCCCCATTTTCTGTTCTGGTTTGCCCTCAAAAGCTGATTAATTACTCCAGATTTATGCTGGTGTTGCAGCCTGTGACCCATGGCCATTGTGGAGTTGTGTCTCTGGACCTTGTGAGCCAGATGGGGATGTCATCTGGCATCTCTGGAATGATGCTATGGACCACTTATCAGCGGTGACCTCCACTGGAAGGAGATATGCCGTTAGTTGATGAAGATGTATTGGACCTTCTAAGAAAATGTTATTGTAGGCAGCTGTTTTCACCCCTCTGTTATTTGGGAGGACGTGTAACTCCTTTGGAGGGACAGCATGCCCCAAATGACCGTTAAGAGGTGGGAAAGTCATGCTCTGGCCAAAAGATAGGGAATTTTGAAAATATGACTTAGCTGCTGTCAAACATGGCGCTGTGGGTTTGAAGCAAGCCCTCCTGAATGGGTGGGATGTCTCCCATTGACTGTGGTGTGTGGTGCTTCATCCCCTTGAGATCATGTACCAGAACCCCTGCCTGCAGGAGGGATCACGCCGTGTACGTTGCAAGGTTAGGAAGAAGTCGCGCTGAATCCTTCCCCTTGCTTTTCATAGTGCAGTGACCGAAGCCTGTCTGCATCCACCTCTCCAAAACGGGTGGTGGTCAGAGGTCTGGCGAAGGTCTTGTCCTCTGCTATGTCCCTTCCTGTAGGTAAAAGACCTTGTTGGTTGTTGTATTGAGTGCTTCAGCAGTAAAGTAGTGTACAAGAGGGTACTAATTGCTTACTGGAAGTTATTTCTATGTTGCTGCTCAATAGGGTTACCTCTGCCACGTATAGGTTGGAATATGGTGGTGTGTCTTTACTTTGCAGTATTGCCTAACGATTGTTTCTTTTTGGAGATGGGCATATTGTCAAAAGGGCTGAGTACTTTCACAGTCAATATTATGTACAGTTAAGCATGCTGAGGTCAGCACAACTGAATATCATGCTTCAGGGTGGAATGTGATTGCTGGAGGGATCAGAAAACAATTTCTATCCCCGTGTACAGCATTACACAATTGGCTGGATACATTATAGTTTCCCCTGCAGCATCAAAGCAATGCTCTGAGAGAGGCCACTGGATTAAGTAACACTGGCATTTCTGTAAATACCCATGTAATAGTTTCAAAATGTTTAAGAGTATTTATGATTTTATTTTCCCAGTGCTTCCAAGAGGCAGGCAGGAGCGTTCTGCTGTTTTGGCTGATGGGGAGATGCAGAGTCAATCTCGTGCAGGAGGCTGTTAGTCAGGAGTAGGAACAGAAATCAGGTTCTTAAACTTGGCGTCTTGCACGAGGACCAGAATTGCCTGTGCACCAGCCGTTTGCTTCGGTCAGACGTGTTTGTGCTGCCGCGGCAGTTGGGTAGCGTGTGTGCTGCGTGATTCTGCTTTCACCATCTGTGAAACGTGGTTGCTTTGTGAGGTCTAGAAAACCGTCTGATGGGCTGATGTGGGGCGATAAGTCACACTGAGGTCCCTGGCTGCCACTTGCCTGTTTGCTTGACTCAGCTGCCGCTTCCTGTTTTCAAGTGAGGTTGTTGCTCCTCGGGGCAGGCGAGGTGTTCCTCTGCCGGTGGTGCAGAAGTAAGTGGATCTTCACCACCATGGTGCAAGTAGTGCTTAACTTCACATTTTAGAGATGTACGGCAGCTCCAGGAGAGAGCAGTCTGCAGTCTGAGATTACATCCATCGCGGGTAGGAAAATGTGAGTTATTCAGGTGTTGTACAGAAATACTGGTAACTTGGGACAGCTAGCCTTGCTCCGCGATGGAAACTAGTTCATTTCACACCTTAGGGAACGGAACTGTGTTTTTTGGATAGGGCTCGGTCTGCACATCAGCCAGAGTGAGATGGAGAAGATGGACTTACTGTACAGGTCATTCTGCAGCAAAGAGCTTGTACGTGCGCTTTGGAGGTGTGAAGGTCTGCGTACGTTCAGTGTTGCCCCCAGAGGTGTCTGTAAGACAGACATCCCAGGCTCTTTGAAATGACTCCAACAGTCACATACAGAAACTCTGCAAGATTAACCTTTTATTTTGCCAGATTTTCCTTTAACCTTTATTTTACTCTCCACTGAATACAGCCAGTGTTTTGTAGGGACTGTCGTACTGCCCTATCCTTTTCCCCCATGAAGGTGAATGGGACTTCCGCTGTCGTAATAAATGAAACTGGAAATCAGGATCTCCACTGTAATTGTATTTTTTGGGTAGCTCAGGAAAAACCTGAGGAGGTGTGGCAAAAACTGAATAAAAATAAATAGCAGTGTTGAACTAGTTTTACTTGGAGCTTATCAAGTAAATTGGGAAGCAGGATCTCAGCAGCAGGTTCTTCGAAACCATTTTTTGTTTCTTTTAACATCCCCGCTTGATGGCATTCTGAGTGATTCACGTTTTTCAAAGCAGTTTTTCCTGCACAGTGCTTCTGTCTGTGCTCTTGATCTACTCTTGCTAAAATCCCTAAAGAAACAATAAGCAAACATACTGTAAGTGAAAATGTCATATTATGAACCACTGAGAGTGAAACCATAACAAAAAGAGTACTCGTAGTTATTGTTCTTGTGGGATGGCAGTTTGAGATATGCTGCTGGAACAACAATAATCTGTTTCATGTAAGAGGTCAGCTCAAAACCAAGGGTGAGTGGGAAGAAGAGGAAAAAGAAATGCACATTGTTTGCCTCTCCTAATCATACGGCATGTTCCTGTACACCTCTTGGATTGTGCTGTTGATGTAGTTGCCTACTGCTTTACAAGGGCTTTTCGAGTGCGGTGAGATGGCATCTGTGTCAGATGGGAGAGGAACGTATAGCAGATGGTGTACCTCTCCTGAGGCGCTGGGCGGAAGGAGATAATTTTGCAGGTCACAAAACCGGAGAATAACTTCTTCAGAATTAAGCTTTCATTGGGGATTTAAAAAAATAAAACTTCAAGAACCTTTTTTGGAAACTACTTCACACAGATAAATATGAACGTTTGTTTGCTGTTTTCCATTTCCAGATCCAAATGTACTCCCAGTTGCCTCCCCATAACGCTGGGGCTCTGACAGCTCGAGGTAAATGTAATTTTTTACTCTAGAACCGATGTAGTGTGTCCAGTTAGCTGTGCGTCTTCTGCAGCCAAACACAGCGTAGCTTGGGGTGCTGTGGCTCTGTGGAAAGGTGGGGAGCAGTGGATGTGCCTGGGGTATCTCCTTGATGTTGGAAGGGACAACAGGGACGCAGGTCTGCACTCCTGACTCCTGTGCCAGGCTTGAGAGTGGAGCAGTGCTGAGGCTTTGAGTGGTGAGGCTTCTTCATCTGGAGAAGGGGGTGGTTGGCGCTGTCTCTCTTGAGGAGTGGGTGACACCTGAGAGATTGCACGAGGAGGGGTAGTGTTTTGAGGGTTTCAGGCAGTGTATTAAAGATGAGGCACACCAGCAGAACTGGCTCTTTGGTTTGAATGTGGTGACACGGGACCCTCATCTATCAGCCGTAGCATGCTCCCGTTGTGGAGGTAATCCAGCTGCTCTGACAGTTTGCACAAAACGGCAGTGATAAGCTCCATGAGACAGCAGCAGTTTGTCACGGGGATAGTCGCAGGTCTTCTCCTGAGGAGTCCCGCGACTGAACGAGCCAGATGCGAGCCCGGGCTACCCTGTTGGTTCCCAGTGTGAGGAGTCTCATCAGTATGCCAAGAATTCCTGTGGAGGCTGGTCACGTTGTCGCTGTTGAGTGTTTGCTGCAGTGTCCTTGTCCATGGTGTACCTCACAATGACAATAAAAAAGACATTTATAGCCACCAAACTAACTACTGAGCCTGCAGAAATTCACGGTGGCAATATGCCTTTGAAAGAAAGAAAAAATCCTCAGTGACCTCTTCCTTAGCTTTTTGGGGGGTCTTTATCGGATGCGTGTGTCCAGGGCTCGCTGGAAAGACCTTAACTCCTTGCCCCCAGTAGCATCTTTGTGTGCAGACTCTCAAGTCTCCCAGTAGTTTAACTATTCCTTGTAAGCCCGCCATGCAGATGACTCGCCAAGATGGAAGGGCCGCTGATCGTTGCAGGTTCTGAATTGTCAAGATGTTTGCTGTAGCTCCGGTTCCAACTTGAGCAGCACCAGACACCTGGGAGGTGGAAGAAGCTTTGCTTTCTTCTGGAACCACCCTGACAGTGCTGCTGGTTTTTCCTGTTCTCCTACGTGGCATCATTAGGCCCGTCTCAGGATGAAACCATTCATGTATCGTTGGTAGCACTTCCATCACTCTCCGCCGCTTTTGTCCCTCTCGTAAAACCCGTTCAGTGTTGCGCACTGTGGGAGCTCAGTGCTCTTTAATTGTTGTTTGTCATCGTGGGAATTGCTTGTTCTAAAACCAATTACAACCTGACAAAACTGATCTGCCTTATTTACAAATACATCCATCTGGTTGTGGACTGTCTGATATCACTGCCAGAATAATATCAGGCCTTTATTGCTGCTGCTGAGTTACTGAAGGGTTCCCCTGCCGGCATTGTCTGGAGCCACATGATGGCTTACTGCACGTGTGTTTGCATGCGTGTTCTTTGTAGGACAGAGGGAATTAATGTTTAAAGTAACAAATCCGATGTAAACTGAATAGAGATGAAATATTAGAGTGCTGTATCTTGTCACCGGCCAGCGCGGAGCCTCACGGCATGTTTGGAGTGCACAGTATGACGGAGGATGCTAATGCAGCGGCTGCTCTGGGCGCCAGTGCCCGGTGTGTCAGGCACCACCGCAAGCGGGTGAGTGAGCTCTTGGCCGTGCTTGGCTGGGGACAAAGTGCAACTGCAGCTGTTGGTGTCAGGAGGAGCAGGCACGTGCGTGTGCAAGAGCTGGGAAGCTGAGACACCCGAACTGTTTGGAAGATACCGCTTTGGTGTGTATTCTGTGCCTTTTGGCTGTTGCAACAGCTGTGGGAACCAGGATTGCTCCACCTGGGGAGAGTCCGTTTGATGCCTCATCTTCCAGAAACTCCCTTGATAATTGAGGTAGGACTAGATTCCTCCTTGGACGCTGCCGTCTCCTGCTAGGTTTGATGTAGAAAATAGGCAAGAGAAGCAGGCAGGCGCCTGGGGTGCGAGATTCCTATTTCTGTGTGTGTTCCTGGAAATCAGTTTTGAAAAGGAGAAAAATGAATGACCGGTATCATGTCATTGGAACTTAAGACCCATCACAACTGGTAGCCAGAACTGTTTCAGACTATTTTCATTTTTCTATGAGTGTTGAGTTATAGCTTAAAAAAGATCTGAGGCATTATGAATCAGTGCTGATTTCACCTTCAGGCTAATAGTTCAAAGCTGAATATAGTGAATTTTAGAAGCATTCTCTCAAAGCCTATATTCCTTGTTTACTACGTGTGTTACCCGCAAAGGATGGAAAATAGTCATAGGTATGTAAACAAACTTAGCATGAGGAAAACAGGGAAGAGTTGCCCCCTAAAGTAAGTAATTAAAATTAGCATGGCTAGGTTTTGACATATAACTGGAGGTGAGTTAGTCATTATGAATAATACATAGGATAAATTCAGGCCTATTTTTGTTTGCGATTTATCTAGGAATGAACTTTAACTCTTATATTTATAAATAATCACTCAGTTATTGCTGGCTGGCTGAAAAACTGAAAATTCATAAATTGCTATGAACTGGAAGTACAGAGTACTGCAATCTGCATATGAAAACCTGTGTTTACACAAATCTAAGTTGTGGTTGGGTTTTTTTTTTCAATTCCTCGTCGCCATAGTAACTGAACATTTTCTGTGACGGTGAGCTGGTCTTGCAGTGTGAGTGCGAGATAGGACACTTCCATTTTGCCTCCAGGGGCTGAGAAGGTGGACCAGATTGTCGGGGTGCCTGGTGCCTGCTGGTCCCTTGCCATGAGCCGTGAGAATCGGGTGCGTGGAGTCAAAGGGGTATTTGGTAGCTCTGCAGCGAGCTGAACCCAAACTCTCCTCATCGAGGGCTGGTGCCTGGGTCTGTCTTTCCAGCTGACTGGCCAATTAAAGGTCTGTTTGAGAAAATACATTCCTGCCATCATTTTGTGGCAGAAATGCACTGCAGTGTGGTCCAGGCTGGGCAGTGGCATGTGTGGGGTGGATGGCTCAGCGGTTGCAGCCCCACAGTGCTGCTGACTCCTCTCCTGGCCTGATGGCCCTGGCCCCGTGGCTCTGGCCTGCTCCGTGCTCCCCGGCTCGCTTTTCAGTAGCGTGGGGTCGCTCTGTAGGTCCTTAGTGGCTGTATATCCAAAACCGTGGAGAACTGCCCCAAGCCACGAGTGTCGTGGTATTGGCCAGCAGAGTCTGTGGCTCCGAGTGACTGGGTCAGCAGTTTTGGTGACAGATGTTCCCCAAATGGGTCGGAGCTCTCATGCCCATGGCAGCTGCTGGAGCGGGACAGGGACGGCCGCTGTGCCTGCTCCTGTGCTGCGCTGCCCCGTGCCAGCAATAACCATGGAATCACGGAATTCCGTCGAATAACGATGGTCTTTGAACTCTCTGTTGTAGCTCATGTCTTTAGTGCCATATGACCATAGGCTTTTGGGGTTGGGCTTTTTGAAATTGGTAACTGCCATCGTGCCGAAACTGGTGTTTGTGTAACATCCCGTGGTTTCCCCACCATTCTCGAGCAGGGCCTGTTTCCTGCCACTGCCTGGGCTGTTAACAGAGTTGTAGTAAGAAATTTTCTGAAATTCACTAGAGACAAATAACAACCCTTTGATTTCCTCTCCTCTCCCCTTTTTCCTCCTGTTTAACAGGCTGTAGTTTATTGCTGAAAAATGCAGATATGATGCTCCATGGGGAAAAATATTTATTTGACAAAATGGTTAATGTAAATACACGTAGTTTACAGTTCTTAGCGAGGGCTTGCTGGTAATGTGTTGGCAGGGGTATGTCCCGCAGTCCCCCAGCCTCTCCTTTGGTCCTTATAAATACTGATTCAATGAGGACGTGCCGCTGGGTGCAGCGGAGAGCCGAGAGCAGGAGGAGGAAATGCAGAGAGAAAGCATTTTCGCACAATAGCGATGCAAAAAGAGAACTCGCATCCTCCCTTGTAACATGTGCTTTCCGCATGCAGCAGGGCTCAGCCCTTCTGGCCTCTCCGGCTGCGTTTTCTGTTCCTTCTCTCTTACAAGAATTGGTGCCAAAGTGGGGGAGTCTGGCGGGCGGGGTGGGTGACACTGAGGTCGTTATGAAGATTCCAGATGATGTCCCGTTCCTCGGTGGCTGATCCGCACGCGTTGGCTCTGGCTGTGTCCCCACCGCCCTGCCAGCCAGCATCTCCGCCTGCGTCTCCTCCAGGAGCGTGGAGACGCTCGAAGGAGGCGGAGGTTGCACATTGCTATTAGCACGGGGAATTGATTTTGTTCACTGGTTTTAAATCTGAATAGAAAATCATGCTTCCGTGATGGTGAGCTTTTCCTTAAAACATAATTGTATCTCTGTATAATACAGCTGTGCTTCATCCAGCAGTTAATAAAATATCCTAGCTGGAGGCAACTTGTTGGGCGTAATTTATGTGTAAAGGGATCTTGTGACACTTTCTGGTGGGAGACGGGGAGAGAAAATAAGCCATTTAACACTTAACAGTAAAATTGTTAGGATAAAACCCATATATTTTTAAAAAGTTCATTTGCTCATAATTATTAATGAAATCTATGGATAAATTTACTTCAGTATTTGCACATCGCTTAGTTTAGACAATAAAACAGGACTGGACAACTCTGCTACCTTGGTTTATTTAGTTTCAGTGTTGGTTTGAGTCAAAGGCTCCTAAGTTAAAGGGAGATTTTTCACTGAATTAAATAGTTTGGAATTAATCCCAAATAAGATATAGTCACATAACATATAGACTGATGTTATTTCAGGGAAATAATATGTAACCTTCCACCTTTTTCCTGAAGTGATAGTATTTTTATTAACAATTTACATTTAAAAAACTTTGAATAAAAGTATAAATCTCAGTTTTGTTCTTAAAATTACTTTACCAGTGTTGTTAGAAAAATGAGATTATTTGCAAAGGCCTCAGATGTTTTCTTTCATGCACTCTGCCTCCCTGGTTGATCTGTCCCTAGCCTGCTGCCTTCCTCAGCTTCAGCATATTCTACTTAATTAGTTCCCTAAAGGCCATTATGTGTGATTTTTCCCAAAAAGGAAACGAGCACAAGGCCATCACAATGATAAAGGCCTTGAGAGCTCTGGCTGCTGCTTTGTGTGCTCAGCTGAATGAGAAATACCCGTCCTCCGTCTGAGAGGTGGCATATATGACTCTGGGGAGAAGTTTCATGTTTATGTCACAAAAATATCATTAGCTGTACCCTTTTTTTACTAGTAACTGTGATTTTTGGGGTGTTTGTAGGGGGAGTTTTGCAGACTGCCAGCTCCCCAACACTGCCGCTCTCCTGTATCCTTGGATCTCGTTGGCAGCGTTGGTACCTCTGACAGATGCTCATCGAGTCTTGATAAAAGCCTGCCGTGCCAGCAGATCTGACATCCTCCCCGGTTACTCTGTTAACTGGTTCTGATTAGACTGCTTTTTCCCCAGCATTTAAGCTAAATACTTTTTTTTTTTTTTTTTTTGTGAAAGGAAGCTGACTTGTTCACGTGTTTCCCTCGGTGCTTGTGAAGACCAGCCGACCTCGCACAACAGCCCCTCGTGCGGGGAAGACTGTTACCGTGTCCCCTCTGCTCCTGTCTGTCCCAGGCTGAGCAAAACTTCCCTCTTGAAAGGAACCCATGACATCGGAGCTGCGGTTCCACTGTACTTTACTTGTACCACTTGGGTACCCGATGGATCCAAGCTAAACCTGTTCTAACTCTCCTGTAAATCAGACTGACATCTGTACTGCCACGTGCTAAACTGAGGAGACATTCTTTGTAAAACCCAATAGTTACATGGGCTAAAGTGTTAATACTTTGCTTAGCAAAGAATTAGAAGGTGGTATAAATCTCTTTTTATACCTGTTATTATCCTGTGAATGAGAAGGGGAAATGTGAATTGCTTTTTCTGGACCTGATGGGTCGGTTTCAGTGTGATGGATGATGGGTGACGCTTTCACAACCCATCATCCATGGAGGGGCACAAATGGAAAAGCAGCAGTGCCGTGGCTCGTCAGCATATGCATTTATCATATTGTTTAAGACAGCCTCATTAGCTGCATTGGCTGTTGTGCTCTGCGTGCTGTGGTGACTTTGTAATAAGTGATACATGGCCTGGCCTCAGCAACTGGAAATTACATTATAAAGAAAAACTATTAGCTCTTAGACTAAGCCTGAACTTGAGTAGAAGGGGCAGCACAGGGAAGCACCAAAGCTCTAAGGAGAAAATTGCTTTGGAGAAATCATGGAACTTTAAGAAAAGTCCAGTTGTATCCTAGGTGAGGAAAGCAATCTTTATGGCAGTCCTCCACCTGAAATATTTGACTAATGCTTTCGAGGAAGTTGCTGTGTGTTCTGAAGTGAGAGTGGTCGATAGACCAGACGGTTGTGCTGCCGTTCAGAGGGACCTTGACAGGCGGGAGAGACGGGCAACAGGAGTCTTGTGAGGTTCACCAAAGGGAAGCGCCAAGTCCAGCCCCAGGCACCAACACGGGCTGGGGACCCACCAGCTGGAAAACAGCTCTTCGGGGAGGGACCTGGGGGTCCTAGTGGACAAGAGGTTGAACGTGAGCTGACACGACAAAGCATGTGAGCCTTGTGACAAAGCAGGCCAGCAGCAGCCTGGCTACGTTAAGGTCTTTTCCAGCAGGTCAAGGGATGTGATTGCAAACCTAGTGAGATAGATCTGGAGTGCTGGGTCCAGTGCTGGCCTCCCCAGGACAAAGGACACATGGACACACTGGAGCAAGTACAGCACAGGGCCATGACGATGGCCGAAGGGCTGGGGCATCTGCCAGTGGTATCCACTAAAAGGACAAGAGGCAGTGGGCAGAAGTTGAAACGCAAATTCTGTTCAAACATACGGTAAAATGTGGTGTGGTGTGTTTTTTTTTTTTTTTTTTGTAGATGATGATCTAACACTAGAGTAGGTTCCTCAGAGGAGTTGGGAAGTCTCCATCCTTGGCTGGGCTGGTGGTGGGTCTCCAGAATTCCAGGCTAGCCTCAGCTGTTTGGTCATTCTGGAGGTCCATGAGGTGCTCCCAGCAAGGACTTGTCAGTCTAAATGGTTGCTTGATTTCCCCTCAGCCTTCCTCCTTCTGAAGATTTCTAGTGGATTTCCCCCTGATCCTGCGGCTCCTCGGTCACCACACCACTTCCCCGCAGCCGAGCCCTGGCTTTGGCTTCCCTGTCTTGGTGCTGAGCCACGACCAGCTCCGCCAGAGTTGGTAAAAACAGACGCCTTGGGTCATCCGGGTCCTTCTATTTGGGTATTGTGACACTTGCACAGCAGCCATACGTCCCTCTGGGCAGCCCTCTCTGGTGTTTGATCATCGCTTAAAAACAACCACTCAAGAAGCTTCCCTGGAGAAGGAGCTGCAGTGTCCTGCTGGGGGCTCTGGTTCTCCCCCTAAGCAATGGGTTGGCGTGGATGGATGTCAGCTTCCTCTGGCCTGCTTCACCAGTCTAGGTGAGACAGGTCAAAATTCTGTTAATAAGTAGCTGTGAAATGTTTTAATGCAGCTTGGAGAAGAACTCATGCTTGGGGGGGGGATGGAATCCATCCACCAAGAGTATCTTTTAATGTAATAAAACCAGAAGCATTAAATCTCTGAATAAACAAGCTTTAAGCTACAAAATTGGTTAAATATGTGTGTAGGACTATAGGTGGATCTCCCTGTGTAGCAGAAAGCTGTATTTATGCCTTATTTATGCCCACTGCTGAAAATCAGTTGTTCTTTCCTAGAGAAAATAACTATAGATTACAAATGTAAAACATATGGAAGTTGATTTCCTGCTTGCGGGTTTAAAGCCCGATTGAAACGGCGAGTGCAAACCAGTCTGCTCAGATCTGGGCTTTAACTCTTGCCCTTGCAGTTTTGCAGTGGGAGGTGTGTTCTCAGGCGACGGCGTTGGAGCTGGAGCCCTGTGGGGAGCGGAAGGGGCTCGGGGAAGGCAAGTGCTGGATTTAGGTGTCAGGTGTTGGGGGGAAGCGTTTGGGGACGGAGGAGCGCTCGTGTTACATACCTGCGTCACAGAGACAGAAACAGGGAGTGCCATCTAAGAGTGTTTCAGCCTCTAATAAATTTAGTAATTACGGTCTGACTAAAAAAACCCTGACAGATGAACTTGAATCTTTTTTTCCATCCTGCTTCTAGCTAATTTGGCTGCACCATGTTTATAATTCTTTTCAACATGAGATATGCCTAGACAGTGCAAATATGAAGGCTGTGTGTGTGGATTTGAATTTTTTTGCCTTTTTTCAAAAGATGGGGAAATAGCCCTTTTCGATTCATTATATTGTTATGTGTAACAAACTTCTTAAAGCGCGCTAATAAAATAATGGTGGTCTGGACTCTGGCTGGATTTAAAATGTTTCACATAATTCACTAATGTCTTTCCCGTCATGACGCCAGAACGTCTGTCGTGACTTTGGGGAGGTGGCAAATGCGATTTGAAGAGAATTCTGAACTGCTGTTTGTTTTAAGCAGGATCTTACTTCTTAACTTGTGGAGCTTCCTACCATTGCTAAGGTGGCACTTTAAATGTTTCTTCTTGTTCTTGTGTGCCATTAAATCCAGTTAGTATGCTGGAGGTCCCTCTAAATAGTGCTGTGTGAAGCTATTCGGTTTAATAAAGTTTAATGGAAATTAAAAATGTTAAATGCTCGCTGAGGGTAGTGTGCAGGACTTGCTGTGGCGATGGAGCGGTGTGCTGTGGAGCACAGCCCGTGCTGTCGCGTTTGGTGGCCGTGCCTGGGCTGCTTGCAGCAGTGCCTGGCCCTGCAAGGACCTGCTGTGCGCTGGCACCGAGCTCTGTGTGCTCATGAGCGGGGCAGGACAGCGAGAGTTAGTGACAGAGATCTATATGAGTACAGCCTTCCCTTTTCTTCCTCTTGTTGGCAATATCTTCTTCTTGGTAGCGTCTTTGTCTTCCTTCTCTTGATAATATCTTCTTCCTCTTCTTGGTAGTATCGTGTATCTTTAATAATACAGATTCCTATAGAATTTTGCTAAGAGAAACCCAGCCATTCTTTGGCCATGGTAGGATCATGCTTTACACAAAAAAACCCCGCTCTTCATTCCAGAGTAACTCCTGGCTCTTGCAGTGGGGATGAGCTGTCCTCCCTGTCCCTTTGTCAGTGTTCAGTGGGTGCCCTTTTACCGCAGCGGGTGTCGTGAACAAGAACTGTCAGTGCTGGTAAAACGTAGCGGTTTGTCCTATTTTGCATATATTAGCATGCACTAATTATTCGTAGGGATAATTACCCTTTACCAATTCACGTTAATTTAGATTGCTTTTGAAAAGCAATCAAGAGGAGCAGGGAATGATAATACATCAAAGTGAATGAGGCTACGGCACAAAAGAAATATGGTGCGTTTTTACGTAAGAGACCATGTCAAGTCACTGTCAGCTTTTTCCTTCAAATTGCAATTATTTGAACTCAGTTTAATGGTTGGTGCTAAAGGCCATCTGTTACACGTGCTTCCCACCCCAAAAGTCCATTTGTGCTCTTCATCTCACTCACGTATCCCTTCAACAAGGAAAACCATTATCTTATGGGGCGACAGTATGAAAATGGACAAAAAGAGGTGCTAGGTCATTCTGCCATTAGAAAGTCGCTTGCCTGGCCCTGAACAGGTAGGTTTAAATTCTCAAGTGCTTCATTACCTGTCGGGGAGTATCTGAAGATTCGGAATACAAGAGATTCCTGCCTGCCCTCGGTCCCGGCGGTGGGCGCTGAAGCCTCCTCTTTACCCAAACCAGCGCGTCCCTTCTGTGAGGGTGCAAATGAGCAGGTTTTGACAGTACAGACAGATCTGGTGTTTGTTTCGAGCGTCACACATCTCTGCGGTGCTGCTAAACGTTACTGTCTCGAGATCACCATTGGTCTTTCCTGACTTGGAACTAGGCAATGAAGATGAAAAACCTAGTGTCACATGAAATGCGTGGCCTAAAAATACTAAGTTTTTTTGCTTGGGGTTGCAGTGGGAAAATGCTGCTCTGAAAGGCAACTGTGATGTGATGAAATAACAGTGCCTTGGTAGGCAAAGATACTGAGTGAGTAATCCTTAGAGAAGGGCAGGAAACATCGAGATGGTGTTGAGGTCAGAGGACAGAATGGGCAGTGGGGTGCAGACGGAGGCGTCAGTGGTCGTATGCCTATTGGAAGTGCAGAATAATGACCTTATATTGGTTTGGTGCTCACTATGCTTCAGCAGTTTAAACCTTGTTTTCTCAATGCAGTGAGATAAATCTCTTCTGTTTTTTCCCAATGAGCTTGAAACTGCTCCTGTGCATGGTTGCTGCCAGTGTTTGACCAGCTGGCACTGCCCCGCAGGAGCAGCCCGATAGCTTCCAGTGATACTGGTCAATATTGACTGTTCGTGGCCAGCATAAATCATCTTCTGTTGGGAGTGGCTGAGGAAAGGAATGGTTCTTGCACAAAAACTAAATACCAGTGGGTTGTCTCATATATAGTTCCTGGATTGTTGTGCTGACATTGACAACATTTTAGTAACTGAGAAGTCGTCTCCATTCGGGAGCGCTTGCCAGGGTGCCGGTTACACGCGTCACGCGCAGGGGTGGGTGGGTGTCGCTGTGATCACTCAGGTAACGTGGTGTGTCAGGAGATGCAGAGCTGGGATGCTGCTCTGGCTGGTTTCGAGTATTCTGATGCAAGTCATTAATATGCTGTAGCACATTCCGCACTCATTATTGATGGCTAAATAAGCGAGTCAGCTAAGTTTAGTTGTTCACCACTTCATCTTTGTCAAATTCAAATAAGGATGTGCTCTGAACCTCTGCGCTGTATCAGGACTTATTCTGCCACAGAGGCTTGTGTTAAAGGAGAAACAGGTACTGTACGATTGTAGATTTCTGTTTATTGCTCGCACTGATGCCGAGGATGCTGCATAGCTCGTGTTTCTGGCTCTCTTGCCAGTTGGCTTATAGCATACAGCTTAATTGGGAGAAACCTTGGATTAACAGAAACAAGTACAAAGCAGTTGGGTTTAGAAGGGCAGGTGACTGCTGCTGGCACAGAGACAAACTTCCAGACTTGATAATTTTGACATTCTGTCCTGATCCTGGAGTCTGTGGTGCCGCTTTTATAGTAATGATTCAGTACCTTACATCCATGGGATAATTTGAAATAAAGATTTTTCTCTTCTCTATCCTGGCGGACGCATGACATTTAGGTATGAGAATATGCAGGGCTGAATTTTAAAACTAGTGCTGATTAGGGATTCTTCCATTTTATTTTTGACTTAGCGTTACCATGTTGATGGCTGCTGTAGAGTGAGCTGAGGTGGGGTGCTCTGTGGTTGGACTGACAGGTCTTGCTCCCCTGAGACTTTGGGGTGCCTGTTCTTTCCTGATGCTGGTCTGACAGGTACCCCTAAGCTCAGAAGCGTGCCCTGGCTGTTCCCATGCGGCGTCTTGTCCATCTGGTGTCTCAGTACTACTGAAAATACTTGGGATCTGTCAGTGGTGATGCGTGGGAAGTGTCTGCCTGAGTAGGTGGGGAGGCGGCGGGGGCACTGCTGACCCACACACTGCCCTGAGAGCAGAGGGCTGGGGTTGGTGGGGTGATGTGTTTATTGGAAGATGGTGCAAACCACAAGAAGAACAGTGCAGTGGAGAAGGGAGAACGCGCTCCCTGCGTTGGGAGCTCCAGGTTTGTGCTGAGACAGAGGCATCTTAGGGGCAGGGGGGAAGAGTGTGTCCCAGTGTGTGCTAAAATACACCGCTGCAGATGGGGAGCCCCATCTGAATCCCAAACCTGCTGGTGGTGAGAGGCTGCTCTGGGGACGGGCTCCTGCCCCTGTGCACAGCGAGAGGACAGACCCGCATCCACCTTCCCACGCTGCCTTTTGTCACCAACACGCCTGGTTTGGCGGTCTTGCTCGAGAGACAACCAGAAGAGGCATTTTATACAAGTGTATGTTGAGTGGGGTGATGATGAGGTTTAGGCTTTAGTTTAGGTCTGGCTGTTGAGTGAAAAGATGATGCTTGACAAATTGTAGAATCATGTACATTTGGGCAAGTTGATAGATGGAAGAGAATGAGAATAACATATGGAGCAAAGCAAGGAAAGGATGGCCTTGCGAGGAGCCTGGAGGATACCCCTTTCTTAAGAGAGTTAATCCAACCGAGTAGTGATCAGGATCTTAAGGGCAGAGGTTAAAGGTGCTACTGAATGAGCTGATGCACCTGCCATGAGAACTGGGGCAGCGTCCTTTGTAATGCCGTTCACCAGAATAAATGATGACGAAGCGATGCACAAAGGGCCCTGGGCTCCAGGAAAGAGGAGAGCCGTAAGGTGGAGCCTGATGGCGGGCAGCTGCCTGTGGTCGGGGAGCAGCACTCACAAAGAAGTAGATTTAAGATGGGTAAAAATTTGCCTGATGCCTTCAAAACAGGGAACGGTTACAGCAGAAAAGATAACACGTGTTTGGAATGCTACCAACATATAACATATTGCACATGTATTATATAGGCTCAGGGAATTATGTTTAAAAGAGCTGAGCCTACAGGCTACTTGGACAAAGCAAATATTAAGAACATTAAGTTGTCGTCTTGCTAAGCTTGACTTGCTGTTGTTATTGAGGTCACTTCGTTGTCTGCTTTGATAGCCATGATGTACTTGTCTAACACCTTTGTACTTCAAAAATTTTTTTTACTTTATAAGGAAAACATTTTGCCAGATTTCCGTCAAGCTGTCAGTGGGGGTGTCATACACGCAGCAACGATGGATAAACACTTTCCAGAGTCATTTTACTTCTTTTTCACTCCTAGGCTGACAAATCAGGAGAAGCAGCTTTTTCTGTCGGGCAGGTCAGGTAGAGGAGGAGAGAACGGTTTTCAGGGGGACTAAAAATGTGCTGCTTGGTTAAAGGAGGCGAGAGCCTCTGATCAGTCACTGCTGGGAGAGGACAGGAGAAGGGTCGGTTCCTTGTCTTTTTAGAAGGCTGTTCCAGCATCAAACCGTGTCCTAAAAATGTGCTAGAAATTGCCTGAGGAGATTGACCCCTAGAGATGATCCTGGGGCCAAGGGAAGTTGAAGATAGCTGCCCAGAGAAGCTCAGTATTTCAAAAGTGGATTCTGGGAGAGCTCAAAAGGAAGAAAAAAATCCATACAGAATACAGACTCATACAATAATGCTTTATAAGATGATGATGCACGTAAGGCAGTGTTGCTACCTATAACCTCTATGTTTTACATACACGTATGTATGTAAACATACGTATGTATTTAGAACGTACATGTATGTTCTAAATTCTGAATTCCTAGCAGTTTCTTAATAGGTGCTAGTGTGTTAGGCAAAGGTGGTCTCCAAGGTTCGGGGATTGTGCTCCAGAAAAGGAGGGTGGGTGTTTCAGTCTGAACAAGACTTGTTTGTTGCAGAAACATAATTTCTGAACAGACCCTTTTTTGTTATCATGAATACATGGGAAATAAAAATATAGATAAAAAAACCCATGGTATTTGTCAACCAGTTCTAATTGGCCAACCTGTGGAGAATCCCTCATCTCTCTTTAACGCATTCCCAGTTCTGATTGCTTTCTTTAGTCTCTCTCCAATTAGCCTAAGTTAGCATTGTCAGCATTAGCGTAGTGTGACTAAGCATCCTAAGGCCAGATGAAAAGATGGGCAGGGGAGAGGGCTGGAAAGAAGCAGCCCATTAGTTCAAAATAGGCAACGGCAGCTTTTTGCATCTCTGTTCATAAATGCCCCCTGCACTAGACCAGGCGTGTTCAGAGGTGGGCAAATAGTACCAAACAGGTACTATTTCCAGCAGATTTAGCCGGGTTCTGTTCCTTTGAACTTCTGAAATGGGGAGGAAGAGAGTAAGTGCACCACGAGGAAGTACCTGACACCTCCCAGCCCTCTGCGCAAAGAGAGGCAAAGGATGTCTCTTCTGAATCGGTTTTGGAAGGGCGAAGCGTCAGAATTATATGTTTTACTCATAAATGCGATAGTGTCAAAGCAAATACAGTTAAAGCAGCATGTAAATAAGCAAGGAACAATAGTGAATCAGCAGAGAGGGGGGGGATACAAGTACTGTAGCTGATGCAGCAGCTGGGACGGTAGTTTGGGGAGAAGTGAGCTGCAAGGTTCTGGGACGTACCGAGAGATCTGCAGAATGCTTTGAGAAGCTGTCAGATAGAAGAGAACCAGAACTGGTAATTACAAGGTGCTCTCAAGATGCGGAGTATAGAGTTAAATGGCTGATTTCCTTAAGTCCTCTCTTGGATTAATGAAAAAACTGAAGTGGTGACTCAGACTTGTGCTTCAGTTCCACAGGTGATGGAAGGGGGTTTGCACAGATCCCCCCCCGGACTCCACGTGCACTGCTGCAATGGTGCTCTGGCTTTTCCATCTGTACTTCCAGCCCCCTGGAGACAGAGCTGACAGCAGTAAATAAGCCCTTAATTTAACAGTTTTAAAACAGAAAATCTACAGTAACTAGCTGTGTGTGCTATTTTTGAGAAACACAGAGTTTTGGGTCTGAGCACCTTCGGGATGAGCTCAGCTGCACCCATGCTCACCCAGATGACTGACACCCAACGAGCATGGCAGCAGAGGCCCAGGTCACTGGGGAACTGGAGAGATGCCTACAGGGCTGTGTCCTACTGGAAATCCCACCTGAGGAAATAACATGGGATGTGAAATCTTTTAATTATTCCTGACAAACCCGTGAGGGTAAATGGGATAGATGTCAGAGAGGACGGTGCTGGGTTCCAGCGGAGGTTGTTGGCTCAGCAAGGACTCGTGCCAGGGCAGCAGAGCTTGCAGCAGAAGAGCTGGACGTTGGGAAATTGAGGAGAATGCAGGAGGGAATGCCAAGTGGGGATGGAGAGGAAAAAGAGTAGGGAAGGCTGAACTCCATTCCCCGTTAGCTGAGAGGGGAGGAACAGGTGGGTTAAAGGCCGGACTCCTCAGTGTTGCCATGCGCAGAGAGCAGTGACAAGGCTGCCGGTGTGAATAAAGGTGGCTGGATGGAGGAATAGAGTTACCTGTGTCATTGCCGCAAGGTTCCTACGGAGAGCTGTGTTTTGGTGCTTGCCCATGGCCCCCAGCATGTCCCCTGTGCAGTGTGCTGTAGCTGGGCAGCAGTGATGGGAAATGTATGCATGGAAAGCAAGCAGAAGCCTTAAAAAAATGGTATATTTAAGTAGGGGAGAGGATTGGGAGATCCATGAAGGCAATTTTCCCAGTAAAGCACAGCAAAATGAGGAAGTATATGTAACATGAGATAAATGGGAATATTTTTGGCTAATCCTTCAGGCTTGGAAATCATGTTTGCAGCAAGGAGGAGTGGAGGAGGAAGGCACGGAGCTGCCTGGTCTCCAGGAACCGCGGGTCGGGGGAAGCTGGTGGTGGGGCCGAGGCGCGGCACGGCTGGGATGTGTCTGCAGCGATCTTCCTGGGGGCTGGAGTGCTGCCCTCGGGACAGCTCAGGGTGCCGCTGTGGCCGGCTGGGAGCCGTATCAGGGCTGAAGGTGTTGGGGTTTTTTGTTTGTTTGTTTTTGGAAGCAGTGCATGGTCTGCACCACCACAGGGTGCAAACAGCACTAGGCTTCCTAACGCTGGTCGGGATTAGGGCAGTTGTGGTTTCAATGTCAGTTGTTCTGCCGAGGAGACCTGTGCTGGGGGACGTCAGTGTGTGCAGAGTGTGGCTAACGCAGAGGTAGATAGCGTTTTCCTCCCTTGTGTACTGCGTGGTTTAATTTCTAAAAATATGTCTGGAGGAGACACTTGCTTTTCTGTTGAGCCTGTTTTGCCGTAGGGCTTTTCTTTATGGGGCAAGCGGCTGCATTGTTTATATTCTTTTGTTGTTGCTTTTTCACCAACTTAAATAATTAAGAGTCAAACACAAAGATGGCTTATCCTTGTGTATGGGCAGGCAGAGCAATAATTTGCGCAGGCAGTGACATGGGGCAGGATGAGCACCGCTGGTAAGGCATGGCAGCCCTGCCCTGCTGTGGTGTTGCCCCTTTGCTGTACAGATGGCCTGAGTTCAGCAGGAATATTTGCCAGCTTTTCCATACCTGTGGGATGAGGTGTATGTCCACCGGTGTGCCAGCTTATCATGCATGGAGTGTATTTGCCATGACTGCGGTAGCGAGGATATGTGAGTGTGGGACCTGATCTGTGGGTACAGTCGCTCGGTACTCGCTGAAGGCTTGCTGTGTAGACACCACTGTGCGTGCTTTCTGTGTGCCAGATAATTTGGAAATAAAGGGCTTACAGGCTTCACGCATGAGTTTCCCCTACCTTGACGTGACAGCGAGTCTCTGGTCCATGGGAGCATCGCAGAGTTTAATGAGTGTGAAACGTTTTGCTCCTCCCGCAGAGCGGTAAGGGGAGGACTCGGTGTTCTCGTGTGAGAAGCAGAGTCAGGGCAGCGATGGCAGGCGGGGGTTTTGGAGCAGCGTGCCTTTGTGCTAAATGCTGGGGGTGCATTGAAGTCGTCACACTCACAGCTGACAACTCAGAAAGATTAAAGGGAAAATAATGTTTTGCTGTGCTCTTGCTCTTGAAGATTATCTGGTGATAAAGTCATGAAATGTGTTATATGAGATGTTTATTTGCAGGGAGATTTGTTTACGTCATTGTTTCCTTTTACTCCTTGGAGTGGACATCTGCAGCCATATGTTTTTGGTTTTTTTAAATGAATGTCAGAAACTGACCGGGCTGACAGGTTTAATTCAGCTCCCAGTACTGCGAGGTTGTGCCCACCAACACGCGTCTCTCTGCTTTCCCCACTCTTGCTTGAGCGATGCAGCGATGTGGTTTCTCGCACTTCCTTTTAGTCTTCATTTTCAGTACTTAGTCTAGGTAAAAATTCACTGCTGTGTTTGGGATAGTCCCTGTGTGTCCCCTGCTCGCCTCTGTCCCGGGCACCCGGGGCACTGTGGGGTGGGCGCTGGCACCTGCTGCTGGCGGGGACCGAGCCCTGGCCAGCGGTGACGGAATCAGCTCTGCCACCGCCGCTCCTGCCAGCCAGGCTGGAGGGAAACCACAGGCACTGCTGGGGTGCTCCGACACACTCCGGGCACACGCAGGCCTGACACAAACAGGGTGTTCTGCTGACATGGCAAAATCCGTGAATTTTGACCTCCATGTGGAGTTTTTCCTTTGCTCTGTGTTATCTTGTTGGGTCCTGGAGGTTTCTCTCAATCTCTAAATTGGAATCACATCTTAAGGCCGAGGGGCGTCTGCAGAGGGTGGCAGTGGCTCAGTGAGGGTTGCGAGTGGCTGATTTCATGCCTTCCTTCTCCTGTGTTTTGCTAAAGTGTGAATTTCAGGTGGGCGGGCAGTTCATTAGTCTTCCTGCGACATCTATGCAGATTGCAGTCTAAGCTTATTTTAGAAGAGCAAAAAATCAGAAGCAATTAGCAATCTGCTTCAGGAGGAATCTATTAAAAAAGCAGACTCCAGCTCTGTCGCGCCCAAAGGACTGGGCTCTTCTCTAACCCCCAGCCAGCGTATCCCCGCGGCAGCCTCTGCGGCTGTGTGGACCTACCTCGGTATGATATTTACGTGTGTCTCTGCTGGCAGCCAACAGTTGAAATAAAACAATTGCAAATAATTAATATGGGAGTTCCTGGGCTTAGTTTTTTTTCCTGATGTATTTTAGACGTGAGGTGGAGCCTCACAGCCTCAGATAAAAGAGGGGGAATGCGACAGCAGTGCTGTAGAGGAGAGGCAGAGGTTGCACCGAGGTACCGAACCACCGAAGGGCACAGCTGCCTGAGGATGTCCCGCAGTGCCCGGTCCCTGCAGCCGGGGGGGATGGCAATGTGGGAATGCTGGCGCGGGGTGGGGCAGGCGGTGGCACATTCCGGCTGACACAGTGTAGGAGCTCTGAACAAAGGTTAGAGCTGCTTCTGGGTAGGTAGCAATTCAAATAAATAAACAAAATAAAATCTTGATTGGCTTCACCCTGATAGCATGACATGTTACTTTATTTCGTAAGCGAATGTCGTTACGTGATATTGGTGCCTCAGTCAACCTGAAAGCCCCATGTTTTTGCCTTGTATGAAGGGATATGAAGCCAAAGAATCTGAGAATTCTGCTCACATTCAGATGTGCAGAAAAGAAGGAAGGTATTTTCTTTTTTAAACAGTGGCTTAACAGAAGGAATGCTTACGTCCAGATCTTGTCTTCCTTGCACGTGTGATAAAAGGCAAGCATGGCAGGAGAGTCCTCCAGAGAGAGCACTGCAGAAATCCTGGCTATGTGCATACCAAGGGAATAAAGTAAAATATTTGAGGGATTATTGTCTAGAAGTGACGGACACCTGCAGAGACAGCTGACTTTAGCCAGAGCTGTAGCTGCCGGGCAGCGCTTTCTGTTCAGATGGTGCTTCAGAAAAAAGCCACATACATTGGTGCGCATCAGTCGCGCTTCCCTGCTGACTCGCTTCCCCTTGTGGGCTGCCCAAGCACCTGTGTAGCACTAATGCCCTTTCTGATTTTCTGGCTGGGAATTTAACACTCTTGTACTACAACAAGCTATTTTTGTGTTTTCATTTGTATTGTTTATCTATAACCATCCGGTTCTCTGCCCACTAATAAACGAAGCTTGGGATGCTGGGGAAGATGGTGAGAGGAGACAATATGTTTTATGCTGATTTTCCTTCCTTTAGAAGGGAGTAATGTGATCAGCTCATACCAGAGGATGTGATGACTCTCACAGAAATGAAGCAACCGAGGGCGATTATCTCTACTTTGTGGGTGGCAGCTGCACAATCCAGTGATCCCGACATGATGCGTATTATTAGCCTCAAGTTGAGCTGTCTGCAGCCTGAAACACTCTCCAGGTCTGTAGTAGATGATGAATTCATGATGAGGTTGTGAAGTATTTGGCTGGATCCTGTCTGGTATGGAAAGGACTTTGGAGATAGTCTCCCCACAGCTGTTGGTTTCTCCATTGCACGTTCTTTATCTTCCGAATTGCCACATGATCCTTCTGCAGTGCAGTAGTAAGATACGGCAGGTCTTTCTTCACCCTAAAATTGAATTCACTTAAAAATAGACCTGTGTTTGAGAATGGGCACCCAAACCTGCCCCAATTTTGAAAGCAAAACCATCTCATCAAATATTAAACTACTCCAGAGTGCGGTGCTGCAGTCTGTGCTGACCGCCTGTTCTGGAGGAAATTTTTCCCTTCGTTTAAAGGGTCTGCTGACTTGGGTGAAGAAGAGCCATCAGTTGTCCATTAACTGCATCTCTGTGACCAAGACTCTGATTGGCAGGCCTGTGGGCTCTGTTTGGTGTACGAGATGTCCTTTGGCTGCCCAGAGCTGCAGTTGGGGACAGGAGGGGGCTCTGCTTCCTCCTGGCAGCCGAGGGGCTCGCCCTGGCGGGGAGCAGGCGCTGTGGTCCTCCCTGCAGGTGAAAGTGCCAAGTCTGTACGCCTGGGATGAGGATTTGAGGAGGCTGGGGCCCTGACCAAAACCACATTTTGTTGGGTTTTAGAGACCCAAAGCGGGTCTCTCCCGTGCTGGAGTGGCCTGTGCTCACCCTGTCTGAGGTGGGTTTGCAGCTGGCGGGGATGGTTGTGCTGGTTCTCGCCTCTCAGAGGCACCGAGAAGTGAAACTCCTCCTTATCTTTACGCTTCCTTTCTGCAGTTTCCACGCTGGCTGGATCCAGGGACAGACAATGTACTTTCATTCGTCATGGCATAGTTTTCCCTTGCTATTCCAATATTATGCTTTTTCCAGGAAAGGAGGAGGAGTGAAGAGGAGTGTTGGCCTTGGGCTGACGTTTGGCTGATTTCTTCCAAGGCGGAGGCCTTGGAGGCAGCAGCACCGCTGGTTCCTGGGCGGCAGCTGAGGCTTCCCCGCGTGTGCTGCTGGTGGCAGAGAGTCTGCGCTTGCCATCAACTCCTGTCTTGCTGCTGGAATTGCAAATGCACCGTGGGGATAATTAACCAAGAGGACATGGAAGAGCAGTATTTCCAGGTGATTAAGACATGCTTCAAGTGAAGCACAATCAGCCCCTGGAAATGCAGTGGATGTTTTTGTCTGGAGGCATAATTTTCTTAAATGTGTCACCTGGTACCATCCCATCTCTGGTGTTCCCCCTGCCTGGGTCTGTGCTCAGCAGTTACGCTTCCAGGTGACTTGGTTTAACCCTTTTGCTGAAAGATGCACCCATTACCTTCATTTCTACTGAGTCTGTGTTACAAAGCCACTGATTTAGGCATTTCAGTGGGAGGTTTCACATCTTAATTGCAATTCCTGTGTAGCAGAGGCTGAATGAGATAACCACCACCTCCGGCTGAAGGAGGAGAGCATCGCTTTGTATTCAAAGTTATTGCTCTTACCACTGCTTTTCCTCCAGCCTTATGGCACAGGGAGGTAGCTGGGGAGCCTGGGGCTGATCTGGGGAGCTGCTGGGGCTGGGCTGGCCCCCTCCTTGGCATTGCTCCTGCTGGTCTCTCCTCCCAGATGCGCGCTGCTGGGGTCCCTGCGGCCCGGCGGGCTCAGGACACAGACTCGGCTGATCCCACGTGGATCATGGGGTGTTGAAATTTTAAATGGGGAAACACTGGTGCCCTGAGGAAAAGTTGTAACAGTCCTTGGGATCTGGATGAGCCATGAGCTAATGCACAAGGCATCCACGCTTGCTACAGACTTGAAAACAATTGGTCTGTTGTGCAATTTGGTTAGTATTTATAGAGAGCGCGTATGCGGGACGTTCGTATATACTCTCACTCATTCATCTTTCACTTGCAATGGGAAGTGTTGGGCAGCCGTAAGCATATGTGGTGCTCCACCCTCTGAGACTGCGGGATTGTATGGAGAGGCAAGTACACAGGGTATATCCTTCATCTTCCCAAGAATGTCTCGTAGCGGGAGTCTGGAGTGCTCTGGTGGTTGGTTACACAGTCTGATAGTTATGCTTCCCCTGGGCAGCCCTTCTCAGCCTTCTCTACACTGCAGGGTTGCTTGAATCTTCCCTCTGACGTGGTTTGTACGTTGACTTTCCCTGTGTTTTATCTCCCCTTTCGTAGTGCGCTCTTCGTGGCTCAGCCTCTGCCATGGGATGGTCGCATCCCTGCGGAGCGGCAGGGCCGGAGCACGGCTTTCTGTGTGCTGTGCTGCAGCGCTCGTCCTCACGCACAGCTTTGAGGCTGGGCTCTGTCCCTGCTTTTCTTTAATAAGCCTGTGCCCTAGAGAGTAAAAGCGGCTGATGCCCCGCCAAACGGACCGGCCCCTGACCAAACGGTGCGTGGGCTGCTCGGTAGCCCGGGGCTGCCTGCGGAGGGGCTGATGTGTGCTGTGGGTGGCCTTGCCGGGCGCTGCTCCTGGGCCCGCAGCAGCTGAGTCTGCTGACCCTCCTGGGCGTAGACTTACTCTGCAGTTGGAGGAGCTGTGCTGATGTATGAGCCCTGAGGGTCCCACAGCAGGGACCAGCCCGCTGGCTGCAGTGACCATGTCCACCCTGGGGCCCTTACTCACGAAACCTCACAAGCCTTCCATAGCTGGGATTGTCCTCTACTTGACTAACCCGGGACCAGCCGCTCTTGCGTTGGTGGGGGCAGCAGAAGAGGCCAAGGTGGGTGGTCATCTGAGGGTGGCTGGAATGGAGGTCTCCCTCCAGGGCCGTAGGAAGGGATGTGACACCCACCTCCCTGGCATCGCGCTGGCAGCGATGGTATGCTGTGGAGTGCTGGGCACGTCTGTGCCCGCTGCAGTCTTTAGGGAGCCTGTTGGCCATGATATTTTTAGGAACGTTAAGTCAAGCAAATACCAGAAATTGGGCAACTGCTGTTGTCAGACGTGCCGATTTCTACACGCTCCTAAATTTGAGTCTACTGTTTTGCAATTTGTTTTTACTTGCCATTTTTTGTGCCCTTCACAGATTATAAGCAGTTTGGGCTTAGAGCGAAGTTCAAGCTCATTTCCATTACAAAATGGCACGGTGGAGGACAGAAGAGTGGCAGAAAAGTCTGAGAAAAGGCTTTTTTTTTTTTTTTTTTTTAACCTAGCCATAAAATTAATGTGGTAATCCATCCCTCTTTCTGAGAGATTGAGTTTTATATGATTACACGACGATTTATATGATTATAGGATGCTTTTGAGATGTTAGATGAAAAGATCTTTGAGGAACTATTATATATTTTTAATGCTTGTAGAGGTGTGAAGCATTAGCCTGGAAGAGAATTGTTTCAGTGGATTCAGGGATGCACAGATTTTTCAGGCCAGAAGGCAGTGCTGGATAATCTGATCTGACTTGTGTGCGTGTAATGTTTTATGCTGTTACTGCTGTGTAAGAAGTTGGGTAGCTCGTATCTCTGCGGATAGCCCAGGCTAGCTCCAGTAGCTGATTGTAAAGCTGGGCTCTCTTAATGATCTGTGAAATCTAGCCGTGTCTGGATTAAGGAATGTGAGGTGCTGGAGTGAACCATTTAATGATCTCCTCTTTTATTCCATTTCAGTGGCTGGGGGCTGATTCACATTCTTGCACAGCTCCCTTTCTTTCTCCGCGTTTGAATACATTCTCTTTTGCATCTTAATAGCCCCAAAACATAGAACTCCAGTTGCGTCATTTCGGGGCATTCAGTGTGTAGAAGACTTTCTCCGTCTGATCCCACAGAGACAATGCCCGGGGCTGAATGCGCCTGGTGTCCCTGGGGAGAGCGGCGACCCGGCCCCTGGGCTGCTGCAGCCTGGGGGGTTCTGTGTCCCCGGGGGAGACCACCATCTGGTTTGGGGAGGCTTCATTTTGTTGTTCTTAAATCTTCAGCAAACACAACAACGGATCTGTTTGGATCTTTCTTTTTAATGCTTTAACTGGTTCTTACAGATTTCTCCCATCTTCCTTGTATTCCTCTCAGTTAAAAGTTGAGGAGGAACAAGCCCAGCTAAGCCCGCTGTTCCGCTTTCCCTCTTCTCATCCTGCTGGGGAGCAGCTGGGGACAGCTCGCAGGAACAGAGCTCCTGGCCGTGGTGCACGAGGTGCTGGTGGAGGTGGGGATCCCACAAAAGACACGGGCAGCAGGGGATTTGGGGACAGACGTTTTAGCAGGGCCTGTTGCGATAGGGCAAGGGGTGATGGCTTTAAACTACAAAAGGGGAGATTTAGACTAGATAGAAGGAAGAATTTTTTTACAATGAAGGTGGTGAGACCCTGGCCCGGGTTGCCCAGAGGGGTGGTGGATGCCCCATTCCTGGAAACATTCCAGGCCAGGTTGGACGGGGCTCTGAGCAACCTGGTCTGGTTGAAGATGTCCCTGCTTATGGCAGGGGGTTGGACTAGGTGGCCTTTAAAGGTCCCTTTCAACCCAAACCTTTCGATGATTCTGTGGTTGCCAGGAGTGTCTGGATGCTGGAGGCTTGGAACAGACCTTTTCCCCCAGAGCCGGCGTCATTGGCCTGGTAGAAGTTTAGCTTGCTTAAAAACAGCACAAACCTAAAAAACCTGAAAACACCTTGAAGTCTTGTGTTGCTAAGTATTTCCCTGGGCTCGTTCCGCCTTCAGTCCTATAAATTATCCCTCCCGGTGTGTCAGTGTAATCAATAGAGCGCTGTGTAATTCCTCCGTGTTGCTCACGGTCAGACAAAAGTGGAGACAGATGTGCCCAATTCAGCCTGTGTGGAACTTGGCTGTAATTCACAGAGGATACTTGGGCTGTTGGTACACAAATGCCTGCGGTACATCTGCAGGTTCTAGCGCAGAATGAGCCTTGGTGTCAGGGAATGCTTGTTCTCCTTAACGTAGAAAGAACAATTCCTTTTGTCATGATCTACGTGGATTTCTCCTTAGGGCTGGGTGCCCAACCCTCACAAAATCTAGGAATAAAGGAGGGAGAATCTGGAGGAATCAAGTGATTACAGGGCTTGGTTAATTAAATAAAGGAAAGATGTATAAAAGTCAAGCAGAGATGTCAAGGAAGGGTGTCACTGGAATGGGTCATTAACGATCTCGTAGATGACAGCAGTAGGGGCTTTGCTTACTGTTCTGGCTGTGTTCAGTTTAATTAATTTGCAGGGGTAGCCCATGTTCTTGTCAGTTGGGCTTGCTCTTTATTTAATTGTCTGCGCTTACAAGTTACGTTATGGTGCAGCGCTGGAGACCTGGGGCAGCAATGGAGCCTGAACCTGAGTGAGGCCACGTGTCCCCAGGCGGATCAGCGGGGCTGCTCCGTGTCCCTGTGCCACTTGCCAGAGTGGGCTCACAGGGCAGGGAGCGTGGCTGGGTGCAGGCGCCCATGCGCGCGGGTGGGTCTGCAGAGCCTTCGGAGGGATCTTGGGTCAGAACACCCTGCTGCCTTGGGGTGAGCAGCCGCCTGCACCGTCAGGGAAGTCCTACCGGCGCACGGGCTTTGGCTTCATTTTGAGGGCAGATGGCTCTTCTTCCTCCTGGGCAACTCTCGCTGAACAATTTCCATGCAATTACACCACTTTAACCTTCCTTTTTGCAGTAACCGTCAGTTGCAAAACGGGTGGTATCAGTTTTGTGAAGAGCATGACCCCTCTGGGCTGCCAGAGACTGCTGCTTCTCCAAAGAGTTTCCTTATTTTGTGTTCAGATATGAATTTGGGGTGGAAAAAGTAGGACAAGGGAGTTTTCTATTTATTTTCACGCTATACCATTTTGAGCATCTCTCTCTCTCTCTCTCTCTTTTTTTTGGGCGTTGTGGGCAGTGCCGCTGCCGGAGCGGTGAGTCCCTGCAGGAGTTGTGTGTCGAGGTGCGGTAGCAGAAGTGTGTAAGCAATTGATGAGAAGTTGGGGACAGTCTGGGAACCAAAATGTTTCATGGCTTAAATCACTGCTGATGTGCCATGATTGTTATGAATAGTGATGGCAGGCAGTATCTCCTGGTTTTATATGAATTGGACCGTCCTCTTCCCTCAGAAGGCTCTCCAAAAGAAAGACGTCAGCTGCTGTGAGGCTGTATGTTCATGGAGAAATTATGTTCATCTGAAGTATCCATGCTTGTCTAATTTTTTTTACCTTTGCAAGAGCAGACCTGTTTCTTAAATACTATTTATCTTTACATTCAGGGGAGATTGTATGTATATTCTTGCTCCTACTGTCTTTAAAAGAAAACAACAAAAAAAAACAACAACAAAAAAATCTGTAAGTCCTTTTCTGAGCTCCCACCTTCCTCTTAGATTTGGTGTTGGGGGTCAAGGTCCTCGTGTTCATTTTTACATTTTGTAATGAATTTTATGCAAACTGTGGCTATGTTTTTTGATTAAAAGAGCCTGAGTTTTCATTTAGTTGCTTTTTGAGTTCCCTGCAGACACCTCTGTTTGAGATGTGGTAAAATAAGTCTTTGAGGTTTACTGACAATGATACTATAGTGAGCTTTATGTGGCCCTTTTAAAGTTGTTAATGTGGAATGCAGGCTCTTTAGAAATCAAAGAAATAGAAGAACAGAAAGGTGTGATGAAAACTATGTTTTTATCTTTATAAAAGATATAGTACTGAATGGAGCGAGAGTCAAACTTGGCAGTCTGACAAACATTTCATCTCCCATTTATTTTTCTAAAGGGCTGCAGCCTGTCCAGGGCGTGCATCCGATTCTGGTCCTCCCCGGGTGGTGCTTCCCTGCTGGCCTTGCCTTAGGGAGAGTTTTCCTGTTGTTTTACCCTGAAGACCAGGGTAAAACAGAGCAGGACACAGTGAAAGCTTCCACTTTACTCCTCCTCTGGCATGCCTGGTCCTGCTAGTTCTACCGTTTGCCTACTGTTTTTTCATTTTATGCTTTCTTAAAAGATCCTATGAAAGACTCCACAATGAGAAAATGTATTTTTTCATTGTAATGGGAAAACTTAAACCAGTTAACTGCAACTATAAATAGCCTCAAGAAAAAGAACGATGCTAGAATTTCGGATTAATGATGCCAGCTTCTGTTGCAGTTTGTCAGAGGTGTTTACATACTGTTAGCGTGGAAGAAACAGCGATGAAGGTTTTGATGTTTGATAGCAGCTTTTCATACAGACAAGAGTGGCCGAAGGGAAGGTCAACAGCAAACACAATGTGTTTACGTTTTCTGTGCCCATTCCCTTGTTACAGCGCTTCTGGCGATGCTGATGTTTTTTCCTGGATCCATTGTCCGCAGGCCCGGCTCCGGAGGGTTGTGGTGTTGTCTTCAGCTCGCTCACTCATGGATTGCAGCTTTTCTCGGTGGCTGCGTTTAGCTGCATCTGTCTGTGCTGCCTGGCTGCAGGCAGCGCTCTCGCAGGGGGGACAGCGTCCATGGCGTTCCCGTGAGGCACCTCAAGCGTGGCCGTGTCTCCAAGGGTTGTTCTCCATCTCCTCTTCTGTGCAGAGGAGTCCCTGGGACAGGGAACTACTGGAGCGAGTCCAGCGTAGGGCAACCAAGATGATTATGGGACTGGAGCACCTCCCTTATGAGGAAAGGCTGAAAGAGCTGGGACTCTTTAGCCTGGAGAAGAGAAGGTTGAGGGGGGACCTGATTAATGTTTACAAGTATCTAAAGGGTGGGTTTAAGGAGGACGGAGCCAGGCTCTTTTCAATGGTTCCCAGCGACAGGACAAGGGGCAATGGGCACAAGCTAGAACATAGGAAGTTCCGTTCAAATACACGGAAAAACTTCTTTACAGTGAGGGTGACAGAGCACTGGAACAGGCTGCCCAGGGAGGGTGTGGAGTCCCCTTCTCTGGAGACTTTCAAGACCCGTCTGGGTGCAGCCCTGAGTGATGTGCTCTGGGCAATCCTGCTTCAGCAGGGGAGTTGGACTAGATGATCTCTAGAGGTCCCTTCCAACTCTGAAAATTCCGTGATTCCGTGAGGCCTCCGTGTCGGCATGCGTGGGGGTTCATGTTGTATGGCTTGAACTCGACTGACAGCGTGCTCTCCTCCTCTGGGCACTTTGGGGTGGTATCGATAAAGCCTGGCTTTTGTCTGTCTGTCCTGAGTGCAGTGTCTGTCTGATGTATCTGCTGACACAGCAAAAGCCACGTGTAACCAGATAGCTTTTGCAGCTTTCTTTTCCTGGACTCTTGCAGTACTTGTATTCTCTGCAGAGAAGTGCAGAAAAAGGCTGGAAGTCTATCGGCACAGCCCGTATTTTTTTATTTGCCATTCAGGGCAGTGGGGAGTGGATGGGTCAGTGTGTGGTAGGTCAGTGTGTGGTGTGGGCTTTGTGGCTTTGGGGGATTTTTTTTTTCTTTTTTTTTTCCCCCTTCCTTCTTCCAATGTGCTGATATATGCTGATTTCCTGATGAGCATCCTCGGTTAATTGACCCACGTGGCCTGGGGCCTCCACAGGGTTTATTGCCTTACCTCCTCCTGGGGAAAGCCCCGTTTGCTGTGGAGGGTGTCTCAGCAGCGTCCTGTCCCTGGCAGCAGCGTTTGCATCCTGCTCTTCCCGAACAGGGCTGTGCAGGTGCTGCAGTGAATTACAACTGGCCATGTCTCTCTTCACAAGCAGACAAGAAGGTGCCAAGGGCTGGGGGAAGAGGAGTGCGAGGATGCCTGCTGCTGGCATGGCTGGTGGTTTTCCTCATCGCACAGCCTCTCTTGCTGGGGTGGGCGTTGGTGTCCCCATGTGTTACGTGGGCTTCACCAGGAGGAAAACCTGGAGGTTGCCAGAAGCCCGTTCAGCCCACACGCAGAGGTGGGACGGGCAAGGACCTTAGTCCTTCAGCTGAAGCAGGCAATGGTTAAATGAGGCAGTCCATGCTGGAGCGGACATCGAGCTGCCAGTGCTCCCAGGAGGTGGACTATGGATGAGAAGACCCGATGTGTCCGTGCTTGCTGTGCTTTCCATCGCCCTGCGCTTGGCAGGCAGGTGCCTTTGCTGCATCCATGGAGAGGTCGGGGCCGGGGCTTGTGGAGCTGTGTCTGGCCGTAACCTGCTGTGCTGCTGCGCTCTGAGGAGCCCTAAGCCTGCTGCTGGCTGGTCTCCTTACAAAACAGGAGAAAACATGAAAATATGCGTTTCTGCTGCCTAAATTTGGCCCCCAAAGCTTGTCTGGTCCCAGCAGCAGCTCGTGTGGTAAACCATGTCTTGAAAGTGAGGGTCAGACACATATCCAACATCTCTCTGGCAAGGACGTGGGTAAATACCTGCTGCAGGGACTCATCTGCCCACATACTTCTCCTGGAGAGAGGAAGGGAAAAGAACCAGTTTGGGTTAATTTGCTTCGTTTCTGTGGTACAGAGTGAAATAAAAAAGAGCCTGTGCTGAGAGCCAGGCAGTGCTGGGAGCTGCCCCAGACTGGGTCTGAGCAAGCGAGCTCAGGGGCCGCTGCTGACCAGCCTAAACAGTGCAGTGGTCTGCTGAAAAACTGCTCTCTGGAAACAGGTTCTCCTCTCTTCCTGCAGATATTGTTTTTGGCCAGAGCAGGCTCCCTGGACCTGCTCCCCTCTGACCGCGCGCTGGGGCTGGCCGGGTGCCCAATGGCCACGCCGTCGCCCCAGCTGGCCAGAGCACCGTTTCCAGCAGCGCCGCCGTCCGCACAGAGCCCCTGGGTTTGCTCCAGCTTCTGCAGGCTGGGGCTGATCCTTACTTCTCGTTGGGTTCCTCCTTGTCTTTATTAATTTCCATTTAACTAGTCGCATCTCCGCTAACATGTGTTCCCTACTGCTCGGAGGAGGCTATAAAAAGTAGGTGTATTTTAAGAGACTGGTAAAATGTGTTTTTACTGCAGTTCCTTTGGGCTGGATTCTACCTTCAACAGCGCTGCTGTAATCCTGGAATAACTCCTGATGGTCGTTTTAGGTGGTTTATACCACATTTCTCATGACTCTAAATGTTAGAGCCTAGCTAGCTGAAGTGGTGACTAAGGGACTCGGGGCACTGAGTTCCTTATATTGTGATTTTTACCTTAATTAGTATTTTTGATGGTTTCTGCCCAAACTAATACTGCTGGTGGCTAAGTTTGTCATCTGGGTCCTATGTTTTCCTTGCTTCAGCTGTGTATCTCTGGCTTCTTCATCCACCGTCGTCGCTGTTGCCCCTTGCACTGCTGTGAATCTCGTGTATTTGAATCCAAAGGACAATTGACGTCTGTCTGGCGCTGGACATCCCATGTGCCCCGCAGCATGCTCCGGGCGGGCAGTCGGGTACGGCTGTTCTGCAGTGGTGCAAGCGCTGTCCTCTCTCGTTGCGGTGGACACCCTTCCCTGACAGACCTGCCAGTGCACTGCCCGTGCTCAGGCTGTAAGCCTGGTCTGTGTGCTCCCCGGGCGTTGGATGTTCTGCCGCCTGATCCCACCGCTGGAAGGACACACAGGCGTGTGTATATTCACATGTGCACAGGCACTGACTCTCTCTGGCTCCTACCTGCCGCATTACAGTCTGGTTTTGAGACATATTTTCTGTGCCAGAATTTTGTTGCAAAATCCTGAGTCACTTCTGTCTAACTGACGTAGCAACTTTTGTTAAGAAGGAAAATTATTCTCCAAAAAGAATTAGTTACTCTGAAAAGGAGAAAAATTATTCTACTTGGATAATTCAGTACCCTGACCTGTTTCATAAGGTATCACGTGGTTGGCTTTTCCATACTGTTCACAAAACCTTTGGCAGAAGCTCGTTAGAGACTGAAATTGAGGGGGAGACCTTATGGTGAAGGTAAACTCACTTTACTGTACAGATTTCAGCTGCTCAGTTGCTGAAAATTGCTCTTTGAAGACCAGATCTGCAGCTGGGCCAAGAAGCAGAAGTTCTGTCCATCAGCCCCAGTCTGTAGGTGAGACTAAGCGTGGTGAGACCTATGTCTAGAGCTGGGCTCTGTGCTGAGGTCCACATCGTCCCCGCTTTCCCTTCTGTGGCTGTGACAGAGATCTGGTTGGAGGAGAGGCGGCTGCAATGGACGTCTCGACGGTGGCATGCTGGGGAGGGGGCAGCAGGGCTGAGCACGAGAAGCGATGGTGTCCACAGTGAGGGTGCGTGCTGTGGCTTGCTGGGTAGTAACGCTGCAACAGCCCGCAGGTCAGAGCAGAGCTCTTCTGGAGGTTGGAGACCTGGTTTCTGCAAATGGGAATTAAATGTCAAAGCCCGCTGGCAATTTGGCCGTCTGGGCGTACGAAGCTGCAGGGAGCTCTCCCCTGGCCTCCCTGCCTCCTGCCTGCCGTGGGGTGTTCCCAGGGGTGTTTTTACACCACCTCGTGGCCATGGGGAGTGGCCGTGACATAGGTCTTGAGCCAAATTTAGTGCTTTCATAACCGTGGTATCTGCTTAAACGAGGACTAACTTGATTTGGGAGGTTTCTCGGGGAAAAGGTTGATGCCTCGAAATTTTCAGTGTATAGATCAGAGCAAAGTCATCAATGCATCTATGTGGTGGTTTTTTTGTTGTTTTCCTGTTGTTCACTGCACCCGCTGACTGATCTAAAAGCCACAGATGATTTTGATGACAGGTCCTGCATAACAGCCTTGTGCACGTACAAGGTTGGGAGCCTGTGCTGTCTTAGCAGTTGCATTTTGTCTTTAATTATTTTGTGGGGGTAGGCTTGTTTGTCATCTAGGAAGGCATTTTATGACCTAGAAAGATGCATGAAGTCTGGTGTATCGTTTTGAGTGAGATGGAATTCCCCTCTTTGATGTGCCAGTGAACAGTAAAATGGAAATAGCTGTCTTAGCTCTAACCAGAGAGTATCGGAAGGTCCTAACCTACTTCTGATCAGATTTGTTCTACTCTTGCATCTGCTTTTCTCATGAAGGATGCTTTCCTAATTTGTGTTCTTAAAGTGTAAAAGCAAAAAAATGATTCAGTTTGTTTTTGAAATTTTATGACTCTTTTCATTTGCATTTTGAATATCAATGTGAAAAATTAAAAAATAAAAACGGTCAGTGTTTTCTTAAATCTGGCCTAACCTGTTGCACTTGCTGCAGTGGTTTCCTGAGAGAAATGCTGGATGCTGTAGGGTGACTGGTCTACGCTTCATTTAAAAAGAAGAAAAGGCGGGGAGGAAGAGTTTCTTTTATAGCTGACGTGGAGCTGGGAGAGGCTGCAAAGCGTTGCCTGCAGAGCAGAGCAGCCACAGCAGTGCTGCGGGCTGGGAGAGCCCCTCTGACATGAGGCACTGCCATAAATCTCCGAATCAGGTGGTTTAACCCACTGGGGCTCAAACACACCTCAGTGGAAGGTCTCCTCTCTGTTAGGTCCCTTTTACCTGCTGTGTTGGGCCTTGACTAGCTCCATGTTGTGTTGTGTGGCTTGAGTCCTCCCTTCAGGGGGGTTGTACGCTGTGCAGGTGGAGGAGAGGAGGTGGGACAGCTCTTCTGCTCTGGCATCCACCTCCCTGTCTCTTGTCTTTCCACTTGGTTGCTTTCTGCCGTAAGCCCCAGCACCGACCCTGTGGCCTGGAGAGGAGGAATAGGGAGCGAGGTGGATGCAAACAATGTCTCTGGTGCTTCCTCCAGCTCTTGATGTTTCTCCAGACCACTGTGCTGATATCTGCTCTGGTCTTCCCGGGTTCTCGGTCTGGTTTCTGCAGACTGTTGGGGAGGGGTGTGGGAGGAAGAGGCTGACTTGGCTGGCAGGTCTTTCTCTGCTGGTGGCATTTCACATTGTGGTGACGTTGCTTGGGAGAGCTGGAGCGTGACAACGGTGAACCCTTTGGCTTGTGTTGCCTTGCAGAAAGCTGCTGTGTGTTGTTCCTGTGCGAAGGCATTGGCTTCTCCGCTGGGGAAGGCACGAATGCCTTGCTGAACCCTTCTGACCAGTGGTTACTTACGGTGGTGTAAAGCTTGTTCATATTGTGAGAAAGGAGCAAACTGATTTCATGAAAAAGATAACGCTTGCTGCCCTTGCCTTGGCTTCCAAGGGTTTGGCCAAGTTCCTGTGGGGTCAGGAGGCCCCAACCCGCCAGGATTGCACCAGGACGCTGTTTTGGGAATGCAGTGCGGTAGGCGGTATTTACGCTCCATAGAGATGGCTGGAACACCATTATAAACCCATTTTTACTCACATTCCGCTTGGGCCTCTCAAAGGTGATGCACGCAGAGATAATTCTTAGAGCCACTGATACGATGGGCTGACCATGGTATTAAAATGTTAATGGAAGAAGCCTAATGAAGGGCAGTAAAACACGAGACAGCGCAGCTTACAGCCTGTGTGTACCTGTTGTGGCCAGGCTGCTGCGCCCGGGAAATACGGCCAGCAGAAAACAGCTGAACCGAGTTACTTACCTGTTCAATAACAGGTTACCTGTTGATAACCTAACCTGAGTTGGGTTTTCAGGGGAGGCTCGTTAGAAACAAAATGTCTAGGTAACAGGAGAGAGCAGGAGGGAGAAAACTAAGCCATGAGCGGTAGCCAGCGTGTTCCCCTTGCTGCCAGAGCCCGCAGGAGGTGGCCGTCACCTCCCGCCTGGCTGCTGCGTGGCTGGGAGGAGAGCAGCAAGGGTTCCCCCTTCCCTTCCCCGTGCGAGGCTGGCGGGGTGTTAGGCGTTTAGGTTTTATAACCCGGGCCCGATGGGGTGCGTGACTTGGGGCACCTGCTCTGGCATAACCGTGCTCTCAAGGGTACCAGCACAACCGGGTCATTTCTGTCGCATTGTTCCGGTTGGGGTTCATTTGAAGGGAAGGATGGCTTGTTTAAAACTGCTTATGCAAATATCCCTATAGAAATGGAATTTTTCTTTGTGGCTTGGCTGCTTTTTTTCCTGCAGGCGTGGTAGGGAGCCTGTCATTCACCGGGGTGCTTGGTCTGGGCGTGCAGGAAAACCCAGGACCTGTCTGTGCCCCCCCATGCAGGAGCGAGGGGTGAGTGAGCGGGGGCTTGGGCAGGGGCCAGAAACCAGCTTGGCTAGCAGTGAAGCAAAGGTGGCATTTTCCTGACCCTGTCTCCTCCCAGGGGAGGCTGCCCCCATGCCCCCCCCCATGCCCTGCCCCAGGTCCCTCAGGGCAGGGGGTTCCCAGGAGGGAAGAAGTCACTCAGGTCAAGATCTAACTTCTTACACTTTCACTTCCCTTTTTACTAGTCACAAGTTAAGAGGTCACCGTACAGCCCAGAGTAACGATGTAAGGGCTCAGTGTGGGCACGAAGGCGAACCCCGGGCTGTTGGGTGGAAGTGCCTCTGGTTTGGCGCTGGCTCCGGGAGCGGGCCGGCTCCAGGTGCGCTCCCTCAGGCTGGGGATTAATGGCACACGTGAAAAAAACTGCATGAAAAACACCAATGCCAGATGAGTTGTTTTCAGACCTAAGGGAAGTGTTTTTTTTCTCTCATTCTTTTTATTTTTTAAATCTGAAACTTCTAGTTTTGGATAAAAGGCTTGTCTCGTTCTTTGAGTTACTAAGAGACAAATCTCTTGTTTTTTTTCTCGACAGGGTTATTAATAATGACATGGAAGGGAAGCATGGAGGCTTGTCTGCTTGCTTTGGGCTGTTTGCTCTGTTTCTTCCCTGGAGCTTTCACATGTGTTTTGCATGGACGAGGCTCTGAGCAACCTGGTCTAGTTGAAGATGTCCCTGCTTATGGCAGGGGATTGGACTAGATGGCCTTCCATCCAACCTATCCAACCTTCCAACTCAAACTATCCTATGATTCTATGCTGCAGTCCATGGTCCTTACAGCTCCTTGGCTGTTTAAGCTGAATATTGTCACTGTTGGGACCCACTGAAGCCTTGGCCTGGATTCAGCCGTGGCGAGGTGGATGGTCCTCTGGCAGTGTCCCTCGATTCCCGCTGCTGCTGACCCATGGTGGCGGTGGGAGCTCGCTGCGGTGCGGGGTGAGATGGACGGATGAAAAGCACCGTGTTGGGGAGCGGGGACGTCCTGCGGGCATGTTGTGCTGGGGGGGCTGGCGGGGTCTGCCCTGCCCTTCACACACAGCAGTGTCCATGGGGGCTGAGCCCAGCTCCCCACCATCGCTCCTTCGGGGTGGTCTGGCCACTGCTGGGGCTGCACTGGCCACTGCCTGGCATGGGGCAGGTGGGCTTGGTTGGTGTCACGGTCCGCTTGGCGTTTTAATAATGAATCTAGGCTAGCAGTGCATTAGATATGTGTGTGTGACGGCTTGCCCAAGGGAAATGGTGCGTATCACTGAAAAACAGGATGATAAAACACTAGAAAATACATAAGAGGTAATTCTGTGGTGAAGAGGGCTGGGCTTTTAGTGAAGACAGCACATGAATAGTCTTAAAGGGGGAAATAAAAGAAATTAGAGTCAAACAGCCTTAGTGTGTTCCATATTTGAAGAAGAATTGGATTCTCCTCCGAGTCCAACTTGCCATGCTATATCTGCAGTACGCTATTGGTTCTAATCCCAGTTGTGAGGAAAATAATAGCTTTTGTTGCCAAGCATGTTTTCTCACTTGTCACAAATCAGTGGGGTGAAACATATGTTAGAGGAATGGCTGCCCAAGGCTGCCCGTTTGGAAGATGAGCCGAGGACACTGTTCTCCTGGGCAGGTAATTCAGCCTGCCCGAGCAGCCGCCCTCGGCCCAGCCACAGGTGCTGCCTGCACCCTGAGCACCGGGCTGGTGGTGGTGGGGCTCAGTCCTGCTCTCCCGGCTGTGCCCGGCCATGGGAGCGCGCGGTGCCGCGGGTGAGGAGGAGGAGGAGGTCTCCGAAAGCTTTCATCCCAGCTCGTTGCTAGAGAAACCCCTGCTTTTGTCTCTCCCTGTCTGAGCAGCTGGAGCCTGGCCCTGGCCCAGTGGGACCCTGCAGCGGGGGACTGGGGAGGGGGCGGCATGCCAGAACCACCGTCTCCCCGAGGAGGAGGGAGCTCGCATGGGGGGGTCTGGCCGCAGCTGGTGGGGCTGGGCAAGCCCCCCACTGGACGGCTCTGCCAGCCGGAGCATCGCTGCTCCCCACGGCTTCAGGCTGTCCCGCTTGCCGGTGCACACATGGCTCCCGCGGTCTCTCGCGTTTCAATTCAGGCTACACACCTTCACGGGTCTTAACTATCCGGGCTTTTGCACCCCCTGTTTTTCACCAGTTTTTGCACATGTAGAATTGGGCTTATTTATTAAGTCTATCCTAAACTTGCTGTGTGTTGGTCGTGTGTGAACTTTGCAACCAGTCCAGGGGCTGGTGCTGGCTCCCGCATGCCATCTCGCCTCTCCTGGCAACGGGCTCTGCCAGGACCCGGCTGAGCGTCTGTCCCTGGAGTGAGCGTGTGGGTTGCTGCGAAGCCGTGGTGTCGGGCTGTGGGCATCGCGTTGAGGGTACAGCGGCAAAAAGTGACACTGTTCGTCTCATGTGTCGCTTTGACCTACGATGGGACAAGCAGAAATAAACACAGCTGTGAACCAACGTACTTTCTGCTGCTTAACTGGTGGTTGCTTCGTTCAAACTTATTTTGATTTTTTTTAAAAAAGTTTTACTGATTATGAAGACATAATTACTAGAGTAGGAGTACAGCACTAACAGCACTGTACGGCTGCTCGTGTCGGTTTCCGCTGTGGTTGATGCCAGTTAAGGAGCTTGGCCCCTATCAGCGTGTGAGGGAAGAAGTATTGGAGCCAGGGGTTACTGGAAGAGGGGGGACTTGCAAAATAACTGCCGGAGAACAAGATTGTCTCGCTTGCTCCGTGTACTGCCAGAGGATGAAATCCTAGCTCCATTGAAGCTGGTGGGAGTTTTGCCACAGTCTCAGCTGGGGCTGGAATTTCAACATGGTATTTGTCAATGCCTGAAATTCAGAGATTCTCTTGCCCAGGAGAACATGTGAGTTCTATGAGGACACAAGGAATAAGTGAATAATAATAGTTATAAGGAATACCACTGGTAAAAATTGCATTAATCTAGAGGCACTCATCTAGAGTTTAGTTGTTATATTTAAAAAATGAGACCATATGGAAAATATCCTTCAGTAAGCTGAGGGTGGGACCGGTTGAAGTAGCGGTGTGTTAATAACGAACTGGAGCCAAGCGTGCTGTCTTTGTCTTGACCTCTCCACATAAGCGTGTTACTTCTAATATGAGTGCTCAAATTGGCCACGGTTTCTCCCAAATAATTTTGTTCTTTGTAAAGCACTGCATCATCTGTGTTGTCAGAGGTATGCTATTTGGATGCATGTAAGCATTCTCGGTCTCGGTGCGTGGCTGCCAGCATTGTCCTCACTGGAGAATGGATGAGGTGAACAGCCTACGAGAGGAAAAAATGAGATTTACTCCGATCTCCTGCCCAAGATGTCAACATCAGCACAAACAACAGTTTTCTGAAGTCTTGAAAAAATGTGGGGAAGTGCCTTCGCTTTACTCTGCCACTGGCATATGGGTGAGTAGTGGTTTCCAACCCAAATGCAGAGCTCCCTCAGGGTACGAGCGTTGGCCTTGCCGTGGTGGTGATCACACGAGCTCCAGCATCTCTGAAGGTCCGTCTTTTCAGAAGTTCAGCAGAAGTGCCCCTGAGGCTTGTTTCGTCTTGGGACCCCCTGTGAGCTGGTGTTGGTGATATTGTGTGCCGCAAGCCAGGGCGCTCATTGTTCTGCCACAGCCCCCTTGTGCAGGGGTGGGGGGGGGACGACGACTTTCTGCGTCCCTTCTGTCGCACTCAGAAGCCTTCCTCTGGCTTGTGGAGGGATGTGAGCATTCTTGGGGGTCTTTGACTGTGGAGGAACTTCCGCTGTATTTGGGATCTCCATAGCCTGGATTGACGGTGGGGCCGATCACTGGGGCTTTGCAGGGCCACGCTCCCCCGTGTTGGGCCACGTTAAACCTGGTCCGGGCGGCTGTGGTGGTTGTGACCCCCCCGCTGCCCCGGGGAGGCTGCCGTGGCTGGAGCATGTCTCCTCGGGAAGTCTGATTGCTGCTGACGTCTCACATGGTTACGTGCGTGGCCTGAGAATAGCGAGCAGTCATCGGCTGTGATATGGGCTAATTGATTTGAAAATATTTACAAAAGCCAAATCCCCAGATCTTCTCATTACAGATGTTCCCTCCCCAGATGGATTAGCAGTCATGCAGCCTGTCTTGAGCGTTGTTGCTCTCCTTGGTTTGCCAAGGAATTTTGTTTTCTCCAACACCCCTGCCGCTGTGCTTCAGAAGAGATGAGGAAATCAAATTTCTTGCATTATCTACGTCTGATTCTGCATTTTAAATAACAGGACTGCTCTCACTGGAAACTCCTTTCTTATGAACAGAACGAAACAAACTGGGAGGAAACAAGCAACAAATCTTGAAAGCCAGCAGAGTCCATGGGGATTCGAGGAGCTTTTTAGCACCCTTGTCTGTAGAATGGCTCACTCTGTTGTTCTCCTTTGGCACTGTTTGTGATTTCATATATTGTGAATTAAATCATAGGAGCATTTTAGACAAACTACTGTGGAAACGTGACTAGCTACACAAGTTTATTTGATGTTTTGCTTTCTGCTTTTTGGCAAATGCTCTCAGCTCTTCTTAAAGCAGTTGATTAGGCTTTTGTTTATTGATTTCTACTAAAAGTTCTTATAAATTCCAAGTTTAGAAACAAAAACTGCGAGGTGGCTGTTTCTCTCGTGCAGACCTGGGGCATTTGTCTTTGCATCCTGATGGGGCTGGGCAGAAGCCAGAGTTGGAGAGTTTTCCTAGGGAGCTTTGCCCTTCATGGCAAGGAGCTTATTTTTAATCTAGCAAGGAAGGCTCTGACAATGTCATATTAAAAAAACATATGTACTAGTTGAACCAAGAAAGGATCTGAGCCCAGTTTGGGTCATTTCTTTGAGAAACGTTTAGCTTTCACAGAATAACTTACTAGTGATGCTCTCAGAGGCATCACATTTCCTTTTAGTTTGCCAAATTATTTTTATTCAGTGTAAATAGGGACCTGCCAACGTTATGTGAATTCCAGGAGTTACCAACCTGCTGCCTTATAACAGTGTCTCCTGAACGTCTGTACATGTCTCCTCAACTGTTGAGGAGAAGCTGTTCTCCTATTGCTGCAACTTCTTGGTAGCCATTCTGAGGAAGCATGAAACCAGAGAGGTCGGGCTGACCACCGATAGCGTTTCATTAGATTAGATTATAACGGCTCATTCCAAAGCTTTGGGGAAGAGGAGTGCAAATGAGAGTGGTTGCAGTCCAAACCTGGGCCTGGGTTGTTGTTTCCAGCTGCCCCTCCGTCTTTCCAGTGCCAGAGCAACTCTGGCTTCTCCAGGTGCCCTGTTCTTATAAAGGCACTGCTCCACCAGCCTCTAACCACTGACTCTCTGATTACCCAGGATAAAGCGCTCAGGTGGGGGTTTCTCATTCCCAGGTCTCTGAGGAACAGAGGGACTGTCTGGCCAGGTGACAGCGGTGCAGAGGCAGGGGCTGTGTCCGGCTGCCCCGGGACAGTGGGCAGACATGGGATCGGTCCCAGTGGCGCTCGGGGAGCGGTTCCTGCTGTAGGACGTGTTGGCCCGCCTGGGTGGTGGGCGCTTTGCGTCCCCCCACCGTGGGCAGCGGCTGTGGCAGTCCCTCTGGGCACACCGCTGGTGGGGGCAGCCCTGCCCCACACCTGCTGCTGACTGCTCACCCGCCGCCAGAGCGCAGGAGTGGAGGGGTTGATCCTTGAGGGATGGCGCGTACCCATCAGGTTGTTAACAGTTTCTTTGTAGACCTTACTGTAGCCCAAGAAAACGTGAACTTTTCTGTTCCCAATTGCCTGTGCTTTGGGCTCGTCCTGCTCCAGTCATTTCTAAGAGCCAGTTCTCCGCGAGGCACGTCAGTCGAATGCCTGGAGATGACTCCCCTCCCTCCAATTACAGAAACACAATTAGCGATCCCTTCCTGTGAGTGTCTTCTGCTTTCTAGCTCTGTCTTCCAGAGTTTAAGGTTTTGGGGTCAGGCACTGAAGAAATATTTGTCTAATGTGAAAAACATAATTGGCACTCAGCTGAAGGTTATAATTAAAAGGCTGTTAATCCCCCATGACGGACAGGACGGATGTAGCTCATGCTAATGCTGCTGGCTGGAAAATTGCTTGCAAACAGTGCTGGTAAAGACGGTGCGAGTTCGGCCTGGACTGTCAGCTCTTGCCCATCAAGGTGTCACCCTGGATGTTACTAGAGGCCGGTTGGGTTTGGGTTTGCTGGGGATCCGCTCTGTCTGTCTCCAGTGCGTGAGCAGGCCGGGTTCAAGGGAGAGGGTGGAAGGTGTTGGGATCAAACAGCAAATGGTGGCTGCACCGTCTGTGGGGCTTGTCTCCAGGAGAAAATGGATGTCCTCCGAGTGCTCCTGCCCGTTCCCTAGGCAGCAGGCATGAAGGGTGGAAAAAGGCTTTTCTGCCAGCCTGTAGTCTTTCATGATCGTCTGAAAAGGCTCCTTAAGACCAAGTTAATTTTAATTGAAAGGAGGGTGCCTTGTAAATGCAGCAGCAAAGTAATGATGGAAGCAGGGGAGGGACAATGCTGGCGCTGTTGGGGGCTGTGTTTGTGAGCGGCTGACTCACGGAGACCTCTGGAACACTGAGGAATGTCCTTTTCCCTGTTATTGCTTCTGTCTTTGCATTAATTATGCCAGCAGCCCTTAATTTTGTTTTGTGCTGCAAACCTTTTCCATTTAACATGCAGCAACAGCTCCTGGGGTCAGTGGCCATCTCTGTTTGTGTGCCAGCTCGTAGCTGAGTGGCTTTAGGGTCATGTCTAGTGGGCTCTCTGTGTCTGGAGAGGCTGCCCTTTCCTCCGTGCACTTAGGTGGTACTGGCCTGGAAGGTGTCAAAGCAACGTGTTATGGGAGTGGGGGGAAAAAAATAGAAATTCTGTTGATGAAGGTCAAAATGTGCCTTGCTGATGTCTGGATGCCCAAGAGCATCCTCACCAGCCAGTGGGACTGTCGTGCCACCGTTGAGTCCTCCTTGGCACCAGGGCTCTGGGGAGAGCCAGCGCTCGCAGGACGATGGGGCAGAGGGAGCTGGGGCTGGCGCTGGGCTCACGTGTGCAGGACGTGGTGACCCTCACTGGGCTGGTGGCGGGGGCTGGTGGCGGCAGCTCCGACGGGCACAACCTGCGCATTCCCATTGCTCTGAGCAGGGGGTGGTGAAAGCCATGGGAGCCTCGGGGAGTCTCTGTGTTTGTTGGTGTTGCCTGAACTGCCTCGAGTGACCCCTGTAAGAGTCAAGGAGAAATCTGTGTGCCAGGCACAAAGGTCAGATGAGCAGCAGGAACTCACATCCGAGGAAAAAGTAGGAAGAGGTAGGAAATTAGAAAGATTGAAGAAGTGTTATTGATATTTTTTGTATTTCTGTGCATTGTTAAGAGCTGTTCTGGAGACCACCTCGGCTTGTAATCCACTATGAAAAGAGAACTAGAGATCAAATCTGTGGTGGCTTTTTTTTTTTTTTTAATTTTCTTTAAAAAAAAATCCAGATCAAACTCGCTCAGGAAAGCGGAGAGCTGTAAAGCAAGTCCTGTGTTGGCACCAGCAGGAGTGGGAATGTAAAATCCATATGGGGTGTAATGAAATTTCCACTGACCTTGTGTGGGAAGGAAACTCTCGTCGGCAGGGAAATAAGATTTTAAAAACGTTTTGTTATGAAACTGGTACCTTTGTGTCTTATAGGAATGTAGCAGTGGGGTTTTAAGAGGCTTAATTCAAAGGCGGTTGCTCTTTGCCACCCTCAGCTCCAGCGAGTGCCACCGTTAACCCCAGGAGTTGTGTGAGGGGGAAGGAGGTTGCCTGCGAAAGGGGGTGTGCGCGCGGCAGCGCTGTGTGGTGGCAGGTGAGCCGTACCCCGGGAAGCCGTTGTGACGAGCGCGGTGGGTGACAGCACCGGCCTGGCATCTCACGTCCTGGCTGCGCTCGGGTGGAGAGGAGGGAGCTGTCGGAAGCCAGGACTGCGTAGGTGGCCGTCTCCTGTTGTTCCCAGAAGGCATCGCAGCTCTCGCATGGCGCAGAGCCCCTGAGAGCACAGTCTTGCTGATGGAGTCAGAGCTGCAGCGCTGCGCACGCGTGATCCTTCCGTGGAGCCCAGGCTGTTTCCCAGCAAATGCTGGAGCACAGCTACCACGGGCTGGACCAGCTTTCAGGTGTGGTGACCGAGTACTGCTTTCTGGAAGCCCACTCAGCTTCTCCAGGCATTCTCCTGCATCTCTGTAGCAAAACTGGGGTAAATATTGCTGTGTGCCATTAAGGCATCCCTCCGGCCCTTGCAGAAAGTGCCATTGCAAGGGGAAAAAAATCTATTTTCTGTGTATGAGTGCAAATGTGAAGCAGAGGGGGTGGAGAAGCAGCGTTGTTTGTGGGGGGTGCAGTGTGTTTTGGCCTGGTGCTGGATGCGGTAGGAATAGGATGCTGCTTGTGTTCTTACACGAATAAAGACCAAGACACTGACACCAGTCATTCTGAGACCTCATTTGCAACAAGAATTTAATTTCTTCTTCTCCATTCTTTTAGCAGCCATATAATGGTTTTGGGTTTTGGTGTGCTTTTTTTAAAAAGGGTATTTCTAGCATTGTTTCTATAGTGGAATTGTCTGTCACTTCAGGGTGTTCTGCAGCTCAGCTGTGAGCGAGGGCTGATGTTTGTGCGCAGCCGATGCCCTGAGTCCCAGGGGAGCCCTGACCGAGGCAGCAGTTGCGCTGAGCATCCCTGCTGTGCATCACTTGTCCTCCTCTGCCCACGGCCTCAGCCCTTCCGACTCCTGTGTCCAGCGTCCTCCGGTCTGCAGACAGGATGGACGTTGGTCAGGAACGAGTTAGAGAGCTTTGGCTACTGCAGAGGTGGTTACACACTTACCCAGACAGACTTCAGGAACGGAAAATAGCTTTGCTGGTGGCCAAGTGCAGGGTGTAGAGTCCTGCACCCAGACTCTGTATGAGCCTCAGATGCATTTTTATGAATGATGGTGCTATCCTTTCATAAAGTATCAAGAACATAAAGGAAATGGTGTAAAAGCAGTGCCCGTGGAGGATCTCATGTAAAGTGACTGATTAACTTTGGAGTTTTCAGCATTCGTTATTTCCAAGGAGCTTTTGCTTTTTAGGTGACCTTCACGCAGCCTGCAGCCTCCAGTCCCATTACTGCCATCGTTAAATTACGCAGTAATGAGATAGCTGCAGGTGTCCTTGTTCCTGCAGCTCTCCAAGTTCACCTGTCAGGCTGCGAGTGGGTCGGTCTTGCGTGACAGCTGTTCTATGAAGAAATGTTGAAAAATACCAGATTCTTATAATGGCAATTTTAACCCCCTCCACGTGGGATCCTCACAAATTTAAAGAGCTTGAAGTTGTCCATAGATCTTTTGTGATTTCAGTCAGTGCTTTGCATGATCATTTCTTAATTTATCAATTCAGCATCCCGTATGAAGTAATGATTGTCTGGATAGGACCTTGCTGTTGCTGTGAACTTGTGGGACAGCCTGATGCTGGCAGGGGACCAGTAAGGCTAGCCTGCCCTGCGTGTGTGTGTGTATATATATATATATATATACACACTTTCTTTCATATATACGTACATGTGTATATATATGTCTGTGTGTGTATATATATATGCATACTCAAGATTATTTCACACATTGGAATGACACCACTGTATCATCTTGGTTCAGGTCACTGAGCTTCCCAGTTACTTCCCAGATCTCCTGTGCGTGTGCTCAGGCAGTACAGGTATTTGTAGTTTGCTGTGGCTTTTGCGGGTTAGTTACTGTTTGTCACCTTGCCATGCTGGATTTGCAGCAGGAACGAAGGATGAGCTCTAGCCCTCTTGCCAAAGAGCTTTACCACTTTCAGGACTTCCTCCTTAGTACAGGCTGAGTCCCCCTGTTGCGTAGACAGCGACAGTTCAGTGTGCTGCAGCCTTGCACCATAACTCTGAGAAAGTTCAGCTCTTGCTGTTGCAGAAAATCCAGGCAGAAAGTCACCCAGAGCTCATATTCGCAGTCCCCGCCTGGTAAGCCTTGTAGATGGCCGAGCACCCTCTGAAGCGCAGGAGGGCAGGCGAGGGCTTGGCACCTCTTGCTGAAGGTGGCCGTGGTCTGGTGGGGCTGGCAGTGCCAGCAGCTGGAGGAGTCCCCTGGGAGCTGCCTCTGCCGGCCAGGCTGCACGGGATTGCCCCCACCCAGGGGCAGGACCCTGCGCTTGGCCTTGTTGAACCTTATGAGGCTCACACAGTCCCACCTCTCCAGCTTGTCCAGGTCCCTCTGGGTGGCATCCCATCCCTCCAGCATGTCACCATACCGCTCAGCTTGGTGTCATCAGCAAACTGGCCATGGGAGAGATGCACTCTCAAAATGCAGCTGGCCAAGGCCGAAGATACAATTCTGAGTATAAAGAGGAGAAACATTAAACATTAAATCTGAACGTGCTGAACAGAATGAGTGTGCCTGAGGTGGCCGGTTACGGGCGGTGTGAGGTCAGGGCCGGTGCTGGTCTGTCTGCTGCTCCCAGGCTGCCCCTTCCCTGCAGGACCAGCCCTGGCGATGCCGCGGCAGAGCTGCAGCCGCCCGGGCTGCGGCCCCGCTCCCTCCGGGCACGCAGAGCCCCTCTGCCGCAAAGGCTGGGCGGTTGTAGCGCATCTGTCACGGCGTCTGAAGGTTCTTATAAGAAAGCAAAAAAACCCTGGAACAGATAAAGTCTGGGGTGTTTTGTGAGCTGGAGTTTGGAGGGTCTGAAAGACTTTTTAAGCCTTTGAGTCCAAGAGGGGTTTGCTCTGCCAGCTGACCTGGCGGGGGCCGTGGGTCGGAGGAGTATGCGATTACAGTGCCAGCTCCCTTCAGGCCGCTTCAGCCGTTCTGTCGGTATTCAAATGATCATTTCTCAAGAAACAGTATGTTAAGTTTATATGCAAGGAATACAGGACTTCAGGTAGTATGAGATAAATTGAAGTATCACTTTCTAGTTTCAGAAAGGCAGTTGAGAAGCCCTGAGGGTTGGTCTCTGTGTACTTACGCAGTTGTTTATTTTGACAAAGAAGGAGGTTTTAATGTGAGACCAGTGAATGAAATTCTTCAGCTTTCACTTGGAAAAAATATCTGTGGGCTGTAGCAAGCCTTGAGCTTGCGAAGGGAGCCTGCTCTGTAGTGCCTGTGCCATTTGCTCTGCGACAAGGAAAGGCGACGCTCTTGGGCAGTGTTTGTTGCTGACGTATTTTCTTCTTCCCCTCTTTTGTGTGCGTGCAGAAATCCGAACCCAGCTTGTCGAGCAGTTCAAATGTCTGGAGCAGCAGTCGGAGTCGCGCCTGCAGCTGCTGCAGGACCTGCAGGAGTTCTTCCGCAGGAAGGCCGAGATCGAGCTGGAGTACTCCAGGAGCCTGGAGAAACTGGCTGAGCGCTTCTCCTCCAAGATACGCAGCTCCAGAGAGCACCAGTTCAAGTAAGCAGGTGGTTCCAGGGGGAAAACGGACCAAAGTGGTGGGCCAGAGACTGCCTCGAACGCTGATTGTAGCTGCACAGTCCAAAAGTGGAGTAAACTAAATAGCATCAGTGGTGACCTTGTGCAGGGTTCACAAAAAGAACCAGAAATTTCTTTTTCCAAGACTTTCACCACAAAATTACTGACCTGTGCTCCCAAATTAGACTTACTATGCACTTCTTTGAGCAGTACAATACAAGCATGAATCAGGGACTAGGAAGGAGTCAAGCCCCTTGGGTATTTTTTTTTTTTTTAAGAGGTTGAATTCAGCCACTGATTTGATTGTGCAAATAATGGTAGGCCCATTTTTATAAAGCCTGGTTTCTGTATGTAGTCTGATCCTTAGATGTCAGAGTGTTTCACATAGCGCACAGACCTGCTTACAGGCTCAGACTTGGAAGCAGTTTCTGGAAATCTAATTTATTGCAGTTTTTAAAAATGAAGTATGTGTGTTTTCTGTTTACACGTCCATACAGCGTTGAAGCTAGGCAAATCCATAGTGGAAATATTTTGAAACAAAGCTTCGAAATAGATGAACTGGATGCTGGAATTGTGTGAAACTCAAACCGTTGATGAAAATTGTAAAAATCCATGCATGTGTGAATATGCGCAAGTTTCCAAAAGCAGCTTCTTTTCAGTTTAACCACACTCTCAAGCTTGGCTAAAACAAAAAAAAATCTGGAAAAAAAACCAAAACCCCACAAACTCAAGGCAGAATTTAAGTCTGGAGGTGACAGTGTTTTGTGGCAAGGGTACATGGCTCGTGCTGCTACGCTGACTGGCTGGTGGCCATGCCTTCAAGGCTCCTGTGAAGGCCCCCGTCCCGTTGCTGCCGGAGGAGCTGGTCCTGGCTGCTTCCCGTGCAGCTGAGTTCCCTTCCTTTGCTTCCCTGGCCATAGCATTTGTCTCTGTCTCTTCTTCTGACAGCGGTGTCCATAAAATAGTCTCTCAGCAGCCCTTTGCTCAAGATGAAACGAGTGTCATTCAATTCAGTGGCCAAAGACTACAGCCACTGTTTAGCTCCTTCCCCAGAAAACTGAGGGGTTTGCCTGTCTGATGCACTAAGCTCTTCCTGGCTCTTTACAGTCTTTTTCTTTCTCTAACTCCTTGTGATTTTATTATTTTTTTTTTCAGCTGCAAGAGCAGTGATTTCTGCTGTTACGTTACTAAATCCCATTTATTCCATATTACTAAATCCCATTTAGTCTGTTTACTTGGTCCCTCGTGAGCAAGGCTTTACTGTTGTCTTATGCGGAAGTCTGCTGAAAATGAATTGCCATTCAAATGTTCTTTTTGCATCGGACTGTTTCTTGTCAGCTGTGTGGTGCTGGGCTGGTGCTGCTGTATCATGCATGGGCGATAACTGTCCTGGGGAAGGAATTGGCCAGTGTGGGATCGGGAAGTTCAGAGATGGAGCCCCCATCTCAGCTCTGTGCTGAGCACTGTCTACAGGTGACGATGATTCCCCACCTCTATAAAATGCCCAGGCACAAGTGCCCGGTGGTTGGTGGTAGCATTGATAGTGCTAAGAGGGTCAGCTGGATTTCAGTGCACGCTTCTGCCTAGTCCTCACTGTCTTGTCTGCATTGAGAGAGACTTAATATATTTTCCTTCCAGACTGCCCTTTAGTAGGTTCATCTGCACTGCTTCCCCAGCTTGCTCATGAATGTCATTATTCTGATGAGGCTTTTGACACTCTTAAGAAATACGGTCTCCTCAGCTCTTCCTTTGTCCCTGCGTAGCCATGTGCAGCAGGCTGTGCCCACCCTTAATAGCGGTGGCTGCCATGGTGCTGCTGCTGGGCTGCTCCGGGTGATTCGGGGCTGACGGACTTGTTCGTGCTTTTATATGGGGTTGTTCTGTCTGGGCGTGCATGCAGCTTCTCTGGAGTCACCATGCCCTCCTCTCCACGGGCTCAGTGCGGAGGTGGGCTGCACCAGCCCCGGTGCTGGGGCTGAGAACATTGAGGAGGAGGAGTATGTGTGTGAAGGCTTCGGCTGCGCAGCGTAGCTGCAGCGAGCCTGGGCTAGCTTTCTGCTTTCAGGACTTTGGGAAGGTCCGTTTTGTTTGAGCACAGGGGCCCGAGGCCCGTCTCCATCACGACTGCGTTGCCAGCACTGTCGGTGTGTGCAGGCTGCCGAGCCCGGGCACGCAGCAGACCCAGCTCCCGTCTGGGCGAAGCTGTGGGTGCTCCCCGGATCAGCTTGCCGGTGTCTTCAGGTGCTGGGGAGGGAGAAGCCTCTGGGGCTTGAACACGGCTGTCGGCACATGGGGAGACCTGCCCAGGCAGGATGGTGGCAGGGGAGGGCTCCCCCAAAAGGGGCCGATTCTGTGGATCCAGCACGTCTTGTAGGAAGGTGTTGGTTTGACCAGAGAAAATGGTTTAGGTGAAACATTTGGAACAAGTCACTTGGCTGCCTCATTTAGAGGATCCGTCCCAAAGTGTCTCAGTTGGAGAAGGTGAAATGTTTTGTTTCACTTGTATCATTTCTGGAGACTTTTATTCAGTTTTGATGAATTTCCTTTAGTGCTAGAAGCAGTACCCGGGGAGCAGTGCAGGTTTCTCTCAGTGTTGGAGGTGGAAACACCAAAATTAGTTAAGCTCTAATGAAGTATGAAATGTTTCCTGAAATTTCCCTCAAAAGAGAGTTTCTCTGACCACCTCTGGCTTCCAGGCGAGTCAGGGTCTCGGGATGCCCCTCGGGAGGGTCTCACCAGCGGAGCCAGGTAGGGACGAGCTGACTCTGAGGATGCAGCCTGGCGCCCGGGGACTCTTCACGCCAGCCGCCCCGGCACCTGCTCTGGCTCATGGCAATCTCTTTGTTGTCTGCAGCGCAAGTTGGGTTAAGACCATCGTAAATATTCAGCATACATGAATGTATTCATGTTGTGCACAGACACTTCGTGTTAATGTTGGATGCAAAACATTTTCTCCAGGATTGTTTAGTGGCCTGAATGTGGTACAACACATTGCGTGGCAAATGGGCTCTTTTCTGAAATGAAAGTGACAGGCATATTCAGAGCACAAAGTGGAAAAAAGAAGCAGAACTCTCCTTTACAAAGTCTTGAAGGGAGGGATTGCCAGAGATGTCTCTTCTCCTGTACCATCCTCCAAAGCACCTGGTTTAGCAAGGGTCTGATGTGGTACATGGGCTCGTGTCCTGGCAGGTGTCCCTGTGGGGAAGCACTCGAATGGCTGAAAGAAACTCCAAAAGAGGTTCCTGGAAATGGGAGCGGGGCTGTAGATGGGTTCCCAGCCTGACTGGAGCAGGGGAATAGCTCTTGTGTTGTCTGTGACTCGCACATTTTCAGGTCCTTCAGAGCTGTTGCCTGGAGTATCTGCACTGTATTACTGTCATGTTGCTAACTGACCTTTTGCAGACCGCACCTTTATAAAGTGTAAGTACAGAGCAGTGGGCCAGAAAGCACAGCGGGTGCCCTGGGAAGTCAAGGTAGGGCAGAAAAATTAGGCTGTGTAGGGCAGATGGCGTGCAAAGATCCATATATATATTTTTATAGATACATGTGGGGGGGTGTGTGCCCAGGGTCAGCGTGAGAGCATCCATCTCACCTGCACAGAAACCCTCTGTCCTGCCACTGGCAGCTGTGGGAGGCTGGTAAATAAGGACGAAGCTGCGGGAGAGAGCAGCTTGAGGCAAAGAATGTGGATTCCTTGCCTTGATTGAAACCCTTGTGTGTAATATTTGGACTGGGAGCTTCTGTGTTGGCAGAGATATTTAAGCACCTTTCCTGCACCGAAGAGGAGGCGCAGCTGTGGGCGGCCGGTGGTGTGTCTGAGCATGGGGTGTCTGCCGGGTCGCACCGCCATCCTTGTTGGGTCAGCAGCTCCGGGCCAGCACTGGACTGGCACCGATGACTCCGCGGTGTCTGCCAAAAGGATGTGGGTCTGAGCTGGTGGAGAGTCCATGGTGCGCCAGTCACCTCCATCGCACCACTGCGGCCCTGGGGAGGGTGCGGCGAGGGGTGGCAGCAGCAGGAGATGCTGCAGCAGGGTGTCCTGCCCGCAGGTCGGTGGGACGGGGCTGTCGGGAGCGGTGCGGCCGGAGGAGGCTGTGGGGCTGGAGAGGGACGCCGAGCTGCGCTGAGCGGCCCCCGGGTGCTTGGCTGGATGCTGCAGTGGTTTCTGGGGAGGGGAGGCAGCCAAGAGGAGCTCACACTCAGATTCTGGTGGATGTCTGCAGTGGAGGAAGGCAGCGTTAATATGCTGTCAGCGTTCATTTAGAAATTGCATGTGTTTTTGACTTGTTCGCTTGACCTTTTTGATTTATTCTCCTCCAATTCCCTAGGAAAGATCAGCACCTCCTTTCCCCTGTGAACTGCTGGTACCTGGTTCTGACGCAGACCCGGCGGGAGAGCAGAGATCACGCCACCCTGAATGACATCTTCATGAACAATGTCATCGTCCGGCTGTCGCAGATCAGTGAGGATGTCATCAGGCTCTTTAAAAAGGTAACCAAAGCAGTGATGGAGAGCTCTGCTCAGTGAGGATCCATCCTTGCATTTTAGTCTGAAAAAGCAACTTGTTGTGGACTTCTACATAAGTCTAAAGAGGTACAAAAAAGCTGACATTGTTAAAAGGCAGAGGCAGGTAACAAGAGTTGCTAAGAACTACGTGTTGCATCTCAATGAGAAAGCTGGAGAGGAGTTTGACCTTTTTGGGCAGTGAAAATGTAAAACCATGGTAAGGCAGGCAAAATAAAATTCTCAGAGACAACTTGCTAAAGACATAAAACTAACAAAAACTTCTCCAAAATCACAAGGAAGAAACCTGCGGCAGGGTGTGGAGAGGGAGAGATGGGTGAGGTGCAAAAAGGCTACGAGGTAACAGCCAAAGGCCTGCTGGCTTCTCTAGCTTGGCACTTGTCATGGAGACTGGAGATTTTCTTGGGGGATGTGGTGGTGTTACCGACCTGAGGAACCTTACCCAGCTGAATCGTCATTAGATGTTGCATAGCAAATCTATACAAGACACTATCACTTCTAAGTCTTTTCAGATAATATTTATCCAAGAATTTTAAAGGAACTGAGATACAAAACTGTCAAGTGACTAGCAGTGAGGCGTGACCTAGTGCTTAGACTGGTGTCAGTGCCAGAGAAATGAAAGGTGGAAAACAAGATGACATTTTTTAATGACTCCTGGAGGGCTTCAGGGAACAGATCAGCACTCTGACTTCGAAAACAGACTTGTTGGGTGAAGCTTCAGTAGAGAGCTGAGCGACAGGCGTGTAGGCAGATGCAGGAGAGGAGTCAGCATGGCTTTCTTAAGAGAAGAGGCATACCTCGGAAATCTAGTGGAGGTATTTCCAGGAGCCAGTGATCATGTAAATAACTTGTCACAGTACCTTCAGTGTTGTACAGGCTTTGGAAAAGCTTGCTGAAGTTCTTAAAGAAAAGAAGCTGTTGAAGAATAAGGAGTGGTTGTTTTCTGGTGTTAACGACTGGTTGAAAGACAGGGAACAAAGGGAAGGAGAATTTCAGTGGAGTTCCTAATAAATTATTTGGAGAAAAGGATGAATAGTAAAATGACAAAGTCTGCTGATGATACAGAATTATTAATGATAACCAAATTAAAAATGAGCATCAAAGGCTTGCAGGAGTCTCGCAGTCAGGTGGACCAGGACTCTTCAGTTGCAAATGAGGGGGGAGTGTGTAATGTGGTAAGAGCGTGATGAGTCACAGCGGTTTGTAGGAAGGGAGTAGGACTGAGGACCTCATCATGCCCGCTAACATAAGTCACGGGTGGGCAGCAGGCACCGGGCAGAAAGAGCCTGGAAGAGCTTCAGGCTGGGCAATCGCGGCCCTGCAGCTCGTCACATCGTGACTGTGCTCGGTGGCACCGCTGGCCCTCTTCCCCCGCTTCTCTTCTGGGTGTTTGTGAGTGGCTGCCCTCGGGGATGCTGAGCCGGGCTAGGGGGACCTGTCGCCTGGCTCTGTGGCTCATTTTCTTCATTTTTGTCACTTCTTTTCAACAGGGGTAGCTGGAGAAGTACAGTTAGCAAGCAGCGTCAGCCCATTGGGATGCCTCCCTCTCCAAACAGGAGAAGGGCTCTCAAATCAGTGCGTGTCTTAGCCCAGCCGGAGAGAAAATTTAATGTGATATTTTTACGGCCAGTTTCCTCTAGTTTATAGGTCTGACCTAGAAATTAAGCCGCAAGGTCAGGTTTGGATTTGCTGATCGAATACAGGACATCATCCTTTTTCCTGTTCTTCTGGCGTCCAGAAATTGGACAGATTTGGGATACTTCAGTTAGTTCAGTTCTAAGTTGGTCTCGGAACCTCCCTCCCATTTGCATTTCACTCTGAACCTGTTTTTGAGATGTATATCAAGACTGTCCTAGGTCTGTGAACGGTATATCTCATTTTGAACCATAGGGCAAATCCAGTCAACATTCAAACAAGGCCATAAATACAGTGTTTGAAGCTTTTTCTTGTAATAGGTCAATCGTCAGCCAGGACAAGATGATAAAGTATTTCATCCATTCAGCAGAATTATTTCTTTGTGTTTGCTTTTCCTCTGTTACTCCCTCTCTCGTCTTTTATGAATTTAAATTTCAACATTGAAGGCACAGCACTTAGATTCTGTAGAAATTGTTGGTCGTTGTTTCTCCCTCCGCCGTTGGCTGCCAGGAGAGGTGAGGCAGCGCTGAGTCCATCTGCAGCCTGCCAAAGCCAGCAGCTGCTTTTAATCCAGGGGAGGCTTTACAATAGGGTTGTGGGGATCATCTTATTTCACTTGCACTTGTCCCTTAAGATTTAAATTGTAGCAGGACTCCTGTGTCTCTGGAAATAATGCTCAGCTAAATCATGGAAAAGGCTTATTTCGTGTTGTTATTTGCCCTTAATGTGGTTAGGGAGGCTGACACTTTTTGGGATATTCAGGTTGTTTATTTTTCTTAACCTATGGCACACTGTGCCCAAAAAGGGGGTCTGGGGCTGCGAGTCCCACTTCGCAGCAGTGTTTGTTGAGAAGCCTGAGGCACTTTTGGGAATAAGAGCATCCTGGTAAAAGGCTTTTTGAGACATCCAGTCCGACCTTGCAGCTGGTACGAGATTGCTCAGAGGAGGTATCTTCCACTGTTCTATCCGGTCTGGTTCAGCGTATGATGAGTTCAGTGCCTGAAGCCCTCCTCCTGGGGAGGCTGTACCCTACAGAACTGCTGGGCGAGTAAACCGGCTCCAGAAGGGTTAAAGGCGTCCACAGTTGTGGTTCAGCTGTTCGGTTTTGTTGTAGATTGCTCTTTGATGGTAAATTAGGGTAACATTTTTTTCCAGAGATGTCACTTTTAATTCCTCCCATCTAGAATTTATTAATGGGTTGTGACATGCTGCGGGTACACGGAGGAACTGGAAGGTTTTGTGTTTTGTGCTTTCATTATGTAAATGTAAACAATCTCAGCAAAGAAGCAGAGATGTAATATCTGGGGTACGAGGATGCGCATAATTGAGAAGGAATTGATCAGTGCGGTGGTGATCTGCCAGGAAGGTGCCGGGTGCTGAGCTGCTTCTCCCCTCGGCTTCCCTGGATGCGCTTGGCAGCAGCGGGGGCCCTTCATCAGTAAACTTGGGGCCCTGCGTTTTGTCCATCTCCAGCGAAGTGTCCTGCCCTCCCGCTGACTGGCAGCACGCCTTCCTGGCCGGGGGCCGTGCGTCGCTCTGGAACTCCTCTCCCGTGGCCAGCCAGAGAGCCCTTTGGCTTCTCCACAGCCAGGAGAGAGGGGAAGATGATGGGGAACGAGGTTTTAGTGTTTGGGTTGGAGACGTTTAGCTGAGCTGGCTCTGGGTCTGTGGTCGGTGACAGCTTGCACCGGCCTTGGCAGCAGGGCTACGGGAGGTGTCAGTGGGATTCATGCAGAGGTGGTCTCGAGGCAGAGCGGAGAGACGCTTGTAACTGATACTTGTAAGGCAGGAACCATTTACAAAATGTGTGTCGAACCTGGACTTAGGCTCTGATATAGTTCTTCTGTTACAAAATGGGCGGTTGTTCCTATCCAGTCATTTGTTTTCTTTCTTCCCCTTCCTTTTCTGCCCTTCCCAGATGTGGAATATAGGAATTCCTGGCTTTGGTGATCTGGTTCGGTGAGGGTATGATTTGTCTCACCCTCTGAACTCATGCTCTTCAGCTGAACCCCTGCACACTGAAGCCTAACCCCGCCACCTACCCGCCTTGTATTTTTTCACAGCAGTTAAACTATAACTGTGTATCTTTCTTCTGGCAATGCTTCAGAATTCAGTATTTAACATATTGCTACGATCGAGGGCTCCAACTGCGTCCCGTCGGCGTGGATGATGTGAGGGCAGGAAGAGCGGTGTCGATTGAGGGTTTTCCTGACACCTGGCCCTGCTTCTGTGACCCTCTGATCTGAAGCCACAGTATATATATGGCAGTTTTCATCGTGGGAGTTTGCTGGAGCCTCCAGACCCAAGACTAACGTCTTTCATTAGCGATGCCGAGGCTGGGGGCTGTGCCGCTGATGGCTGTGCCAGCGAAGGAGGAGCCCGCAGGGATATTAAACGTGTCTCAGCGTCTTTATAAAAAGAGCCAGTAATGGTATCATTTACTTGTTGCACTGGCTGGTTATGGTTGCAGTGACAAAGGGCAATTGTCCTCTAGTGGGTATGGCTTCTTGCTGCACAGAAACTATCATTCTCCAAAGCAGGGTAATAAATGTCTGCAGAGAGATTTTTTGAGTTGGACACCATGTCACCTGGAGACCAGGAGCTGTGTATCCAGGCTGAAAGAGAAACGCTGATGGTTGCCACAGAAGTGCCACGGTGTCGCTGGTTAGATAGTTGTGGATGCCTTTGGGGTGCATGTCGACATAATTAAAAATGGGCCAAAAAATCCTTGTGTCTCCTACTTTGAATCTCTCAGTACAAGATGTGAAAGATGGGATGCATCTTCTTCACCTTCAGGCTTCTGCCGTGTATTTGAGTTGGTTTTCTGGGCCTCTGATCTGTGCTGATGCCTGCCCTGGCATGGAGTGAGTTTCGGCTGTCCTGGGTCTTTGCAGCACGCATGGGGAGCTTGGCTGCAGGTGGGACATGGCAGATGCTAGACTGGGGCCAGCGTAGGCTATGGAAATGTTCTCTGTTTCTGTCGTTTTGTTTACCTTGGCATGCTGGGTCTTGCGGTTGTTTTCCATCAGAAGAGCATCCACAAGCGCTGGGAGTGGCAGACCAGAGGAGGCTTTCTGTGCTGAGACTGCTTTGAAGAGCCCTGGGGTTGAATGCGGTTCGGAGCGGCTCTGGGTGGCTTCATTTTGGTGGTGGCTCAGCTCCTCCTCGCAGTCTCCCCGGGTGACACATATGGCTTGAAAGGCAGGTGGCTTGGGTGGGGTGTACAGAGCTGCAGGAAATCAAGAGTGGAAATTGGGTTTGCTTCTCCAGCTCTTCCTGGTTCTTCAGCTCAGCTGCCACCAGGATTGGTCTGGAGGTGGGCTGTGCTTTGAGGGGTTTCCCGTGCTCGCTGCAGCCCTCCGCACTGACATGGAGGCAGATGCGATAAGGTGAGCTTGGGTTGCAGACACAAAATGCAGGGAGCGTGTGGCCTCAGTGGTATTGTCTCCTCTTTCCCAGCAGAAGCTTTCCTGGGAAATGTAGGACCTGGAGACGGAGCGCTTATCGCTGACGTTGAGGAACAGTGTTCTATCAGCAAGTACTGCAGCGCTGTGCAGGTGTTTGGGGGTGTCACGGAGCTCCTGCGAAGGGGTGCTGTGGCGGGGACCTGCAGGTAAGTCGGGGAGCTCCGCAGGGAGCGCTGAGAACCAGTGTCCTCTGGCCGAGCATCCCCAGCCCGCAGCTGAGCCTGTGCCACTGAAATGAAGAGCCAGCCTCCCCGCCTGCCCCGGCAGACAGGCCAGCCCTGCCTGTGAGGGAAGTGGAGGAAGAAAACTCAATTGGGCAAATTTCCTTGGAGCTTCCAGTGCGCGTCACGTTCCTGGTGCAGGAGATTATCAAGGCAAGTGTGTTAATGTTGCTAATAGGCAGGCAATAAACAGAGATGCTGAGATACAGCACTGCGGAGATCCGACTTGATCTGTTGTCAGAGTGAGTCTCCGTCACTGTGAAATCGCACCGCCTGTCCCCTGGCAGAGGCAAACCCTGGGCGAGGGACGCCCCGCCGGCCCCCTCAGCCGGGCAGGTGTTTCTTCCCTTTATACCTCCTGCTGTGGCAGAAGGAAAGACGTTTGCTGCTGCTTCCAAGTATGGAATACAGGAAATTATATGTTTGAGACAGAGCATTGCTATGTCCGAAATAACTGCACTGTGTTATTCCCCAGTGTGAGATTTAATTACGTTCCGTGACAGTGAATTTAATTATGCCCCATACTGCAGTGCCCTGGATGGAGATTTAATGAAGAAGTGGTGTCTGTCTGGAAGGGAGTTCTTTTCTTTGTCTTTAAAATAAGCATTCTTCGTTGCCAATAGTCCATGTTGCTTCTTCCCCTTACTTTGTCTGCAGCAGCAGGAATTTTAATAAACCTGCTAAATTGAAGCCATTGCTATCCCAGCAAGCAACTGTGTTTTTTAGTAGGAATGGAAGGCATAAAGCAAGCAGCTAAATTGGAGTTTGGTTTTTGTGGATGGTACTAGGGAATTGGAATGACATTTTGGCATTGTCTCTCATAAACACACAAATGTAACTTCCCTGTTATGGAAAGGGGAGGGAGGCAGCAAACTCAGAAGAGAGGCGAGTCCTCAGCCTCACGCCAGCCTGTGTTTGGAGGAGGCTCCAGCATCACGAGGTTGGCTGCTGCCCTCTTGGATGCCAGGAGACTTTTGACGATGCCAGAGACCACTCTGGTCTCCAGCAACAGGATCCAGGGTGTTTGGTGTATCGTGTCTATAAGCAAATGGGTCTTCAAATGTAGTACCCACCTGTGGTCCCTCCCTGTCAGTGGGACGCGTGGGAACCACACGCTGCAGACAACTGAGCTGTTTTTTGTTGTTCTATTTAGGAGTCTAAAATAAGGTTGGAAAATTACAGCTTTGTGGAGTTCCCCTGCACCACACAGGAAATCTGGTGCAGAGGCAAGAGCTGCCGTTGACTTTGGGCCATCGCTCCCACCAGAAGCCCGTCCTCCCCCGCCTTGCTTGGGGACAGGCTGGGGTCAGCGCCCGGGCTGTGACTCGCGACGTGGGGTCAGCTGGAGGGGGACGTGCGGCTCTCGGCTCATGCGGGCTTCTCCGGGCCTGAGACCCCCATTTGCAGACCCTGACTTAAACAGCTCCCGTTCTGGATGTGTCTGGGAGGGATGGATGCTTTTAATAGCTCTGTTGCTTATTAGCAAGCCACAGTGAGATTTCTGAGAGCAGGTAGGGGCTGCGGGGAGGGGAGAGGGACTTGGGGTTTCCAGCAGATGAGGTTTCCAGATGGCTGGGGGTACTTAGCACCTTCTGGTAATTGGCATCTTCTTGGCACCTCGTGCACATAAGAATGGGAGCAGCGTGTATCAGTTGCACTTGTGAAGATGGGATGATGCTAATTCACAGATAAACTGTAATTACTGGATATTCACTGAACACCAAGTGCTTTTACTCTTTAGATTCCTTGCTTCACTCTTCACATTTAATTCTAACTTTTCTTAATCTAAGGTTAAACACTTCAATATGTAGGTTGTCCAGTTAGCTTTAATTAGAAGACCTCTGTGTTGTGAGCTTTGTTAGCTACCCAGCCAAGAAGCTGATGGGTTGTTGTTTTCCATGACTGTGTGCACAAAATGCGTGGAGTTATTTGCGGAAATCCGAAAGAAAGTGCTTGGTTTTTGGCTTGGGTTTTTTTGGAAGGAGAGGGGGATGTCTATACTTAGTTTAAACACATCTTCAAGCTATAATAAACGTTTCCTAGCCAAGAAGATTGTACAGAGAGATGTGGGGTGTAATTAGAAGGGAGGTGGGAAGGCACTGCATCCACATCTGCAGTAGCATCCGCTGGATTTCTGAGTAGGAGTTGGCTCGATCTACAGCCAGGCGTAGATGTTCAGCAGCTCCCTGAGTTGTGGCCTTTCCCGTGAAATGCCATGTTCCTGCTGGAGGAGGTAGGTGACTGGAGCGGCTTCATCCTGCTTGGCAAGAAAAGGGAAAATACAAACTAATAATAGGATTTCAGCAGACAGGGGGGTGGAGGGAGGAAGATGCCACGAGTTTTTACACTCGCAGTGAGCTTTCTTCTAAGCTTGTTGCACTTTGGCTGTTGCGGTTGTGAAACTGGAAACCTCATTATATAACTGTGGTGTAGCTATTTCATAATATAATGTCCTTTTTGAGAGAGACTTTGGTTCACTCATGTCAGAATAGGGAAAATGAACTACTGAAGACAAAACAGGGAGGGTGGGTCATGGTCAAGGGGAACCTGAAACCTGAAGTACTCGGGGTAGGAAGCCCTGGTAATCTGCGTTCTGAGCTATCAAAGCTGATTGGAAATGGCAAGTCCAGCAGCAGGGGCCTTTAATAAATCTGTCAAATCCAGATGGATTGACAGGCGATACTGTATGACTGGAGCCATGCAAATTAAGCAATTCATGTACCCGCAAAATGCTTATTGTATAATTTTACAGGGGAGTTGGTTTAGCACCAACACGCAGCCAGCTGAGCGCGGGGAATGCAACAGCCGCTCACCTGCATCCAGTAACGCAGGTCTTGTTGAAGAACAGGCAAAGTCAAGCTGTGGAGCACCTCTGGCAGGAGCAGGCCCAGCTCTCGTGCGCTCTGACAGTCTTCACGCGAAACAAATCCCCAAAACGGGAAGGGTGTTATGTGTTAGATCCACGCAGCGAGTTGACTGTGGGCTGGAGATAAATACAGGCAGTGGAAGGGCAAAGCAATATTGTCTGCGATTCCAGATTCATCCCTGTGTGTTTGCAGGATAAATAATTTGTGCGATGTTCCTCATCATGGTTTCTGAAACCCGGCTTGGGTGATCCATGGGCAAACATCAACCCTAAATGAAAATGCAGCAATTCTGAAACAGGATGAGGATTTGCTGTACTGTATGTGTTCATGTTTATAATCACGCATTTTATTTTGTTAAGGATTTGTAGAAAATTGAAGGAAATCAAAATGCTAGTTTACTTTTAAATTTCACCGTCACAAGCAGATTGGAAGAGGAGGTCATCTGTACTTTGGGTTTAATGTAGAAATGGAAAAAAACAGAGCCCAGATGCGGATTGGCAGCCCTGCTGCTGATGTCTTTTCAGCTCCTGGAACAGGAAGGATATTAGACAGGATTTCTGAAGTGGTGTCAATAGGGGCCCTGGGGCATTTCTTAGGCTGCAGGGCTGTTTCATTTTTTAAAATAATATGTAGAATTAAAATGCATATGGCTTTAACTCCACTGCAGAGCAGAGCAGCAAGTCTTGTTTTTGGCAGGGGAGCCAGGAGAGGGCAGATCTCCGAGAGGGCAGAAGATATTTAAGATGGTCATTACCAGAAGCCAGTTGTGCTGCCAAGGTCCACCCACGCCGTTGTCAGCTGAGAGGAGAAAGACAAACCCTGGAGGCACAAGAGCGATGTGAAAAATGCAGCTAGATAGCGGCAGAATAAATAGGTTGCTGTGGCTTTGTTCTCTGTGGGATGGCTGTGAAAGCCTTTGCTGGGGATTATCGGGATCCACTGGGGCACAGGGATTGGAAGGTTTGGGGACAGGTACTTCTGGATACTTGTCGGGATCAGGTTGGTCACTTGATTTAAGGAGAGAGGAGAACAACAATGCACTGCTTCCCTGTCCTACCGTGCTTGCCAGCGTCTGCACACTCTTCCTTCTGCTGGCGCCACAGTGTCCATGCCAGTACTTGGCAGCATTGGAGACCTTCTGCGTACCTTTGTTCAGCTAGTCGGGGAAAAACCCCTCACCTCACTTATTCCTGAGTTTGAACTGGGTATTTGTAGGGATACCCCCCGCCTTTCCACACCTCCCATCTATCTCTGGAGTTTGATGCCCTTTGGCTGGCGTGAGGTCCTCCGGAGCCATGGCATGCTGGGGGTGTTCAGAGCGAGGGCTGAGCCTCCATGTGCTGCTGCTGGCGCTCAACCTGTGCAGGGCCCTGAGGGCAACGCGCTTCTGCTGCTGGTCACAGCTGGGGACGTGCTTCTGGGAGGGCAGTGCTGTCACAGAGCTGTCCTCAACTGGTGCAGACCGTTCCTGGGAATGTGGCTTGGAGAAAGGATGAAGGTGCATATGCATGGAGTCTTTGGAAGTCATACAGTTTCTTCGCTCTTCCCTTCAAAATGTATTTTTCTTTCAGAAATGCATGTTGTGAGCGTAACGGAGTCTCAATGCTGCTTCTTTTTGTCTTCCAGAGTAAGGAGATTGGTTTACAGATGCATGAAGAACTCCTGAAAGTCACCAATGAGCTTTACACGGTGAGTAATGAGCTGATCCTACTCATGTCTAGCCCGTGCAGCGAGGGGAACATCGCCAATGTCATTTGTTAGAACAAAATGTCTGTTCAATGTTTCAGTGGCTTGAGGAGGCTCTCTTCCCCTCCTGCCATCCTGCGGTACAGCCCGTTTGTTCCTCTTGTGTTCATTAAGAATGTTTCACTCTTCACTGGTTTTGACGGCAGCAGAGGAGGATTTCCCAGTGCTCCTACCGTGAAGGGCTTCTGCGGCCGCATCAGGCGGCAGATCATGCCATGTAACAGTTTCACTTAAGCATAAATGGAGATGTCTTGGGCGTGAGCCAGTGCGATCCCTGGTGTCTGTAATGCTGTCACCTGATGGGCCTTCTACACTGGGTTGCCTTTAGGCCCCTTTCCATTTTCCCTCGGTTGGTGACTCCTGCCAGGCGCTCACGGCTCAGGAGTTGTGCTCTGAGTTGGCAGTGCCAGTTTGCAGCTGAAACCTGACCTGCTCATGTGAGCCTGGTGGCCTCTGGATGGTGGCTGAACATGACCTTCTGCTGAGGAACGCGTAAAACTTTTAGCTCATGTGTGCTTGGCTCCATCTCCCTGCTCCAAGGAGCACTTTGGTTGCGGAGCTGGCTCTGTGCCCCCGGGTGAAATCGTACGCTGTAATTCAGGACATCGCTCTTCAAGCAGGTTTTCATAGTAGGACAGTAAAAGTCTTTGTGTTGCTTCTGTCTCTTGCCCTGTAGCAATTGGGGTTTTTTATTTTATTTGTGGTTTAGGTTCAACAAAGCAATATAAAGTCTGTCTTGTGTTGGAAAATTGAGATGGTATATTTGCTTTCTTTAGTTGTGTCTGCTACTGGTACGTAAATAACACTGCACTAGGTTTATTCCTAAACAATCATTTTATTCCATCATTTTGAAAAATAGGCCTGAACAACACAGCATGAATGATATTATTTGAAATTCTTCCCATAAATCTTCTCTTAACAGGTTTGTTTCTGCATTAGCTGTTGAAGGATTCAGTTTTTGAGACCTGCAGTGTGGGTGGATAACCAGGTTGGATTAAAAAGCCCACGTGAGATTTGGGAGTGTGTTGTTGACGGTTGAATGTCACAAGCTGTATTAGTGGTGGTGACTAATTAAGATTAATTACAACAGCAGCATGACAGATGCAAAACAAGGAAAGACTTAACAAGGGCTGGGCTGACCTTAATACCTGTGGGTATAACACCAGTGTACTCGGAACCCAGACATGGGGCAGGAGCATCACCTGAGGGACACGGTTCGGTCAGCTTGAGGATCAGAAGTGGGCCGAGGTCCAGAGGGCGTGCGGTTGGCCAAGGGAGAGCATGGAGAGTAATTTTGCTCCTGCTGAGTCTGTGGCAAAACTCGTCTTCCCTGGAGCTGAGACTTCCCCCATTCACTGCTTTGCTCCCACGTGCTGAGCAGAATGTGTGTGAGCGGTGAAACAGACTGGAACGGCTGGAAGAGCTTTGTGTTTTCTTTGAACTGACCTTGCTGCTGAGATAACGAACCGATTGTGTCATCTGGCTGGGAAGGAGGAGGAAGAGACGCTCATTTCAGAAATGGCAATGAAACATGAAGAAAAAGCAGGCTCTGTCGGGCAAACAAGATCATCTTAAAACTGATCAGTGCAAACCAGCTCCTCTCCAGTCAGTTGTTTTCTGTCCTTGAGACATCAGGTGAAGCAGGCTTAGCTGCATACTTGGCCTGCAGGCTGATGCCGCGTGCTGGAGTTGTTTTGGGACATCTTCAGGAGAGACCTGGAGTTTGTCATGTTCATTGCAATGTGTTGGGTACCCAAGAGCAGCACATTCAATAGCTGTGGCTGCTGACAAAATCACATAGAGAATAAGGACCCCTGGCTCAAAGGACACCAAGCTGCTGCTTGTAAAATGTCATTTGTCTGCTGGCAAGGCAAGGACGTCGTTTATCTTGCCTGTGGCCAAGGCTTGTATCTATAGTACATCTGTGCCCTGGCCAGGCTGCTCTTTAAGCCTTTCGGAGGGGAATTCTGTGCAGTGTGTGGAAACTATATAATTTTTTTACAGGCTTCTCAGGCATTCACTGTCTCAAACTTAAGCCAAAATAACTAAATTGATTTTAATTCAGCCTTGTTGCTGTTCTAATGCAAGCAAGTCACCCTGTGGACTCTATGTGCAAAGAACTAAACCCCAGAACCACCCTCATTTTAATTAAAAGGAGGTAGATGACTTTTGTTCTGAAGTAAGAGTTGCTTGTGAGCAGTTTTGCACAGCAAATTTAGCTGTGAATTAAAGCCAGCTTCATTCTTGTGACTCCTGCCTACAGACTCCAGCGGACAGATAGCAAGTTGGAGTCCATAAAGGCTGGAGGTTCTTTGTTCCTCCGCTCATAGGTCCTTTTTGGTATTGGGCACATTCCTATCTGAAGAAGTCAGGCCAAAATTAGGGTAAGAACAACAGTAACCCCAGAGCACCGTTCTGGGAGTGTTTTCTGTGGCTCTGGCGGCGATGTGCCATTTGGCGTGTGGCACTGACGATGGGTGATCTGAGGTAGGGCTTTATGTGCCACCGTGCAGGGACACGGCTACAGCTGCAGGCAGTGCCTTGGGGTCCATGCCAGTACTGCCATGTGAAGCCGTGCGGTTCTTTGTCACGTGGTGGTATGGAAGAGGATTAATAACTGAGAAACAAATAGTATTAATTAGCATAATATCTATAGATACATTATCCAGGTTAAAAATAGCAATAATAGTCATCATTCCCTGTGTGACAGGACATGAATTGGCTGGAGGAAGTTTTCCCTTTCCACGGGATGCACTGCGATGGGGAGGCTGTACCCCCGTGGTTTGCGGGTGTTCTCTGCGAGTGTCACGCTGTAGCAAGCGTTGACGGTGTCACACGGTAGAAATGCACTGATGTGATGCTCTGTATCACACCACAGAAATCCTCTGAAAAGGATGTGCTTGCTTTCATGCTCCCTTAAAGACTGGGGAGATGGAGGTCAGCGTCTGTCGGTCTGATGGATTTGTCCCTTTCTCAGCCCTTACGCCGTGGGTGTCCCTGCGGTTGTGCCACAGGCTCCCTCCGAAGAGGAGGGGGCTGCTGTCTTTGGCTGGCTTTCCCCTGTGGCCGTGCTCATCTCTGCTGCACCCCGTGCGCTGGGCTTGTGTTTTGGTCTCCTCTGCTGCAGGGGCCCGAGCCTGTGCTTAACAAGGGTCACCCCGTTTCTGATCTGGCTCCTCTGGTGGGTCAGAACCTTAATGACGAGCTGTTTAGGAATATAAAGCACTTCTAGCTGAGGACAGCAAACAGTGCCATTTATGGCTGGTATTTTGGCAATGGCCTTTATCCAGAACATGTTATTAATATTGGAAAACACAACTTGTGTTATTAAATAACTAATGAACATTGGAACATATTTTTCTCCCTCCACTGCAGCTAATTAACTTATTTGCAGAAAAGATCCCAGGGACGCAGCTGTGGCAGTTTTTCTTTAGGACGCAATAGCGCAAGGCAGGGACAGTGTGACTCGATTGCCAGCGCCGAGAAGGCCCGAGGGAGTTGCGGATCAAAGGGCTGATTGCTGCAGTGCAGGTAGTCCCCATTCAAAATTAAGACAGATATTAAAACAAACAGAAATATCCCCCGAATTTTCAGGTGCGAGCCATGCAGCATGGCAGCTGGGGAGGGACGCGGTCGGCACAGTGAGCTGCTTCAGCAACATGGACACTGATGTCTGGGGAAAATATTTTAACATGATCATGTTAGGTCCTTTGCACGTTGTTACAGAGGCTTTCAGAGGAGTTTTAAACCTGGTTCCCGTGTTACCTTTCCAGGTTCAAGCAGGGATAAATTATGGAGGAGGAAAAAAGGCCTTTGCTAGGGAAAATTCCTCTGGTCATTAGGAAATAAGTCAGTCGGAGTCAGTGCAAAGGTGCTGGAGCGCAGTGGGGCTGGGACCCCATTCTGGTGCTCTGCGGGGGGCCCTGCCTTCCCCTCCGGCTGCTGACGTTCCCCCGCGGCTGTGGGGCCGTTGGAGTCAATGGGCTACAGCAGCATCTCCCCAGGCCTGCGGCAGAGTGGTGAAGCTGGGGGCGAATGGAGACAGCAGTGAATTGTGCTGAAGCCTTTCTGGTTAGGTGACCTTCTCATAACCTTTGGACTTCACAAAAATCATGCAAGTGGGACCACTGTTTAATTGTTGGTCTTTCCTGTCGCACGGCGTTACAACGTTCTGTTGCACCTCTCTTGTTACTGCCCGATGGCACCAAAGCACAGGACTTTTCTTTTCCACTTCTCTCTGAGTTTTTCACCAAATGGTGGAGACAGTGAAGATGAGGAGGGCTCAGCGAAGCCTTCTAGTCTTTCTCCTTAGGAAAAACCCAGAAATTGTCTGGCTTGTGTGGGTCCTATGATGTTCACTGCAGAAACTGCAGTTTGAAATACGTGGCTCAAATCTGTGTTAGAATTTGCAGGATGCAGGAAATAAAGCAGCTCAGAAACAAGGCACAAGCCTTTACTTAATGATTCCTTGCAGTTCCCTAAAATCGTAACTCCCAGTGATGGCACATTTGTGCAGGCTTCGCTGCAGCATTTGGAGCTCGTTTGCAGCTGACGTTTGTGCTTGGCAAGAGAAGAGATCATATGTTTCAGCCTAACCTTGTCCAAGTTAAACACTCCTGGTTCCTGCTGACAACCGCAGCCGAGGAAAACTCTGTATTTTCTTCATTAAGGCTTGTGCAAAGTTACTCTGCTTTTGTGGGTTCCTGCTCCTTTTCAACTCGTGGGCCTCGAGGCGAGCCTGTCCCAGTGCCGTTCCCGGTGGAGCCCAGGGACTTCACGTGAGACTGATCCTCAGTGAGAAGTCAGGCATCTCCAGCCTTGTCAAGGCAATGTGAAATAAAACATCCAAATCCTGAAGGGGGATGATAAAAGGGGACAATGTGACTAAAGGCATAAAGAGAGAAGAGCAGATGTGTTCCTCTTGCCAGCTCCATTAAAATGCTTGCAATGTGCCCTTTGGGCTTTTGTATCTGAAAGGAAAGGCTGTGGTAGAAGTTTTGCCTGCGGGAGTCTTCCTGGCAGTAGATCAGCATCAGCATCCTCTGTCCAGAGTCACTGATGGTGATGTTGAATTTAAAGAACTAGGTGTTGCTGCAGTCCACCCTGGCACTGTCTCTGCTCACCGGCAGCAGCAAGCGGAGAATTAAGTGGTGATAGGAGACGAACTCCATTTCTGCTTGGAAATTGCAGCTCCTCCACCTTCAAGATGGGATCGAGCGTCAGGATGGTAGAGCAGGGGTTATGTTGATGGGTTGGCTTCGCAAGTTCAAGTGTAGGAACAGATGGTTGGGTCAAAAGTGACTTCAGGTTGACTTTGGCCTCCTCCCGGTCTCTTGTCATGGAGACCCTTATCCCAGCAGCAAAGCACTGGAAGTTATTTCTCTTTTCCCTATAGGAAGACACGCGGTGCTCTCTGAGTGCAGGTGTGTGCTGGAGGCACATCTCAGCCTGTCTCTGCAGTGGGGACCGAGCAGGGGTGACGGTTCTTACACCACCTCTGTGCCATTTCCAAATAGGGCTAGTGCTGGGGTTAACGTTATGGGATTTTCCTTCTCACCTTGTTGTTCCTTAATGCCATAGTGGTCTCAAACAGCGCTGGCCCAGCTGAGACTGTCCCAAGCTGCCCATGGCTGTCTTCTCATGCACTGATGCTTCGTGTGGCTGTGGGGCTGGTGACTTACACCACTTCTGTTTCCTCAGGTGATGAAGACCTACCACATGTACCACGCAGAAAGCATCAGCGCTGAGAGCAAGCTGAAGGAGGCGGAGAAGCAGGAGGAAAAGCAGTTCAACAAGTCAGGGGACATCAGCGTGAACCTGCTGCGGCACGAGGACAGGCCCCAGCGGCGGAGCTCTGTCAAGAAGATTGAGAAGATGAAGGAGAAGGTGGGTGCTGGCTGCTTGGGCTGGGACCCGGGTCTCGGTGAGGCTGGGCTGTGCCCCAACTCGCACCCAAGAGGCCGCGCTGGCCCCAGAGAGGGCAGAGCACCGGTGTGTCTGGCTCAGCACAGCGCCGCTTTCTGATCCACACGTGGGACCCTGTTACGGGGCTGTGGTTTGTTCATGACTTACTTTTTTAAAAAAGCGCTTTTAACAATGCACAATAGCCATCCCAGGGTTCCTTCACTCAGAGGCTCGTGGCAGGCAAAAAAGGGTTGGATATATAAAACAACAGTGTTTCTTCCTCCGCAGACTGTCTGGGAGTTAAAGTGCAGCATTTAGTTGGCTTTGCTAGTCAAAACACTTAACTCCATTCCAGCTTCAGCAAATCCCTCCAGATCTCAGGGTCTCCAAAACTGTATTTTTTTTCTGTTAAGTTTGGAGAAAAAGCAATAGCTTCCCCAGCCGGGACGCATTTGCTCGCATGTTGATCCAGCACTGGGACGTTGTCTAGCAGCATACTCCCCTGAAGGGTTAATCCTTTGTGCTAAACCTTTAGACTGGTGATCTGCCTGAGCAAGTGCCCCAGATCTGAGCACATCTGCTTTCCTACGGAGTTTTGCATTCTGGGTCCTGTTCTAAATTTTGTAGCATGGGCCTCTGGGCCAGATTCCACTTTGATACAGCTGCATAAATCTGGAGCGAGTCCAAATGTATGTCAGCGTATCTGGGAGGAAAATTTGGCCCTCTAATTTTGACTGATGCCAAAACCTCCCCGAATGCACAGATAAAGGAAGAGCAGCTGTGCTGGGGATGCGCCGGGTACATCTCAGCAGAATGTGCTCGTTGTGCCTTGGCTAACGATACCAGGGGTGTTCAGCTGTGATCTCCTCCAGCCTGGCAAGGGGGCCTGTTTCCATAGCCGATACCAAATTTTATTAATTAACATGTCACACCCAGGCTGCAGGGTGCCGTGGGGCCCTGCAGCAAGAGAAGCTGTGAAAGTTGTATCCTATTTGTGCTCTGACATTTCGTTTTGCTTTTTCAGAGACAAGCCAAATATTCTGAAAACAAGCTGAAGTGTACTAAAGCCAGGAATGACTACCTGCTGAACCTGGCAGCCACCAACGCGGCTGTCAGTAAATACTACATCCACGACGTCTCGGACCTCATCGATGTAAGTGCATCCTGCCTGCTTTCTGCTGATAAACGTATAGCTAGATCTTAAGTGTGGCTTGGTCCTTAAATGCAACTTCATGTGGTGGTAATGAAGGGATATTTGTTGGGGCTTTAAAATATGCTTAACTGGGGCTGGAAAATGTGCTGTAAATTTGGATTTTTTTTTTTTTTCTTCCTCTGTAGTGTTTTTTTTCCCCTCCCAGCTGTGCACATACATTTGACTTTCCTCGCAGTTGATGTAGGCATATATGAGCAGAGCTAGAGCTGCCACTGTATGGGAATCATGGAGTCACAGAATGGTTTGGGTGGAAGGGACCTTAAAGCCCACCCAGTGCCACCCCCTGCCCTGGGCAGGGACACCTCCCACCAGACCAGGCTGCTCCAAGCCCCGTCCAACCTGGCCTTGAACCCCTCCAGGGATGGGGCAGCCACAGCTTCTCTGGGCAACACTCAGTGTCAGCCTTCTCTGAACTTTTTGGTGGCCACATGATCACACAACAAAGTAATTGATTCATATTTATGCTACATATAAACTTCTTTCATCAGCGACTGGCAGCAAAAGATGTAGTTTTTCATTATAACTGCAGGGTATGAACCAGCCTGAACCAAACACTTACCTGAGCACTAGGCAGGGGAGTCCGGATTAAACTGCGTGGTTCAGGCACATCTAATGAGTAGTTACAACTAGAAATTGCTTGAATGTTTTCTGCACCTTTCACGCTGTATCACGAGCGTGCTAAGGTCTGGTTGTCCCCGGTGTATGCTGGCTCTGCCCTCAGAACCACAGACATGGTGCTTTCCTTCGCGTTAAAGCAATGGCTTCATCTGCTGTGGCTGCCACACGGCAGGGTGTCCCGCAGCTGGAGCTTCTCTAAGTCCAGAGCCTTTGGAGGAGGATTTGCCCTGGGACAGGCCAGGTGAGCCTGAGGATTCCTTCTGGCCCGTCGATTAGTCTGCATTTGAAACAGATAAACTCTTAACGAAAATCAGATGCATCCTTGTTTTTGTTGTTGAAACAGAAGCTTTTTCTTCCTAATACATCTGCAGTTCCTATTGGTCTGCGCAGGCCCTTGGCTCTCCTCGGCTTCGGTGGCAGTTCAGGACATGTGGCCGTGTGTCCGAGCCAGGGCAGGCGCCTGCGGAGCTGTGTTGGAAGCCTCCTGGCCCCAAATGGCCTCAGGCAGGACCTGCTGGAAGCAGGTTTCGTAGTGATGGTAGGAACTGGAACTCGTGTGTGTATCAGCGTCTCCTACGAACTGCTCTTAAATGATTTGAGAGAAGGGATTTCCATTTCTTCCTTTAATGGGCATCTTCACAGTGGTATAGATTGCAGCTTCTTCCTGCTAGAGTTCCTTCAATGAGCGCATAAATAACTGGTCTGTAAGTACTGAGTTAGTCTTCTGGCTTCATCAGTACCTAAGTATGTAATCTAAAAATGTGCTGGAGTGTTTATCTCCTTTACTAACCCACTAACATATATTTATTCTTCTAAGCAGTAATTAAAGTAAATCTGATGCAACTCCCCTGATGATTTCAAGATTTTGAGTTATGATAAAATATTCTTAGTATGTCCATTTCGTTCTCTTTATTGTTTAAGACGTATTTAGCCATATTAAAAAAAACTAATAACTTGATCATGGAGACATTTGAACGGCAAGGTAAGGTAACACCTTGATTTATCTGTGTGGCTTATGCTTTCTGTGTGTATATTTTCTCTCTCATTTATTTATTTTTTTAAGCAAGAACGACTTCTTTTCATGGAGTTTTGAGGACTTTGATTTCCTGGAGAGTTGCCAAGTACCATTTTAGTTCTGGCTGTTTATATTATTCCTCCCAACTTTATTTCCTTGCTGACACTTCCACTGGAGTCAGCAGATGGCTTTTCTTCTGCACTCCAGGAATCTCTTCAGGGGACTTAAACCAAACTCTGTGCAGCTAAATTCCCCTAATTATATATTCTATTCACCAAAGAAAACAAAATATAGGATGTGTGAGCTGTACGCGGGTGTCCTAATTTTAAATCCCCGAAGGAAGAGCAGTTTATTGGAACAGACTTTTGTACAAATGCAATGTATTTTGCAAAAGCACGGCAAGAAGGGTTTCAGCACGCTCCAGAAGACGGGAGTCCCATTCACTGCGTCCTGCTCGTACTGAAAGTGGCTGAAAGAAAAGACAGCCATCGGCTCCCGCAGCGTTGGGCTTTCTGTAGGTGTGTAATCCACGCAAAGGAAATTGCAGAAAACGGCTATTTTTAGCTGGAGTTACAGAGTTAGTGTTCTAGTACATTTAACAGCGATGAGACGACGGTGCCTGTCGCTCCGGGATCGGCAGTGCTGTTGCAAACCCCAGGTCTGTGCCATGGCAGGACGCAGGAGGTGGGCCCTGCGCCCCGTGGGGCAGCTCTGCCGATGCATGGGGGGCAGCAGCGGGGCTCTGAGCGGAGAAGGGGGATTTTGCCCCTGACCGAGGGCCAGCAGAGCCCTGGGCTGCAGCGGCGGGAGCGGAGGGGGCGACGCAGGGCCCCGGGTGACACAGTGCTGGGCAGCCATGCCCGATGGGAGGAGCAGGTCTGGCCCTGCAGAGGGGCTTCGTGGCAGGAACAGAGTTTTGGTTTAGTTCAAAACCCGGCTGGCCATGCCTTACTAGGATCCTAGCAGGGTCCGGGTATTGCAGTTATGCAAATTCTCCTGGCTCCTCCACGCTGCATCACCAAGGGGGATGATTAACGATGTGCCGGGCTGTCTTGGTGGGACACAGGAGGGGTGAGGGGGGGTCTCGCACACCCTTCCTATCAAGCACAAATTGCCATGTGCGGTTTTTTGATTTGTACGCAAATCTGAACCGTCAGGACACTGAAGCAGCTAATTTAGCAGCATTTCCCCCAAATCCCAGATGGCTCAGTGTCATCTCTTAGGCGCAGCCTTGACATTTCTTGTGGCCTCGGCGTCACCGCTGAGTAGTGACTTTTATAACAAAGCCCTTCTGCTAATCTCCCGCTCTGGCGAGAAAGGAGGTCCCAGCTGCTCTGGGAGAGGGCGGAGGGTCCTCCCAGGGCTGCCGTTTTAATGAGAAATGTAAAACTCGATCAGAACAGCCGTGAAGTGGCACAGAGCGTGTCTATCCCTCCCTCTGTCTCCAGTGGCGTTTTTGTTTTGTCCTTTAGCAAGGAAGAGAAGACTATAGAGACAGATCAAATTAGACATAGACTTAAAGTACACCGTTGTGCCTCTTCCCTCGAAAGAAGCTTGCATTTATATTAAAACGCCTGGGTTTTCTCTCATTTCTGTCATTAACTGTGTGACCAAGTTAATCTCTTTGGCCACGTATGTGAAGTGGAGATAAAGCTGCTTATCCATCCCTCTGGAGTTCTGTGTGAAATGGCTGCAAATTATTTTGAAGTGGTCACGTGAAAGATATCGCTAGATTTAGCAGAGTAAAATGTAACAGTCGGTGTCAATACGTACTGATCCACCAAAACTTGCTCAGCCTCCTGTAAATCCTTCTGAAACGGCAGCGTCCTTCTCTCTGGATTAGTGTGTTTGCTGTATCGGAAACAAACAAGCAAGTAAAGGAGGGGAGTTCTGAGGATTTTATATTACATGTTACTGCCAAATTGCACAGTCCCTGGAAGACTTAGCTGATGGCATTGTCATTTTTCACACGGTCAAGCGATGCTTGGTCAGGTTAGGAGACAGAAACAGCAGTCAAAATTGTTATGCCAAAAATCTGCCGTTGGCTTTACTTACCTCACAGTAAAGCTCTAGCTTTTGTAGCAGTGTCAAGAGAGTAGAGGCCAGAAAATATATGTATAAATGCATAATATATCTTTAAAGAAAGAGTAAAGAAAAATGAAGAAAAAAGGGAACGGAGCAGAGCAAATAAGAAGTGTTTGTTTCCAACTAGCGCTGGGTGTGGTGGAGGACTGGGAGTCCGGCTGCTGGGGCCTGGGGAGTGACGTGGGCGATGGCAGAGTTGCTGGGACGCTCGGGTTGTGCTCCAGGATTTCCCACTTGCCTCCTGAATAAGAGGGAGACTCAGAGGGGCTGGAGCCCCAGACCACTTTATTAGGATCTATCTTTGGGCATCTCCTGCAGCTCATGTCCTTGTCGTTTCCATCGGTAGCTAATTGCCTGGGCACGTCTGTGCCTGCAGAGCCAGCACCGGCAGCAGCTTTGCTTTGTGCAGTGCTTTCCCCATGTGATTGCACGGCGACGTTCCCCGGCCTGGGTAGCTTTGCGTGACACCACTGGCTTTAATGAAGAAACACTGATTTACACAAGCAGAGGGTCTCTTTTGGGAGTTTGCTCTGTTTTTTGAAGCAATTTTTCCAGCATAAAGAGCCTTTCAGTTCCACAAAGGCACAGAGGTTCCTCCCACGCTGTCCTTTGAGCGGGCTTTCTGCCAGATAGCGGGCTCCTGCCAGCCCTAAGAACCAGGTATGTTTTATCATGGAAACTCCATGCAATGCATCGCCGTCACCGCACCGTCATGTGGAGCAGCACCTGTAACTCACGACTCGTGCTCTCCCAGGGAGGAGTGCCTGGACGGCAGCTTCCTGGGCTGTGTGCCTGCAGCTAGGGCATCTGGCTTCAGGGTATTTCAAATAAAGTCAACAGTGCAGCAATAAAAAGCATAAACAGCTTCCATCAGGAGGAATGAGGCTGTCTCAGGAGACTCGGTGCTCTTTACCGCACGGCTGCACTGTCCCTGTTACCAATTTTCCCGCAGAGGTGTCAGTTTGGGAATGCCACCAGCAGCCTGCGGCACCCGAGCCGGTCACCTCTCCCTGCTGCCGGGGAGGGAGCTCTGGAAACAGAAAATACATGTTTTTAGGAGGTGCTGTCACTAATTTTGCTGAGAGCTGAGGAACTGGAGGTGCCGCACAGCCACCTGAGTGCGAGTGCTGCGCGGTGGGAGGCTGCAGTGGGTGCCGGTGACATCCAGGACATACACTGGCACCCCTGTACTCGCACAGGGCATGTGGGGCTCAGGCGGTGCCTGGGCTCCTCCGGTGCCCTGAGTCAGGGAAGAACAAAGACCTCAGGAGCTGTGGTTGCAGTTACCCCTCGAGCTTTAGCGGTGGGGGCAGCAGAACATGCCTGAGCCTGCGGAGCGCCCCGCGCAGCAGCCCTGCCGTGAGCTGCCCAGGCAGGCAGAGGTGGTCAGTGGGAATGGCTGATAAAACCAGAAATACCCATTTGCCATTAAAAGCTTCGTGCATTTTAAGAGAATAAATGGAAGAAAAAGGATTAGATTTGTGGGATCTTTTTCAACACAGAGCTTCTGTGGATGAAGAGGGAAGGGGAAAGAGGTGTATTTACTTGATTTCCTTTCAGAAGTCTGACATTTTTTTCATATACCAGTACCCTGGTTCAGTAAACTTCTATTACTCTTCTTCTATATGTGCTTTATTAATGTTAGCTACCTGTTTGTAAGCAGGAACCATAAATCATCATACTCTAGTAACTAAGCTATTCTTAGAGTACTATATTAAACTGAAAGAATCCAGCCAATACTTATTTCTTCAATTCTGCCAGTCCTGGCTTTATTAATGTGGCAAAGCTGCACTTTTTGCCAAAGGTTGCACATAGTAAACAATTTATTCATCACGTGGGTACCACAGACATTGGAATTGGCTTGCGAAATTAATTAAGCACGTCTGCTGATTGTTTTATGATTTATAAGTGTCATGCAGTCTGTAAATTTTACTGCCTGAAGACTATGATTAGTCTTTGTCTCATAGGCCTTGTCAACTTGTACAGAAAATCAGCAGGACTTTCCTTTAGATAAAAGAATTTCTTCTTGACACTTAGGGCTGCTTTTCCCAGTATCTGGAAAGAATAGCCTCAAGGTCTTAATGTCCTTTAAAAGATTAACTTACCAGTGCATTCATGTTAAAAAACAAAACTGAAACACCACTGCCTTCCCCAAACAAACCAAAACCCTGACACACACATCCCCCAAAACCCCAAACTGCCAAACAACCAAAAAACCTGTTAAAAAGCCCTAAGAAAATACACATGGGGGGAGGGAGTGGCTGTAGAGAGACTAAGGAGCAAAATAAAACGTAGGTTAAAAATCCTCCAGAAAGAAACCTACTCTGGGGACCATAGAGTTAATTAACTATAGCTGAATTCAAAAAGGACTACATAATATTTGGTCTGTAATACTTATAGTTAAGGAACCTTTGATTAGAAATAATCAAATCTCATGCTTCAGGGTGTGAGTTGATTACTGTGAGGGTCAGGGATGATCCTGTCCTTCCCCTGCCATATCCACACGTGGCTTCCTCTTTGGCTAAAAATAAATTAGTTGTTCAGGAGTTTTTATGTCTCAGTTTCTGCCCCAGGCAGAACGCTGAACTTGATGGGCCAAGACCGTTCCTTTGGAAGGGATTGATGGAAACAGTCGAGTGCTGCCAGCCAGGCCATGGTGTGCATGGGGGACCCTTCACTCGGATCAGGAAACGTTGAGTGGGAAGGGACCTTTAAAGGCCGTCTAGTCCAACCCCCTGCCATGAGCAGGGACTAGACCACGTTGCTCCAAGCCCTGTCCAACCTGGCCTTGAACCCCTCCAGGGATGGGGCAGCCACAGCTTCTCTGGGCAACCTGGGCCAGGGGCTCACCACCCTCACAGCAGAGAATTTCTTCCTGAGATCTCATCTAAATCTCCCCTCTTCCAGTGTAAAACCGTTCCCCCTCGTCCCATGGCTCCCCTCCCTGACCCAGAGTCCCTCCCCAGCTTTCCTGGAGCCCCTTTAGGGACTGGAAGGGGCTCGAAGGTCTCCCCGGAGCCTTCTCTTCTGCAGGCTGTGCTTGCCAATGGCTGCAGGAGAAAGCCAGCCTGATAACATCCATCACAACCCCCTGGGGTTGCGGCATGGCCTTCCTAATGCTTGGCCTCGGACCACCAAAAACTGATAGTTCCCCGTTAAATGTGCTATGACAATTTATGGACTCTGTTGTAACAAAATCACAGCCCTTTCTGCCTGCTCCTGGTGTGTTTAATTTCCTTTGCTGCCTGGGTCCATCTTGCAGAGCGCAGAGCCTGGTCATTGTGGTAGAGCGTTGCCTTTTCACAAGCGCGTGTCGTACCTTGGCTGCAGTACCTTTTGTAGCAGAGTTTGTTTCCATGCTGTGTTGCTTTGAGGGAAGTGCAGTGACTGCAGGCTGCAAAGGCATGAACGTTTTGTTTTCTGCATATTTGATACTTAGCAAAGAAATGTTTTCCATAAAAAGGAATGAGAACAGAAGCAGCTCGTATTCTCTTTGAACATTCCTCCTAAGATCTGAAGATACTTTCAGGTATGAGTTAGGCTCTCACATAGTACCCAGCCTGGTAAAACATTATTTCACACTCTGTGACAGACACGTCAAGTTACCTTTTAGCTATTTAACCAGTGAGGAAATGAGACAGATGCATCAGTGGTTTGGAAAGCATTTCGTTCTCTCTGGAGCTCAGTACTGTTGCAGCCTCGGCTATGGAAAATGCCTCAGCATGTCTGCAGAGCTTCATCGTGCCTATTGAATCCCGTCAGGTCCCTCTGGAGCCGCCAGTTGCTGTCCCCACTGCCGGCACCTCTCTAGGAGATGGTGTCTAACCGTGGGGCTTGGAGCAGTCAGCCTGGTGCGTGGGGGGGCGGCTCTCAACCTGCCCAGGGCAGTCGGAGCAGCAGGGCTCTGCAGGGATGTCTGCCTGTCCCACGGGCACGGGGCAGCTCTCTGCCTGCCGCTGAGGAACGACTGAAGGTCACTGCTGGAGTGTGGAGTGGTTCGGGCTCCCATATTTTCCACCTGCTGGGTGTTGCTTGGTTCTTAAAATGTGCTTGTTTTCCTGCGCTGGTGCAGTTTGGTGCCTCGGCTGTGGTCGGGGGCACGGCTCGCTCGCCACCCTGTCGATTTAGACCATCCCAGGCCTGATCTTCACAAGAGGTCACCCTCGGCATGGCAGCGTGACCCACTCCTGGGGAAGAGCTGGCTCACCCTTAGCTGCCTGATGGCGGTTGCCCAAGGGAAGACATTGAGATGCTCGTGCAGGGTTGGAGACCCGCTGGCTTTCCTCCTGGATTTGGGCAAACCTTTTAATATCTCTCTGTTTCCACTCCCGTGTTTAAAATGGGGTTACTAGCAGTGGGGTGAGTGGCCAGCAGTGGTCCTCTGCAGCCCCGGCCCCTCCTCCCGTGCAGTCTGTGCTGGGTGGTGGGAGACACGCACACATTTGGCCACTTCCACCACGTTTTGGCCAAACCCAGCTTGTTTTACCTCCGGGGGTGTTGGTTTATTTCTGAAGTTGAACACTGCAGTATTTCCACCCCTTGCAGGGCTGTTACCAGACTTAATGAATTAATACAGGACGAGCTTTGAGCTCTCCAGATGAAAGGCGCTGCAGAAGGGCTAAGGATTACTATTTGTGGTTCTAATTTATTTTCCATCAAAGGGATGAGAGGGGTGAGAAAATGCCATTTGTTCTGGAGCTGGGAGCAGGAGTTTGAAGTCTTTTTTTTTTTTTTCCTTTCTTTTTCTTTTCCCCTCCCCTTTGTGTGTTTCTCTGAGAATTTCGTGGAAGTCCCTGCTCTGTCTTTTCTTCTCCGGGCAGCGGTGTGTGAAGCAGCCGGCCCAGCGCTAATCACCAGAGACTTCAAGGGCTGTAGCGTGTTAGGAAGGTGCCTGCCCTGGTTTTCAGTAGCAATCGGTTTCTGCGTATTGCAAAAAACTGCTAGCTTTGACATGAGTTCAGCGTTCAAAGGAAATGAAAGATTTCACATGGAATTTTTTCTCAAAAGCTTCTGGCGTTACCCTGAGCCTTGTCTCCTTGGGTTTTATGGCATTCAGGAGTTTTCCTTTGCAGTAGCTCAGTTTTGTAATTGTAATGCTTTGGGAATTCCCACCCTTGAACAGTGGCAGATATTTTCTCCTGGCATTATTTTTTTCTAGCCAAGTGGCAATAAATTCTGAGGGGGTGGGATAATGACAGTAAGGGGTTGGGAGATGGGCTGGGAAATAAGAAAGATATGGGCCTGTTGGAGAGGGGCCAGAGGAGGCCATGGAGATGCTGGGAGGGCTGGAGCCCCTCTGCTGGGAGGACAGGCTGAGAGAGCTGGGGGGGTTCAGCCTGGAGAAGAGAAGGCTCCAGGGAGACCTAGGAGCCCCTTCCAGCCCTTAAAGGGGCTCCAGGAAAGCTGGGGAGGGACTCTGGGTCAGGGAGGGGAGCCGTGGGACGAGCAGGAATGGTTTCACACTGGAATAGGGGAGATTTAGATGAGATCTGAGGCAGAAATTCTTTGCTGTGAAGGTGGTGAGCCCCTGGCCCAGGTTGCCCAGAGAAGCTGTGGCTGCCCCATCCCTGGAGGGGTTCAAGGCCAGGTTGGACGGGGCTTGGAGCAGCCTGGTCTGGTGGGAGGTGTCCCTGCCCAGGGCAGGGGGTGGCACTGGGTGGGCTTTTAAGGTCCCTTCCAATCCGAACCATTCTGTGATTCTATGCTAAAATTGCAGGTGGGTGAGACTCGCAGTGCTGTAACAAGGTTTCGCCCCAAGTGGTGAATAAAAATTCACCCTCATTCCTTGTTTTTTATGTTGCTTGCTGATGTATGAAGGCAGAGCTATACCAGTCCTTAACTGCCCATATTTTCAACTAATAAGATTAGAAGCTCAATAGAAGTCGATAGTTCCTGCAAAAATCCTCATTATTGCATGTGTGGTTTCACTGCTTTAAAAGACTAGATGGGGATAGGCAGGCTGCGCTCGCCTGTCTGCGAGCAGGAATTGGCCCGTTGTGGTTTTACTGCTGCTTTTAGCCCAGACTAAACCAAATACAGCTCTGCGTGTGACTTGATCTGAGCTGAGCGTTGTCTCTTCAGATCGGCAGGAAGCAGGAGATGACTTCTTTGGTTGGAGCTGCTTGTGGCACCAGCTGAGTTTTCGTATTTCACTTTTAGTTTATCAGTGCTGATGTTCTGATGCAGAATCACTTTTTGTGCCTTTCTGCATCGGCTCAGTAATGCCTGTGGATGCTATAGAGCTGGAGAAGGTGCCTCTGAAATGCCAGCTCCCACCAAGGAGTTCTGCTGCTGGGGAAAAGTTGGTCTCGTTTTGGGTCGTTGGGATTACACTAGCAATCTTCTCTTTTCTGTAGCTGTTTGTGCCAGGCTGGTCCTCCTGGCAGTTGTTTGGGGGGGCTGCACTGGGTTGAAGCCGGCTCACCGCGTGCCTGCCCGTTTGGTTTGGTTACAGCTCAGACAGCGAGGGCTTCCTACTCCTTCTTTAATCTGTGTGGCAGAAAAGCATCTTATCTTCTGTAATATCAATTGTCCTCTGGTAGTTTTCATGTAGTAACAGTAATTCGCTGGCAATGGTTAGATTGGTGCTCTGTGCCATGGGAGGTATTTCTCATGGGGTCCCTCTGTTTCTCCCACAGAGGTGTCTCTGTGACCCGCAGCCCTCCTGCGCCTGGGAGTATCTCTGCAGATCACGGGGCTTGTGTACCACGCTGGGCCGTGCCCCGTAGCCTTCCCCGTCCCCTGCCAGGGAACAGGAATGAGTGCACTGGGGACATATGGTTATGAACTTCCTCACAGAGGAGAAAGCCATAATTATCTAACTTTACGTGCTCTGTCAGGAAATCCAACCCTCTCTTATGTCCCAGAAATAGAGGTGCTTCAGTTTTGGACGGCAGCCGTTCACTGCACTCTCCTTACAGCCCCACGCGCGTGGCTCAGGCTGATGCGTTGCATTCCTCCTGCTTCCAGCAGCCTCTCCTGGCCTCGCCTTTCCCTGCAGAACAGCAGCTGTCAACCTCCAAATTTTGGGTGCTTCTTCGGTGCCCATCCTTGCCCTGCTGCCATGGCCACTGTCACACAGCAGAGCCTGCCGGTGGGAGCGGAGCGCTGCAGATGTTTGCGCGCGTTGGGGCTCCCCTTGGGCATGGGGAGGAGAGTTGCTGGGAGTTGCTTGTTGCTCTGCTGTGATTAAGTGTTCATTGCAGCAAATCCCTGTGCTGTTGCTACACTTAACATGCCAAACTCAATTATATTCAGAAGAGAGTTTAAAAACAGGCTTTTGTCTAATGTACAGTATTTTGGCAGCAATTAGCTCCGAGTTTTATCATTTTCCCCAAGGTGAACATGAGAACGATCAGTTATGCATGAGAAGCTGCTCCGTTGTGAGAGAGGAAGGCAGCTTCCTAGCAAGGGGGAAAGGGTTTGCATATGCTGCAGGACACGCTGTTCAGTGCCACCTTGCTTAAACGTCCCTCTGTATCTGATAATTTTGGGAAATGGTTTCTTTGTGCAAGAAGAACTTGCTGGGCAGTTCACAGGGCAAGAAGAAAAGCACTGGGGAAGAGCAGTGGCACGGGCCCTCTGGCCATTTCTTTCCTGGGGGATCTGCAGGGCACAGGTTTGGTGGTCATGCTGGCCCCGGGGCTGAGCAGGTAGCCAGGGAGAACCCTGCTTTTGGATGATTTTTTTTCCTCTGTCCTGTCTGAGAAGATCCCGTGCCCTTCCTAGGGAAATGAAGGGTGTTAAACCCTGGTGCCGTGGTGAGGGTCCAGCGCAGGGTCACTGTACTGTCTGGCTGTGTGTTCCCTGGTACCTCTTCTCTTTCAGTCCTCTCTTCTTGCCTTTTCATAAAGTATTGCAGTATGCTGTTAAATACACCCTGGTACAACAGGGCTGGTGTTTTTCTGGGACATACAGTGCTTTTTGGGGCTTTTGATCTACACATGACCCTCCAGAACAAGGGTGGGGGTGTTTGTGTGACCAGACCCTTCCTTGGTGTTTCTCAGTGCTGTGATCTGGGATTCCATGCCAGCCTCGCTCGGACCTTCAGGACATACCTGTCTGCCGAGTACAACCTGGAAACCTCCCGCCACGAGGGCCTGGACATCATCGAGAATGCTGTGGACAACCTGGATGCACGGAGCGACAAGCACACCATCATGGACATGTGCAACCAGGTCTTCTGCCCTCCGCTGAAGTTCGAGTTCCAGCCTCACATGGGGGATGAGGTAGGTACTCGCCCGAGGGGCTGCCGAGGGGCCTCGCAGCCTGGCCTGCACTGGCTTCCTCCTCCTCTTAACTGTCGCTGTTAAATTCTGACTTCTTATCCCTTTATTCTGTCTTCACATGCTGCTATTCGTGTTTCCTTTCTTAATGAGACACTTGGCTCATTAGGGCTCCTCCTTTCAGTCTGTCTCTTGCTCCATATCTCTCCCAATTAGGAAGCCTGTGGTTTGATTCTCAGCTGAACTACCCAACAGATTTGTAAAGTGGAGCTTTGATTTACCTGCCGTAATTGGAAGACTTCAGAGTGCAGCTTTCAAATGCTGGGTAGAAAATGCTTTGTCCTGGCCCATGTCCAGGGCACTGCTGATTAGAAACTGGGCGACACAGCCTCCCTGGAGGCTGTGAGGAGCTTGTGGGTGCCGGAGGGAATCATTTAGGTATTTAAATGCGTATGTCTGGTCAATGGCTGACCCACTGAATGCTCTCTGTCTCTCTCTGGCACCGCTTCTGTCTCAGGTGTGTCAAGTCAGTGCCCAGCAGCCTGTGCAGACTGAGTTGCTGATGCGGTACCACCAGCTGCAGTCGCGACTGGCCACCCTCAAGATAGAGAATGAAGAGGTAAGAAGTCGCTCTGGGTCTTGTGTTTGGCATTGTAGGCAGCATTGCTCAGCCTTTTACCCATTATGCAGGGGGTTTCCTGCTGTGCTCAGGTGTGGAGTCCTTCCAGCGACGGTGCTGAGAGCTTCCATTGACTGCAGCCGGTGCAAGAGCAAGCCCAGTACTTAGGAGCTGCCTCTCGGCCAGTTGTTTTGGCTCAAGCTGTGTCACTTTCCCAGTCTGCTCCAAAACCATGCTGTCTTCTATTTCTGATAGGTACGAAAAACTCTGGATGCCACAATGCAGACTTTGCAGGACATGCTGACAGTGGAAGATTTTGATGTTTCAGACGCCTTCCAGCATAGTCGCTCCACTGAGTCGGTCAAATCAGCTGCATCAGAGACCTACATGAGTAAGATAAACATCGCCAAGAGGAGAGCCAACCAGCAGGAAACTGAAATGTTCTATTTTACAGTGAGTCTCATCTCATGCGATACAGGACACAAAGCATTAATTGCTAGGGCTGAGTCCCATTTTATGGGCTCATTAGTGGAGAGCAAGAACCAATTCAGTCTCTTTAAGTATTTGTCTTCAGTCGGAGTTGGGGTTGGAGTGCATTTCTCAATGGCAGGGCAGCACATAGGGACTGACAATCCAGTGTCTCCCTTGTTCTTCATTATGAAGGAACAACTGGAGCAACCAGTTGTGACCAAAACCGGAGAGAAATCGGTAGGAGTGGCTCAGAGCAGGGCGGCAGACTCCAGCCAGCCTCGCAGTGTGTCACCGTTCCGTGGCTGTTCCTGGAGGCCTTGCAGATTTTGAACCATCATCCAGGCCTTCCTCTTCTGGCCCACACAACTAAAATCTGCCCCTGGCCCACGGGTGAACTAAAGGGTCGTTTGCATCTCATCAGAGGACACGAGAGCCTGGCTTCGCAGTGCCCGGCTGGTGTGTGTGCGCTGGGTGGAGGCAGCTGCGCTGCGTCTCCCCCGCAGCCTGGGGCCGGTACTTGGCTTCCAGGCAGACCTGAGGTGCTCTGTTATAGTACTTGAAATGTAAGTAGTAAGCCATCAGTTCAGCAGAGGTAGTCCTCATTTCAACATGGTCAGTAGGCTAAAGTTAATAGCATCTTGTGATATATTACACATGCATAGAAAAGCTTCTACTTTGTCTCAACAGTGTTATTATTCCAATTCGGGGGGAAAAGTTGCAGTTTTCGTTATGAGTTGTGCTTGGGGTTTTTTTAATGCTTTTTGCAAGAATTTGATCTCTCCCATTGTCTGTCTTTGATTTTTCCATCTCTGTCTCCCTCACTCCTCATCCCTGTAAAATTACTCACTTGTGTTACTGGGTGTCAAACAGTCCCACAATGAAACGAGAAGCTGTGCTGCGCAGTTAGTGTCGCCCGGTGCATAAAGCGTCTGATGGTCCTTGACCTGGGAAGGTCTCATGCACTGGGAGTTCTCGCTCTGCAGCACTTGCTTGCACAAAGGCAAAGCGCCTGTCGGGGGAGGAAGAGCCCCTTTCATTTTCCACGCCATTCCCAGAAGCCTGACAAAAGAAAGCTTGCTTTGAACTCTTTTCTTTGGAGCTCCTTGCGTTCCCAGGCAGGAGGTGCAGCACCAAGGAGACCGGGCTAATAAGATCATCAGGACTGTGGCGGGAGCGGTGAGAAGCGATTAGACCGCGCTCAGCCCTGCGGCGCATCTGACGTCTGGTTTGTCAGAGCCCCTCAGCCTTGCCGAGCCCCCTCCAGCAGCCCCCGGGCAAAAGCGTACATCAATTATGGGCTATTTTTGCCAAGAGTCTTAATCTTCTTTGTTTTATTTTTCATTCCAGAAATTTAAAGAGTATTTGAATGGCAGTAACCTTATCACGAAGCTCCAGGCTAAACATGACCTGCTGAAGCAGACTCTTGGAGAAGGTGAGTCGCGGGGTTAGGTCCAGGGGGGAACATCCTGACACGTGAGATGACTTTAAACCAGGTAGCGTCTTTCAGTCTTACCTGCTGACGGTTTCCTGTGTGGTTTCCTGAGTGACTGATGGCTTCTATGGTTGGCTGCCACTATGAAGTTTAACCAGTGATATGCAACATCATAATTTCCCAAAATCTTACACTGTGTGCCAAAGTGCTGTGTTACTTCTCCAGCCACAAAGATGTTCCCACCCACTCCAGCCCTCTGCCTTTTTCCTTTCTCTCCCCCTTCTTCCCCTCTTAGTGCAGCCCTGAACACACGTATTTTCCTGTCCTTGGTGCCATGCTGCTTGTTACACATTTGCCAGCAGCCGTGTTGATTTAGTAGGCTCCTTGCCCCATTGACCATGGGTTTTTGACTTGCTCTAAACCAGAACTGCAAAATCGTCCTCGGTTTTAAAACTAACTTCTCCATAGCAGGCTTTTATTGCTCCAGATAATTTCACGAGTTTGGTTTAGCGCACCTAGACACACACAGGCTTCATACAACAGAGCGGGCAGTAACTTCTGAGGGAGGCAGGAGCGCGTGCTCCAGGTGGGATCCACCACTGCTGGGCAGGGACGTGCAACCACGTCCCTGGGAGAAGATTTTAGCTCTTTTAACGGGTTTAAAAAATTGCATTATTTCCAGTGTAAAGAAGATGGAGATGAGTTAGTGTCCTGATTTTCCAACAGAAGGCAATATATTTCAATTAAAATACACAAATGGTCCATGGTTGTGTTTTAACAATACAAAAATTGGACTCCTCATCTCAGTAAAAAAAAAAAAAAAATTAAAAAAATAGCTTTTTGTTGGCTAGTTTGCCAAACATATTTTCTCTGACAAATTTATTTAGCCTTAAAATCCACCTTCTAGTTAGATCCTGTGGTAGGTTCCACTCAGTGAACGCTGGGCCAAGTCAAGGCACAGAATGTAAGCACAAGGAAGGCTGCAGGGTTCCATACCTAGGGCTCCAGTAACACATTTCTTTTCCCAGGAGTTTCAGTGCTCCCTGTGGCTGCCTTAACCCCTCGTCACCCCGCACAGCAGGTCAGTGGCAGCCCTTCTGTGCCCTGCCCGAGGCAGCCCTGCTCCATGGTGGCAGGGCCAGGCTTGTCCGGGGCTCGGTGGGGCTGGATTCAGGCTGCGACAGATCAGGGGGATGGAGCCTGCGGTTCACAGAAACCGGACCCAGCTAAGCTCTTCCCTGAGATCACAGATCTTCGTACAGAGAAGAGCTCTGTGTATTGGATACGGTGCTAAGGCTCTTATGGATTGGTGCAAGAAGTGATGAATCTGTTGAAGATTGATTTGATCACCGTTCTGGTGATAAGAGCCATACGATGCCCTGCTTAGGAGGAAGAGTGCAGGTCAAGCATTTTAATTCTCTGGAGTTGTGCAAAAGCAGCCATGGAATATTTTCACATGAAAACTTTCTGAGTTTCTCCCAGGCCATGGGATCATCCTGCTCTGTAGGCGTTCAACAAATATTTAGCCCAGAAATACCAAATGCTACATTTCAGCATGAGCTGATTCTCATTAGGAAGAAGTCTGGGTTTGCAAAACGCTCATGTGGAATTTTTTTTTTTTTCAGTGAGGAATTGGCTGCAAGCTTGCTTTCCGCAGGTGCCAAGGGAGAGCAGGAAGGAGGCATGTGCAGCCAAATGCTTCCTTTTATGTGTCTTAGAAAAAGGAAGAATAAATCAGCTTTCCTGGCCTTGGGAGAGAGGCGCAAACAGCATGTGAAATTAGTTTAGTTTTTTTCAGTGGATTGACAAATACTCTAAAAAATGAACAGATCTTATCAGTGGTGATACGCTGCCGTTTATATGAAATCCAAGCACTAAAAATACACGAAGGGAATGAGAATACTGACAGCCAGAATAGAGTCTGCCTGATCGTGATTAGATGGGCTGTTATCTCACAGGAAAAGCTGGGGAACTGAATGCTACGCTGCATTCAGGTGCTATTAGTGGTCCTCCACGAGGCAGTTGGATAATCTCGGTGGCCTCCCCAGGGGCTTCAGCCCTTATCAGACACCCCCTTTCCTGTTCAGGTTGGCCAAGCCCCAGCTACTGTAAATGAGCACTTACTGCAGAGGACCTGCAGCGCATCTGGTTATTTACAAGATGGGCTTCATATTACAAATACACCTTTAATATCAGGGGGAATTGAAGATGCTTTCTCTCTCTTGTGTCTGCGTCTTGCATTTCCAGTATCTCGTGTAGTGGTGGGGGCTTGTATAGCAACAAGCTCGGCATCTCCCCAACCTGTGGGGCCCTTGGCCACGTTCAGCTTCTTTTTGCCCGAAGCCATTACCTTGGGCCTTCCAGGACCAGAAGTGAGTGCGTGAGTGCCTGTGCGAATGTGTTTGAACAGTCGCTTGGTGGTGACTAACATGGAGAGATGATGGAAATTGTGTTTCTTCATAGGTGAAAGAGCCGAATGCGGAACAACCAGGTGAGCAGTTCCTTCCACTTCATCTGCTTTTGGGAAGGGCTCGCTGTGGCCGGCGGAGGGTGGCCATGGGAAGGGTGGTTTGCTTTGCTGCTGATAGAGCTTGGCAGGGTTCAGACTGAACCGTCCTCCAGCTGCCCTGTGCTGGCAGGCTCCCCACATCACTGCCCTGCTTCTCAGCTGCATTGCCTGGAGTGGGTTAATTAGGGTGATGACAAACAGGCCCTTGTTTTCGGTGCAGTGTAATTTCTAGCTGACTGGCTCTGGAGTGCCTGGAAGTGCTGTGTCAGCACGGTGCGGTGCCTCGTAGCGTAGCTGAGGTGGGGTTGTGTTCACACAGTGCAACACAAGGGTGTCCACCCACTCCCTGCCATCCCTCTTCATTTGAGGATTTTGATACATCCCCAGAAACCTCTCCCAGCGCTGGCAGCTCTGCCTAGGGTGCGGAGCAGGGCTGTATTGATGGACTTTCATCCCTCTGCAGCAGGAGATAGTGCTAGGGGTGAATGTGATGGCGAGGAGGCTTTGATCTGTGTCCAGTCCATAAAGCATCTCCGCAGAGCTCTGGTGGCTTGCTAGGAGTGTGCCGGTTTTCTAACAGTAAGACGCGGGCCAGCAAAGCCTCCAAATGTCTCCCCAGAACATGCGCAGCCACTCTCTAGGTTATCTTTTTACAGCCCTGCTTCAGTGTTTAATAAAATTTGCAATACCAGCAAAAACCCCATTCCATGTTAGAAATGCTGGAGCAGATGGTGGGGCGCAGGCTGCCGTAGCAGAGGGCAGCGTGGTGGCAGGGAGCTCCGCTCCCTCACCTTCTGGCCGGAGGGGGACACTGCTGCCGGCGCCAGGCCCAGTGGCTGCAGGGCTGGGCACCTGCTGGGCTGCAGTGCTGGGCAGCCAGGTGCCATGAGAGGACAGAGGGACCTTCCCTGCCCCGCGCAGGCCGGGGAGCGGGGCTGCGTGGTGTGTCATGGCACTGACGTGCTCCAAGGTCGCTGCATCTCCCCGTGGGTCACAGCAGAGCTGCCCCGCAGCCCCCCGACGCCCCGGCTGCCCTGCACGGCCATGGGGGCTGCAGACACAGCCCTGAGGGGAGGTCCCTGCTCTGGGGGTGCCGGGCAGGGCGCTCTGCTGAGCACAACCTAATGACCAGGTGAAAATCACAGGGAGAGTTTGCGCTGGAGCACTCTGTGTGTCGGGAGCGGGTGCCCATGGAGCGGTGGTGTTGCAGGCCAAAACAATCACAGGAATGAATAACAGCCTCCTACGCGAGGGATGATGGCACACCTCCCCGCTGCTTCTGTTGCTTTTGTTTCAGCAGTTGCTTTTACTTCACAAAGGAAAACAAACAAGAGACAATCTCCTCCTTGTGCGAGGCAGCGCAGGAAGCGTAGGCAGAACGACCTTCCCAGTGGCTGCAGGCGGAGGCCAGGCTGTGCGGCCACTCGTGCCAGCGCATCCCCGGGGACAGGAGGTGGCACGGCAGCCCAGGGCAGTGGGGCTCCAGCCTGCAGACTGGGCTGCTCGGCCCAGAGACAGGCGGGCAATTGTGTGGGCAGCAGTCACTTCTGCTCCTCAGGTACCAGAGGAAGCTGTGGGAGTGTAGAGTCAAACTGCTTAATTAAAGGCATCTGGTTAAGGAACCAGCGGATCACAACTGTCACCATCATAGCTCTGTGTAAATTGTACATGCCCATTTGACTCTGCTCTGTGAGAACTTTTGCGCGAAGGCTCCTAGCACTCGTTTTTGTTTGCAGTCATGATCTCTCCTCTGCCGACATCAATGTAGCCTGCGGGTAGAGGACAGATCAGAAATCCTTTAGAGGTTTTTTAAGCTATTTTTTTCCCTTTTCCAGATCTGGGCACTTGGGTTTTAATGTTCTTCATTAGCGGAAGAAGAAATCAAAATGTGAATAGCATTAATGAAAGCAGCCCTCCAAAGTCCTGATCACTGCACTAAAATAAGTCAGACGTTTCCGTGGCCCCACTTCCAGATGCAGTACGTGTCTCTGACCCTTGCTGAAGTCAACAGGGGCTTCAAGGTCTGTTCCCGTGAGGGATGAGGACCCTCAGTCACTGGCTAGTGGGGGTAGGGTCACAGCCCCTCCTGATGCACGTGCCTACCTTTTCTGTTCTTGGAGAGGTGCTGGTGGGTTTGCTCCTGTGTGTTGACAGGGCTCATCTTTTTGTTTGGTGGTTTGAATCTCGGGAATGCCTGCCAGAAAGATGAAAGACCATTGACCTCCCTGTGAATGTCTCCCAAACAGAAGCTGGCTACAGAGAGGTGGACGTGGTCCCACTTTCCTCTTTCTGTCCATCTATGAGCACAATGAAGTCCATTTAGGAATAAACAGGAATACCTCTGTGTTTTCCAGGGGTAGCTGTGGTTTCTTTTGGATATATCAAGGAATCAGTTGAGCTCTTCAGCTGCTCTTGGTGCTTTTTCAGGCTGACATAGCGCTGAACTGGTGGAGGTAGGAGGCAGATGTTAAAAATCCTGCTGAGTACCAACACCTTTGTTTTACTTCTGAAATGTGATCCCTGGTACTAGTGCAAACATTGAGCAGCAGTTTTGATATTTGGCATCTCAGAGAGGGAGAATTGTGTCTGCAGATTGTGGGTACCAGGCAGTTGTGACCAGCTGTGTTTAGCAGCTTTATTACTCTCTGGCTTGAATGGGGTGAGTTCTGCATGAAGAGCATTCCTGATCGCCCATTGTTCATTCAAGCTGTGGTTGTTGGTTTAGTTACTGCTCTGGCACTGTCTGAGTTCTGGAGATGACTGGTTTTTACAGTAGGAACTCGGTCTTTTCAGAAGGCCCATAGCAACAGCTCATTAGTTGCTGTACGTGACTGCAGCTGAGGTTAGAATCTGTGTGATAGGGAAATACTGGAAGATTAAGGGGATGGAAAGTGATGGGTATGTTGGCTTATTGCTGTTAAGTGTTTCTATTATCAAGATTAGTTTGAAATTATTACTTAAATAGAGGCTGCAGGCTTGACCTTGACTTGAAATTGTGTGCAGCGTATTGTGAACAGCTCTTGTTTTGCTCTGGGCTGCCTACAGGTAGCTCTGCTGCCCACTTGGATGGACGCCAGCTGTGCCTGGGCTCAGCCTGGCCTCTGGGACCTGCAGAGGCGAGGCCATCGCGGCACCGGCTCCAAAATGAGTTAGCCAACTTAGTGCGAGGGAAGCCCGCCCCAGGCTGCTGGGAAGGGCTTTGCAGTAAGCAAAGGGCACGTCTTCTGGCGCTGCGGGCGCTGTGCGGGATGCTGGAGCCGCGTCCGTGGGGGGACACAGCTGGGGGGATGCTTAAGCGTGAGCGGCTGCAGAGTGTCAAGTCCTCACAGAGGGATTTTTCTGTTCGATTTATTTTTCATTCTCAGTCATAACCTTTGAGATCTCACCCTGTCATTGCATTTATGTTGGTGTTTTGTTGATTTCTTTTGTTCCATTTTCTCCCAGGCCCCCATGTCTTCCCCCTAAGCCACAGAAAATGAGGAGACCTAGGCCTCTCTCAGTCTATAATCATAAACTCTTTAACGGCAATATGGAAACGTTCATTAAGGTACTCACTGGCTGACAGTAAGAGTTTATGAACGCTGTGAATGTAATGGTGGCTTTCCTGTCCTAACCGCTGGCTGCTTTCCTTCCTCGGCGGGGTCTCTCTGGTCCGCCCTGCACCCAGTTGACGTGGCCAGTGCAAGCTTTGCCTCGGTGACGATTTCTCTCCATCGCTGTCATTGCCCCTCATGTGTTCCTTACATTACCCATCCCATCACCACCCATGTGCCCCGGGGCAAGGGTAGCAGTGAGGACCCTCATGGCTGGTGGCCGTTGGCCATGCTGGCCGGCTGTGCGGTGCTGGGCGCTCCTGGCTGAGCATCCCCATCGTCCAGCGCTGCCTCCACCCGTCCTGGGAGGGAAGATCAGACAGCAGGGACAGCCCATCCCGGCACCTTCAAAGGATCAACAGATCCCCCTGCCTTCCCTTTTTCCACGCATTTTTGGTGGTCATCTTCCTCATGGCTGAGGGGGGAAGTAAAATAACTCAAAAGCTCCCAGAAAGTGTCTCCCAGTTGTAAGGACTGACAGCCTTCAATTGAAATACTGTGCATATGGGTGGCTGCATGGGAGCGTAGCCGTGCTGTCCTCATCCTTAAACAAAATATATTAATAATAACCAGCCGGGCTGGCTTATCTCAGCGCTGCTGCTGATGGCGGCTACTGCCCTCTCGTACGGCTCAGTACTTGCTGGGAGTCTGCAGGCCCTTCCGCACACGAAGAGGAGGGTTAACCCGCAGGGAGGATGGGCGAGAGCCGTGTCCCTGCGGAGCCCCGAGCCTCTCCTGAGGGGGACCGTCACCTCTGGGTGCACCAGGAGAGGTGTCACCACAGCTTGCGCGCTGACTGCCACCCAGGCCGGCAGCCGGCCAGCGCCATGGGCTCAGCTTCCAGCGGTGGAGCAAAGTGATTCCTGAACGGCTGCTGAGTGGTCTCCTCCAAACCATCGCTGGTGATGCGCGGCGTGCATCCTTCATAAATGTGGGACGGAGTATTTTCCTCATGTAAGCTGGGGTGAGCTCAGATGAACTCAGTTAATACCAGTGCAATCCCCATGGAAGGGACTGCTGCTCATCCCAGGAAGTTACCCAGAAGGAGAGATTTGAGAAGAAAAATGAAGAGATGGGGACGTGGGATTTGTCCCCAAGGATACCTCCAGCTATCTGGCTGCTGATCCTCCGAAATCCAGCACTTTGCTCTTGCCTGGCTGTGGAAGGATTTCCAGAGGAAGCGATGCCGTTCCAGTTGCTCAGGGTGTTTAATCCTGCACTGAAGAAAGCTTTAGTGAAAATACTGTAGGAAGCAGTAATGACAAACTGTTGGATTTGGTAAACTAATAGGCATTGTCCGGCTACGATTTATTCTCTTAGGCTCCTTTAGTGCAACCATAAGCCTAAGGGCAGTGTTTATAAACCGTCCACTGTCACAAGTAATATACAGGCCCAGCTGACAAAGCCGGTAATCTCTTTAATACTTGCAATTATTCCTTACTCAAACTGATTTTTAAAAAAGCAGTGCTCATTAAAGTCCAGCCTGTTCAGCACTGTGGAGGAGGCGTTAGCTGCAGTGCTCTGAGCGGAGGGGTGTCCTGCGCCTGCGGACCCCTCGGTACGGTGCTGTGCTGCCGGGTCGTCCCCGAGGCCGTGGGAAATGTGCAGGGCTGCGGGCGGCTGCCGGTGCCCCCGTGCCGGGATGGCTCTCTGCACCCGGGCAGGGGTGGCCATGGCCCTGGGCAACTGTGGGTGCCACCGGTCCAGGGAGGGGAGAAATCCGAGAGGCTCTTTCTGCCGGCTGCCGAGGCTCAGGTGCAGTGTGCCGGACGGGGTTTGGGAGGGAGGGTGGACAGCCTGAAGGCCTGCGTTGGACCTTGCTAAGCTGCCATTGCATTTGAGCGTTCATGGCCTCCAAAAGAGATGCTTACCTCTAACTGAACTTATCCTTGCTTAATCTTTTCTTTTTTTCCCTGCTCTGCTGCTTTTTTGTGTTCTCAGAGGAAGGAGGAATGCACGAACGAGAAACCAGGTATTTACTGGAGGCCCGTCTACGAGACGGAGTAGATGAACCAGAGAGTTGCAACTGTGCTCTACTGGAAAAACAACCAAAGCCCCTAAGGAAAATAAATGTCCGATTAGGCAGTCAGGCACAGCTCACATTCCCCCTTGAGCTCCTTCCACAAGGGGCCTGGAGAGAAGCAGCTTTGGAACAAAACCAAAAACTCATTGCAGGTTCAGATACAGCCAGTTCCTTTCATACGCTGTGAGGTTTTGGGGTTTTTGTTTTAGCATCTGCTGACAATGGCTCTTTCTTCAGGTGGAAATATTGTTGTAAGCTCTGTTACTGGAAGCTTATTTCATCAGACAGGTACAGCGCAAGTTTTATTTTGGCTCAGCATTACACCTTTGAAATGGGATAGCTGAGATCCTGTTGCATCAGTCCCCTGCCTCAGCCAGATAGCAGCCAGCAGTCTTTCACACGCTTTAGTGAGAGCTTGTTTTGTGCATAATGGACTGCACATAGTATACTCAGCACTTTTTGATGGCTTGATGTGTGTAACGCCTCCTTTTCTTGCCTGTCTTCTTACTAAACTCAATGGCACTGATTTTCAAATCTCTGTTTTTGCAGTCCTTAATGCATTTCCTGTGCTTTGGTATCAATAAACCAGTAATTTTTTACTTTTTCCTTTCCTTTCATGAAGGATTCAGGACAGGCTATTCCGCTTGTAGTAGAAAGCTGCATTCGCTACATCAATTTGTACGGTAAGTTGATTCCATAATATCAACAGAGGCTTTCTGCGAAGGAAATTAAGTACTGGTAGCCAGCAGCGAAATACAGTAGAGATGCCTGCAGCCCTTGCTACCTGGGCTCGGGTTGTAATTGCAGTGGGATTGACTGTAGCAGCATTGGATGACTGGCAAATATTTAGGTCTTGTCAGCACTTATTCAGGTTAAACTGTTTGTTTGGGCCCCTGGCCAACGGGAGCCCTTTCAGTGCTTTGATGTGGGGAGTCTTGGTTGGAGAATGTGGGCAGCAATGAGTCGTAGCAGGCCATCCCCTTCTTGCTCTGAGCCTTTCTGGGTGCATCGACTCCTCGTTTCTGCTGTTCTTTACCAGAAAGCACTGCGTTAACAGTTATAGAAATCTTTTCTGTGATGTTCTTTTCCAGGCCTTCAGCAGCAGGGCATTTTCAGAGTCCCTGGCTCCCAGGTGGAAGTCAACGACATCAAGAATTCGTTTGAGAGAGGTGGGTGGCCAGGGTGTGCAGGCCCAGCGGGACGCCGTGTCCCAGCAGAGCTGGCTGGGGGCAGTTGGTGTGTGCTGGGTGCCTTGGCCGTTGTGCAGAGCCCGTGCTAAAGGCCTTTCTGCTGCCAGCGTGTAGCAGTACTAGGTGTCTCAGTACTGTGTCTCCAGCAATAGCAGAGAGTCACTTAGCGAAAGAGTATATGAAAAGTAGGGGCAGGTGCAGAGGTCTCTTCCACAGTTTTAATTAAGAGTGTGAAAGGCTCAAATGAAAGCCATAAAATAGTTTGTTGGGGATCCATTTTGCTCCTTCTGCAGCAGTTTGTGAAGGGAGGAGCAGCTTTGCCACGTGTAGCTGGTGGCAGTGTTGGCTGTGGAGTTGACAGTTATCCTGTGGAGAAAGTCACATCAAAGGTGTAAGCCTGGCGAGGCAGGGCAGAGCAGTCCTGCTGTCACCGGGTGACAGGGAATCTGTGAAAGGGACAGGCTGGATGCGGGTAATGGCCTCCATGGCATTAATCTTTGAGCAGCATTGGAAGGATCGGGGCGAAGGTGGCCAGGCCAAGGGATAAGGCAGTGGTGAGGTTGTCAAAGGCGGGAGGACTTGCACATCCAATTTAAGAGGAATTGGTATCCGAATCCCTTAGGTTTTGAAAGCCTTTTATAGATTTAAGTCAGTACAATGGTACCCAGAACTGTTCAGTCTATTCCAGAGGCATAATTGCATCCTCCAGCCGAGCCTGTCTTCTCAGGCCTTCACCCACCATCGTTTAGATCTGCTCAGCTCTCCGAGCTGTTGCCATAAATGCAAAAATGCACTGGGCTGGGGCTGTGAAGGAGGACCGATTGCTAACGTTTTCAGGAAAGGTTTGAAGTCTCCACAATGAACTGGGTTTTTGTAGGTAGGGCTATAGCACGTCTCAGCGTGATGCTGTGTAACAGAGTGCCTTCTTAAACTCTCCTCTTGCTGCAAAATGCATCGCATTACCATTGCACACACAGGAGGGGTTTCTGAGCTGTGGGAAATTCTGGGTTTCCACTGAGTTCGGGGAAAAACACTTGCTGTGCTAGTTTGACTTGACAGTAATGCTGGAAATAAAACCTCTTCTCTGGGCAGGTGAAGATCCCCTTGCTGATGATCAAAATGAACGTGACATTAATTCAGTGGCTGGAGTCTTGAAGCTGTATTTCCGTGGACTGGAAAACCCCCTCTTTCCTAAGGAAAGGTTTCAAGATTTGATATCTACTATAAGTAAGTACATGTGACAGCTCTTCTCAGAGAACAGGGTGGGACAAGAGAAGCAATAAACAGGGGGCAAGTACAGCTGAGTTTTGCAAATAGCAGCCTAGGCTGTAAGAAGGGCTATAGGTTGTTAGGAGAAGATGTTAAGAGTGTGTATTGGCAGCGCTGGAGGCGAGGGAGAGGTAAAACATCTTGCTGTGGCTCTTTTAAATTCTTCCTAGCATCACAAGGATCGCCAGAGAGCCATCTCCAAGCTTAGGCCAGTGGGCTGCACACACAGCAAGCCCACATACATGTTTGCGAGTTGCATGAGGGCCATTAGCTGCTTGAAGAGGGCCGGCTGCTGTCCTGCCCGCGTGGAGCTCTGTGAGAACGGCGGTTCCTGAGCCTGCCCATCACCTGCCATGCAGCCGTGGCACTGGGGACACAAAGGGGTTTTGCTGCTTTAGCTCAGTGTCTTCCACTAAACGTGAAGTGAAGGTCAGTAGCTCCTGGCTACTCAGAAAGCTTCTCCCACCCTTGAGTCTGCAGGCTTGGTTTCAACCTCTCTTGCTCAGCTGTTCTCCAGGTGTTTGCTGTGTGCGTTTCCTGTCCCGAAGGAAACCAGAAAGTGTTCTGGGACATGAGCAGAGGTAGAAGCTGAGGGGTTTTAGTCACAAAGCGTCTGGGATTGATGTCAGGGAGAGCCTGATTGCTTCTTGTTCTGTCCTGAACTCTCCTCCCGGCTCCACTTGTTCCTCTGCAACTGAAGAATCAGCTATCCCAGCTGGGGTTTATTTCTCTCAGTACCTTGTAGTGATGACATTTATTTATTGGCGAGTCATGGAAATTATTCCCCTGGGGGAAAGGAAGAAGACAGAATGAATTTGATGTTTCAGAGATGATGGAGGAGCGTGTTGTTCGCTTTGGCTACAGGATGACTTCATTGTACAGGAGCAGTGTCGGGGTGGTTTTGGGGGTTGGAGTGTCTGGGTCTGTGGGTAGCTTGAGGGAACTGGCTGGTGAACACGAGCTGAACTCCTTCGTTTGGCTTTCACTGCTCACGGCTCCTTCCCCCCTCCTCAGTGTTAGCGTGCATTAACTGCTGGAGATTTAGTGATGTCAAGAAAGACAGATGATATCTAGAGGGGAATGACACAGGGATAGGCTTGTTCCAGGAGGAGAAGAATGTGCTCCTGTGTTTCAAGAGCAGTGTTTGATACAGTAGCTTCAGGAGATTCACCGTTGCCTTTCAGTCTTGATGTGTAGAAGAGCGCAGCACAGCTGTAACGCAGCACACAAAGAAGCTGGTTTTGCACCAGTTTCATGCCTGGACAGGAGCTTTAGCCAGCCTTGCAGCGCTCGCACCGCTGCCCTCCCCGAGGGGCAGAGTGGGGACCCTGGGAGGGGACAGTCCCCAGAGAAGGGGCCGGGACCCTGGGAGGGGACAGTCCTTCGGGGCCAGGAAATGTGACTGTGTGCTTGCAGATAGGCTTGGCAACCATCCCTAATTAATGCCAATTTGCACAATTTATTAAGCTTTTGGGAGCTTTTTGTTGCAAACATCATCTGTTAATTTTCTGGATATTAGTCTCTTCTCTCTTTCTTTATTTTTTCTCTTTTTATCAAGAATGTTTCTTTTCCTCATCTTTTCTTTCTTTCCCTGCTGCTGTTGCTACCTTCCGATTAGGGAAAGACAGATTGATTCTATGATAGATTTTAAATGAATTAAACTGCCTTGTTCCAAACAAAATTCTGACCTTAAACGCACGTAAGTGTAGGCTGTCTAATAGATGTCCCAAGCTGAGCAGATTGGAGAAGCCTCCCTCCTTTGAGAACCAGGGCTCAGTAAAATGCCACCCTTGCTGCAGGATGTTCCGTCTCATTTTGTGATTACAGCGGAAAGGTTAAACGCAGCCGAGCAGTTTGGGCTCTCCTCCACAGTGCCTCACAAAGCTACTGTGATTGCCCGTGCCCTGGGTAAGGTTTTCCGAGCGAGGGTTTTGGGGCAGGTGCTGCTGCGCGTGTCGCCTGGCCCCCGAGCCCCGGGAAGCTGTGAAGCTGCATCTTTCCCCGGTGTGCTGGGAAGCCAGGCTGGGGAAAGGCTGCTTTTTCCTTTTGCCTTAAGGGCACTGAGAATTTACATGGAAGCGTTTCCCAAATCCACGTGAGAAATGGATGGATAGAAAAGGCACTTTGTTTGCAAAGGTTCATTCAGGGGGGTGCCTGTATTGTCAAGTGATTGATGATTACTCCATTAATTCCTCTGAATTACAGGCGCTTGAAACATTTCTGTGAAGTGAAAAAAGGCAAGTGCTTCAAGACAATTTGTTCCTCTGGGTTTCAGAACAGATATCTACTGTTGTAGGGTTTGATCCAGTTCTTATTTATTTGATTTAAAAAAAAAAAGTCCTCTTAAATAAAACCAAACTGAAGAAGTGGGGAACCCAGTAAGCAATAACAGGGGATAAACACATTCCTCAAAAATTTCCAAAATTAAATTATTATAAAGATTTCCATCTTTGGACTGAAGCCAAATTTTGCTTAGAATTTTTGATCAAATTGCAGACCAGATACATGTGGTCAGTGAATTTTATTACAATTAGCAAATGTCAAAGTTTGATCCAGCATAATAAAGTAAGCATCTCTGCGCTCATGGGGCTTATTCTGTGAGGCTGAGTGCTCGCAGGAAAGCTTCGGTAATCTTTGCTTTCTGTAAAATAAAAGCCACAGGATTAACTACCTCCATAATACACTGAGCAGATACTAGCTTTGAAAAAAGAGTAGCTGCGGGGGCCGGACTGTGCTGTGGTGCTGCGGGACGGCGCTGAGCCCCCCGGCGGGGCGGTGCGGGGGGCTCCGGCAGCTCTGCAGGCGAAGGTGGGGGCTGCATCAGCGTCGCCCTGGGGCAGGGCTGCGGGGGGCCGTGCGGGGGTCCCCGGGTGGGCTGGCACCGAAAGCAGACAGCTCTAAGCCACCCTCCTTCCTGCAGAAGGAAACCATTTTCCGATAGCAGCTATGGGGTTTGTGCGCTGCGATGGAGAGAAGAGAATCTTAAAGTGCTGACGCAGAACTGGTTCAGCTGGAAGTCCCACTCAGACCAGTGGGAGACTGGAGCAGAAGGGCTCAGAAGGCCCCGATGGTTAACCCGTAAGAGTAACGTGAATAAAAACCTCATTTTAAAATCTGGACTAGAAAACCAAGCAGTACTCCATGTCCCAGTACTGTATTGACTCCATTCCCAGTACTCTACTTTTGAGAAGTAGAGTAGTTGTTGAGGAACGAACTCAATAATGCATAAACAGTTATCTTAAAACTAAAACGTCTTTATTTGGTGTTTATACTGAATCTGAACATACATATGAATTCACCAGTGGAAGAGCACTGTGCCCGATTCTCTGCTTGCACCTTAGTGCCAAACCAGTGGATCAAATCTGGAAACAGGCTGTTGTTTTCCGTGCATGGTGGGCTACTAGATCTGGAACAAGTCCTTCTGGTGCCATGTTGTCTGGTCCTGAGAAGGTTTAAAGATGTGCTTTCTATCCCTGTGTTCCAGAAATCGAGAACCCCACCGAGAGAGTGCACCAGATCCAGCAAATCATCGTCACTCTGCCTCGGGCTGTCATCGTGGTCATGAGATATCTTTTTGCTTTCCTTAATCAGTAAGTCTTTTTTTTCCTCTTTCACTGAGTTTCTCTTTGCCCTCCTTTTTTTCAGGGCTTCCCTGTCTTTGTTGCATGAGTCCTCTTTGGTATTGCCATGGAGAGTTGTATTTTGCGCCCTCTCAGCCTTGCCTCGCCGTGGCTGTGTGTTCAGGGAAGATGTAGAGCTCAGTGATGGTTGCTTTTTTGGGCGGTGGGGGTTTGCTGGTGGGAGGCTTTTCTGAGCAAATGGGGAAAGTCGGTACCACACCTCCCTAACGCTTGTGCTTGCAGCTTGTCGCAGTACAGCGATGAGAACATGATGGATCCCTACAACCTGGCCATCTGCTTCGGGCCCACTCTGATGCACATTCCAGATGGGCAGGATCCGGTGTCCTGCCAAGCCCATGTCAATGAGGTCATCAAAACCATCATCATTAACCACGAGGGCATCTTCCCCAGCCACAGAGAGCTGGAAGGACCCGTCTACGAGAAGTGTATGACGGGAGGGGAGGAGTACTGGTAAGGAGCGGGACAGGACTCCGTTGGTTGCAGAACTTAAAGCCAGGTCCCCTTGGTAGGGTTGTCTTCTGGCACTCTGCGCTGAGAGCGAACCTGGAAGAAAAGGCAGAGCTTTGGCTTGATTCCTGTAGACAGAGTTGACCTCAGCCCACAGGAGTGTGGGAGGAGGGATCTCGGGAGCAGATCCCTGAGCGGATGGCGAGTGAGGAGAGCTCTGGGGAAGGTCAGACTTCATGTCCAGGGCAGCCAAGCACTGGGGTGAATTTGCCCCTCTGCAGAAGGGGCATGCCTTCTTGCTTTTATTCCTGTCAAATGTTAAGAATTAGATGTGCAAGTGATATATATTTGATATGCTTGCGCTGTTTTACACTGGTTAAGACTCTTACTTCCTATCAGGCTGTCTGTGTGGTTCTTAGTTTTAAATACCTCCGTGAAACTAAGAGGATTTTGCACATCTAACCAATTAGTCTCCATGCCAGTTTTGCTTTTCATTTCAGCCTTGCTGGTGAAAACAGAGGCAGTTCACTGAGTTTTTCTTTCCATGTTTCTCATGCTGACTCAGCACTATAAACCTCAGTAAAATCTTCAGGAGAAAATTGTATCCAATATGAGTATTAATATTTATAAAAAAATCTTTTAGCTGCAGTTCACATAACTATGTTCAGAGCAAACCAGAAATTCAGGTCAATTCTAACCAAATTCCTCCTAGGCTGGATGTTTTGAGTAAAGTCCCATAGTTCCATCATAATTTGCTATTTTGATGAAATTCTGTAGCCCAGAGTTAATCTGAACGTTCCAGTTCCTTTTGTTTTGTCAGCATTAGAAGGCAGATGAGTTTGCATTAGCAGGGACGGGCTCAGCCATGTGTGACTGCATCGCATCGCGTCTTCTGCTGCAGATTTCACCCTATTAGTACATCCAGGGTAGGAAAACTCCATAAACAAATTCCCACATTAAAAGCGTAAGTGATGTTACACATTAGTCTGGAGGATGCTGGAATTCTAAACCAACATTCAGATCTGAGTTTTAAGAAACCAGTATTTATAACAGCCTTGAATTGATTTTCGTGCAAGTTTAATACAATTCTGAGACCTAATCTTCTCTGATGCTGATCACCTGCCATCATCCTTACTGATGCAAGCAGAGAATAAAATGCTAAAACTCATTGTGAATGAGTATGTGGAACATTTTAACTTGCTATCACTTTATTATATTTGTTTTGCTAAATATGAATAAGATGCACAAGCAACAGAACATAATGTTCTGGGCCTGAAGACCGTGGCGTGAGTGACTGCTGTTCTCAAAGCAAGTTCAGAGACCTGATGTGATTTAAAATGACCATCTCACTCCTACAAAAACTAAAACCATAATTCTTTCAAGTGTCACTGGGGCCAGAATTTCCCTCAACAACTTATTTTGCTAAGTGCCTTGGGAACAGAAATCTCATTCTTTCTTTGAAGGCATGGTGTATTTTATTTCAGTGACAGCCCGCACAGCGAGCCAGGCACCATTGATGAAGTTGACCATGACAACGGCACGGAGCCACACACCAGTGACGAAGGTGAGCAGCAGAAAACGGGGTCTGTGTTAGAAGAGCTGTGGATGCTGGAAAGCAGTGTGCACTTTGCCCCTCATCAGATCAGAGGCTGGATTAGTCTCTGGCACTTCAGTTGGGGTCGACGTTTTTGTGTGCTTAGTAATGAGTATGCATATTAATAAATATTACGTATAGATTTTCCCCATAGGGTGTGCGTGGACCTTTGCAGTGGTCTGACTCCATAGCGGGACACAGGGGTTGGTTTTTTGGAGCTGTTCTATGAGATTCCATTAATCCCACATATGACTTTTTTTTTCCCTTCTCCTTGTCATCTGTGCTTACATGCAGCTGTGCGATGGTGAGGACATGCTGTGTGAAACGGCTCACAAAACCAGGAGGGGAGACGGGGGGTGACGTGGGGGAGACCAGCTCTGTTCACTCGGGGCCCTCGGACGCGTTGTGGGGAGAACAGTAAAGGTTGGGGGCCCTCTGAAGTGCGGGCTTCATTATGCTGTGGATCATCCCCTGTTGAGCAGAAATTAAATGCCCTGTATTCGAGCGAGCTGCAGCCTGGTTTCCTGCAGCCGGTTCTGTTTCCTTTGGTGAGGAAGTACCTGCCTGCGCATTCCTGCTCCTGCTGCCCGTGGAGCTGCCCGGCTGCAGCGGGCGAAGCAGGATGTGTTGTGAGCCTGGAGCGCGCGGAGGGGTGCAGCCGGATGTGAATCCGTGAATCCCTCGCAACTGGGTGTGTCATCAGTGTTTTCTAATGCTCTGAAGGAGGCTTGGGTCCAGCGCTTTGCAAGCTCCTGTCTGCCTGCGCTTCCGTGTAAACCAGCTCGGAGTTTCACATACAGGCTCTTAGTAAAAGCGTCAACGCTCAGGGTGATCACAAAGAGCATGGAAACGGGGGCGCTGGCAGAGCTGGGCAAGAAGCGTGTTCGCTCCAGGACGCGGTCCCAACACAGGAGGAAGCGCTGGGCTTCCCGCGCCCCCGAGGCACTGGCAGCACAGCCATGGGGCGAGCCCGGGAGACCCTGCTGGCACTGCGGAGGGGCCGCGAACCTGCAGCCCCACACCACCGTTTAGTGGCAGGACTTTGCTGCGTTGGAAGGGCGCTGGGCAGCCAAATGCCTCTTCTGCTTTCCTGGTGGCCGATATTCCCTTGGATGTGTCCTGCCCCAACAAATGCTGACGCCTTCCGTGGCAGGAGGGCTAGCCCGGGTGGCTGGCACCCATGGGGAGGAGGGGAAGGACGCAGCTGGGCCAGACAGCTCAGGACCTGCTTTCAGCTACAAACAGGAGCCGACAGGACAAGAAGATGAAGGAGAGCAAGCTGACATTTAGCCAATTTTATGCTTCGATGGTCACATTAATAGCTCTGATTGGAGTTTCCGGGTGATTAACTGTGGTGCAAGTGTGGAGAAGAAGAGCAGCTTTATTTTGTGAATGTACATATTCCTTCTTCCCCCCTCCCTTGCTCTGCACACCCTCCCTGCTGCGAAACTCAACGTTTCATAAGGGCTGTGAGACCCCTCCTGGTTGCCTCCCCTGCTACGTTTCCTCCAGAGCATTCCCTGTTGACCTGCCGCGCTGCTCCCCAGCACCCTGCCGCTCCTGTTGCTGTGGGTGTGTATTTTAAACTGGGGAGAGTTGTTGTGTTAAAGTGACCTGTCCTGTCCCACGTGAGGTGGGGAATGAATGGGGCAGGGTCTGAGGCAGCATCTCCCATGTCCTCCTCCGGTATCTCCTCCTCTGTGTGGGTTTTGTCGCTGAACAGAGTGAGAGGTCGCATCCTGCTTGCTGCTGATGCTGAGCCTGCGGTTAGTGAGGAGGCAGATGGAGCAGAGCAAGTTTCCATGTTTTAATGAGAATGTGACAGAGCTGGAGGAACTGGGCTGATTTGCCCTGTTTAGCTTTGTCATCGCCCATCTGCCAGTCTCCAGGTGGGGTTTAAAACGATTGGTTGTCTCAATCAAGGTACATTAACTGCTGGCTTGCTGGCTGTGGTAGTGGCTAGAGGTAGCTGGGTGGTGCAGCCTGCGTTTTCACCCGTCTGGGAGCGAGTGAGGTGGAGTGCAGGTTGCTCCTGCCCTTGCAGAGAAACGCTGTCGCTGCTTTGCAGTCCCTCCCGCGGGTTCTCTGGGATTCAGTGCTCCCAGCTGGAAACAGATTTGCAGAAGAGCTGGGCTCCTCCACAGGCTCCCCAGTGCCAACTGGGCTCCTCTCTGGGTGCACATCCCGCTCTGGTGCCCTTGGCCAGGGGCTCAGAGGTTCCTGGTGTGCTCACGACTGCCCAAAGTGAAGTCCTGCCTCAGCCCTCTTGAATTGGCAGGCCCTGAGCTCCCAGTTTGTGAATCCCTGGTATTTGGTAGGGCTTAAACTAGAGAAAGTGGAGAAGCGGTGAGCCAGAGTGCTGGAAGGTCTGCAGATACGAGGGTGTGATGCAGAGCAGCTGCCTGGCCAGAGCCGGTGTCATCGTTTCTATGGGGATCCCCAAAGGGGGATTCGTTCCTCATCAATAATTCAGACCAAACTGTCTCCAGGATAAGGAAAGGAAGAGAAGGTAAGCGGGGCTTTGATCACAGTGTCTGACACAGCTTGACAAGATCCCAGTCTGGAGGATAATGGGGTTCTGTAACTGAAGAAATCACTTTATAGGTAGAAAATGGGAGTGTGGGTGGCGATGAGATATGCACACAGGGAGATTTCAACTACTCCCCATCTGGTTTGTAGCTTTTTGTAATTGCTGGTAGTTGTGAGTCTGTGAGAAATTCCAGGAAGGCTGGAAGAACAAAAAGAATTGATCGGTCTAAAAATAGGATGGTTTGTACTCAGTGTAAGATACTCGCAGGAAGCTAGGGCAGCATTAGTGCTGTTCTGATGAGATGCCTCTTTCTAGGATTTATTGTGCTCTTGTGACTGTTGAACTGAGCTTTTCTCTGTCTGTGCTTCTCTCCTTTGCAGAAGTGGAGCAGATTGAAGCCATAGCAAAGTTTGACTACATCGGACGGTCTCCACGGGAGCTCTCCTTTAAGAAGGGGGCCTCGCTGCTCCTGTACCATCGAGCATCAGAAGACTGGTGGGAAGGGAGACATAATGGTGTGGATGGCCTCATACCCCACCAGTACATTGTGGTGCAAGACATGTGAGTAAAGTGGCACGTGTTGATCTAGGTTGTTAAAATCACATACTGACATGAGGTCCATTATTTAGACACCTAAAATTAGGTGGCCAGATTTTCCCTGGTTTAGTGACTTTGGTGAGAAATCTGGATCTGTTCATATATCCCTCTCCATTTATTGCCTCAGATTGTTTCTCGTTCAAGCTGGTAAAGACAAGCACTAAATAGCGTACCTCAGTGTGCCTGAGCTCCGTCTGTCATTGATCGCTCGAAGTGGCATGACCGAGGCTTAATGTTGGCCTTGCCCGCTGTGTATGTTGACCTGGCATTGTTCAGTGCCACCTGGCCTGCAGGCAGATCCCAAGGTCCTTCGCAAATGACACTTCTGTTACAAGCACTGTCACTGTACCTGGATTCATTGACATGGCAGCTACAGCGCAGGGGGATATGGAAACCTGACATTCGCTTTTTCCAAGCTCTGGGTACTGTCTGAAGTGGTGGCTTTGGTCCAAGCCTTTGTTGACAAAGTCTGGAGGTGCTGGAGTGGTGACGTTCAGGTCCACGCAGTGGCTGGGCCCTAGCCGCTCCCTGGGGCAGAGCCCTGGTACTGACGGGGTCTCCTTTCCCTAGGGATGATGCGTTCTCCGACAGCCTGAGCCAGAAGGCGGACAGCGAGGCAAGCAGTGGACCGCTGCTGGACGATAAGGCTTCCTCCAAGAACGACATCCAGTCCCCGACGGATCATATTGTGGACTATGGCTTTGGGGGAGTAATGGGCCGGTAGGGAAACTCTCGTTTTTCTATGAACACAGAGGTGGTCGCTGTCACGTGTGGGGAGAGTCAGCGTGTGGTGTAGGGCAAGACAGAAGGGAAGGCTCCAGTAGGCACTGCAGAACAATGCGAGCATGGAGGGGTATTTCATATGCATTGCTAATGTAGATCTGAAGTAAAGAAGGTACAATGCTGTCCCTTTCCTGGCACTGGCTAAAATGTCTGTCTTCCTCTTGCTTTAGTCTTCTGGAGCTGAGAGGCTGGAGTTTGGTTTGATCTGAACTCTCAGAGCTGAGCAATTGTCTTACAGCATGCAACCAGACGCTTTTGATCTGACGGACGGTGACATAGTCTTGTGATGGATTCTTTGCAGAGTGAGATTGAGGTCTGACGGTGCAGCTATCCCTCGCCGTCGAAGCGGGGGGGACACCCACAGCCCGCCCCGAGGGATGGGTCCTGGCATAGACACTCCTCCTCGAGCAGCGGCCTGCCCTAGCAGCCCCCACAAAATACCTCTTAACAGGGGCAGGATTGAGAGTCCCGAAAAGCGCAGAATGGCGACATTCGGCAGTGCAGGCAGCATCAATTTCCCAGACAGGAAGGCCTTGTCTGATGGCCACCCGCTGAGATCGACCTGTGGATCGACTAGACACAGTAGTCTCGGAGATCAGAAATCTCTAGAAGCAGAAGCGCTTGCTGAGGTAAGAGGGTTGTGAAGTGGCTCTCGGTCCCCAGGGATCGAGAGGATAAAAGAAAAGTCACTGGGGTAGCGCCGCAGAGCCCCTTCCATCTCAACGCACTTCAGAATTACAGCGCTGTTGTAGCTGCAATGGTTTAAAGGTAAAAATGATCAGCCAATAGCTTGACTGCTTTTCCAACTGTATCAGTTGGTCTAATAAAAGATACTGCCTCCTTCCACAAACCTTGTTTCTTCAAAACAATAGACAGAAATGTTCGATCCACCACTGAAATGCGCTGGCAGCTCTTGCCTCCCACAGGGAGGAAAGCGCATTATCTTCATCTGATGCTCCATAAGGAGCTTAAGAGGAGAAAACTGGATTTGCCAAATCAGAATTTGACTGATGCTCAGTGTTTGGAGAAAAGTGCTTCACGTTTGCTACTGGCTGTTTGTAGCTAGGACCTCAGCATGTTAGCCTGATCCCACTATGGTGCCTCCAGCCATGCAATATCATCAGCATCACACTAGGCCATCGGTTCCACGGCGCTCATGAAATTCACGTTACCTCCCGCATAGCCTGCAGGTCTCCTCTCCCTACCGCTGGCAAGAGGCCCCCAGCCAGGTACCAGTCAGGTTACACCAAACCTGTTAACACCTGGGAGAACGGTCCCTCCATGGAGGAGGCTGCGCAGTTCTCCAGCCTCTCAGGGACCACCTGGTTCAGGCACGGTCCCCACGGATCTGTGAATGGCCGCAGTTGGGCTGTTGCAGGGCCTGGGGGCTGGCAGCACTGTGGACAGGCAGTTCCACATCCCCTATGTCAGCAGTTCCCCGGCGGTTTGCGGTTTCCCCCCCTGCAGCGGGAGCAGAGCTGTGGGGCGGTGGGTGACGCCCAGGCGGAGGGTGCAGCTGCTGGGGACGCCGCTGCCCACCGCCTGGCAGCAGCCTGTGTGCCACAGGGTTTGGCAGGCTGTTACGTGTCCACTCAGCTGCTTTCAGTGGGGTAATTAATGATTGCAGAAAGGAAGAACTCTTACTGTCCTGTTTGCTTTTCCACCAGCCACGCTCCTTGTTCTCTTGCTCTGCAGCACGCTACCCAGCTTCTCTGTCCATCAAGAGCTTGCGTTTGGTGTCATCAATTTACAAAGTTATGGTCGTAGCGCAGCGCGTGCCCTGAGCGATGGCTCCCACTGGGCACCACGTCGGCCTCGGGTCGCCGTGACAGCGTGCACAAAGCCCCCAGGCTGGGCTGGTGGCCGTAGGTGGCACCCTAGGGCCACGTTCCCCAGGTGCGGTGCAGGGCTGGGGGGTCTGGGACCCTCCGGTGGGACGGGTGAATGGTGAGGATGGAGATGATATGCACAATTTTCTTGGCTTTTGGGGTTTTGGGTTGTTTTTTTAAACCTTGGAAAAGATTCTCACTCAGCTGATGTAAATAAATACTTGCCTTGAAGTCTTGTAGGACTGCTGGACGTGGTAGTCCTGAGGCTTAGCTCTGGGAGAATATTTTCATTCATTATCTGAACCACTTAATAGAATTAATTGGAGCTAACTTGATAATTATTTCCCTTCTGCTGATCCTCTGAATGTTATCTGAGGCTCACCAAGCGTTTTATAAAGTCCTTATAAAATTAAGGACTTGTCTACACAAGGACAGCAAGGAGAGTCAACTAGAGCTACTTTTTAAACGATTGACTCAGTTCCCTTAAATCGCTTTTTGGATGGTCTCTTCCTGAGTTAGTGGCCTTAATTCAGTTAAGGCGGATTTAAGTGAAGCCAAACTAGGGCCTCTCTGTTTCTGAATGAGATGATCAGCGCTGCAGTTGTAGGCAATTTAGCTAATTTCCTTTAAATGGGTACTTTCAGTCAACCGGGGGGTTCACCCTCTGGAGGATCTCCTTGGACGGACCAGTGGAGGCCATGCCCAGAAGACCTGACCCAAGGCGGGGGGGTGGTGAGGGTTGGGGCCGGTCTCACCTGGGCTGCCTCCCTGCACGCAGGGAGAGGCCGTGTCGCTGCCTCTCTTCTATTTATGGTGAGTTGCCATCGTGCTGCTCCCTCCGAACACATCCCTGTGCGTTTCTGTCCCCACACCTGCCATTGCCCTGTAGGCACAGGGAAGCAGAGGTCCCATTCATCTGATGGAGGCTGCAGGGCAACTGCTTTTGGAGAAACCAGCCGCAGTGCTGGGGGAGGGTGTGGAGATGCCTTGTCCCGTTGGAGCTGTGGACAGGCTGGTGGTCACCCCATCACGCGTGGTGCTCAGGGTTTGCTCCCTTTGGAGCTGGCAACCAAACTCCTGTTCACTTGGGAGATGTGGAGCGCCTTTGTGTGGCCAGAGTTTGGGCTTTACATCTTCTCCTAAAGCTCCCTCTTTGCCTGGAGGCTCTGTCTTATGTCAGAGACACCTCCCCCTCCCCCCAGACACACATGCCAGGGTGGGGGGACCCTCTCCACAGAGTGGGGTGCAGGAGAGTGGGGCAGTGCCATGGCATGGTGCTGACATTCCTTTTTGGTGGTGTTCGCAGGACATCGAGAAGACCATGAGCACAGCGCTGAACGAGCTGCGGGAGCTGGAGAGGCAGAACACGGCCAAGCAGGCCCCCGACGTGGTCCTGGACACGCTGGAGCCCATGAAGAACCCCCCGATGGGCGCTGCCAACTCAGAGCCCGCCAGCCCCCTCCACACCATCCTGATCCGGGACCCCGACGCTGCCATGCGGCGCAGCAGCAGCTCCACCACCGAGATGATGACCACCTTCAAGCCGGCCCTGTCGGCCCGGCTGGCCGGGGCTCAGCTGCGGCCCCCACCCATGCGGCCGGTGCGGCCGGTGGTGCAGCACCGCTCCAGCAGCAGCAGCAGCTCGGGGGTGGGCAGCCCTGCCGTCACCCCCACCGAGAAGCTCTTCCCCAGCAGCTCGGCGGATAAATCGGGCACCATGTAGGCTGGGGCGCCTGGGTGGCGGGAGCGGGGCCAGCAGCTCGGCACAGCCTCGCTCGGCCAAGTGGGAAGCCAAAACCCTGCTCAAGAGGAAGCTCTCCAAACGGGGAACACGTGCGTAGCCGAGGCCTGATGGTTGCTTGTACATACGTGTGTGTGTGTATGTACATACGTGTGCACACACACCCCCATCCATGCAGAAACACTCCCCAAGCTTGCAGTCCTGTGGCAGGAGGAGACGGCGGGTCTACGTGTTGGCACTGGAGAATACACGCTATATGTAGAAGTATATATTAAAAAACAAAAAAGTGTACAGAATTCGGTGACTTTTTTAAAAAAGTAGATTTACCTCAGAAACTGGCTCTGAAATGTCCTCTCTAGAGACGTTGGGTTGATTTGGGTTTTTTTCCAGGCTATTTGTGTGCGTGTGTGTGCGTGGAGGTACGTAGCAGCTGTGCGTCGAGCAATACAAGGCCAATCCTGGAGTTTATTTTCTGTGCCTCTTGGCATTTGGGAAAAAAAAAAAAAAAAAAGGGAGCAGGAGGAAGATACAGTGGGTTTGGTTCACTGCTGGCCAACAGAGAAGAGCTGGAAGTTCGTAACTGCCAGCGTGTGCCAGGCCGGCTGGAGTGTCTGTGCAGGCTGGACCCCAAGACGCCCCGGCCAGCGTCTCCCGGTGGGAGCCGGGACAGAAGAGGAGGCAGCTCCATCGGCTCCTGGGGAGGATGTGGCTGCTGCAGCGGAGCACAGCCCTGCCTGCACCGTGGGGTCTGCAGAACTCGCATTTGCTTGAAGATTTCAGAGCGAACAAGGACTAACAACAAACCTGTGGTAACGCATAAACAGAGTATCTTACACAGTTTCGAGATGCTTCATTTCCCTTTCCCCACACACTTTTTTTCTTTTTTTTTTTTTTTTTTTTTTTTTATTTTAAAAAAGCCCTAATGGTGTATCGACCGCTGAGACTAAAGAGGCGAGGAGGCTTTGGTACAACAACGTTCCTTTATTTGAAGTTGCACAGCAGTACATGAGGGTCTTGATTCAGATTGTGTCGTCTTGCATGAAAAGCATGAGCCATATTTGACCATATCAGATGCGGAACCGATCTGATGGGATGATATTTTGCACTTTCTGTACTGTACTATATAATACAACAGTTTGAGTTTATGCAAAAGAATCTACATTTTGTTTTTCCTCTGAACATGTAACCCAGAGAAAAAAATATGCAGAAAGAGCTGGGGATTGCACGGTACTTTGTCTGATAATCAAGTCTCTTCTGTAAGCGCTGAATTCAAGACACTCTGTGCTTCTCCTGCAGTTTTTTTTCCTCTTGTACAGATTTCCAAGCAATGACCCGTGGTTTAATCTGGTCACTTCCACATGATCACATCCAAGCCCAGCGTGAAACGGGCCATCGTCAGTCTCTCAGCTGCACAGCAGAGCCGCACTAATGGCTCCTAAATGGTCGTCCTTTCTTCCCTCCATCTTCCACTTCTGCTGTTGTCTGTCCCTGGGCAAAGCAGCTCCCGAGCCCTCCTGCCCCATCCAGTGTCACCTGCCCCTGCCCAGGGCTTTTTTTTTTTTTTTTTGTCCCCCGTTCATCTCCTCTCCCCTCCAGCTCGGCTGCAGACCCCAGCGCGTGCGGCCGGAGGAGCAGCCCCGCGGCAGGAGGCGGCGGAGGCTCTGCCGGGTGGCTGAGCCCACCAGTGCTGCCGCTGCTGGCGCCCGGGCTGGGGCCCTCGCCCGTGACATGCCCACGCGTTCGGCCGGCGCCGGGCAGCGTGTACCTCCACGGGCCGGGCACGGACCCGGCGTCACGCACCGGCGGGACCGGCCGCTGCTTGTCCCTGTGCCCAGAGCATGTGTCCCCTCTGCGTCCCGCTCCCGCCTCGGCCAGGCTGTGTATATATATCGCTGTTCTTGCTTAAATGCTGGAAAGTAACTGTTAACATGTAAACTGTACAAAAACATAGGCTAAGAGTAGATGAAAGCCAATGCCACTCACCAAATCTTTGCACTTAGTACGTAGCTCAATGTAAAAATAAAACCCAGTAATAATAATAAGAAATAAAAAACCCCGAGCCGCAAAGCTAACCTTTCCGTGTACAGTGGGGGAGAAGTACTGTACGTAGTGATTCCGTCATTGTTCCTCCGTATAATGCTGTAAGGGGAAATGGTGTTTATGTACTTGTCTATTAACATTGTTGACATTTGTAATTACCACAATTAGTTCATATTGCTGTTTATTTTTCTTCATGATTTTCCCCCCCTTTCCTGCCTTAGGCTACCCCTGAGGTCGATGCCTCTGTCGTTGCGGGCAGCAGATGTTCAAACAGTCTGTCAGTCTGGGCAGTAATGAACCAGCAAATGTGCTTTTAGGGGGAGGGAAGAAACCCATTTGGCACGAGAGCTGTGTATTCATTGCCAGTAATTAGTATTTTTTTTTTTCCATTTAGTTCCTGGAGAACATTCACTTTGCCAGTCTTCTGGTTTTTTTATATACTTTCAAAGATGACGTGATAGCAAAACCATGTTTATTAGCGTTTTTTTCCTCCCCTCTTACTTTTGAAGATACGGTACAAGTTCCAGTGTCTTTCTATTAAATTATTGCCTTTTGTTTTCCTTTGTTTTGTTTTGTTGTGGGTTTTTAATACAATTGTTTTCTTATCTTTAAGTGCCTTTTTGAGCACCAGAACAAATGCTTGGAGTTAATGTCCTAGGAGCTGTACGCATCATGATTTCCTTTGTACAGTTGCGTTGTGCTGGGGGTGATTGCTTTTAAAGTCCTTTTTAATTCTTTTTTTTTTTTTTTTAAGAAAAAAGAAAACCAACACGTTTTGTTGAAGAATAAACTACCCCTTTTTAATACGGTATTCAAATTGTAGTTTTAACTACTGTAAATTTAAGGGAAGAAATGTATTTTTCTGTAAGCTGACTTGGCACAAAATGGAAGCATGTATGTTGTAGGAGTACCATAACTGGAACCTGCTCATGTTTTATGAGTAACTTTACCCTGATCCTCGATACCTCTCTAAAGGCGCAAAGACTGTAGCTGCAGAGCTCTCCGGTCACGGTGAGACCCGGCGCTGGGGTGTGGGGGGACGGCAACAGCCCCGGGGGCCATGGCAGCGGCGAGGCTGGCGTCTTCCCAGAGCAGTTGTTTCTCTGCTGTGCAGAGCGAGGGCCGACCTCGGGCTCGGCTTCGGCAGGGACAGCTTGGTGCTCGCCCACCTTCCCCAGGGTGGCGATGGCGCCCGCGGCCATCCTCCTCTGTCCAGGCCCTGCAGCGACGTGCCCCAGTGTGCCGGTCCCCGGGGTGGTGAGGACAGTGCACTTTCTTCCTTAGGCTGAAGTCCCCCTGGTAGGTGATTTTTGTAAACCCCGGACTGTGTTATTTAACTAGCAGTGTTGTGGTTTTCACGGTGCGGCAGTAGATGTCCCGAGTCTGATCTGCTTCCGAGTGGCTGGGCTGCGTAGTCTGGTGGGGATGGGTTTGGTTACGCCGGGAAGCCGAAGGAAACCACTGGCTGGCTGCCCTTTGTAACGGTCCTCCTCCTCCTCTGGTGTTGTCTCTGTAACGTACGGTGAGATGCCGTTCAGCTAGAGTGTCTGAGTGGGTCCTCTGTCATGTATGCTGACGATGCCATGTAGATGAAGCCACTGGTTGGGTGTGGACTCATCCCGTTGAATAAAACTGCTTAACTTTTCTCAAAAACACTGGCTGTGATTTCAGAGCATTTGGGGCCCCTGGGAGCTGTGTGCACCCTGCCTGTACCCTGCCCGCACCCGTCCCTGCGGCTCCCCCTCCCCGGTGCCCCTGCAGCCCTGGCCGCAGTCGCTGTGTGGTGGCCCCACAGCCCCCTCCCGTGCCGTTGGCCATGGCGGTGCCTTTGGCCGCGTCTCCTGGCTGCCGCCCCCGTGACCACGAGCCAGGCCCGTGGCCGCTCGCCATGGCGGACTTGGCGTGTGCCACCGCGTTTGTTTAGATGAACCACTGAGGGCACAGATGGGCTCCTTCCTCCCAGCCCTGGGCATATGGTGAAAATGCACAGGGAAGAGAGATGTAGGCTAATTAAAACAACAACAAACCATCACTTCCAAGGGGGTGTAAATTTGCCCATTTCCCTTGTTGTGGGAGGATCTGTGCTGATCGGCACCAGCCGAGATGCACCCCGTGTTTCAGAGGTGGTGTCTCTCTTAAATTTTATTTAAAATGCTTTCAGGTAAAGACAAGGACAATGTTCTTCCATTTAATTTCTAACAAATCTTTGCCTTTAAGCTCACTGCCCTGCAAGCGCAGTAACCGAAGGCTGAGGAAGGGGCTGTGCGGGGTCTTGAGCTCCTCCTGGGGCGAGGGCTGGTGGGGAAGGGCCCCCCCCTCCCCGGGCTCCCCTGGCCCTGGGGGCAGGAACCGCTTCCACACGTCGGGGCCCCCGCTCATCCTCAGGCAATTAAATCCCTTTGCAAATCTCCTGCTCCGGCAGAGCGCCTTCGGGCCGCTTCTGACTTCCCAGAGGGAAAGGCTGCCTCGGGTGGGGAATGGGGTCGGGGAGGATGGCGGCCTCCACCCCTGCTCCGGAGAGACTTCACCTTCCCCTCTGCCCGCAGGAGCTGCTCGGGACCTCGGATGTCTGCGCCTCAGGAGGGACATCAGCTCAACAGGGCTGGGGTGGCACCCGTCAGGGACACCGGGACCGCACCACTGTGGGGCCAGCGCTCACGGCCGGGACATGCTGCCCCCGTGAGCAGCCTTCGGGCAGTAGGCAGGCATCCGTGCCTGCAAGGAGCTGGGCTGAGCGTCCCTGCTGCCCCCCTGCTTGCCCTTCGTGTGTCTGGGGGGGATCGACACTTGATCTCCTGTCGCTGCCGCCATGTTTTACCCTGACCCTTTGCCCGAGCACCCGCTCAGCCGCTCAGCACATCAGTGCTCGCCCGTGCAGGAGGATTAGATTATATTGCTCTCGAAATGCATTGAAAGTAGGCTTGCTTTCCTTTTCAGAAGCTGATTACACAGACATTAATTATCACTGGAGGGGAGGGAGAGGGACCACAACATGGCGCGCCCGTGTCCCTCCAGCCGCTGACAGTGTGAGCCCATCCATGCTCTCCAGGGACGAGATCTGCCACGGCTCCCTTATTTTCACAGCAAAGGGTGTTTTTCCTCCCTGCTCCTTCCTCCCCTCCATCACCAGGGAGGGGGTCTACCTGCTGCCCCCCTGCCCGCGGACACAGCTCCCTGGGGCAGCCCCTCCGGGACCGGGGGCCGGTGCCTCCATCCTCTGCCCACCATGGTTCTGGCCAGGTGCCTCCCCCCTGCCACCACCCGCTGTCGGCTGCAGGCACCCAGAGCTGCTTCGCCTGGGCTGTGACAGGAGAACTGACCGCCAGTGTCCCCCCGCTGCTGCCAGCCCCACGTGTGGGGACCCCCCCAGCGCTGCCACAGGGACGGGTTGCGCTCGGCTGCAGGAAGGCGACGCATGCCTGCGACACACAGGCCATGTCAGACACAGCAGATGTCAAAATGCACTTGAAGCAAAGATGATTCAGTGCTCGCTCTGTGGCCAAGAGGACAAGAGCAATTACCTCCTCCCAAAGGGACGGAGAGAGGGGGCTCAGGGGCCAGGTGAGCCAAGGAGACCAACAAAGGCCCTTCCTGCGGCAGCGGTGGATCGCCGCCAGGCACCGAGGCCGTCGGGACCAGCCTGGTATTTGCTTTTAAAGGATTAACTTGTGCCAGCCAAGTGGATGTGAAAACCATGGCCAGTGCAGGAGGACATGGTCCATCACACCCCACGATGTGCTCAGCTCGGCCCCGCGGTGCAGATGGCATCCTGCCATGGGGCCGCCGGGAGGCACAGCCCTGCCAGCCCTGCCCGGTCCCGGCGTCGGCCACCGCCTCACTAGCGGCCACTTCTCACCCAGGGGCTGCGCTTCACGTGCAACACCTCACGGCACATCTTAACCCATGAGATTTATTACCAGACCAAGCAAAACAGCAGAATTAAAAGAGTTTTCCGAAGGCACACGCACTGCTGGTTTCACCAAAGGTCTGTCCTGCATCCAAATTATCCTCCTGCTGAGCTCTCCCCGAGCTGAGAAGGTCCCCACAGTGACGCTGGTACTTAATGAGCCAAACAGAGCCTCTGCCTGAGAGTAAATGTCAACATTATCAGTAAATTGATAATTGATTTCCAATTAAAAGTCCCGGTTCCCCAGCACTCCTAACTAACACAGGCTGGTGTTAAGCTAATTATCCTTTCCTCTGCTGACAACAAGCTTTTAGTGCCCTAACTGGGATATTAAATGGGCACTGGGAGCTGTGTCCTTTGTCGTCCCGGCAGGAGCTGACCCCCCAGGCGAGTGTGTGCTGCCATGCATAGGGCACCTCCGCACCAAACAACGTGTTTCACACTGGGGAACAACACATTTGTAATAAAAAATAAAGGGTAACGTCCCTAAAGGTAGGTCAGGAGAGACTCAGCATGATAGGACACAGCTCTGTCTCATTACCCCTAGGGTGACAATCACAAATGACCCAATTCTGGCTCAACTTTGAACAGAAAAAGTTATAAATTTGGGGCGAGGGGGGGAGGCAGTGCTTTTATTTTGGGGGGAGAAGCTTCACACCTCATTTTATTTGTCTCTTTGGAAACCTACAGGAATCAGACTAAACACCTGGAAGAAGCTGGCTTTGCCGATGGCGGCTGTTTAACAGTCGGAATGACAAGAACACACAGAATAAAACCCCACAGAACAGCAACCGCAGAGGCTGCGTGTTCGACCGTACAGACCCGACGGGGCCCGAGGGGTGGGCTGGGTCCCACCATGGCCATGCCGGGCAAGCCGCAGGTTTGTGTGCCTGTCCCTGGGGAGGGGAGCAGGGAAAGGGACACCCTGGTTTCTGGTACCAGCAAAGCAAGTCCTTAAAGCGTGAGACGTGATGCTTTGGCAGAGGAAACAAGGCACTTTCTGAGCGGTGTGGGTTATATCAGAGCTGGGGCATTGCCCAGTTGTCACGTCAGACTGCTCCTGCTGCCACCGCTGCGCTGTGGCACGGCTAAACCTGCACCCTTCGCCTTTTTGGAGCTGTTCTGAATTCTTGCTTATTCACACCCATTTGCATCGCCTGGCGTCTCTGGGTTTAAGGTTGGACGCCAGTTCCTGGGCTGAGGATACAGGCAGCTTTATAAACTCATTTTGCTAAAGCTGGTTTGGAGTAAGAAGCCTCTGCCACACAGGGGGTCTCCACAGGCTGGGCCACCTGCAGCCGCTGGCAGCCGGGGTTGGCTCCTGGGTGCCGCTCGCCCGGGGCTGGCTCTGCTGCCGTGACGGGGCATGGCTGGTGTGGGAGGAGCAGCCATCGGCCCAGTGCAAGGCCCCAGCCGGCGGTGACGGTGTTACACCATGATCCGGAGGGCCGTGGGCGTTTGTTTGGCCAGCGGATTGCCTTGCACATATGTCTTGTATGGCCTCGCTCAAGCACGCTGCTGAAGAGGGATGAGTTTGCGTGACGAGTGGCTATTAATATTTAATTTCACCCCATCCATGTACATTTTTAATTCAGTCCGTGTTATAATTCTTCCTGATTGATCACCACTTTTGCTGACCGCTGCGTCACACAGTGCTGCAGACATTAATTTTCAGCCTTCACCAGCGATCTCCGAGAGGCAGAGACCGTCCTGCTGCCGGCTCGGGGGGGACAGCGGGGTGGGGAAGGGTCGCCCCAAAGCAGGCGATGCTGCAGCCAGGCGAGAGGGGGGACACGTCCCCGGCCCCCTCCCCGCAGCCCCCGAGCTCCCGGCGCAGGCTGGGGCGGCGCAGAGCACTCCTGGTGGCCAAGCACCCTTCCCTGCCCCCAGCCATGACCAACGCCGCGTCCTGCCCCGCAGAGCCGGGGCTCCGGGCAGTGTTCTAGCTGCCAAGCGGATAAAAAACCCCATATCTAAATAAAAAGCGCCTGCGAAGCCTGAGCGCACCCCACGCGCGGGCTGGCGGTTTATTCAGAGCCCGTATTACGTTTCTTTCCATTGTTTTTTCTGCCACTGGTTCACGACTTCACTTTCCCCCCGTCCCGGCAGCGCGGGGGAGCAGAGACCTCCCGCATCTCCTCAGTCCCCCCCGACGCGTGTCAGCGGGGCTTTGGCGGGACCTGGCCGCGGGGGGGCTGGCTCGGCCGCAGCTGGGACTCGCCCTGCAGCTCCAGGGGGCAGCGGCCCACCCGGCCCTTATTACAGTTAATTAGCGCAGCTCCGGGCACAGCCCCACGGGAGGGGAGCGCGGGGGGGGGTGTGAGCGGCTGCAGAGCGGTGCTGGCAGCATGGAGCCCCCCCGCAGGCCCCACCAGCCATGAGCGGCCGGTCCGCTCCTGGCCCAGCCTGGCTGTCGCCAAGGGGGAGGCTCCTGGGCACCTCCTCTGGAGAAAAAGCCACTGGGGGCTTCGGGGGCCCCCGGCCGGGCTCTCGGGCAGGCGAAGGTGTGTAAAGGCGTGCGGGGCTCGCACGCTCCGCGCTCGGTGGCACGGGTGGGCGAGCGTGGGCTGTGCCGTGGCCCGCCAGAGCCGAGCCCCCCCCCCCGCCGCCGCCGGTGGGCGTCCCCCCCGGACCCGGCGTGCCCGCGGCCGGCAGGTGGCAACCGAGCCCCGCGCATCGGGCCGGGGGCGAGCGCGGCGCCGGCGGGACGAGCGTGGCCGCGGGGACCATGCCGCGGGCCTGAGGCGCTGCCCCTGTGTCGCCCTGCGCTGCTGGCCCCGCGCCGGCCGCGGTGGCCGAGTGAGCGGGGCTGCGCCGTGGGCTGCCCTGTCACTGCGCGTCCTGCAGCAGGAGCGGGTGCTTCAGGGGAAGGGGCTAGAAGAGGCTGGTGTTCATAGAGTCATGGAATGGTTTGCGTGGGTAGGGACTTTAAAGCCCACCCAGTGCCACCCCCTGCCCTGGGCAGGGACACCTCCCACCAGACCAGGCTGCTCCAAGCCCCGTCCAACCTTCCTTGAACCCCTCCAGGGATGGGGCAGCCACAGCTTCTCTGGGCAACCTGGGCCAGGGGCTCACCACCCTCACAGCAGAGAATTTCTTCCTCAGATCTCATCTAAATCTCCCCTCTTCCAGTGTAAAACCATTCCCCCTCATCCCATGGCTCCCCTCCCTGATCCAGAGTCCCTCCCCAGCTTTCCTGGAGCCCCTTTAGGGACTGGAAGGGGCTCCAAGGTCTCCCCGGAGCCTTCTCTTCTCCAGGCTGAACCCCCCCAGCTCTCTCAGCCTGTCCTCCCAGTAGAGGGGCTCCAGCCCTCCCAGCATCTCCGTGGCCTCCTCTGGCCCTGCTCCAGCAGCTCCGTGTCCTTCTGCTGTTGGTGCCCAGAGCTGGAGGCAGCCCTGCAGGGGGGTCTCCCCAGAGCAGAGCAGAGGGGCAGAATCCCCCCCCCTCGCCCCGCTGCCCACGCTGATGGGGATGCAGCCGAGGGTGCCATTGGCTTTCTGGGCTGCAATAATTGATGATTGTTTTTAATTGACAGCTATGGAGAAGCCTGCCTTCAGAAAGAATCCATAACTCTCTAAATATCTATATAATTGGTAGCTGCATGATGCTTCTGAGCATGAAGGTCTATGTTCTTATCTGTGTGATGCACCTGCGGTCAGTCTCTTTAATAATTCATGTGTGGTGCTAAGTGCTTCTTGGGTAACGTTCTGTTCAGCTTGAGTAACAGCCTCTTTTCTGGCTGGATAATGAACACCGATACCTTGTTTGTAGCTGCGATGTGGGGCCATTGTTTCAGAGTAGCATGTGCTGGTACCCGCGTGATGAGCTCCTGCCAGTGTTGGGTTTGCAGAAGGAGGGCTGATGCCGAGGCCGTCAGAGGAGACTGCACGTTCCTCACGCACAGCATCACGGTGATGCACGGCTGGTACTGATGTGCTAATTGGGTGCTTGTGTGGGCCCCTCCTACACCTGCCCATGTTCAAGCATTGGATACCCATCTAAAACACCAAGTGGCCACACCTGACCATACTCCTGCTTAGCTGAAAATTCAGACCCGAGTCATTTCTCTCCAACATGCCTAGTTACCTGGCTGAAGCAATAATAATCATTAACTTTAAGTATAAACAATAAATTGAGCATATTACTTAATTTCTATGGGGCAAATGCAGCATTTGCATTTAAATTAACTTTCCACACTACTGCACACCAACATATGTGTTAGTTTCCCTCTGAAGTTGAAAACACACATGAATATGTGTAAGTGCTTCCCAGTCTGGCGTATCGGAGGGATCGGGGGACAGAACTGCTACGTTCCTCACGTCACTGGATCCTGCCAGGTCTGGGATGGTGAAGTCCTTCAGGACCATGTGGGGTTTGGGACCAGGAGGAACCTACAGCTTGCAGATGCCTGTGCTGCCCTGGAAGCAGACCAGGTTGGGGCACACGGAGCCACTCCGCTCCAGTTTGGCATTTTGCTGCTCAATGTGATGTGCAGGGCACGGCGCGGGGGCTGAGGGGAGCCCGGCCGCCCCTCCTGGGCTGGGAACCGAGCCACAGCTCTCACAGAGCCCCTGCAGCTTGGAAGGCGTGGTGGTGTCTGAGGCGGCTGCGTGGTGGGTCTCGCTGATGCCCCTTGCTGGAGGGTGTCACGGGGCTTTGGAGACAAGCCACATGATAAAAAAAGGAGTTGGAGGTAAAATCATGGTGTCTATGTCTTCCTTTCTTGGCCTTCCCCAGCAAACGTAGCCATGGGCCTGTGGGAAATCGCGATAAACCTCTCCCATGCCCTCACCTCCCTGGGCAGGGGGAAATGAGCGGGACAGGGCCATCCTCTGGCCCCGGGAAGGGCGTTTGTGCACGTGGGAGTTCACCCCTTGGAAACCACTGTGTTATTTTCAGACAGTATTTCCAAAGTTGAAGTTGGTTGAATCAGCAGGGACCATTAAGGAAGAATTCACTGTATTTTTGGGAGTGCAACCTTCAGTCGTTCTCTTGACTGAAGCTGGTGAGACTTTTATCCAAGAGAGGCAAGGCTTCAGGTAAAGGTTTCAAAGCGCTTTACAAATGAGCTAAAAATGGGTATTTTTGCCCGCACTGTATTATAGAGCCATTCAGCGGTTCACATTACTGAGATCTGTACTAATGTGTTATACAAGATATTTCTCCACTGAGATTTCTGCCAGAAAAGAAGAGGGGAGGGAGCTGGGGGCAAACTCACCCTTCGGGTATCAAATACCACTTCACTCTTGCTATTTATTTGTGCCCTCAACTTGATTTACTACTTCGCTAGTTACCAAAAAGGTCATCAAAATATGTATTTATCGCTTATGCGTGGCACTGTAATTATCTGCCAGGTCCTTTTCAGCAGCGCCTCGTGAATCTAATGGCACATGCAAATCAAAGGAGAGATGATCTGCACGCTGATTTGCACGCATGTACACCGTTCTGTTTCTGGATGCAAACTGGGTGACACAAAGACGGATGGGATGTGCCTGGGGGGGGGGGGGGGGGCTGGGGCAGACGTGGCCGTTCATTGCGCTGCCCCGGAGCCCCTGGGGCCGGGGGTTCGCTGCGACCGCTCCGGCAGGGAGCACTGGGGACCAGTATCTCCCCCAGCTCCAGTGCTGCCCAGTCGTTGGTGACCCCTGGGAGGTGCGGGGGGTGTGTGGGCGCCTTGGGGCGCTGGGGGGGCTCTGTCACGGACACCCCAGAGCAGAGCGATGCCACGCTGAGGCACCCCCTAAGATTTTACAGACACAATAACTGTGTTTTAAAAAAATAGGTAGTTTGTCCATTTCTGTGTATTTTGCAGTGTGTTTTCATCCTGGCGCCAGGGGCAGTTACTGCATTGCACAAGAGCTAAACTGTCTCCAGAACTTTTTTCTCAGCTTTTGTTAATACTGAGATTTGGGTGCTTTATTAGACGGGAGAGTCAGCAAAGAACATAGAAAGAGCATGATAGCGAACAAATGATTTCTAAATAATTTTTCCTCAAGCTTGACTCTAAATCTTATCCAGGACAGTTATTACAGCTGAAACTCACTGTCCTTGTCCCCAAGATCGGAAATCTGATGCATTTTCAGTGGAACTAACTCAAACAATGGTGCCAACGGGGGAATGAAGCTGATCTGTAATCTGGGAGGGGAACTTCATATATTTTTCCTTTTTTAAATAGGTTGCTCTAACTGAAGTAGCCTGTCCTTTGTGCAATATGTGCATCATGGCATGTTATCTCTGCTGCAATATTTTTTTCATAAAAGCTTTGAAGATAACATTATCTTGAGCGATGATGTGAAGAGGGGACAGGGATTCTTGCGTGGCTGAGCAGAAACAAATGCAGTATTTCGCGGAGTACATGTGGCACTGCCTTTGATTTGCAACAGACCCCATTTGTTTTTTAGACACTAGTGACTGGGAAAGCAGCTCCCATCGATTCCTCCTCGAGGACTCTTTTTGTTTTCTTCTTTTCAATAAACGGTGTTCCTTATAGAGCACTGACTTCTCCTGAGCTAAAGCAGACCTGCCGGAGGTGCAGGGAGCGGAGGCGGTCCTGGGGACAGGCATGCACTGAACTTGCTTTCAGTACGACAGCATCAAGGAATAAGGTCTTAATTACATTGAAATGTGATGAGTACGAGTGCATCGTTACTGTTTTTAAGATGCCGTGTTCTCGCAGGGATGCGGGGAAGAATGGGATGGCTGCAAAGCCTGCCGGCCAGCGGGAGAGGCATGGCAGCCCGGCCATCCTGCCTTCTGTTGTGTTCTTCTGCTATTTCACTTTCTTTGATGCCTGCCCCATTATTATGTCCTTACCTTTTATGATAGGATCATTTACAGGTATGATGAAAGGAGCAGGAGATCTCAGTTGCACACTAGAATAAATGCAGAAGAATTTGTGCCCAGGAGCGTGTCTCTGTCATCTTCCAGTTGTTCTTGCAATTGATGCTCTTGGCTTTCTTTTGCTTCTGTCATTCGTCCCCTATCACCGTAATCGTCCCTCCTCGCAGGGAAGCTGCTCGCCAGCCCCCAGCGGGGCCCTGCGCTGGGTGCAGTGCTCTGCTTTCGGCTGTGACTCCCTGGCCCTTTCTGCAGCGAGGGATGGGGCTGGTGCTGGGGGTGCCTGACCTCTCCCCAGGCCCCGGGGGGGACCCGCTGGCATCCACCACAGCCGGGATGTGCCCTGGCAGAGCCCCAGCACTCTCCAATGCAGTGTGTGTCAGCCTAGGGACGTATTACCAAACACTCGGGGTCGGGGGGAATAGTGCTTATTGCACTGAATTAGCAGCACATGTACAATAACAGGGTGAGAGGAGTTTGCGAGGGGATGTGGATAACATCCCGCTGGTGAAGGGGACAGGTCTAGAGTGGGGTGGGAGCTCGCAGCATCCGCAGCATCCGCAGCATCCGCAGCCGCCTTCTGTGCCCTCAAACGCCCCAAACCGTGTCCTGGCTGCCATGTGAAGTCTTCAGCTGGGGTGGGCTGTGACTGCCCTCTGCCCATCGGCTCTGCGGTAACCCCCGGGGCTGCTTTCTGCTGTTATTTGTGAGATGGTCTTTTCTCTGGAAAACCAAGATAAAAATCTCTTTTTCACCTTCTGGAACCTCTTCGGGTTTGACCGCTTCAAGTGCTGGTGCGACGCACAAGACAGAGACCCTGGTGGCATTGCAGCTGTATCTCGGACTGGGGGCGCGAATGGGACCCTTCATCTCTGGGTCCTGCTTCTTAATGGGCTGAGGGCACGTAATTTCTTCTGATGGAAAATTGTTTCAGTGCAAACCCAGAAGAAGATAAAGGAAAACACCAAACTAACTGTCCGCCAAACACCACTAAACACAAAACACCATTCTTCACTGGTGAAGAGAAATAGCACTGCACTTATTTTTAACTTTGCAAATGCTTCTGGAGAGATTCTGCTGGTGCGGCGAGGCGGCCGTGCCCTGGCCTCACGTCTCGGCCTCACCGAGGACCTGGCAGTTGAACATGAGACCGCTCCCAAGTGCTGAAATGAAACCTTGGCCTCCTCCAGTCATCTTTGGGATAATTAATTGTCAAGAAATGCTCAGAGGGTGATTTGCCTTTTATTTAGGTGGATCCAATAATTCAGTACTTAGGTGGATCCAACAGCCATTCACTGCACGTGCTTTAAAGATGCACCTAAGGGCAGTCTGTCACTTGTCACGCTCACGGCTAATGAATGAAAAAATGACATAGAAATGAAATGTAAAGGAAATAGTGACAGAATTTAGAGTGATTAATGCTTTGAACCTGGCCTTGAAGCGCAGCAAGTGCTTTCAGTCTTGCTGACTGAATTAAATAATCCAAATTAGTAATACATTTTAATTTTTTTTTCCCTGTGTAAAGACATTGAAGTGCTTTTAGCAAATGAGGTAAAGATTTTCCATCCATGTTTAAAGCAGAAATGAGCGCGGTGCCATGGCATGCCCGAAGCCCGCAGCCAGCTCGTGGTGTGGGGCTGTGTGTGGCTGTGCCCCCCTCCAGCCTCTCCCGTAGCGCCCGTGAGTCTGACTGCCCTGAACGTGGCTGTCGGTGCTACTGGTGACCGCAGCCACCTGCACACAGCCACGGGCCACCTGCACACAGCCACGGGCCACGCTGTGGAGCCAGTGTCCAACCTGGGGTGACGTCTGTCCCTTAGGGAGGGGGGCATCCCCTCCCAGTGAGAGCCGGGGCCCAGTGGGGTGGTCTGGGGACAGCCAGCCCTGGCATCCCAGTTGGGAGGGATGTTAGGGACCCTGCTGCTGCCTTTAGCTCGGGCAGGGCTGCGCGTCCCTTTGGGTGGCCATGACCTGCCGGCCTCTGCTCTGATGGGTCCGGCACTGCCCCGGTTGGCAGCCGCTCTGTTGCGTTGGTCTTGTTGATAAGGGTATATATTAATCGCTACGGGTATATGTTAAATGTGCCCTCATCACTTGTGGCTGCACCACATCCACCTTGGGCCATTTCATGGGTTTTTTCCTCCCGGGTGCCCTCTGTCCACGGCACACTCCGCGCCCAGGGCTGCCCAGCAGCTTTGGCCTCCCAGGGGCTGCAGCCAGAGCCAACAAAGCCCCAGTCACGCGGCGGAGGTTTTCCTGGGTGGGTGCGCATGTGTTTTGGAGACATTCTCTGCCAGCATATGTTTCATTTCCTGTGGAGAGGGGAAAGGATTTGCCAGCTGAGACTGATTCTTGAAACTGGCAAAGACTTTTTTAGAAAGTGAATTCCCCCACCTCTGCCTGGCGATAGCTCGTCAGCGTGGGGGACACTGGTACCAGTTAGCACCGCTGCGGTACGTGCTGGGTTCCAGTGCATTCTGGTTTTAGATTTAATTTTAATATTTTTCTTTGAATGTCTCCCTTCCTGCTCCAGCGCGCAAGCAGCAGGATATCCCCCGTCTCCCTGCAGCCCTGCCTTTGGCTCTCCAGTGCCGATGCGCGGCAGTGGGGGAGCCCCCGGCTGCCCCCTCCCTGCCTGCCCATGGCCAGGCTCCAGCAGGACGCAGCAGCAGTGCCGGGCCAGCTCTTCGGTGCCCGCTCCAGGGGGTTTGCTGTGCATCCTCCCTCCCGGAGCAGTGCAGCCACTGTGGGAGGTCTCGTGGCCATTAAAACCTCCTCTGCAGGGTGTCTGCGAGGTGGGAGAGGGTTTTGCAGAGCCAGCCCCAGCGCGGTGTCCATGTGCCGGGACACCCTCAGGACGGTTTCAGAGCTGGAGTGCATCTGCTGGAGCCCCGGCAGCCAGGGCTGAGCCTGCCCGCTCCACTGGGGAAGTCGTATCGTGTCCTGTGCCTCAGCTGGCTGCTGTCGCAGAGGGAAAAATAAGAGTATTTCCCCAACTTTTGTTAACTTTTTTTTCCCCCCTTTAATATACGCCTACAGGCTCGCTCTCTATAGAAACATTGGAAACCAGATTTCAGCAGGCCGTAGGGATTGCAGCATTATCCATCTTCTGTAAACACTGCAGAGCTGTGTGGAGTTGGAAACTTTTTTATGATTGCAGCTCGGCTGAAAAGCAGTGCTGCGTTCCTGGGGCACTTCAGGATCACTTCACGTGTCAGCCAGGTGGAAGGCAACAGATATTGAAGCGCTTTGGTTTGAGTGTTTCATGAGACCAAAGTGCAGGAAATGGAATTTGCTGAATTTTAAATACATCTCGCGCATAGAGATCAGAGTGAGCGTTGCAGGTAAACCAGTGTTGCTCTACAGGATAGAGACACTTCATCCCTCCCCAGGAATCTTTAGGAGACGTATGCTTGGAGTACTTGATGCTACAAAATCAATGGAGGTTTGTGTCTTGGAAATGAAGCTCCAGCACTGGAGCAAAACTTATCCCAGCCCTTTAAATCTAATCATGCCCATTGCCAGCATCCAAAGGCCAGACACCCTCTTGACAGCTCCTAATTCTACCCCAAGTGGCCATCAGTATGAATAGAACACCTCTCTGTGGACATGCAAATGTGTTTGGTTCTATTTAACAAAGATAAATATCTTAATTAAGATAACCAGCCGCCTGAGGTATTTTGAAAATTAGATGAGCCTGAGCTCCACAGTGAAAGCTTGGCGCAGATGCTTTGGCTGCTCTTCCAGAAAGCTTGAGCTGTCTCTGATGACTGTGGTGGGATGCAGTTCTGCAGGTCTTGCAGGGCCTCGTGCTACCTGAGGTGCTCCCCATGACGAAGGGCTACCACTGATGCTGGCCACCAGCCCAAGCCTTCCTATGCTGGCTCAAAGCAAATGTACTCGTTTCCCACCCTGATTTGTCTCAGCTGCAAGCAATAAATGTTCTTGACATCTTGAGCAGCTTTAACCATCCCCTTGTCATTAGCAGGGCCTGTTGTGATAGGACGAGGTGTAAGGGCTTTAAATTAAGAGGGTAGATTTAGACTAGGTATAAGGAAGACATGTTTTGTGCCGAGGATGGTGAGCCCCTGGCCCAGGTTGCCCAGAGAAGCTGTGGCTGCCCCATCCCTGGAGGGGTTCAAGGCCAGGTTGGACGGGGCTTGGAGCAGCCTGGTCTGGTGGGAGGTGTCCCTGCCTAGGGCAGGGGGTGGCACTGGATGACCTTTAAAGGTCCCTTCCAACCCAAACCGTTCTATGACTTTCTGGATGCTCACTGCCGCTGGAGGAGCTGAAGGAAGGAGCAGAGAAGACAGCGTGGGCTGCTGGCCAGTGGGCACGTGTCAGCACACGCTGCACTGGGAGTGAGGAACGGTGAGCGGGGTCAGGATGCAGTGTTAAAGGCAGGGGACTGCGCTGCAAGAGAGAAATAGCAGCAGGGACATGTCGGTGGGGATGGCTGTTGGAGTGACAGAAAGGAAAGGCACGGGAGGATGGGTTTGTGTCTGGTCAGCTGTGCCAGGGTGGGCAGCGGGGTCAGGAGGGAGACCTTGATGTCAGCTGAGGTGGCAGTCGGCTCCTTTTTGCTCTCCTCACACTTTGAAACGTGTGTCTGTGCACCGCGGCTGGTGGGCAGTGCAGGAGTCCTGGCGGGTGGCTGTGTCCCTCTGAGGGTGTCCCTTGTCTCCTGAGCCCATGCCACAGCACAGCATCCCTCGGCAGGGACAGGCTCCCGTGGGGCCTGAGCCCAGTGTGTTCAGTCACTGACACACGGGCTCGCGTTCCTTGGCTGTGGCTTAGAAAGCTCTGCACCTTCCCTGCCCTGTACCAGGCTGGTGAGGGGTCTGGAGACCAAGTCGTATGAGGAGAGGCTGAGGGAGCTGGGCATGTTTAGCCTGGAGAAGAGGAGACTGAGGGGAGACCTTATCACCCTCTACAACTACCTGAAAGGAGGTTGTGGAGAGGTGGGTGTTGGCCTCTTCTCCCAGGTGAATAATGACAGGACCAGAGGAAATGGTCTGAAGCTGCGGCAGGGGAGGTTTAGATTAGATATTAGGAAGAATTACTTTACTGAAAGAGTGGTCAGGCACTGGAACAGCCTGCCCAGGGAGGTGGTTGGGTCACCATCCCTAGAAGTGTTTAAGAAACGTCTAGATTTGGCATTTCAGGGCACGCTCTAGTGGCAGAGATTGTAGGGTGTGGGGGTTTTTTTTGTGTGTGTATGGTTGCACTCGATGATCTCAAAGGTCCTTTCCAACCATGGAGATTCCATGATTCCATAGCAGCTCGCTGTGCTACTCAGTGAAAGGAGCGTAATTATTCCTTGCAGGAGCAGAGCCCCAGCTTAGCAGCTTTCCCTGCGGTCCCGAGACCTACGAACTGCCCCACCACCGACATGACTGTGGGTGAGGGGAGTATCAAGAAGCCTCCAGGGTGAGATACAGAGTTTTTTCTTAAAGAAAGAAAAAAGAGCCTTACATAAGTCAAAACATCTGCTAGTGCATGACTAATGCCTTCCCTTCTCCCACCTCCTCTGGCGTGGTATCAGAAGTTCACAGGAATTATATAAATGATTGTTTCCTGTAAGAAGTTATACATTGTTCATAGGTCTTTTGGGGACAAACCTTGTGCTCAGCCATCCGTTACCTTGCGGTGTTTACTAATAGCTTTGGATCCAGCTGACGAACACGCTCTGCATTGCTGCAATGAGCCGATAACAACAAAGTCCAAACCTATTGTTCCTGCACTGGCTGCTGCGGGGGCAGCTCTATTCCTGCCAAAGTCAACTTAACTGGGGCCATTATCTGTGTTTTAAAGCAGAGGTTATTGATGTATAGCGTCGACAGCTGAATTAGCTGGGCTCTGACGGTGAGTAACATCACATGCTGCCTGTGCCCTCCCGGAGCAGCCCCCGATGGGGGATGTCGGTGCCATGACACAAGCGGGGACTGAGCACCCTGGGCTGCATCCCCAGCAGCGTGGGCAGCAGGGCGAGGGGGGGATTCTGCCCCTCTGCTCTGGGGAGACCCCCCTGCAGGGCTGCCTCCAGCTCTGGGGCACCAACAGCAGAAGGACACGGAGCTGCTGGAGCGGGGCCAGAGGAGGCCACGGAGATGCTGGGAGGGCTGGAGCCCCTCTGCTGGGAGGACAGGCTGAGAGAGCTGGGGGGGTTCAGCCTGGAGAAGAGAAGGCTCTGGGGAGACCTTGGAGCCCCTTCCAGTCCCGGAAGGGACTCTGGATCAGGGAGGGGAGCCATGGGATGAGGGGTCCGTTCTATGATTCTACGATCTTTTTGGTTTAAGGATGTGTATTGCCAGGCTCCTGGAAAATTATGTTGTGGTTGGTTTATCCTATGAAAAGTACAAGGAAATGTTTTAAAGACCTGTCAGCTAAACCAGCCTTGAGACGTTATTTCATTCAAGCCACACTTTCCCGTTCTGGCAGTGCTTCTCTGCCATATCTTTCGAACTTGTTTGTCTCTTGCTGGTTTAGACCTTTGGCTGCTGGTGCAGTGGGAGGGCAGCAGCGCGAGGGGACGAGGGGCTTTGGGCCTGTGTTCTGGTGCTGAGCAGCCCCAGTGGTGAACCAGCACAGCCTCCTGCAGGCCGGGATGTGCCCTCTGCCCAGCTGAAGGCGGCCCATCTTCCCCTGCCCGCATCCCGGCAGGAGCACTGCTGCTCGTCAGCCCAGTACTGCCCAGTGGGGAACTGGGCTAAATCAGTTCTATGATGAATTTTTAATGATACATCCTGCTTGAGTTTTGTTCTTGTTTTCCTGCATGGATCTCTCCATTCTGGACATTTTTGGGTCTGTGTCTCTGTTTAGACTAGTGTGAGTTCACGTGTCCATGGCAGAAAGGCTCGGGGTGCTGGCAGGGGCTCCTCAGCCTGAGGTTTCAGGGTCTTTTCTGAAAATGAGCTTATAGAATCATACAATCATCTAGGTTGGAAGGGACCTTTCAGACCATTGAGTCCAACCGCCAACCCAACTCTGACAAAAACCACCGCTATCCCATGTCCCTCAGCACCACGCCTGCCTGTCTTTTAAATCCCCCCAGGGATGGCGACTCCACCACTTCCCTGGGCAGCCAGTTCCAATGCTTGATAACCCTTTTGGTGAAGAAATTTTTCTAATATCCATCCTAAACCTCCCCTGGCGCACCTTGAGGCTGTTTCCTCTTGCCCTATCGCTTGTTACTTGGGAGAAGAGACCCAGTAACTTGTCCCCAAAAGCTGAAGAAGCAGGAGCGTGTTTATACTGACCACTGAACTTCTTTGAGAGACAGTGACTCCGTGGATCTGGGCAAGGGACCTGGCAGGACACCGAGGTCAGATGTGGCCGCAGCATGGGGCACACCAGCACTGCTGCTCTGTGCTCCCAGCCGTGTTCTCCCGCAGTGGCAGAGACCGGCAGCGGGAGCCAGTGTCTGAGCCCCCGGAGCTCTGGCTGTCTGGGGGGGCTGGGGCTGCCCCTGCGGCGGGGCAGGGCTGGGGAACGGGGCTGGTTTGCTTCTGCAGCCGATGCCCTTGCCCCGAGCTGTGGCCGCAGCTGCGGGCTGGCTGCAGCGTCTCTCTGGCTTCCAAATATCCCACCTCCCAGGACACGCTCCAGGTTTCTGCTTTTCTGCCGCCTGGGAGGTGAACCGCTGCTAGCGTTACTAATGGACTTCTGCTTTTAGCCTGAGTGCTGCAGGCTTCTGTACCAAAGTAGAAAACATGGAGTCAATTAAGTAATTACCTGCTGTTTCGGTTGTCAACATACGATGCTTTTTGTTTTTCACAGCCAGCATCAAGCCCTCCATGTGCCTTACCCCGACTCACCAGTGACTGTTTGTCCGAAGGGCTCTGCCCTGTGGCTCTCGGTGGATGCGGAGGCGATGTGAGGGACCCAGGCCACCCTCCCCCCCCCAGAGCTTGCCCCCCCAGGAGCTGGGTTTGAGAGGTGCCACAGGGCACCCGCTGCTCTTGGCACCCGGCTGCTCCGCTCGCTGGTGTGGAGCGTGGTCCCCGGACCGCAGCGCTGTGTGCTCATGTTGGTTGGGAGAATTCAATATTTAAGCCAGCTTCTGGAGTTTTGAGAAGAATGGGCATTTCATTGCCATAACAGGCTGCAGCTCGTCACGGCACAGCTTGGATGGAGTCACTCAGCACCGCTCAGGCCAACGCGAGGTGTGAGTCCCCAGGCTGCCGATGCTTGGGCACATTCCCGACAGGGCAAATCCATCACTGCGGAGCCGCGCTGTGCCGGCCAGGAGGAGGGATACGAGCAGAAGCAGATGTCCCATTGCATCCTGGCTGCCTGTGGCTGGGTTTGCCGGCTCTGCCGCGCGGGGCAGCGCAGGCAGGCTCGGGGTGCCTGCGGTGGATTCGGGGTGCCCGTGGCGCTGCTTGTACGGGGCACGGCCGGCCTCTGGGAAAGGAGCACAAAGCCCTTTCTGCCCTAGAGAGCCCTTCTCCTTCGGAAGGAGATCCTTAAAACTTACATCCATACATCAGTTTATAATTTATTTCTGCCCTACATGTTTCTACAAATGTGATACTTTTTTATATATATTTTTTTAAGTCCTCTTCATGTTCTGGGATTGTGTTCAAGTTGCTGTCTAATCCAATTTTTAAATTTTTTATTATATTAGCTGACAAATACAGATAAACTAGAAGGCTTGAGTTTTTTTAGGGTTTTAATTTTTATAATTGTTCAGTGAAAGCTATAGAGAAATCTCCAAATTGTCTGGAGAATGAAATAAACATAATTTTACGGGAATAACATTTAAAGGGGGATTAGAAGATTGAAGATAACTGAGAAAATGTTTTCAAATAACAATGTACAGTCTCTGCACAAAGCGCTATCGAATTCAGAGTTTGGTTCATGCAGCTTTGATTACCTGTGACAGCATTTCTCTTCTGAAGAAAAGGGGAAGTGCAGCCATTGTGGCGGTCGTTAGTGAGCGATGGGCTCGGGCAGCTGGGAACGGCAGCGGCTCCCACCAGGAGCAGCCAGTTCCCGTTTGCTGCTGGTGCCAGTTCCCAGTGGGGTGCCAGGGCTGGGGGACCTGGTGACACCCTCCCTCCCCGAGCGGCTCCAGCGCTCCTCTGTGCCCGTGGTGGGGCTGCAGAAGGTATTCCAGGGAGGGGAATGGATTTGTGTGCTGTGGCTGCGGGAAAATCAGGCTGGGTTTGGTTTGCAGGGGCTGAGAGATGGGACCCTGGAGAAACAAGTCCCTTCTGCTTAGTAAGATGTGTCGTAAATGAATAAATGCCATACCATCCTGCTCCTGTTTTCTCTGTTTCTGATCAGAACAGGCTCTTGGGAGGCATCTCTGCAAGCTGGAGCTTATTAAAATGTCTCCTTTCAACTTGCACACCTGTGGAAACCAAAGGCAAATGAAGGGCTTGCAGAGAGCGAGCAGAACCCATCAGCCCGTGTGCAGGCGATGGAATTCTCAGAGCCTCCCCGTGCCAGAGAAGGCACCACAGGATGTATCCTACCATCCAGCACCATAAATCCACCTGTATGGAAGGGACTCCACCTTCTCCCAGCTGCTCAGTGCTAACTTCAGCGACTCTCTTGCCATTTTTCTTCAGCGGCTGCCGCCTGCCGTCCCTCTGCCTTTATCCCATTAGATGTTGGCCGGAGAATTGTGATTTACGCCAAATGAAATTTTAGTAGTAAAAAGAACAGAGTCAGTCTAATCGGTTTTCCTCTGAAAGCGGGACAGTGGGCAATATTGTTTACCAGGCGCCAGTTAATGTGGCTTTTAGTCTCTTTTGCAGTTATTCACCTGCACTTCCTAACTGCGTTGTTCACTGTAGGTATGAATAGTGGAAGAAATCACAAATTTTGCTGCATACCGTTAAGCTGAGGGAAACCCTGTGAATCACTGGTGTTGGCCAGGACCATCTCAAGGGTTCCCGATTGGACACAACCCCCGCACACCAGTTCCCCCCCAGCCCCGTGCTGGTCTCTGCCCGAGTGCTCGTGCTGGGCCTGGGGGCTTCAGTCACAGGAGGGGTTTGGGCTGAAACCCCGGAGCGGGGACGGGAAAAAGACTTTCGGCTTTTTCTGGAACAGCATAAAGAGATGAGGTTTCCACAAAATCAGTCAAATGCACCAGTTCTTCCTCAAAGTTATACGAGGAAAAAGAAAATATCAGGAAGTATTGCTGAGGAGGAGGAACCTGCTTTCCCATTTTTCTTTGTCTCGGTAGCTCATTTTGCCAGAAGAGACTTTCAGTTCAATAACGAAGTGTTTTATAGCAAAGAACGCTTTCTGACTACTACCAGTGAGCTGATGTATGAGAAAAGAAGCGGCAGTAGCGAGGCTGATTAGCCACAATAAATTATGCAATCTAGAAAACATGTCAGCCACTGAGGGTGCAGGACGGCTGACGGGTGGAAAATCTTATTACTGAGCCGGGGAGAGCGGCCAGGAGCCGCTTTATTCAAAATACAAATGTGCAAATTTAGCCACAATGAAAGGCCGAGCTGTCGGAAACACGAGCTGTTTACATCTCGTTGCAAATGTGGAAGTAGAGCCCATTTCATTATAAAGGATGTCCCAGGCTGGGGGTTTGCGCTTGAAGACATTCTTACTTTCCCAATGGGAAGTTCAGGCTTGTGGCTGTGACACCTGGGGCTTGGATCTGAGCCCCGTGCCCCCCCCCGCACAGCCAGCCCTCTGCGGAGCCATGGGGGTCAGCAGCAACACGAACGGCTTTGCTGCAAAAGACGATGAAGAAATTTTCCACGTTGTGATGGTAATTCCTCTCCTCTAGAGCTGGGGCTACTGGACTGGATGAAACCACCTGGTTTGGCCTCATTTCTGAGGACTCCGGCATCCGCAGTGACCCGGGTTTATTTAGGACCAGAGTTTCAAGTACTTACTGAAGAAGTGTTAGAAAAACATATGTGAGGGTTTTCTGGGCTCGGGTCTCTTTAGCAAATGATAACTTCACCCAGAAACAGTTTTTATCAGCCCTAAATTAGGTGTGAATTCATTTCAAATGACCCAGATGGCATTGGCGGGGAAAAAAATTACAGAACAGTCTGTGGGGCTGGTCCCTGCTGATTCCGTGTTTCAAGGGCTTCACACGGGGCACCAGACATTCTGCTCAGCTCCCTGCCCTGCCCCGGGGCTGCCAGCTCCTGCTGGTTCTCCTCCTCCTCCTCCTCCTCCTCTTCCTCCTGGTGCTGTGCCGTGGGGCACCCGCTGCTCTTTCCAAGGTCCTCCCAGGGCAGTGGAGCCTTCACCCACCCAGTGGGTGCCCGGTGGTTTGTGCACAGCAAAGCAAACCCCCTCCCCCCCAACTCTTTTCCTACTCCTGGTTTAATCCAGATTGACATCCCCCACTCCTCCTCCTGTGCGGCTGGTTGGCAGTTGGCCGGAGAAGAGCTTTGCGAATCCCAGTCATCACCACTCTTCCCATTCATCCCGCGCCATTAAATACTCGTACACCACTTGTAAGCAATTACTCTATTTCTCCCCAGAGTCAGCTGAATTGCAGAGCTGGGAGAAGGATGACTCCTATATAAAGTTTCCATATTCGGTTAAATTCAGCAAGGAAGCCTCTATACCAGTGTAAGTGACAGCCAGCAGTAACACAGGAGTTGTGTGCCTTCAGGTTCTGCTCTGCAGGAAGGAACCGAATGGTTTCTTGGAGGCTGGTGCAGTTGGCTGGTGTGGAGCAACCACAGGATCAGCTTTTCCTTTTAGCAAGAAGCTCTGAGCAATATGGAGAAAACCAGCTTAAGTAAAAAATGCAATTTTTCTTACCCTATAGTCACGCAGAGGAGGAAACCCAGTTTAGCAGGTGCAAATTTATAGTGAAATTATTAAACGAACAAGAAAACTTGGGCACGACCTCTGTGACCATCTGCCACACTGAACCGTCACTGATTTATGTTTCCAATAGATTTTTATTTAATATCATTTTTATATTTCTTTCTTTTTTTTTCCCAGTAATTGTAAGCAGGGCAGCAGCTGGCAGTGAGCACCGCAGAGTGCCACGGCTGCGGGGGGGCTGCCCGGCCCAGTCGTACAGATGGGGAACAAATGTGCGGTTTAGGGTTTATAGATGAGAAAGGTAATAATGCAGAAAGAAATAACACAGAAAGGTAATAACGAGAAAAAAGGATTCAAGAGTTAGCTATGCTTAATGGCTGGCAATGACAACAAGAAGCTCTTTTTGCCTGTTAAATGATTTCTGGGAGCCCCAGACAACACGAGAGCGGAGGAGAAAACAGATGATTCTGGGACTGTATCGGAATTCGTACTGGGAGGCTTCAGTTAAAAGGATCTGGCCAGGGTTTTGATGGGAAAAGGGGTGACAAAGGCTCTTGGTCATCCAGTTGCCCAGAAGATGCCCAAATAAGCAGGGAAGGAAAGCCTGTTGATGGTGCCGTTAAAAAGCTTGCAGCTTCTTTGCCAAAGCCTCAGAGGGACAATGCAATTCCCTTCGCTGGTGCCTCTGACAGGACTTTGTGTTTCTTTCATCTCCTCTGTTTATAACGCTTCCTGAGGCTCAGAAATATGAACTTCCAACAATTTCTCTTTTCTTTCTGTTTTTAACCTGCTTTTTCCCAGGAAGGCTCGTGGGACGCGGCGATGCTGGGCTGAGGCTGCCCTTGCAAGCGCCGAGCAGAAATACCAGGGCCGGCCAGCACCTATGGTTCATAAAATTATCAATGTACGGAAGAGTTTTTTCCTACAATGAGATAAGAGCACATAAAGCCAGGGGACATCAACATCAATTATAGCACTTCACAATTAGGTCATACGTTAGTGTATGAATGTATTTGCTTCTGCTTGTTCATTCATAGATAATTAATTATCAGAGAGGTCTGAGTAAATTGCAAACTAAAGGAGGGCAAATATCACAGAAGTTCATGTATCCTGATTTTTCAGATAAAGCTGACTGAAAATTTTCAGTGAAATTTTTGGTGTGGAAGAGAGTATTAAACATGTTTTATGTTTTATAGGAAGGGGACTCACTTTCATTGGACACTGAATTAGGAAATGACTTTATTTTGAACTTATCAAAATGGAGTGTCCTCACTTCTTATTGCAAGAGTTATTTGGAAGACTGAATTACAGGAAGGGCAAAAGGCAAACCAGAGGGGGCAGCAGTAGAAGAGCTTTAAATTATTGTGGCAATTTCTAGTTAATCTGAACCAACCCTTTTCAAAAACTGTAGTTTTTCCCCCCTAGCTGTACCTTTCGGTCCCACTGAATTTGGATCTGGAAACAACCTCGGAATGTCAGCTCTACCCTGGGCAGGAAAAGAGTGTTCTTTGCAGGCTGAGTTCAGATCTCCATTTATCACCGTCCAGAAATGGGCTCGCTTCTCCCTGCGCGCGTCTCACTGGAGCTGGTTTTTCTGCAGGTGCTCTGGTTATAAACGGCTCGTTCTTTCCCTGTTTAGTTTCACCGCTAATACATAAATCCAGGCATAAAAAGGCTACGTTGACTGGGAGCCAAAATTGCCTGTTCATAGTTCTCTTCTTCTAGCTATTTTACAACCCGTTTATTTGATGAGCAGCAGTTAACCCGGTACAACGAGGAGACAAATGCGTCGTAGGTGACACATACAGCAGCACGAGGAGCAGCGAGAGTCTTTGCGGAGGCACAGTAAGCAAAGCCGTGATTCAGGGCAATATATCTTCCCTGGCTGCCGAAGACTTATCAGCATCTTGGCAAGACGTCGCTGTCGGCGCTGGGGCCGCCGGCGGTGGCTACCAAGCAGGCGAGCTGGGACAGAGGGCTGTGGTGCCAGTGGGTCGGGGTCCTGCCGCGGGAAGCTCCGGGCGGAAGCTCCGTAACCGGCTGTAGGGCTGGATGGCAAAAACTGTATTCCTAATGAAACCAACGCTGGGAAGTGCTTGAGCGGGGCAGAGCCCGGTGAAAAGATACTCACCCCCTCTTGCACTTCTGAGTAATTAATGGTGGGAAAATAAACAAATGCATGATGGAGCGGGTGTGGGGACCGATGTATTCTCAAAGTGGCCTCGCTGCCAACTCCTGCCCACTGTTCGACTCCTTTATCCGCCCCACTTTGTTCTTTGAACTGCTTTCGGGGAAAGGGAAATATAAGCCCCAAAAGCCAGAGCAGCTTGGAAAAGATTTATGCGGAATACTTTGCAGATCAGGGGGGAGCCCCTTGAGTTTCAGTCCTGACTCGCAGCCTCGGCTGCGCGGCTGCCGTTATTTCATCCATTCGGATGGACGTTTGCTGGGCGACCAGCAGGGCCGGAGCTAGAGAGAGTGCCGCCCTGGAAGATTACAAGATAAATCTCGTAGAAAACAAAGTAGTTGATCAATTTGCTGTATTACATTCCAAAACAAGCGGTTTACTGTTAAGACAAAGATCTCCTTATGAAGATTTTTTGATGAAGAGATTTCTGGCTTATGTGGGGAAATGGCAAAAGAACCGCTTTCCCCACTGACACGGCAAAGCAAGCTGTTCAGAGCTGCTGTGGTTAAACAGTCCAGAAAGATATGGCACGGAGTGTTGACTTCTACAGTCGTTATTTAAACAGCTCTCTCGGGGAACTTAACCTTTCCGTAATTCCACAAACACCTACTGAGCAGAAGGGATTGGGGCTAGAGGTTTGTTTAGATTTAATTTCAAGGCTTTTCCTTTCAAAGTCATGTATTTCACTTCATGTATCTTTTGAAGTATTTTAATTGCATTAGAAAGGTGACTGCTCGGCCCACCGGACACCGAAGGAGACCAGGACACAGACACACACCTCTGACCCTCAGCCGGTCAGTGAGGTGACACCGAGCCTCTCCCCGAGCCCCCCCTCCTGCTCCGTGTGCCAGGAGCGACGTCCTGCTCCCAGAGTGGTGGCTCGGGGACAGTTTCCATGCCGAGCATGGCCTGGCTGCCTCGCTGGAGCGTGGGGCACCGCGATCCTTCTGGAATTTTGGCTGATGAAAGAGGAAGGCAAGAACCCAGCCAAGGCTCTTTAGTGCCCCTCTCTGTGTGCTAATCAAGTGTGTTTTCAATTATCCAAATTGTTGTTTCTTCCTAGATAAGCTCTTTTTAAGCAGGTGCTGGCGATGCTGCCGTACCTGCATCCGCATCCCTGGGTGTGAGCTCTGTAGCCCTGTGACACAGGCTGTCCTGGCAGCAGCCACCACCTTCTGTGGAGCAGAAATCCTGGCTCGTGCCAAGTCAAGTGCAGGAAATGAGATTCTCTCCCCCTCTGGTGCGTTCACCCAATACAGCATTTTAGATGTGGTCTTACCTTCCTCCAGAGCATCGTATTTTGGTCACCATAAGACTGAGGTAGATGAAATGCTGCTCTGCTCCACGTTTCCAAGGCAGAGGGGATGTTCTTGTGGTCGCTGTAAGTATTTAAACGCTGTTGCTGTAAGCATTTAAACACAGCTGCGTGGTGGAGATTGACTCCTATGGATGTTACCTTGGGGATTTACGGGTTCTTCTGTAAATCTGACCCCTGGGTGCAGTCACAGCCCAATGCACCGCTGCATTCGTTGCCTGCCCCTGCCTGGTGCCGCTCTCAGTGTCCATGGGGATACTTGTCCCTGGCCGGGGGGAGCAGCTCCCCCGGGGGCTGGCGATGGAGCAGAAGGAGCTGTGCCACCCCAGCAGGCTGAGAGCTGCTTCATATTCAGCAACAGGGGAGGGCGTCAGTGAAATGATAAATGCAGCAGCAGAACAAACCAAACGTTTTCTTTAGCAAAAGAAAAAAGTCTTAGTGATGAGCATTTTGGTGGCAAGTCAGCAAAGGCACGGCACAAGAAGCTAGGAGCAATTTGTATCCAAACCCCGCTCCCAAGTGCTTCAGTTGAAAAAGGCTAAATCTGTGCACGAGAGCTGAAATACCAACTGAGAAACACTTCAATTAATGTATTGACATTTTTGCCTTCGTATTTCACCTATTTTACCCAATTTTCCTCTGCGTGGGAATGCAAAATGTTGTTTCCTGTTTGATAGCTACTGTCTGTTACCTTAATTGCAGCTCTCGCTGGGGGTGAATACAGCGCGCTGAATGTTGTGCACACCCAGAGATGTGGAATAACTGCATAGGAAATCACTAAAAGGAATTTAGCACTGGAAAGTAAAGTAGTCTCATGCTGAGAAACAAAGGGTCTTAGCGCTGCCTTTCCTGGTACTTGGTTGTTAATTATGGGGTCTTTTTGCTGGTACTGTATCTTAAAAGCATGCAGCGTCCTTGTTTTTCTATAAGTAGCTGAATTAACTCTGTTCAGGTTTTTCGGGGGGGGGAGGAATTGCACCCAGGCTCAGAACCAAGCAGCCAAACAGAGACTCTAAACCAAAAAGCTGGCAAAAGAATAAGCTGTTGGACGTGATCAAATTGGATGGAAAATATTACAGACCTACCAATGCGTCTAGCTGTGCACAGCTTATCAGTTTGATAGTTTTTATGTTGGAGTAACTCGGAGCTAGTGAGATTGCTTGTGATTTTCATAACATTTGTTGGATCAGCATCAGTGTCCAAATGGGAGGTATCGGCATGTGCTAGAACAGCGGCGCTCTAACGTCAACATGCATCTGCTGTGGCAGAAGACCAAAATCAGCAAAGGCTAATTCATCGATGGCTTTTTATTTGAATTTGTGTCCCTGTCTCGAGTCAGGGCTGCGTTGGGTCCATCCTCTCCCCGAGCTGCCTGTCAAGCAGCCCCTGGCATTTCATGCTGCCCTCAGGTCAGGTCTAACTCAATCAGCATCGGTTTATTATGAAATGCCCAGAGTGATTTTACTCAGCGTGTCCATCTCAAAACAGTTCAAGAGAAAGTTTAAACATTATTTCTGGCTCCTTCAGCTGCTAACTCTAACAGCTTCTTCATGGAAGTTTCCATGTTGCTCTGTAAGACTCTAAGATTTTTTTCCACTGATTTACATTGACCTAAAAACATTGAAGTAGACTTAAAAAAAAAAAAAAAAAAAAAAAGATTTTGTTTGTGCTTTTAAGACATTTCTGTGTGAAGTGAGCAGATGCAGATGCTTGTGGACCTGCGCACAGACAAAGAACAGCAGAAGGGAGCTGGCTGCACTTCGGCGTTACCTGTCGGTGTAACCTCTGCTGCAGGGGATAAACACTTTTCAGCACATGGTCTGGGAACATTTTGACTAATGAAAGGTTACGGGCATTTCCCTGTTGTCGTCTGTACTCAGAAGGCAGTGCCCGAAGCTCTCGGTATCGTTGGCCGCTCGCTGCCTGTGAGGCTGCTGCACTTTGCTCGCCAAGAAAACAGCGGTGGGGTGGTGCGACCGTCATTAAAGTGGAGGCTTTTGGCCAACAACTGATGACATGAAGAAACAATAGCGCCTCTGAATCAGCCTCTGCCGTCTGATGTCTTTGAATCTCCCAGTGATTTATACACGTTGAAAAAACTAACAGATGCTGCAGGGCTGACCCTCCCCCCCCCCCGCCTGCTGCTCTGACACTCCACCCCTGTGAAGTCCTCCCCGCGAGCATCTTCCCTGACAGCACAATTAATTTAATTGCAGAGGTTGATTAAGACATAGAAGTTAAGCCCGGGCTTTGAGTGGAAGGCACTCTGTATCTGATGAAAGCTTATTCCATGGCTGCTGAGGTCTATTTTTGTAATGGCTCTTCAAATAGTTCCTGGTTTCCCCGTTCTGCAGACGCAGGCTTCCCTGTTTCATCAAAGCCAAGGTGACAATAGGCTGCAAACATCGGAGTCTAATTAACAGTGCATTTAAATCCCATTTGGTAATGGATGCTTGGCCTGATGAAGTCGGGGAGGTGTGATGCTGTGCTGAGGTGCGCGGGAGGTTCTCACCCAGTCCGAGGAGCAGGATGGAGCCTGAGGGTCCCCGTTTGCGTCAGGGCAGCTCTGGCGAGGGTGGAGGATCCGCCGAGGGAGCAGGGTGGCAGGAGGAGAGGTGTCCATCTAAGCCATCGCACACACTCCTCCCGTGTGCCAGGGACGCTCCCACCAGCACGTTTACTCCAGCAGAGCCCCTGCTGGTACCTGCAGGAGCAGAGCAGGTCCCTGCCCGGCAGAGAGGAGGCAGCCCGGCAGGCACGGGGGCTGCTGCAGCTCCCCACCCTCCCAGAGCAGGGGCTGCTGCAGCCCCAACACAGCCCCCACCGCTGCCCGCTCCGGCTTCTTCTGCGCTGGAAAAGAGCATTTCTCATTGCATTGTCATTTAATTGGCCTGCTTGTCCTGCAAAGAAAAGGTGAGGTATAATTAAAAAGAATTTTCCTAGATTTTGGGCCTTTGTGTCGTATGAAGGGAAGGGATTCATTTATTTGTGATCAGTGTGAGTAACCTATATTTGGGTAATGATCCATATCATATAACTTGCTCCTTACCTTGACTTTGAAGGTGATATTTTTGACCTCTCAAAGAGATGTTACAGCAGGGAGGGCAATGTATGAAATGTATAATGCAATGGTTTTATTCTGGTTGGACATTCAGGCATGGCAAAAATGGCAATTGTAAACACTAAAGGAGTCATTCACATTCACAGCTGCAGGTGTTAGAAGCTTTACAGCAGCCACGTGAAGCTCCTGATCAGGCTAACAGAGAAGGAAGGTGAGGGACAGGGGTGGTCCTTGTCTGAAGTTGAACGAGTGGGTTTGAGAACTGGGAACAGACACAAACTCCCCAGAGAGCTTCAGCTGAACAGAGCCAGCGCCGTCACCTGCCAGGGAACGTGGTGCCCAGCCACAAACGGCAGCAGCGATGCTTTGGGGGAGGGACAGAGGCTGCAACATGCACGAGAGTCTCACAGGGCCCCCGTGATGCCGATCATCAATCGTAAACTGCCACTAAAGATGAATGGCAGTTTAAACCGGATTGTGTAAAAGCGGCCATAAAACATCTCTCTGCGCAATGCCATCGCCTTTGTGAAGTGCCTCACTGTGCAAAACGCCCTCAATGCCGTGTAGTTCAGACAGTGCCGTGCCTGTCGTTGTGCTCTGGTGGTTCTGTTTGCTCGCGATGCTCTAGCTTGCCCAGCTCTCAGCTCTCCGAGGAAAGGATGGAAACACAGAATGAAATGCCCCAGGAGTGTCAGAGGTGCCTGGACTCTGCTTGTGCAGCTCCCTGAGGGCGAAGCACCCAGAACAGTGATTTTTTTTGGTCAGGTTAGTCCACTGAACCAAATAGCATCAAAGATGTAGGACGGAAGTATTTCCTGACAGCCACTGCAAGGAAACGAGTACGTAACATTCACAAAGCTTAACTTTCCGTTCTGCCCCACTACTTCAAAGCTTAATTACACCATTTAGAGGACATCAGATGGATGGCAGGAGCAGACGGCAGCATTACCTTGCCCTGCAGAACAGCCCCTTCTCTGTCTCTGCCATGCTAAACAGCCTGTTTGGTCAATGCCCCTTGCCAAGCGGGTGGTATAGGAAGAACTAAACTATTTAATCAACAGTTAGAGGCTGTAAACATTGAGTGAAAAGGCTTGTAATTTTTGGTCTAACACATTATCTCATTGCAAGTCTTCCATTACTTTCAGAAGGCGTTTCATCTACTGCTTGTTTAAAAACAGGAGGTGCACCTATGAGAAATGCCTGCGGAGCTGGAGGCCTTTCTGTGGCTTGTGCCTTTTCATTCCCTTGCCCTGTGCTGAAAGGACAAGCGTTTGCCAGAAACGCTGATAATGGGAAACGTTCCTGGCTCATTCCCGTCCAGCACAACGAGCTCCTCGGAGCTGAACGTCCACTGCCGCGGGGCTGACTCCCCCACGCCGCTCAGGAGGTCCCGGATTCAGCTGCTTGTGCCACCGTCGTGCTACAAACCCGTGTTTTTCCCAGGTGAAAAGCACCGCATGAGCTCATTTTCTGTTCACTAAGGACAAAGCACCTCAAATTCACGCTCATGTACGTCGACCTCTGGATTTGCTATTTATGTATTTACTTGCTTTTGTTTTTTACCTTTGCTTTCTTTAATTTTAAAAAAGCTTGAGCAAGGTCTTTTATACCAATGTAGGCACATTTTACTGCATGCTGTGCTTCACTACATGCTGTTCTTAGCTAAATACCCAGCAGTTAAACGGCGCACACACTGGACAGCCGGTCCTTTCCTTGTGGTGGTGGCCATCCCGGCACTGCCGAATGCCGCCTGCCCACACTGACTCGTTCCATGCCCCCTCCGGTCTCTGATCCCATCAGCTGCTGTCAGCCGAGCAGCACTTGGCATCGCTGGCTGACGGGCAACGTCTGGGCCGAGTACTAAAGCTCAGTACCATGAAAAATCCTTAAAGCAGAAATGTGAACTTTTGTCAGTGCCTCCTGTCCCTGAAAAGGACAGGAAAGAAAGCAATTCTGCATAATCTTGTTAGACTAATGCTGTTATTTTTAATGAACCGTTTCAGACTCTGAAATAAGAAGGGGAAAAAGAATAAAATTTCCTGCTTCTGCTAGCTCTTTCTGTCTCGGAAAAGAGAACTTTGGCACAAGCGCTAGACATTTGCTAGGAATTAGATGCTGACAGTGAGCATCGGAATGTCCCAGTTTTCCTGCCTGTGAAAACGGAAAATGCTCTCTCTGTTGTAGGAATATTAAGAGGATAAATACACCGATATTGGCGCAATCCTTCAAATATTTACATCCTGGTCTCTTGAGGTGCTAGCACACTGTGGTCTGCACCAGCTCCTGGGCAGGTCACAGAAAAGCGACTGTATGCCCCGGGAACACGCGCAGGAAGCACCGAGCGTGGCTGTGCCCGCGGGAGTTGTGTTCCTACCCCATCCCAGGCCAGTGCTAACGCTGAGTACCCTACTGTGGTATGTGGGAGAAGAGAGGGATTTAGCTTTGTGAAATAATACCATACTTCCAGAGTGAACTTTTCAGTGAAGTAATTTATATGTCTCATTTGAACTGTTCTCGTCAGCTTCATGCCTGAGAAGTCTGTCTGCATTTTTTTTCTAATAGTCAATAGCAGTTCTTAAATGACGATCTGGGTAATAGTGACTATTATGAGAAGATTAAGGCAGACAAATTGAGTACACTCTAGAGAGACTTTTGATCCCAGCTTTACGTACTTCTTTCCATACAAAACTCTAACAGCAGACCTTTTAAGAAGCGCTGGTAGCGTGCTTCGAAAGGGAGGGTCTGAAATAGCACTGCGGCTCTCAGCCAGAGTTACTCTGCTAACTGCTGATTCTGATGCTGTATCGCCAAATATCATCAAAAATGAGACGGTGAGCGGCGAGTCCCTCCTGTGCTTTGTTCACCCCGAGCTTGCTCCTGGGCGCCTTCCTGCGGCTCCTCACCTGCCCCGCTGCCCCCAGGACCCGCTGCCTGGGCTCCGCTGAACCCAGCCTTCGCTGAGGGTGGGGAAATGATGAGATTTCTATTGCTTCTGGCATCCTGAAAGGTCTGATTTAGAGGGAAGGAGCCTGCAAACAGATTCCTGACGTGGAAAAAAACGTGTTTAGTGCTACCAGTTACTAATGCAGTAAATGTCACAGCTAGATTACGTTTTACTTAAAGCATAAAACTAGGGTAGAAACGCCTAACTGGACATTGAAAATTCACCCCTCTACCTCCAGCAATGACTCTGTGTAAACCCCCTGTGTTTGAACCCCCATGACTTGCTAAATGACAAAGGTTGTACGTATTGATTAAAATAGATATTTATATATTTGTAGCACATAATCTCGACTGCTTACAAAACTTTGGAAGTAGAAACAAGACAAAATGTAAATCACTGATACGTTCAGGTAGTATCATTTTATAGCTAAAACTATTCATTAGGAAAAGATGATGCCAGTTGATGTGCCGGCTGTCACGTAAGTAACCTCTGACACTACAGAGTAAGCTCCCGCTGCGGTGCTGAGCCCACGGCTGCCCCCCAGGCTGTTACATGCTGCCCCTCTGCCATGCTGCCGCAGGCATTTGTCCGGTGCCCTCGGGACAGTCCAGGAAAGAACGAGGAAAGCTCTTTGGACAAGCGCTGGGTCGTAGCTACATTTCTGGGCCAAACCTTGTCTTGGTTAACTTGTGTTGGCCTGATGGGCTGCTCAGGCTATCTGCGCTGGCAGACGGCACATCTGAAACGCTGTTATTTTGGTTGGCGCGGGGAATATTTAGTTCAGATTGCTGTTGAAAGGATTGCTTTGACAGGGACTCTGCATCATCCCGTCTCAAGGGTTAGTACTTCATGGTGGGATTTTTTTGTTCTAAAATTCTCAACATCAGACTAACTTTAGTCATGTAGAAATCAATAAATTACTGCCAACTTTAACATAAGGGCAGAGTTAGGTCGATGTTAAATGTTTTTGAACAATCTTACTCATGGTATTTAGGCTCGTCTTTTTAGCTGGGAATGGCGTGATGAGAAACTTTCCACTGCTTTAAATGTTAAGGAATCTCTGAAAATATTTAGAAACAATCAATTCAAAATGTTCTATGGTTTGGGTTTTTTTTTTTTTTTTTTTGAAGTACAGTATGTTCTTTTGCAGATTTTCATCCAATCTACATGCTCGTGTTCCAGAGGCTTGTTTCCATGGTGCACGTGTATTTCTATCACAGAGTATGTCCCGTGACACATACACATGAGAGGCAGATCTTGGTGTGTTTTGTTTTAAGAGCAAGCTACTAAGGGCAGCTGAAGATGAGCCGTTTGCCTGTCGGTGCACAGAGAAAAACAGCAGTTCTGTACGGAGCACTGGAGCACCATGTGGGAACAAGCGCTTTTTACATTATTAAGTTGTGCGCAACCAGCTGGGAACTATGTAAAACTCCACTTAAATATTTTCTTTGTCTCAACAGTACATACGAAAATAAGTAGCTTTTGGAGATTTGCTTCGTGTCGGGCTACTCCACCTCCTGCTAAGCTTTTCCATACGTTTCTCTCCGCTAACAGAACAGGGCAACAAGCTCACAGAAATGCAGGTTGGTAGCTATTGGTATTTTAATTTAAGTGAATATTTGAGAGGGTTGGGAGGAGTGTATATGTTCCCCGTTCTGCTGTTCTGTGTATAATAACAAGTTGTAACTTGGCAGATCAGCAAAATAAACCCGTTCAGTACTGCTGCACCAAAGTCCAAAGTGCCAATAAACCAGCGGGAAGCATTCCTACGGAGAAGGATAACTGTCCTCACTCTGCGGGAGCCCGGGGTTTAAATCTGCTCCCTGGGGCACATCGTGCTGGAGCAGGCGGGAGCCTTTTGCCTGACCAGATCCTCCCGCAGCCCAGTACGGCTGGAGGGGTGGGAGAGGCTTCCCAGTGCCTGTGCCCTCGCCGGGAGAGCCGTGTCCCGCAGGAAAAATGCTCGCCAGTAACCACGCTCTTTTTGCCACCAAGGCTGGGGGGCTCTGCCACACAGAGCTCCCACTGAAATGTCCTGTGCTGCGTCTAATGGAGGACTGCCCCTCCCCGGGGTGAGACCCCGGCTGAGACGGCCCCCAGCTCTGTCCTTGCCACCCCGCATCGTGTCTCTCCAGATCCCTGGCAGAGGGCCACTGCCGAGCAGAGGCACTGCAGGACGGCTCTGCTAAACGCTGCCCGTGAGACGGAGCGACCCGCGGCCCCGAGCTCATCCCTCCTGCCAGATAAGGGGTAATTTGGCCACGCTGCCTAAGAGGGTGCATGCTCTCTTTTTTGGTATGATGGAGAAGGATTCAGGTGAAAGCAGAGGTTTTCCGGTTTTTTTTTGCTACAGTGCTTTTACCGTGGAAATAGTTTAAGTTGCTTTTTAATCAGCAGCAGCCTGTGTGGATGGTGCTTGGCCGTAAACTCATTGCCCTTTGCTATTCATCAGGCTACCAAAATAAAAAATAAACATGTTGCTGTAGTAATGAAACCCTCGTGTCCATTCCTGGGGAGGATGAGTTAATTGCCAAGCAATAAGCTCATGTCAGAAAGTGTGTGAACCTGGAACGAGATCTGTAGAATGCAGAAGGGAAGAGAAAGAACAGAAAATTGAAAAAGAACCGTAAGAGACTGGTACATTAAATTTTCACAGCTTGCAGAGAAAGCAGAAGAAATGGATTCCTTAAGGTGAAAAGAATGGGCGCTTAATTGGCAATGAAATTATTCTGTAAATTCTAGCTCTTTTGGCAAGTGTCAGACAGTAATCAGATCCATTCAAATATATAAATTCAGAGAGTCATAATGCATAAGGCCAGCAGAGACCATTATGAGTGTTTCTTCTGACCTTCTCCACCTTGTGGGTCATGGAGTGCCTTTTTTATATATATATATATATATATATATATATATATATATATGTGAATTACTGAGTGCCAGTTCACAGAGCTTGACTTTATTTTAACTGATGCGAAAATCAGACTACCACAAATTAGGAGTAAAACCATGGAAATGACACTGTTACAAAAACTCATCTTACAGGAAAAATCAAGCATTCGTGTGCATGGTTTTTGGATAACAGCACATTTGAGTCACCAGCAGCTACAGAAGTGACGTGCTTAAAACAAACCTGTGAAATGAAGGAGGCAAAGTGAGGCATTATTGTTCTGCAGACTAATATATAAAATAGTTAAGTGTATGCACTGTGTGTCCGTGTGTGTAAAAAACTCTGCTACAACAAATTTAATTCCAGCAGGAATATTTGTAGCTGCGTGCAGAGCAGAGTGGAGTGCCTGCAAGGGGACTGACATTGTTCGGTGTGCACCGTGTGCCGTGGGCACTACCTGAGCAGTGGCGACGGAGCCTTGGTGCAGGTCTCAGTAAATGCCTGGCTTCTGAAATTTGGATTGCACCCACACAGTGCAATTTGTTTTGCATTTTTATCCTACGTGACTTTGGCTATGTGCTAAGTTCCCCAAAACTGCCTGGCAGTTATTAAACCTTCTGAAACCACATCGGCAGTACTCAGCCATGATCACCTGCCATATTTTTTTTGTTGTTTGTTTTTCATCCGTAAGACCATGTATTTTTAGCCTGGGTTTTGTGATGTCCCCTCTGTGGAAATCAAAGAGCCGGGTCTGGCTGTGCCCAGGACAGCGGTGATGGCGATGATGCCCATTTCCACGGCAACCCAGCACAGCCCTGTGCATGCTGAGCAGAAGGTCGTTCCCATAGCAAAGGGCTGACGCGCACCTGTACTGAGAGACGCAAACAGCACCAGCCGTGACAGGGAGGCGGGGGAGCAGGTTAACTGCAGAGGGGAAGTTACGTAGGGGACTGTTTCTCCAAATCTTTCTCCAAACAGTCTTAGATGTTTTTTAAATGAGCGTGTCCTGGAAGATACGGGTGAAGACTCTCACATCTAGCTTATGGGATCACATCTCATTTGTCACCTGAGCAAACAACCCATCACCGCGGTTGACAATTTTATGGCATCCATGGGCTGTCCGTGGGAGATCAACGAACACGAGGAATGCCTCGGAATCAGTGCCATTACAGAAATGCACAGAAAGCACTGCTGTCCCCAGCTGCTTTGGGGATGTCCGTGCTACGAGGTGACTTCCACGGGTGCATTAAAAAGGGGAAAGCATTGAAAATGCCCAGTAGGTGATGCATTTGGTGCTGAAAAATCAGTTAATAGTCACCCATAGGATTTTAAATTTTCCCAAGGCGTCTAATTAGAAAATGAAACTGAACATATTCCAGGTGTGACAGGAGGAGCTCACCGCTTCACAAGGCCCCTCAGGCTCAGGGGGAAGCTCCTGCCCTGGGGAGGGGCCGTGTCCCCCGCGCCGCGCCCCGAGGCCGAGGACAGCCGCTGTCACCCGCTGCCGGTGCCACCCGCGTGGGGCGGCGGCGCCAGGGTCCGTGCCGAGGCCCTCGCCTTCCTCTCTCCTCCGGGGAGCGAGGGGCCACGGGCCCGGCGGGCTCGGCCTGCCCCTGCTCGGGCCGCCCGCTCGGCGGGGCCGGGCTGCCCCGGGAGGGCGGTGACGGGGGACATGGGCTGTTGGGATTAACGGAACGGCCCGGGCGCACGCCGATAAGCGAGCAGCTCCGGTGGAGACGAAGGGGGCGCCGGCCTGACCTCTCCCCAGGCAGCCCCGGCCCCGCGGCCCGGACTACAGCTCCCGGCGGCCGCCGCGCCGCCGGAAGCGCGGCCCGGTGCCGGCGCGCAGGGCTCAGCGCGGGGGATTCGGACTCGCTGCGGGTCAGGTCGGGCGTGAGGCGAGAGCCGGGCCGGGCCGCCATGGCCCTGGCGCTGCCGGTGTCCGAGCCGCTGTGGCCGGCCAGCTTGTCCCCGCTGAAGGTGCGTGAGGCGCGTCGGGGCCTGCAGCCGGCGCGGCGGGAGGGAAGGAGGGTGAGATGGCGGTCGGGGCGTCAGCGGGGCAGCGTCCCGCGGGGTGTCCCGGCCCCGGGCGGAGCCGCCCTGGCCCCACAGCCCGCGCTGCTCACCGCTGCTCTCCGCGGCTCTCCGTGGCGGCGGGCGAGGGCCCGGCCCACTCCTCCGGGCCTGGCCGTGCCCCGGCGGGCCCGAGCTGCCCTGGGGCGGCCGCCGCTCCTGTGGGGCTGCGGGCGAACGCCCGGACGCTGAATCCGCCCTCGCCTGCTGCGGGGGATTTCCTAACCCGCGCTGTGCGGGGACATCAGCGACAGCGTGCGAGCGAGCCGGCCGCGTACCGTGTCCCACCGCGGGCCGTTCGGTGACCCCGGCTTCCCGTTGCAGGCAGTGGATGACCTGTTGCGGTGTGGGATCTGCTTTGATTACTTCAGCATCGCCATGATCATCCCTCAGTGTTCGCATAACTGTAAGTAGGGCGGCGGGAGCGCGGCTGCTCGGCACGCTGGCAGGGCTGCCCGCCCGTCGCTTGCTCTTGCGGGACTCGTCCCATCCCGTACTTGCGGCGGGAGTGCTGACCACATAGTGCTGACCGCAAAACTGGTCTGTCCTTTTCGTTGTAAGTCTGTGCCTCCTGTTCCGTCATTAATGTATCTTATGGCGGGTCAGTTCAATACATCATTGTTGCCTTGGTGGTTGCAGTTTAAATTTACTTGAGTTGTAATAAAAATTGCTTGAGCAGGAGCCAAGGTAAGTGGGTCAATAAAGGGGCGGTGAGGTCATTCTTCCCTCTGTCCTGTGACTGTGTGGAATTTAGAATTAACGTATTTCATGCAAGTGCAGCTTGCCTTACGTTCCAGGTGGCTGTGATGGGAGTGTGTCGTGGCCTGCAACTCCGTTTAAGCCTGACTTGTCATTCAGTTGGCAGATTAAGGCAGACAGGTAGGGCTGAAGAAGGTGCACTCAAATTTTGAGTGAATGGTTTGGTCTTCATACATCTTTCCCAGGGAATGCAAGATTGGAGAATGACCTTGTGGGGGCCCTATGGGCTGGCTTGCGCCTTAGCTGAATGACAGAAAACTACTGAAAGATGCCTTCGAAAGAGTTTAGAGTTTCAGAGACAAGTCATCATTTGACCATTTATTATTCACTGGCATGTAGAGCAGAGGTTACCGATCCTTTATTTCAATTAGAGAACATGTAGCTTCTCTACTCGCAGCTTAGCCAGTGAGGCCCTTTGCCTCTCAGGAGCTCTTTTGGATGAAAGCTGATAAGCAGCCAGCAGCCTTTCCTCGTGCAGTTACGGTCGCAACCTTCTGACAACACAAACACATGTTGTCTGGATTAATGCACTTAAACGCCACCTATTCCTACATTTCTTCATCTAAATATCTTTCATAACATCTTGAGGGCGGAACAAAATGCAAAGCTGTATGGCAGAGAGCATTAAGTGTTATGAGGTAAAATTTTCCACGCTGCTCTGTCTGCCCCAGGCTGATATCTGCTGGAACGTGGCAGCGGAGCGGTTTACTGAAAGTCAGATTAGGGCGAAGTACATCGCCTTTTCTCACGTTAAAATAAATGCTTATAATTCTTTTTTTCAGAAACTATAGTACTTCCTTTTCCGTACATTAAGGAGGACATTGTAGTTTGGCAATGAAATGTAGTTTGGCTTGGCAAAACTATCACCATTGAAAACAGCATATTTATGGTGGGGCACATTGGAAATTCTCTGGAGTAGCTGGTGTTCCAGCCTGCCTGTGATACGGCTGGGTTCAGAGGCCCTTAACTTCAGAAACAATCTGTCTCCCTTCTTTTTTTTTTATCAGATTACACATTTAATTTCTCCCCGCAAATTGCAGCAACCTTAAGTTTTCTACAGTAAATCAAGATTTCTTGAAATGCTTTCTACTTGGTTGTCTTTGTGTTCTTCAGATTTTATCTCTAGATGCAGAATAGATGTGCTGTTCACGTTTCTTTCACATACTAAAAGCGTCTGAAGATGGCATCTCCTGTGATACGAACATCTCACTGGGGGCAGAGGGAATTGCGGCCCTGAGATTTCTGATACTTTCAGTCCAAGAGGACAAACTCATTCTATTCAAGCCAAGATAGTGTAAGAGTTTATCGCTGCCAGGTCTGCTTCCCGTGGGCATAGCCGCTGGCATGGGGGTGTTAATATGCTGCTCTCCTGAGGAGCCCAGGCAGCTGGGACCAGCCAGGGCTGGTGGCAGGCGGTGGTTGAGGGTCTCTCAGCTCTGCATTTGGCTGCCTCCGCTGTCAGGGCTGGTCCCGGTGAAGCAGCAGCTGGAGTGGGAGCCCTTACTGCAGGCACAGCTCGGCATGAGCACAGCCCTGCAAGCCCTGCTCTGGGCCAGCGTAGCTCGGAAGGTGGGCGGGGGCACCTGGGTCTGTTTGACTTATTCATAGAAACTGGCTGTAGCTGTTGGGGGGAGCTCTTTTTTGTCACCCAGGATTTTCCATTCTTTAAATCTGTATTGTAATGACTACTATGCTTCCAGCTAAGCAGGTTTCAGAATTGCTCACTCACTTAAAAAAACAGCTGTGGTCTTTGATGTGTGATGTGTAAGTTGTGGCATTACTGACTTTTCTCATGCCAGGCTTGTTTTATTCCTCTTTCTTCTCACAACCTCGCTACTTCCAGTTTAAAGTCAATAGAGACTGCTATTTGCTGGCAGTGATTTTTTTATGCTTTCACTCTGTCATTGTCGTTAAGCATCCAATGTTGGTTCTCAGATTAAATTAATACTTTCAGATTTTCTTTTCTCTCTACTGAAATACAGTGCTGTGGATGAGTCTTATAACTAGTTTGGTAGATGCGGTTTTACAGGTGAGTATGGTCTGTCTGTGCAGATGGAAGTGAACTTTGTGACACCACTTAATTCTTGGTGTTTGTGCCATCTACAGTAGACAGACACTGATTTGTTCCCCCAGGAATGGCAGGGTGAGACCTGGGCCGCGGTGGGGCTTTCTCCCATAGGAAGAGGAGGCGAGTGGGAGAGAAGGGACTGGGGACAGAGAATTGTGAGGCCATCGTCTTCTCTGAATGGCCCAAAGCCAGTCCTAGGCACAAACTTTAAGGCTAAGAGCTTATGTGATTTATCATCCCTGAACACGCTTCAGCTGCCCTGGCTCCGAGCAGTGATGGCTGCGAACATCGGTCAGTCCCATCGCTTACTGAAGGTGACTGGCTGTCGGATGTTGGGAGGCTAGATCTGCAAGTTGATTCATATTCATCCGGTTAAAATTTTTTTTTTATGGATTTCTCCACCCCCATATCACATCTTACTACATAATGTAATTTTTGAGTATTTAGATAGATTTGCAGTTTTAAGTGTTGAATTAGTGCATTAATGCTCCTGCTGCTTTTTAGACCCCTTCATAGAGGGTCTTTGAAATATATGTTATGTACCTGTTGCCAAGTGTGATAAGCGCTGAGACTCTGACCAGTAATGATCTAGTAAGTGAATGTTTGTTTTGCTGGAGAGTGATGAAACTTTTTCTGTCTTGAAGTGGTTATGAAATCTCATAGGCAAGTAGAGAAAGTAGAATAACTTCAGGAATTTACTGCCACAAAATGAAGCTCATGGCATATTTCACCAAAGAGTCTATTGAAGCATCCTGAAAGGGGGCTCCAGGAAAGCTGGGGAGGGACTTGTCATCAGGGAGTGGAGCGACAGGAGGAGGGGGAATGGGTTTAAACTGGAAGAGGGGAGATTTAGATGAGATCTGAGGCAGAAATTCTCTGCTGTGAGGGTGGTGAGCCCCTGGCCCAGGTTGCCCAGAGAAGCTGTGGCTGCCCCATCCCTGGAGGGGTTCAAGGCCAGGTTGGACGGGGCTTGGAGCAGCCTGGTCTGGTGGGAGGTGTCCCTGCCCAGGGCAGGGGGTGGCACTGGGTGGGCTTTAAGGTCCCTTCCAACCCAAACCATTCTATGATACAACTTGCTTTTCCTGGGAAACATTTAAGCTGTCTCTCAGCATTCCAGTGCTGTTTCCCATCCTTTTTAGCTTTTTCCCTCAACAACAGGTTGGTATTGTTTTGGAAAGGGAAAGAAACACCTGGGAAAAAGAGAGGATAGAGAGTTTGTCTGGGGCTATGCAGGAAGATGAAAGTGATCCTACAGTAGTCGTGTCAAAAAAACCAACCCAGTGCTGGGGGAGTGAGCAGTGCAAGCACGCCACTTTTAGTGGTGGTAGCAGACTAAGGTTTTCTTGTCTTGCGTTAAAGAAACAAATGTAAACATCTGCTTTTGACAGAGGGACTGAGATTAAATGTTGAAAGATGCTTGCATAAAATATGGATTTTTATTTTTTTTGCTACAATGGCAATCTTTAATTCTGTGGAAAAACTATGTATTTTCAATTTGCGTATTGTGGAATAGCTTGCATATATTGTACAAAAAGAAAATATACTAATAAGGATGCTAAAGTGCATTTGGAAGAATGCCTTTTAAAAATTATGTATTTCCTTTTTCCAGATTGCTCACTTTGTATACGCAAGTTTTTGTCCTACAAAACTCAGTGCCCAACATGCTGTGTGGTAAGTGGTTTTCTCTTCCTCAGCTTGTTTTTTTTGTTTGTTTTTTTTTGGCAAATCTCAGGAGCCTCACTCCCTTTGGACTATGCTAAATAATTCTAGTCGTATATTACCACCTTTCTTTTTGGTGAGCAGCTCTTTGGGCGAAGCGTGGTGCTCTTACAACTGGAATTCTCCTGTTTCAGAGCTACTCTTCTGTCAGCACCGGCAGAAGTAGATGGAAGATCAAACCTAGGTTTTGGCTCAGAGCTGTGTATACAATCTGTTGCGAAAGATTTAACATTGCCTCTTAATTTGTTAAAACACACCGTCATTTAAAATATGAGTGCTGAAATTTAAGCACTTAAATTTTCCGTGATTGAGTGGCCTCACTTCATCTTTCAAGGAGTTTTTAGAAGTGTCTGCAGACCGCCTAGTCCTAAAACTCACTGACTGTACGGGGAAGCCTTTCTGGGGACGAGAGGACCGTGTTATGCACCAGGGAGAGGAGGCGTTTGCCATGAGAATTAGGTTAAGTGTGAAAAGCACTAGAGGAAAGTTTGGCCTGCGCTGCAGGTGGGTGATTATTACAATCTGACTTGAAGGCCTTTTTTCATTAAGAAACACAGAATCCAATTTATTCTAAACCTTAATCTAACTTTTCATCTTAAGCCCACTGGGCTTTATTGAACTCCTAAAAATGGTAGGCTGCCTAAAAACAATGAATGGCGCTTCAGGAATATTGGCAAAATAGAAGTAATATTCTTCGGTGTTTCTAAAGCGTGAACCGGTCTAGATTTTTCAAGTCTGGAAAACAGATCTGTTTGTAGCTTTGCCAGTTTTTAAACATTCAAACAAGTGCAGACTACTTGGTGGAGTACATTTTACTACTGCCTTCTTAAAAATCACAGGTATTGATATGAGGAAGACTAATAAAAACTTTGTAAAAAAGAGCAGAGAGAGACAGCCAGAGAGATAAAAATCAGAAATTGTTTAAAAAGAATGAATTGAATGCAGAAAGCCATCTCATAATTCATATTTTCATTCCATAATCAGAAGATTAACATTTCCCCTCATCCGTTTTCATGCCTTGTTGCTTGAGGTTCTTATCACATTCATGGGACCCTTTGTTTGGTTTTCAAGATAATTAGAACTGTGCTACAATAAAGCATTGTGGAAGATTGGGTACACTGGATTTTGATGCTTTAGCTTTATCCTTCATTTTCATCTATTACGTGCCATTTTCCAGACTTAGAGTTCTCAGGCAGTTATTTTAGTTTGAGGTATTTTTCAGGAAAAAAATTTTTTCAGGAAAAAAGATGTATGCATCTTCATTCACATAGCAATTTAGCAGGGGGTAGCTGAGGCATTGATCCAAGAAACAAATTATTGATCACTTGAACATTTTCTGGGTACTCATTTTCACTGCACTTGAATGTCTATTGTGTTATTTTTTTTTTCTTTTTCTTTCTTTCCTTTTCTAATAGGCAGTCTCCGAATCGGACCTGAAAAACAACCGGGCATTAGATGAACTAGTGAAGAGCTTTAATTCTGCAAGGTATACTGTAATTTTATGAATACTCTCTCTGGTTTGGCAGCTGGCAAGGCAGGTGGGACTGACTGTGTGTGAGCAGGCTAGGAGTCCTTGCAGAGGGGCAGGGAGAGGACTGAGTGGGGGAAAAAATATGTGGTGTCACAGAAGTGTTGTCAAAGACAAACGTTTGTGCTTTTCTGGCTGGAGGTTACTGTCCACTCAGGTGATGTGTGGAGGTTGGGTAAGCTTATTTTGTTTTGCTTCTGGTTAGCTGCCGTGTGAGTTACAGCCTCTTCCAGCACGTAGGAAGTCAAGCAGATGTGTCAGGATTCTACAGGGAAAATAATGGTGATAAAGATTTTCTAAGATCCTTCCTACGTGTGCAGGGGAAATCCTGAACAGAAGGATTTTGTCCAGTGGAAATGGCTCACTTGCAAGAGAATTCTCTTGGTGAAGTCATTGGATGGGAAAAATGTAGGTATTGAGGGACCACAAATGTGAGTTTTCCTGGATAAGGGAAGTAATGGAGTAATGTGCTTTCACCTGGATTTCTTATCTACTTTTCCATTCATTTTTAATTCATTTTTGATCTTCTCATCCCTTTGAAAGACAGGAACAACAGAATAAGCATAACTTGGTAAACACTTACCACAGTAGATATATGCAATTTCTTGTATTATCTGTCTGTTTTCTTTTGATTAGAAGCAGTTCAGTGATTTGCTAGGTATTTTGTGGGTATTCCTATGTCTATGGGAAACAAATACACTATCCTCTTTTTCTCTTAAAGGAACTTGGAGCTTGAAGTCAGTGAGATTCTTGGCTTCGTAAGTGACAGGAAGCATAGTTCAGTTGATCGCCTTGTTTCTTGAGAGAGTTTCTCTGTGATGAAGATCTCATCTTCTGTATGACCACTATTAGATTGAATTGATTTTATTTGAAGAATTGAAATTCTACAGTTCCATTATTTTAGCTTTGGTATTTCCTAGTAATAAATGGATTACTATTTTTTTTTTTTTTTGGTAATGTCTAATTTTGTAGGGAACAAGTAGTGCTGACTTGGATCCATTATGATATTGAATCTTAAATGTTAATTTTTTTTGACTGCTTTAATGGATCAGTATAAATCTTACCGGTCAGAGTAGTTTAATAATCTTTTCCTTTTGTGACTTGGAGTTCGATCAATTTCTCAACATAAAGTTAGATCAATAAAGTTAGACACAAACTGTGGTGTCCTGTTCTGCACTGGCTGGGGGGTAAGCTAGGACACAGCCAGCACAGGGCTCTTTCTGGATCCCGGTAAGCAAGGCCCAACAACTCTCTTTAATGAGACAGGCTCGTAAGAGGAATATAGACAGTGAGTAAATCTCGCATTGCCTCAGATGCTGGGCGCCCTGTGTTCATGCCTCTCGGCCTGGGATCAAGGGGAACACTACTCCCCTGGAGAGTCTTATGTGATACGAGTATTGGTAAATCATAGAATCATAGAACGGTTTAGGCTGGAAGGGACCTTAAAGATCATCTAGTTCCACATCCCCTGTCCTGGGCAGGGACACCTTCCACTAGACCAGGTCGCTCCAAGCCCCGTCCAGCCTGGCCTTGAAAGCTCACAGGAGCATTGTTGGTTTCTGCCCTGGCGATGCTGACATGGGACAAATCTTCTGTCTCCCCCCTCCTTCCCCAAGTTTCCTTTTGGCCCTTCCCAAACCAAATCCAAAGTCCAGGGGTTGATTTTTGAAATGTGCTGAGCTCTTCAAGTCCATCCTGCCCTGACTTTGAGCCTCAGGTAGTTTGGCGCTTATGAAAATTAGGCCTTAAATCTTTTCAATATTTCACAAAATGCAAACGCATTTCTTAAGTCAGGCCCGTAGGGAAAGAAAATGTTAATGTTGGTGGTACTTAGCAAAGTAAAAGCTGTGTGCCAAGGTCAGTGTGTGCACGGAATGGAAATCATTCTAAATAGACCTGAGTGCCGACCCCATTTAGCTCAGCATTTAGCCTGGGCACAAGTGTTTGCGGAATTAGAGCCTTCGTGATCATCAGTGCTCGGTGAGTGCTGTCGTGGGAATCCTGCTTCCTCCCAGTAGAAGTGGTGGACTCTGACGTTTCCCGGGAAAAATGAAGATGTTGTGCTGTTCGCTGTGGCCCATTAATGTTATATTCTGCGTGGAAGGGTAGAGGAGTGGTTTGAATAGGCTTTAGCAGGTCTGAATTCACGTGTCCCTGCCCTTGTGCTCAGGAGACCCGAGGCTGCGGAGCTGCAGGAGGCTCCTGGCAGGGTGAGAGCAGCCTTTGCTCAGCGTTCTCTCTGCTGCTCCTGCCGCGCTCTTCAGGCAGCATTCATCACTCAGGGCAGGTCAGGAGAGCAGGAGGGGGAGCGCTCTTTGTGCCATCTTTCCTCTATGAACAATATTTTTTATCAGTTGCAATGAGGCCAGTGTCTTCAAAACCAACAAGTTTAAAGTTTCGGTGGTTTGAAATTAATTTCTTTGTCCTCTAATAAAGCGATTATTTTGATGGAAATTGTCCGTTTCTGCATCACATAGTTAGAAAATTTAGCAATAAAACCTAAAATTATACTTGCATAAGTAGAAAACTAATCCTTGCTGAAAATGATCTGTGGTTTTTTTCATACATAGGGAAGAAAAATATGTTTTAACTTTCAGGTTTATATCTTAGCTTCCTAATCAGAGTTACTTGATAGCTAGTGAGTCAGAGGAATAAACACATCTACTCCGAGTGCTTGAGAGAGCAGGTACTGTCATTTCTAATACACTGATTAAACTTCCAGGAGGACTGCAGGACAGTTAGGACTGTCCTGTGTGAGCTGTTCCTGGGAAGATTCACAACCCCATCTCCTCCCTGGAATTTATTTATGTGGAAGCACTAGATTCCCACTTACTTCCTCTGCTTCATAGCTGCTTCAGCAAGGGAGAAGTAAACAGACGATAAAATGGGAACCAGGATCTTGATGGAGGGCAGTGAAATTTTTTTGGTGAGTCTTGCAGAGCTGAAGAACAAAAAATTTTGTGAGATGTTTATACTGTTATTAAAACATGCCTGGCAGAGAGAGTATGCTGTACGCAGTGTATAAAGGTGACCATCCATTTTCAGTTAAACTAAAAGAAGGGTAACTCCCCATCCTACCCCAGGCCAGTGATTAAAGAGGCTGGGTCTCAGAGGAGGATTTGGGTAGTGGACGTAACAGTGCCTGTTGATTCATCTTCCAGCTTTTAAAGGTGCTGCTTCTGCTCTTAAACAGTTTTGTCAGCTGTGATGCATTTACTGCTTTTGTGCCAGGAAGGTAAAATTGTATCTGCTAAAACCTTTCAGGACTGATAGTACTCTCTGTTAAATTCTTAACAGTGTAATAGATAATGTTGAAAACTGCTTGCAAAACGCAGACTTTTGAAAATTGTGTTGTCCTGACGTTTACGAGTAGAATCAGGTTCTAGGTGGGTGATGGTCGGGGGTGGACTTCTCCATCAACTGCTCGCTTTCTCTTGTCTTTGGATGCCAGGCGAATCTTCCAGGGCAGTCATGCTTGTGCGGGTCACTCCAATCACAACTATCAGAATTCCTGTGAATAAGGAGAAATTGGAGTAATTGGCTCTGGTGTTGAGGGAGTGGCAGTTGATAAAGGTACCGTGGGAGAGCCCAGGGCTGTGGGAGGGGTGCCGGCGGTGCTCTGGCTCTTCCCTCCCTGGGGTGCCGGGGTGTGGGGTGCTGCTCGGTGGGGCGCAGGTCCGTCAGGGCCACTAGATGTCATCACGCAGCCAGTGAAGCCACTCAGCGGGCCCAAAATACCGCATTTTGGGAAAAGACAGTCTGGGACTTTTCTCTCCTTTTTTGAATTTAGTACTAGCATTTTCTGTATTTTCCCACCAAAAAAAAAAAAGGCATACAGAGATTTAATGTGTGTTCTGGAAACAAGTTTTAATGTTCTTGTCCTCCTGTTCTTTCCATTGATTCTGTGCCAGTATCAGTTCCCTTCAGAAAGTCTATTCATGAGTTTTAATCCTTTAATACAAGGAAGAACTTTGTTTGATTATTTGTGGACCAATGGCGTAATTAAAGCAACCTTTATTATCAGCTTATTGTTAGGACAGGTTTTGGTTTTTGTACTGTTTTTCCGGTTTCTCTCTCTCTTTGTTTTATATCAGACCATATTTTATTGAGACAGCTGTTATTGCAGAATCTGGAATTTCTCTTCAGCTGATTTCTCTATTCTGGCTGCCTTCATGCAAGTATTAACAAGTTGCATTTGAAGTGAGATAGTCTTCTATTTGGGTAGTCTGTCTTGTCAGCTCTGGAGCAGCTCTCATGAGTTCAGAAGCCTGTCCTTTCGTACAGGATTCACTGCAAAAATGCCGAGCTTTGCACTCTGAGCCTTCTGCTGCATGGCTGCCGCCTGCTTCTGCCAGCCGTGGAGCTGCACCCCTCCCGCCAGCTCTCCCTTCAGCCGGCATCGGAATTGCTCAGCTGCCCCTCACTGGGGTCTGGCAGTCTGTCTCGGGTCCAGGCCCTGTGTTTGGAGGGACGAATCAGACTGCCAAAGTCTCTGCGTCGGGGAATTTGAGGTACCATAAGCTGTACTGTCGTGATGCTTCCTGAGAAAGAAATGTTGAGCAAAAGATAACACTGGTGAAAAGATAAACTGATGTGAAGTTTGACTTTGAGGAGTGTTGCCAGCTCGTATGAACACATTGGGAAATCCATTTTAGCTAGTGAATATATGTTGTAGAAAAATAAACAGATGTAATTGGTAGTTACAAACAGTAGAACGTGTTACTTTGACAAGAGGAGGAGCTCTCAAAAGCTATAGAAAATACAATGAAAAGATGAGGGAGATCAGTTGCGTTCTCTAGGTGAAGGCAATGAATATAGCCAACTGCTTAATTGTTCAGATATTTTTGCCTTTTGGGGCTGTATCATTCTTTATTTTATGGGAAAGCTAAACTGTGATATGATGCCAGATGATTGCGTTTATGGATCTGCTTTATGTTTTCTGAGCCATGCTGCATCACAGGATGCTGGGCTTTTGTGTAAAATTGGTTGCTTAATAGCCAAAAGAATTGTGTGTTGACTTTGATTAGCTACTTCAGTGGAAGGCTGCCTGTGTGAAAACCTGGGGAGCCTGACGAAACAGACTTTTTTTTACATAGCCAAAAGATCAATTCCTTGTTCAAAAAGGGGGAAAAAAAATTTTTAAAAAGTACATCTTTGGTTGAACACCCAGCTGCATCTTTTTGAGGATTAAACTTTGCCTAAGTGTATTAAGAATAAAAGGCAAGTAATTTGTTTGCTTTTGAACCTGATTGTAGAAATGACCACCTGAGATGTGACAAGTCGTCTGAGGCTGTAGTTTGTTACCTTTAAGTTGAAGAATTCTGTGCGTTTATCTGCAGTAAAATGTGATGCTTTGTCTGCTGATTATTGCTGCTAATGGCCGTGCTGAGTAGATCACACTGTCAGACCCTTCTGGTGCTTCTGGATGAAATACACCTCTCATAACCAGCAGCTGCGGAGCAGGAGCAGGGCTGCCTGAAGGCGCTCAGTTTATGTTCCCAGTAACTTGCTCCTGAGCTCCCCGTCCAGTTGATCCTGCGCCAACAGTAGCTCGACCACTCTGTGTCTGTGTCAGACGGGGAATTAACCTCCTTCAAAACTTCCAGTCCATATCTAGGCATAAGCAGACAGACAAACATAGTTTTGCTGCCACACTTAATTGCACTTGTTTGCACAGCAGAAAGTTAGTGTCTTGGGACAGGACAGACGTGAACTGCCACTGACGGGTGTGGTCATTGCATGCAGTAATCCAGGAAACTCAAACTCCACATCGGGCTTCTGGATCCAGCCTGAATATAACCACTGCAGTGTTCGGTGTGCTGAGCTGGGTGTTCCGCTTGTTCACCAGGAACCTAACTTAAACGAGTATCATTGTGGGGTCACCTTGTGACTTACGTGTCTTTGAAAAACAAATTGATGCATATAGACAGTTCTCAATTAGTTGTTCTTCTCAGACATGAGAAATCTTTATTTTAAAAGACTGCAGAGTTTTCCAAGTGGTTACCCGATGCTGAACAATCTTCAGCACAGCATGGATTGGGGCATGTGGGGGTATACTGTGCCTTTTGATGTAGGGGCTCTTAGGCTCCTTAGCATCCTCAAAAGCTAACCCTATTCCCATCCCTTCTTTTTGTGTTATCCTGCTCTAAAAAGAAGTGAAGGGAAGGTCCTCCCTACCCCACTTAGCAAGTGGGGACAGAGTATCTCTAAGAGGAGAACCCATCTCCTCCAGTTGTTGTTAGGGAGGTGCTCCTTTCCCTGTAAGGTTTTCCATTTTTTGTAAGCAGTCCTAGTTTTTCAGAGTTTGTAGATGGTAATTTTTTTTCTGCAATTGAGTTTTTTTTTTGGGGGGGCAGGACTCCTGATGATGCAGCAGGCTGGGGCCCAGCAGGTGGTGGTTGTGAGAATGGTAGCGAGTCCCGGGGCAGGCTTGGCACTCTCGGAGAGCCCGACAAGGGGAGGGTGTGCAGGCTGCCCAGGGATGATGGAGCAGTGAGTTAAAGGCGAATGAGCTAATGACTGCATGTGTACTTCTGCTGGCTGGTTTTGGGTGGATGTTACTAATTTTGTTGTGACCCTCAGGACGTGGAGGACTCTTGTCAAAGTAGCAGTGGGTGAGAGTGGGACATGTATTGTCTATCGTTGATGTTAGCTGGGAAAGCCTTCCCTCCACCTGCAGTGACGCAGGCGTGAAAGCGAACCACGAGGTATGCGGGCAGGCTAGCCGCTGTGTCGCTATGCAATCTCCCTGCCAAGAATGCAGCCTCTGGCTTAATTTATCTTAGATCGATCTGTGTAAAATACGTGGTAAAATAAACAGGGTTCTGCAAAAACCCCTGGGGTGAGGGTAGGAATAAAACATGTCTCTAAGATCTTAAGCCATTGCCCGAGCAGAACAACTGTGACTTTATAATATATTCTTCATATTAGCTCGAAGCTAAAAGTACTAATGAGACAGGCAGGAGAATGAACCTTCTGCTGCTACTGTGTTCCTACCGATAAAATGCAAGTTTATTGCTTTGAAGAGAGACTTCTGTTTAACTCGCATCTTAACGTTTGCTGTTGCTGCGGATGGTAGGGAGTACGGGGTGGGGTTAAAGCACGCACAGCTGGGTGGTAAGTGTTCCAGTGGAGACTGAAGGGGGCTGTTCTTGAGGGCGGTTATGTTTTCCCCTTAATTTAGATGAGAAAAGAATGGAGGGTTTGTGCTCTTTGGCTGATCATTGATGGAAGGTGACTGAAATCGTTCAGGTTACCTGACACTAAATCTCAAGAGCTGACGAGCATGTGGGTATCTCCTGGTGGGTATCTCCTGGTGGGGTTCTCTCCAGCTGAGTGGCAGTGAGCAGCTGTGCTGAGGAGACCCATGGTGAGGAGGGACAGGAGGAACATGGCAGCGCTTTCTGCGAAGCTCTTTGCTTTCAGGAGCCTCTGTCACAGCTCTATGACACAGTGATTGAAGTACTCTGGCTTGAAAATGGTCCCCTACCATCTTCAAGTAAGGGGGAAAACCTTTTGTTCTTTACTCTGTTCCGTCTGATGTTCTCGGAGGCGTTTTATTACACTTGCAAAATGTAATTTATTTTGTTTGAAGATGAGAAAGATGCTGTAGAGCGTGGTGAGGCTCAGGGGTTGTGCTCCTGGGTGGTGTGAGCTCCTCAAGCACTGCGTGCAAGCGAGGAGGAGAGGGAGGACAGAATGGAGAAAAAGCTCGATCTGTTTTCATTCTGGTTTCTTTTCAAAGAACAAGCTAATACTGTCCAGTGTACCTAACTGCATGTTGTCTTCTGGATGCTTCTAGACAACAGCTCTTCCAGCTGGTCTCAGATGCTCCACGGATTTCATCTCCATTGGCCGGTAGCAGGCACTCAGCTGGCAAAAGCCACAGTAGGAGTCCTGTTTCTTGTCCAGTTTTAAAAGAAGAGGTGCCAATGATTGACAGATTCTTGAAAAAGGAAAAAGTTTGCACCTCAACAAAGGCAGACGGCCTGGCAGGAACAGATGCGAAGATTTTCAAAACTGAGGAACACCATAACCTTTACAGCAGTTCTGCAGAGGTTGATGGTAAAGAGAGTGAAGTGGGATCACAAGAGAGTCCCGAGTGCACCAAAACTCATGAAAAGCCTTCTACGTCTGTGGTAAAAGGAGTCAAGAAAGGTGAGATGCTTAATTTTTGGTTTTGTCCTGTTCTCTTCCCCAAGTCCGTGGCTGTGGTTGGCTGTGTGCATTAGAGTCCCTTCAGTACGTGGCACTCCTCTCATTTCTCTGCGTGGTTCTGATCGGCATTGGCACGTTCAGCTGCTTCCCACTGAACTGGGCAACGCTTCATTCAGATACTGCTTTGGTGGGACGGCTCTGTTACAAGCGTATGCTTGATGAGGAAGCCTGGGCTGATGCCAGGTAATTAAATGGAGTTCAGCACTTACAGATTCCTTTGCTTTGAGTAACAACTCTGAAAAACAATAGTTGCACAACAGGCTTACTCAGTAAAAAATGAAATCATTCTCTCTTCTCCTTCCCCTTAATGACTAGACAGACAACATCGACATTCATTCTGCTCTCATATCCTTAACTAATCAGAAGCAAGGTATTTTATAATGCGTTTGTTATTTGAGGGGTGCACCCACCATCAAAATGATCATGGTTTCAGTTTTGTTAATATTCCTTCCTCTCCAGAAGAAAGTAATCTGCTTTATTCCTCTGTAACTCTACAGTGTTATAATTAATTTATTTTGAAGCATGAAAATGCCCATTTATACTAATCAACTACAATAAAGTGACAGAATCCTCTTAGTTTTGACATGGTAGCAGCCATCCTGTTGACCCAATTAAAAGCCGAAATTAAAATAAAAGACGGTACAACACTGTAGAATCAGTCCAGCACTGATTCTTACTAGTTCATATTTATCTGTTCTTTTGATTAACAGTTTATTCAGCTGGAACTCTGAAGTTCTTATTTGTTCATTAGCTGGGTAAATACTGCTTAAAGATGTAATACAGCCAGAAAAGTTGCCACAGGAAAATGGCATCAACTTAGCCAGAAGTTACATTTCTTAGTCTGATGCATAAAACTTGCTCACGTTAGTAATTTAAAACTCATATGAAATTTTAGCACTCATTTATTCTTGAGCAAATGAATTTTTCACTTGCTTACCATTTTATGACCTTTTTAAATCCTCAGGCATGCATCACATTGAAATTATTTCCACAAATGCAAAGTAGTTGGTCAAACAGTATAAAAGAAAGACTTGAAATGAGGCAGTGCTGAAGTGGGTTTAGCGAGTATTATTTGTTCCTGTGTTAAGAATTAAAATGTTAACTTCAAATACAATAATAGACTGCTCAGAACTATTGTGTTATGTTATGGTCCCAACTTTTTTTTTTTTTAACCTTTGACTGGAATATGATGTCATGGGAGTCAGGAACTGCAAAGCAGTGTTACCAGATAACTCCTTCAATTCCCACAACATTTCACAGAGTTTTTCGTAGGTTCTTTTTTGTTTTGTCTTTTAAATGAAAGCGGACTTCCTTCATACTAATACAGAGCATGTCAGTTAAAGAATCGCTTTCTCATACTGTTCCTTTAAAGTTAGCCTTTAGTTTTTGACATAATGTGATTGCTAAAGACAAATATTTTCAGTCTGTGTTTTTCGACTGTCTCTACAGGTAATGTTTATAGGTACTTCTTGCAAATACGATGCAGGAAGAATTCTGAGTTGAGTGGGACCGCGCTGTGGGGCATTTGTGAGCCTCTGAGCCCACGTCACGCGATCTGGTTATCTGTACTAAGCGATGAGTATAGGCATGGCTGGGGCGTAGGATCCCTGTGTGGCAGGGTTAGCGCGTGCATTCACAGGCCTCTTGAGAGCCCGAGACTGGGAACATTATGTTCATAGGAATAAAGTTTGTGCTATACTGTTTTACCAAAATGAAGCAGCTTCCTTTATTTAGCAGTGAAATACTGCAAAAGTGAAAGCCATTAGCATGGAAATATGCTTATGTTTATATTAGCCCCTAGGTTTCTGTGTAGTATGTATGTTATTCCAGGTTTTTATTAGAGATCTCATTCCATCTGATGCGGGGAAGATGAGAACCATTCTGATATTACATAGAGAGGGAAATAAATGTTCTGGAATGAAAATGGAAATGGAAAATGAAGATTATGGATAGACATGCCAGATGTTTTAAAAAAAAAAAAAAGTGAAATTCTGGATTTTCATTTTCTTCAATCAACAGTTACTGTTTCAGATGAAAACATTTGCTCTTTGCTGCAATATACATGCTAGTGAATTCCTTCTCCCTTGCTTTTCAGTGGATTGTCCTGTTTGTGAGGTTGCTATTCCAGAGCAATATATAAACAAACATCTGGATAGCTGCTTGACCAGAGATGAGAAGAAGGACAGCCTCAGAAGGTAAGAAACAACTTTGAGAACTTCTATATGCATGTAGCCATTTTTCTGCACTGCTGAAATAAGAACTATAAGTTGATGGGTTATAATACAGTGGATTGTTTGTTTCTTGGTTACCTGCTGTATAGATTCCTCTAAAATCACTGTATAAATACGATAACGGTGATGTTCCCCTCTCAAGAAAGTAAGTGGATTGCCAGCAGAATTACTTGTTGGCTTTTAGTGGCAAGAAAACACTGGACAATGTTTTAAAGAATTCAACGCAGGGAGTAAAACTTAATCTGTACATTATTCTCGTCACATTTCTGCTCACTAGCATTAAAATTCTATTCAGATAACACTTATTCCCATTTTTCACTTGGTGAATGAATTGCTTCCCCCAATCCAGATGGGCCAAAAGACAATTTCTTCACTGGCTGTCAAGTTGAAAAATAAAAATTGCACCTTACTCTGCTCGCTGTGGTTCTTTTCAAATTGCCACAGTCAAGGTTGTTTCTTTAAGATCTCAATTTCCATAAGATTAATGCATGCCTTTGACATTTTGCCTCCACCCTAGAATTCGTCACGGTCGCCACATTCACATCAGAAGTGTAATTTCCGTTTATTTTACTTACTAGCATAAATTTAGGCCATGATTGTTTTTAACTGATCAGATTTAAGAACTGTGAGGGACTCTCTGCATGCGGTTTTACTGCAAGCTTGCATTTCCAGTTCCTCTGAGCCTTCAATTACAAAGTAATTTTATGTTAAAGCTCTTCTTTTGCCCAGTCATGCTTAGAATGCAATCTGTAAGCTAAAGGACTTTGAAGATGAATAAATAGTAAATTAATATTGAAATCCGATGTTACATTTTAATTTTTATTGGGGATGGTTTTAGTGTTTTCTCTGTTCTCAATGAATGAAAATAAAAGCCAGATCTTTCTTTGGTCTCCAGCCCATGTCCCTAACAGAATTTTAAACTTTGCTTATTTTATCTAGACTGCTTGATCTTAAGAAAGTATCATGCAAGATACTTCTCCTTAGGGACCGGCTATTGTCTGTGAAGTGCTGGCTTTTTGGCAATGTATTTATTTTATGGCAGTGTTGTTTGGGTTTCAGTAACAACACATCTCTAGTTCTTCTCTAAGGAATTTTAGCTCTTTTTATTCCCAAATTAGGAGCACATGGCATGCTATGTTAACAGTTGAGCAGTATTTCAGCGGAACCGATAATTTAGTCCCCCAAACCTGCACAGGAGTAATTACAACAGGTAAGCGTATGTTCACAAAGAACACTGCATTTCTCAAGGATGGGAAAAAAACCCACACCAACATTATGATTCAAAACTGTTGTGAACTGTTTTCCTGTAGCTGTCTGCTCGCAAAGCTGTCATTGCTCTCCTGGGTTGTGCTGCTGGTGAATTATAATACATAGAAAGCTTTTTTTTTTAAACTTTAAAATTTATTTTCAACATAGTAAGTCGAAAGTGCTGAATACAGTTTTCCAATAAGTCTCTTGCTTTCACAACAGAAAGTTAACTTCTCCGTAATTCAGAGCAGTGCAGCTGAACTTGTATTTTGCTGCAGGAAGAAAAGCATCTAACTAAATGCTGTTCTTCTGTAACTAATAAATAATTTAAGTTGAAGACGAGCAAGGCAGTAGACGGATTGCAGTACTTTTGTTGGCTCGTGTATTTCACCAGGAGGTGTAGAGAAGACTGAGCTAATTTGTGCAAAAAGAAACTGTTCTGCTAATTTTAGATGACAAAAATTGTAGTACGACTTGAATTTTCTATGGCGTTTTCCTGTAATTAAGATGTTTTCCCTAGCTATGCCAGGAATGTTGAATTCTTCTGACATAAGGCGGTGTGAAGGAGTACATTTTGGTTTTAGATGTTATTCATCTGAGAGCACTATTAATTCTTTTTAATGGCACTTTGTGTGTTGCCAAACTACCCTTCTGTTAAATGGGAACTACAGATTTGCTTTCAGGTACATATGACTGTATTGTGTATGGAAGGCATGCCATCCAGAGGGACCTGGGCAGGCTGGAGAGGTGGGCCTGTGTCGACCCCATGAAGTTCAACAAGGCCAAGTGCGAGGTCCTGCACCTGGGTCATGGCAATCCCAAGCAGAAATCCAGGCTGGGTGGAGAATGGCTGGAGAGCAGCCCTGAGCAGAAAGACCTGGGGGTGCTGGTGGATGAGAAGCTCAACATGAGCTGGCAATGTGCGCTGGCAGCCCAGAAACCCCCCGCAGCCTGGGCTGCATCCCCAGCAGCGTGGGCAGCAGGGTGAGGGGGGGATTCTGCCCCTCTGCTCTGGGGAGACCCCCCTGCAGTGCTGCCTCCAGCTCTGGGCACCAACAGCAGAAGGACACGGAGCTGTTGGAGTGGGGCCAGAGGAGGCCACGGAGATGCTGGGAGGGCTGGAGCCCCTCTGCTGGGAGGACAGGCTGAGAGAGCTGGGGGGGTTCAGCCTGGAGAAGAGGAGGCTCTGGGTAGACCTAGGAGCCCCTTCCAGTCCCTAAAGGGGCTCCAGGAAAGCTGGGGAGGGACTCTGGATCAGGGAGGGGAGCCATGGGATGATGGGGAATGGTTTCACACTGGAAGAGGGGAGGTTTAGATGAGATCTGAGGCAGAAATTCTCTGCTGTGAGGGTGGTGAGCCCCTGGCCCAGGTTGCCCAGAGAAGCTGTGGCTGCCCCATCCCTGGAGGGGTTCAAGGCCAGGTTGGACGGGGCTTGGAGCAGCCTGTGTGTGGTGGGAGGTGTCCCTGCCCAGGGCAGGGGGTGGCACTGGGTGGGCTTTAAGGTCCCTTCCCACCCAAACCATTCCATGACTCTATGATCTTTCTCAAAGTCATTTTTCCACAAAGCTGAAAAATCTCCTAATGCAAGTTTTGGCTTGCAGTTTTAATGGCTTAAAACTTCACCAACCCATTGAGGTAAGACATGGCCAGTGCTTGGGTCGAAAACCTGTGTTTCAGCAATCTGAATTCACGTGAACTTCCTTTTGAATTCAGAGCAAATGTAGGCTTCATCCTAATGAAGATGTATAATACTGTGTTTGCTGATGTGATTCTGAAGCCTTTGCTGTAGGTATTACAAACTGAGCTGCAGTACTTGTCACACGAGTCGTGTTTGCATCTTTTCCTAAAGAAGACCAGACTAGACTATTGGTTTCTGCACACTTGAATTATTCTTTGTGGCACATGGAAAAAGTATTCTGGCTTCCTAGAGCTGTTGCTGTTGCATCTGTGATACCCTGTGTAATTGGTTGTGTGTCTGTCATGACTGAAATAATTCTTTCAAGTATTTATTACCCAGAAATGCCCTGTAAAAATGTAAGTACTTTGGTTTTCATAGCAGTATTTATTAAAAAAAGCTTGTTTAATTTTCCTTTGGCAGTTCTGCTCACAAAAGGAAGCCTATGTCTAAAGTTGTTTACAACTTGCTCTCTGATCGTGATTTGAGGAAGAAACTAAAGGAACATGGACTGTCTACCCACGGGACCCGGCAGCAGCTCATTAAAAGACACCAAGAATTTGTGCACATGTATAACGCTCAATGTGATTCTCTAAATCCCAAATCGGGTAAGTTAGAAATTCTAGGAAAGCTGTTACCATCGCAAACTCTTTGTATGCGTTTCTCCTTCTCTTAGTTCTCAGGGTAGGAATAAGGCTGGCTTGAATATTTGGTAAAACTGGAGCTGGAAGAACTTATCTTATACAAATCAAGATTAATGTAAAAAAAGGAAACTTAAGGAAAACCAGAAACGTGTTGCTATAATCTGGAAGTATTCAGCAAGAATGTGTTGAAGTTCTTTGATACTTCTTGGTTTACTAACCGTGTTCTGAAAAAATAATGAGTGTCTCCAAATTAGACTCCAAGGCTTTTACTTAAAAAAATTGGAAATACCTGAGGTTCTTAGCAAATGAATGGATTATTAATTTATCTTTTGTTTGGAATTTGTTCTCTTCCTTCTGTGCACTGAGACTTTTATATTTTTATTGGATTTCATTTCAGAATTAAATTTCTTTTTGGAGATAATAGATAAGGGTAGAATGAATTAATAAGAAAGTGTTAATGTTTTGCTGCAGTTTATATCAATTTAGGTGTTTGGCAGCAATTTTATACAATTAAGCTCAGACTGTATACTATAGCACTAAACACCTGTATGGGATAAGGAGAACGTGTTTTAGTCTCTAACGTGAGTGCAGTATAAACCTCCTCTGAACAGCAGTCTGGTGCTGCATGTGCTCAGGCTTAATGCTTGGAAATGCCAGGGTTGGAGCTGGGAGCAGCGGAGGGGGGTTGTGCTGCCAGGCTTTGCAGGCAGAGTGGCCATTTTTTAAAATTTTGAATAGCATGTATTGAGCTAGAGGGAGAATTGTCCCAGCTCATCTTGTTATATTCTATTTTACACAAGATGAAAACACGCATCTTTTTTTAAAGATGTGTCATTTGTCATCTCGCCGTTCAGTTCTGCAAGTGGTACGAGTAACAGCACAAACACACCGGCGTGCGTGGGTGAGATAGACACTGGATTTATAGTTATATTATTTTTTTATTTGCTTAGAAGCTTAAGGCAAACAGTCCTTTTAACAGAATTTCTAACAGGATCGTGTTCTGATATTACTCTCCTGGGAGCTGCAAAGCTGTCAGTGTCCTGGAAACTCTGATATAGCTGGTATTGTATTTTCTGCACTGGTTTGGGGCTGGAGCTGCCTGCCGGTCTGCAGCGGGGGTCAGTCCTGCTGCTGGCGAGAGCTGCTCTGGGCACCTCAGAGATGGAGAGGTGAGAAATGCTGTTCCTCACCCTCAGCTTGAGCTCTTTAATTCCATGTGTTCAGAGAGGCTTTAGTCCTGAAGCACAGTATTGCCATTTCTTCCAGAAGTTGTTAACAATTTTGAATGTTTTGTGTGTATTGAAGGGCTCAGAAACTATTTGGACCAGTCCTGCTGGGAGTGGGACTGTTGGGAACCGAGGGAGTGGGCAGGGCTGTGTTCAACTCCTTTATTAAACAGGCAGAACCACCAGATGTGGTGCTTTTTGAAAAATAAAGTCCGTCACTGAGGACTGTAAATCTGAATTTAGCAGCCAAACTTTAGGCTCCTGCTTTTTGAAATCTTGATTTCATTTGCCAGCTCTTGGCTTGGATTGTGAGAGCAAGCGTATGAGAAAAGCGAGTTTGTAGCCAACACTATTCGCTTTTTCATTTTGCTCCTTTAACCATTTTAAGATGTTGACTAAGGTGGTGCTGTTCAAACCCAGCCGGCAACTAGAACCACGCAGCCGCTCGCTTGCACCCCTTTTACCCCCAGCAGAAGGTGAAGTGCCCAAGTGATTTAGGTGCCAAGTGTCACTGCTTAGTTTGTGCCTAAGTACTTTGGAAAATAAACATAAATGCCTTCAAAAATTGTTTTCTAGGACTTCAGAAAGTCTCTGGGATGGGAACCAGCGCACAGAACTGAGATGGTGTTTGACTTCAGCAATGATAGAAGTTTAGGAGGTTTGTTGTTTAAGTCTGTGAGAACAGCACTTGTATCTGAGTTTCAATCAGGCTATGATTTATGTTAATCTTGGAAATGTAATTAGACGCTGTCGAAGCCCCTCTGTGAGTTGCCAGCAGCAGCCGTAAAGCGGCGGCAGGTGGAGGAGGTGTGCCCGTGTCCCATGGCTGAGGAGGAGCGGAGCAGTTTCGCAGCACAGTGACTGTGGGCTGTTGGCAGCCGCGGTAGCTGCGGTGGGGGGAGAGGAAGGGTGGTGGGGCCGGGGTGGCCCTGCTGTTGGTGTGAGGAGTGTGCTGGTTCGACTGGAGCCCCGTGTCCACTGGAGGTGCGATAGAACGGACGCTGTGGGAGCAGGCGGGTCTCCTATAGTCTTTCACGCAGTGGTGGGTACTGGGCTCTTGGAGCAATCCTTCACGTGCCGCTGGTGATGAGGTAGCACCAAGCGTCTGCGACCTTCATGCGTGCTGGCTAGATGAAGGGTTTCATGATGTACTTCTGCATTATTTAGGGCAGACTAGCTAAACTTTTACTGAGTTCTGGCTCAGTCCCTATTTGTAAAGGATGAATTATTAAACTCACACACTTAAGATGCAGACATGCATTTTGGGTGGTAGCAGTGAACCTAAGGTCACTACATAAGCTGCAGAGCTGAGCTTCTGAGGAAGCAGAGGTGCCAAATTCCTGGATTTTGCTTAAACCAGTTTTGAACAGGTTTTATTCCTTCACAGATTAATAAGCTTTTGTTCTCTGGCTACTGTACTGTCTAGTGAAAGTGTTTGTTTTAAGAAATACCTAGCAGCTCTGTGAAAATGATTAAGTGTAGAAACAGATTTGTAAAAGTGTCAAAATAAACCCTACAGGGCCTTGCATAGCTGTAGTTTTAGTTAAATGTTAACAAAACACAGCTATGTCTGTTCTTATGCTTTTGAGGTGTCTGACCTAATTGCTGGAGTAGGTTGTAATTCATCTTTGGACTATGGGTTTTGGCCGTAAGTCTGCAGACAGTTCTGTGTTGCCTTGGAAGGCCGTCCTTGGAGGTAAAAATAAGAGAAACAGCAGATGTCGTTCTTTTATCTTCCACTTAAAGTTATATTATAAAATGGAAACTCTTTTTATAAAAAAAACATGCCTGCGTGCCACAGAAACACTATAGTGTGGTAGAGAAAGATTCAAATATGATTGGAAAAGGCTATATTTTCCCATGAATTTAATACGAAGGAAATGAGAGTGACGTCCCGGGAGGTGGCTGGGACCAGCTGCGGGCAGCTCGGCCGAGGCCTGCGGCTGCCGAGCCCGGGCACTGCCGCTCAGAGCGCTGCCTCTGCACCAACAACCGCTTCACTGGTGTAAAACCATGCCACGTGGATTCGCCCGACTCTGAGTTTTCACTGTTGGAGAGCTAATGCTGGTTTGTCTCTTTGTGATTTAAATTTAAATCATGCTGTTACATCTTTTCATTTAGCAGCTCCCTTTCCTGTATTTTCAAACAGTTGCAGAGGTTGTTAAAGAGCTGGAAAAGAATGAGAAGATTCGGGTTCAGCTTGAAATGAACAAAACCGGTGAAAATGTAAGTTAATTATCTTTGCTCTCAGAGGGGGATGGCTAGGAGAAATTGTCGAGAGGGCACTGAACATGTTTGTCTATCACTTTATTATGGGAATTCCCAGATTCCCAGGTTGTGTGTTGGAATTCTCATACACCATCTTAAAATCAACACTATTTTCTCATGCCACTCATTTGCCATGGGCAGTTTTTCCTGCACTGCTGTTGTTTCTATGCCCAAACCATTTAAGTAGGAGCATTTTTTTTTTTGTTTGATTGCAATAAAAATTCTTGAGAAATGTTCCCCTTGGTCATATTGGAGGGTTTTGACCCTCCATGGCAGTGTGGGGAGTATTTTGCTTCCTAGAATTCTCTAGGATTTAGCTAGCAAATTCCTTGCTTCCGTATCAGCAATAGTGCCTGTTCTTTTCCCATGACATATGATACTTTTGTGACTTTTGGAGCATGTTTGTTGCACAGCATTAGGAAATAGTTTATGGTCCACACATGCTGGGTATTACATGGGGTGGCTTGGCTTAGCCCTCTTAATTTTGGGAAAGCAAAGCAAGACAGCATGTACAGAATCATAGAATCGTTGAGGTCGGAAGGGACCTTTAAGATCATCGAGTCCAACCATTAACCTAACACTGCCTATGTCGCTGTACATATTTTAAATATATATCACTGTCTGCGGCTGAGGTGGCAAGAGCTGGTGGGGGGAAAAGCAGACAGCTGATTCTTCTTCCAGTTTTAAGTCTCTGGTTTTAAAGTATGCAACTTTATCATCTTTTTGTTTCTGTAAATAAACATCTGTGTGATTTCTGTAGAGCTTGACCTTCACAAAGGACCAGACAGAGGAAGAAATAGATGAGATCCACACTGATTATCGTAAGTAATATGCGAGTTTCGCTTCATTTTGCTTTTAAATTCGCCTTCTCTTCCTTTGTTCCAAAATATACACACAAAAGTGGTGCTTTTCATGCGTGTGTGCTTCCCCTGCAACCCATTTAATAAATCAAAACTGAAGTTCTTTCTTTGGGCTGAAACTTCCTCTTCAAAACTCAGTCTCTGTTCAGTACTGACGTTTGACAACACTCATGCCAGGGCTGGATAAGACGGAGATGGAAGCTGATGGCCTCCTTGGCACAGCTCCGTTCATGCGCTTTGTACTTACCTTCCTGATGGTCCTCCTATCTGTGATGGACATCAAGGACAGCAAAGTAGAGGTTTTCTGTCTCCCGCGCTGGATGTGTGATGCGCAGCTGCACGGTTTCGCTGGGAGCCCTAAGGCAGAACTAAGGAGCAGAACTTGTCTGGAAGGCCTCCCCGAGCCCCCGCAGAGCTGCCATGCATGCTGGCCGTGTCCCCTCGAGCCCCCGGGCTGCTGGCTGTCCCGTGGCAGGGAGCCCTGTTTCAGTGTCCCGCTCTGCATAAGGCTCTTCCGCAGTTCTTATGGTGCCAGTTTTGAAGGACAGAAGAGCAGTTGTGACTGCGGGGGAAGCTGATTGTGCTTTGCTTGACAGATTTCACCCTTCCTTGCCCCCAGATATTTTGGCACATTCTGTGAGAATAATCTGAATTACTCAGGTTCATGTAAATTGGTTAATTATTTTGCCAGTTCTAAACTTGGGCTTGCAGCACGTGAATCTGTGTGTATTATATGTGCAAGCAAATTACATACATAGAGCATGTACATTGTATGTGCAAGCAACTAACAAGCGATGTAGTTTCTATTTTATATGGTATTTCTAAAATATTTTATGGCTGCATGTTTTCTCAACCCTGTGTTTTTTAGACTTCTACAGTTGTCAAAGTGGCCCTTACTGCTAAAAAGTATGTTTTAACTCAGCCAAAAATGCTTTTTCTATATTTTACTTGTATACTGTGGTTCTTGAATCATCCAGGGTTTCACGGTGCTGCTCGCATTGGCTCCCGTCCTTCATACCCCTCTCCACAAGCACTCACGCGTTCCTGTCTCCTCCCTGCATCCTTTTTCACTTCCCCTCCGGTCCAGCCCCCTCATTTTGAAGCGATCTTTGAAAAAGAATACTCTGCTCCTTTGGTTGACCTCTTCCCCCCCCCCACCCCATGCAGGCAACTGGGATTCAGTGCAAACTGGGTGGGTTTTTTTCTGGTTTTGTTGTTACGGTTTGTTTCATTTTTTACACCGAGTCCCCTCTGTGTTGGTTATTAAACCTGCTCCTGCCGTGGCAGCGTAACACCATTTGTTTCAGAAGTGTAACTGGAATAGATATTTAAGGGAAAGAAGAGACAAAAATTAAGAAAAATATTGCAGCGAGAGCTATAGCTCAGTGATACAATTTTGTGGTGGTTTTCCTTTGGGGGGGTGGGGTGGTCTTTTTTGGTTTGCTTGTTGTTTGTTTTGTGGGTTTGGTTTTTTTTTTTTCCCCAACAGAGAACTGATTCCTGCTTAACTTGACCCTGGGAAAGCACAGTATTTTAAACTGTGTTTATCCTTACTGTGTGCTTAAACTCAGGACCAGGGTTTTCTCTCTCCCTGGAACCATCTAACCACCTTTGTGGTTAGTTTAGCAGCGCACACGCCTGTGGGAGTTGAAGATTGCAGGGCTTGCATCCTGCTGTAGTAATTTAGTGAAGAAATGGCTAATGTAAACTGCTTTTTACAGATGATTTCCTGACCCTTCTTTGTGTGTTTGTACACACAAAGCATTACTTTGTACTTAGCTCCCTGGTGGTGTTTTATTATTCACAAATTCTTTCCTGTTGTTTCCCACTCATTTTGCCTCACCTGCGCTCTGCTTGCCCGCTCAGACGTGCTCGTTAGCCATGTCAGGCTAGAATGAGAGTCAGTGCGCATCGGACTGGTCTGCCTTCATCCGAGGAGCAGAGCAGCGAAGGGACAACTTGTTCTGATTATGTTAAGGGTGTATTTAAATCTGCAATATGGTCATATTTCCTGTCTTCCCTTGCCTTGCTTGAGGCATATAAATTATTCCATAATGCAGCTAGATTTAGCCTTGTTGATTTTAGTTGGGTTTCTGTGAAGGCTAAATAAGGGCCTAAATCTTTAGCAAGTTTTTCCCTTGCTTTTTGTTGCTGAGAATGTTTTTTTTTTTTTTTTTTTTTAAGTGTACACACACTGTTTGTGGTTTTGAATCTTAAGCTTCTCTAATTCCAAGTAACTGGTTAATAGTTACTCTCTTGCCACACAGAAATCTCTAGCAATGCAATGCGGGGGGGGGGGGGGAAGTAAAATAATTTAAAAAGTATTAATCCCAAACTGGCTGTTGTCCCCCACAAGGCTTTAGTAGCTGTGTGAAGAGCAAATCCCGAGTTGGGTGACTGCCGGCGGCCCGTGGAGCAGAGCACTGCGCCGTATGTAGCAGTGGGTGCTGCGCTGCATCTGCAGAGAGCAGTGCCCAGGATGGAGCCTGCGCTTGCCTCTGCCGGGAGTGCGGCTGCCCCGATCCCGATCCTGCTCCCTGTGGACCTGGACCCGCTGGGGGTGGTGGGGCTGGCGTGGAGCAGCCCGGGAGGCAAGGGGCTGCCGAGGGGATGTGCCGCTCGGGTGCGGGGCTGTCACCGGGGAGCTCCTCCTGTACAAAACCCCTCTTCGCTGCTTTTAAATGTTGGACGTGCCCAAATTCCTCGTGCAGCTGGATCCCTGGTTGTGTTGGTGTTGCAGCCCTGCAGACAGTCCTGCTGTGGGAATGGGGAGCGAAACAGCCCTTCCAGCACCGCGCTGCTGCCGGTGCCCAGGGGTTGGCGGTGCCCGTCCTTCCTTTTCTTCCTCTGCTGTGTGCACTTTAGAACAAGAAGATAATAAGTGCCGTCTCAATTTTCCAAACCCAGGTATTTTATTGAGTTTACACTGTTAAAAGGATATGGTTTCAAAATTATCAAGATCACCAAGTGAATAAATTAGCCTCAGGCAGCTCAATTGAATATCTAAAATATAAAAAAACAAAAGAGAGGAAAAAGAGACAATAGAAAAATATTTAAATGGGAACATATGGCTTTAAAACTAATAAAAAGTGATGACCAAAGAGGCAAATGATAACTAGTGTCAGCAAATTATTTCTTACAAAAGCAATAGGGAAGAAATCATGAGCATGAAAAAAGAATTGTACATTAAATTTAGAGGACAGTTAGAGACTAAAAGAACTTTTATCAAATGCCTTTTTTTTACTGTAGCACAGATGGACTTTAAAAAGCTTTATTACACAATGAAGATTTTTTTTTTTTCCTTTTTAATGTCTAACATTTGCACCCTAGGTCCCTAATTCATAGCTGAATTAATTAACTCTGGCATAAGTTCTGAATAAAAACCCAACCATATACTTTTTGTTCTGTATTTCATATGAAACACACAACACACTGGAGCTATGTAGTAGCCTTGCTGAAAAGCAAGATAAAAGAGCTGTGATGAAACCCTTTTTTCTTGGTGTGTTTTTTTTTTTTTTTCCTTCTTATCATTTTTACAATTTCCTATGCTCTTGGTAAATTGCAAATTACATTGTTGGTATTTTTTTTGCCTTTTTTTTTTTTTTTTTTGGTGTGTGAAGTGTTTTTGAAATAGCAATTAATATTTTGGCTTGCTGGATTATACGCTGGCTGGAACTCTGCTTGAGCATCCGCCAGAGCTGTGCCTGGGAGGTGCAATTAAGTACACTGTCCCCTGCAGCAGCTCCTGCTGCTCCTGCGGAGCTCGGTGACACCGTCAGCCCCGTGTCACCCTCGTCCTGCTTTTTTCATGATCAGGCCTCTAGTTAAAGAGTGAAAAACGTTTACAGGAAAAGAAATACATGTGTTCAGAAAACATTTATTCTGTTGCTCTTTCTTTTTATAAATCTTTTAATTTGCAACGTTAGTCAGAGGCTTACTGATTTATGTTTTGTGTTTTAAATATTTGTAATTGTATCTGCGATTGTTTTATTACTGAGATGCCTGTAGTTGTATGAAATGTGCATGGTATGTCGTTTCAGCGCAGGGGTGATTTACAGGCTCTCTGGATAGTGCCTTGCTGTGCTAGGATGCTTCTTTTTTTACTTGAAAAGCTTTGGAGTTACACCATAAAACAAAACAACAAAAAATAGTAATACTGGAAAAACTGAAGCGCCAAAGCGATTATGTAATGGATGTGTCGCGGCGCAAACACGAGCAGCTGGGACAAGAACTTTCTTTTTATTAAAGGAGTTGTTGACCTTATGTGGCGGTTTCAGCTGCGCAGGGAGAGGGAGTTGGTTTAAATCCTCTTCTTTTTGCAGGGCAGAACTCAATAGGATTTTCTCTTGGCTTTTCCCCTTCCCGCAACTGCAGCGGGATGTAGAGCCTTGATTTTAACGCGCCGTGTCCCCTGCAGCGCTCGGCCAGGGCTGTCCCTCTCGGGGCGCTGGACTACCCCGTCCCCCGGGGTGCCCGCGCAGGACGCCGAGGGAAGGCGTCGCGGTGCGGGAGGGGGTCAGTGCTGTGCGCGGGGGAGCCAGGGCTGGGTGGGATGGGGTGCGGGAAGCAGGAGGGGGAGAAGGTGTAGGGCCGCAGGGGAGTGCGGGGGGGACAGGGAGCTGCGGGTGGGGGGAACCCGGGGAGCGCCTGCCGGGAGGGTCGGGTTGTTCCTGCCTCTCCCCACCTTGTGGAGGAGAAAGAAAGTGATTCAGCGACTGATTGGAAAAAAGACAACAAAAGCAAAGAAACAAACCAGAAAAGTAATGAGGGAGTTGTTTGTTTCAGCTGGGCTGGAAGTTGATGCCCAAGTACCCAATTCAGCAGGACATGTGCTTTGCTGTCATCAGTCAGCCCTTGCTGTCAGCACTGCGTGTGCACCCCGGTGTGTGTTATACACGCAAATCTGCTTCTCAGAGTGATTTTGTTGAAAGTCCTTCCAAATAAAGGAAATCCCCAGTTGCTTCCTTTGCTGTAACGCATCGGGATGAAGCCATGCGTAGGGCTGATGGGCTTTCAGGCTGTACCAGCTCTGGGGAGCTGCACTCAAATACGCTGTTTCAGTAGAAGTTGGTGTGTTCTGTAGGGAAAACAACAGTGTTCCCTTCGTGTCTAGTGAGGGTTAGGTAATCCTGAGTATTTTCCCAGCCTCTGAGTAAAGAATTTGAAGTATCTAGATTAAAAACCAACATTGCTTTGACTGAATACCAGAGGATTGCTTAAAACATACGAAGTGACTGGAAGTGCAAAGAGAATGCTAAAGAGCAATTAACTGTGATTTAGCGGACCTGAATCAAAACAGGATAATAAGCATGACACAAAGGCTTTCGACATTGCTTTACTGCAGGAACAGGGGGAAAAACCCAAAGTAACTTTAAAGCAATTCACAGTATAGTTGTGAGACTTTTCTCTCTAGCGGAGCGTTCCTTGCAGGGTACCTGGAGCTGCAGTGTATGAGGAGGAGCATCGTCCAGATGCTCCTTCAACTCTGACAGGCTTGGTGCCCTGACTACAATATTAGATGTTGTCACAATGGTAACTGCAATACTGAACAAGTTTAGGGGGAAAAGAAAGATAATACAAAGAAGAAACAAACACAGTTCCGTGCAAGTGTTCTTGGCTACTGGGTAACTCTGTGAAAGCATAAACACAGGTTTGGATCATTAATAGAATATGGAATATATTGCAGTGATGAGTTGGTTTTCATCTGCTGTAACAAAAATGTTTTTAGTTCCGTGTTTTGTGTTTATTTCTGTTCACATCCTTTTCACTTTCCATGGCATAGCTTAAGAGGCCGGTGGCAGAGATCAGTAACGCACTCTTGCATTGCAGGAAACAAACACAGAAGTGAATTTCAATTTTTGGTGGATCAAGTAAATAATCGGTGGAAGAAAAGTGGTAAGAGGAAAACAGAAAGTGCTCAAAACAAAGAAGAAGTCACTGTCAAAGAATCGCCAGCGGCCACAGGTTAGTAGTGTTGTTTTCATGTAGTCCCACTCTTCGATCCACGCTAATGAGTGGGGGATTCCCAAAGAAATGTTCTTTCCTCCCATTGTTCTTCTCCCACAGTCCTTCGGGGGAAAACAGGCACAAAAATCAAACAGACCCTAAAAAGATTGACTCTCATTGATTTTTAGTGTGATACATAAGCACAACCCATGATAAATACATGATTTGTTTAATTTTAGTGGATTGTGTATAGATGTGCTTGATTTGGGTGCATATTTTAATTACCTGGTTGAAGTGGGATCTCAGCTTCTAGTCAAATCTACTGCAGCTGCTGAGAGTGGGCACGGACAATCTGCAAGTTGGAAATGAAGGTGATTGTGGGTATTGCTGGGTTTCAGCTTTTCTGTATTATCAATATGATGGGAAGTCGGTAATTGGGAACTGCAGAACGTTTGTGTGGATTGGAACAAGCGTTTATTTGTCCTGAAGTTGAAACAATAAAATACTTTGGCTTCCTTAGGACTGTTTATACAGTATGTTGCCTTTAACTCACTTCATTTTGTGTTTATATACTTCACATAGTGAAAAGTGGGAATGCACAACTGCAGTTACTCAGTTCTTTATGAGTTAGGAACAGCATCCAGCATATGTTTGTTATCCTCACTGCCCACGGCATCCAAGAAATACCCGTGTGTGCTTTTAACTTGTTCCATGTGGGCTTGTGCGACTTCCTTTGGTTTATGTTACTCGTTGCTTTGTCAGTGTACATATATCTTTGAATGTGTGATTTAGAAGAGGATTCCTCAACCTAATATAACCTGCGGAGTTTTAATGAATTCAACATACTGAATTTTGGAGAGAATTCCATAGACCAGAATTGGATGTGCTGTTGCCTGTATCCTTGGGAAAACATGGCAGTGTAGTTTGTATCAGCTTTCACAAATCCCCGCTCTTCCTTAGCTGAATGGGATTAATCTTTGGCTGTCTCTTCTAGCAGAGTTCTTAAGAATAAAAATAAATGAAAATACCAATATAATAGTATGAATTTTATCCTTATCGTTTCATGCAGGCCTTGAAGCAGTGCATAATCCTTTCCATGTGAAGGGTAAAAATTAAGGAATCTCAAGGATAAAGTTTATCTTGTTTGACGTAATTTATGGTGATGTTCCTCTTCTGTAGCAGAGACAGAAGCAATGGGTTATTAGATAATGGGATCACAGACTTTGAAATATTAATTTCTAGCGATGCTCCCTGGAGAGGTCGACTACTGTGAGGTACTGGGTGCCTGGCCTCTGGGGAGCTTTGTGCTCTGAGAAGCTGAAGTAAAGCCATATAGTTTTTCCAAAAGAGTGCTCAGGTAGAAAATAAGTTATATCAGGTGTATCAACCTGTATCGTGGTGACTGAAATACCCGATACCCCCTCGTCTGCTTCTCACAAACCTGCAAAATATTCATGGGGCTTTTTGTGCACTGAGCATTCAATAATCTTTGAAATTTCAGTTTCTCGTTTTATATCAAATGTCTGCACCTGGTTGAATGTTTGTAAGCCATTAGAAAAAACAAATCAAGAAGAAGATTTATGGGTGAAGGAACAAATGCCTAAAGCCTGTTTCCTCAGTGTTCCTTGTTAACAGCAATTACCTTTTTATTAAACTGGAAATGATAATACGTGAAAGGAAGACGACCAGCAGCGGGCTGATGACTTGCCATTTGAAAGCACAACTGCTAAGAGCAAAGGCTTGTATGCATTCCTATGCATTCCTTAACCCTTTATTTGGATTCTCATGGAAGCAGTGGCATTCTACAGAATTCAAATGTACTTTTTTTTTTTAAAAAAAAAAAAACAAACCCCAACCCCTTTGTATCCCCCATTGCCCTCCACTGTAATGTTGTTTGCTGTAACTTAAACCTCTCTGAAAATCTTACTCTGTTTTTGGTGATGTTTTAATCTTCCCTTCCTGATTTACATTGTCTCGTTTTGCATCTTTTAAGTTAAAATGTTCGTTTTCCGGTCTTTATGTTTTTATAAATTTTAAACATAGGTTTTTGCTTTGCCTAAGGGGGAGCATCATGAGAATTTGCTAAATATTTGTCATACACCTCTTCTGGGTTGTCGTATTGCACAGGACCTTTGCTATTTTTAACTGATTAATTTCAGAGTTATATGTCATTAATTAGACGACTGACTCACTGTTATCTGCCGGTTGTTTTCAACAGACAAAAATGTGCTCCTGATATTTAATAACACATTTTAGCAGAAGAGAAAGGGCAAACTGTAGACAAATTCAAAGACTGCATAGCTCTTCCACACTCTAATTCTAGTTCTGCTTGGCCATTTCTGTCAAGATCGTTTCTGCTGGGATAGAAGAGTCCCAGGTTGGAGCAGGAACGTGGCCTGGCTCGTGAGGGTGGGCAGGGCACTTCTCTGAATGGCCATAGTAAGGGTTGTTAGCGAGATAAGCCTCAGTAGGGTTCTAATGGTCCTGTGCAACTTTCTAGATAAATAACTCATTTGAAAATATTTGTGGGTATGGTGTAAGGGAAGTTTATCTTTGCATACCATACTTCCTAGTCTATGTTTGCTTTTTCTTTAGAGAGGTAGAAGGTATCTTTTCACAGCACTGCTCATCTTCTCATAGATAAAATCATTTGACACAAAAATAACGGAACGGTTTTACAATTTGTGTCTGATATGTGTTGACTAGAAATGATTTTTGCTATCAAAAAATGAAAATGCCAGTTATCTAGATTGACACTGTCTTTCTTAGATGCGTAAGGAAGTAAATTGTAATGCTTTCCCTGTTGAAAACAAACCTGTTAACTTGATCTGTAAAACTTTAAAGCGATCAAGCTGTCTCGCGCAGTGGATGGAGTGAATTGGTAGCAAGAAGTGGAGAACAGTGCTGTCTCATTAAGTGTTTGCTAATTTCTGAAAGAAAGTCTCATCTTCTGAAACGTGACAAACATCCTTACCCTTTATTTCTCTCCTTGTTCATGTTTGAAACTCATAACAATGAAACGTTCCTGTTCCAGTCTCTGGTTCTTAGAGGGTGGAGGGTTTTTTTACTACGCCGAAAAGAAGTTAAACCTTTGAAACTGTGAGAGTTTCGGGAAGCAAATAAGTGGGAATGAGGCATTGGTATTTAAATATTTTAAAACTTCATTTTTTCTTAAAAGAATGATATTTTTCTGTCATTCTTGCTAATCTCTGCCTTTCTTCTTGGTAGAACATACAGAAGAGCACGACGCAGCTATCGTCCTTGGAAAGGCCCAGCTACCCCAGCCAGAAGCGCCTGATGGCGAAGGGAGGGAATCTCGTTCCTTGGAGGAAGGCCAGAGATCAGGCTCTCCTGCGTTCTCACTGTTGTCTGAGTCTACAAGCAGGTTAGTGAAGAAGAGTCTCTTCTCCCAGGAAAAACTTTGCCAGTGACCTTGAGCAATGTATGTCTGTCTGTCTCTCTGTCTCTCTATCTCTCTATATATCTATCTCCCGCTTCAGAGGATGGGTTCCTGAGCTGCGGTTACTGATTCATTCTCCATGTTTCTGGCTGTTCAGTTGCTCAAGGGATGGAGCTGATACACATTTAGAATTCACTTGATGGTTTTGTAATGACTGGATAGAGGGGTGATAGTGTAAATCTTCCTTTTGAGACAGAAACAGTGAGTGGAATGTCTGTGGAACCAGGAGAATGTTTGGTGTTACTCTTCCACTGCGTCACCTTCCCTTCTCTTTGAGGTTTTATTTAGAGAGGTCCAAAACCTGATACAGCCTAAGTCTTTTAGTAGCTCTTTAAGCTGAGTATTGCTGTAGGAAATAGAGTTTAAATGACCCATTATTTGCAGTCAGTGGTAGAATGCCACTGAACCTTGAAGTCCTGACAGCCATTCACTTTTCTTTCGTCATGCATTTAGTTTTGCTTCCTGAAATTGCCTTATTTGGCTTCAGAAAACGAAGGATTGAGGAACGCTTTATTAATAATGTAAAATTCTATGCTTTTGATAGTTCAATGATAACTTTATTGGAAGGATACTCACCTGTTATGGCTGATAAGATCTGTCTAGTTTCTGAAGGTAGCGTCTGTATCTGTTTAAGATATTTACTTCATGGATCATAATCTGCTACCTACTACTGAGCAAGCATCAAAAGATGATGATGAATACTTAGATGAATATCCTACTGCAATACTGATAGCTGTGGCCCCAGTTTCTGGAGGAAAGGTGAAAAAGTCATTGAAAACAAACACAGAATAACTGTCTCTGACTAAATGGGAGCTTATAGTAAATACTTGTCTGTAAATAGCAATATGCTGTTGGGGCAGATCACTTATGCAGAGGCAGAAAAGGTCGTTGTTGCTGTTTCAACATATTGTTACAGTTTTGTTTGGCTTCAGACTTGCGTTATGTACCAATAAAGACCTTCCCCTCCCGGTGGTCTTTCCCTTCTTCACTGTATGTGTCCTTCTGCCTGAATTATTACTGTAAAATTGATAAACGTAACATATCATCGTATTTGCTGTTTAATGTGTAACAAACCTATTAAGATTACTGATGTGTACTAGTTTTATCTAAGTTTCTCAGGGTGTCCTGCAAGTGATGGTAGTTTTTCCTTCCCCGTGATAGAGGTAACTGTTATCTTGGTAATTTCTTTACTTTTAAAATAGGGTCCAGTGCCTTGGACTCATGAAGAGACTTGCACATTGTAATGCCCGATATTAGAGTATATTAGTTTCAGGTCTGTGGTCTTCAGAGCAGAATCCACAGATCTCAGTAGGACCCTCTGGAGATGGTCCCACACACACACACACGTTTCAAGCACTGAAGCCCTTTCAGAAATGGACCAGGAGCCAAGCCCTAGACTGGAGGGGGAGATGCACCTCCGAAAAGGCTCTCGCTGCTCACACTGGTCTGGGTGGGGACCGTCTCTTCTTGAAGCTGCTGCACTCGGGGTCTGTGCTGAGGGATGGAACGGGCCAGGGAAAACAGCTCTTCAGTGCTTACTTAGAAGGGAAGAAGCTGGCCCTGTGGCTTTGTTCCAGAGACTGGTTTTATGTGCCTGAAGCCTCAGCTTTCCAGTCTGCAGCTTGGCCGTGGCTGCTCCGCTGCTGTCAGGAGCTGCTGGGGACGCACGTGGCAGCAGGGAGCCTCCATCGGTTTGTGTGGCAGAGCCCCCCCGGGGCAGGATGCCTGGCAGAGCCCCCAGGCTATGGCAAGGCCGACTCTCGCAGGTTTATGCACCATGTCACGTTTGACAGGGCCGCGGATGATGGATGGAGCTGCTTCACTCTCACCGTGCCCGCTGTTGTGGTTGCCCGAGAGCTCTGATTGTTATTTCAGTCCCACAAAATAAATGCCTTCAGCTTGGTTCCTCATCCAGAATTTACAGGAGATGTTCCTGTTCTTCCCAATTTTACTTAATTTATTTTTTTGATTGCAAATTAACATTTTGGCATTAAGGACCTTGGAAAATTTGGTATTTTAATCTTACAGAGTGAGTTCTTGGGAGGTAGAAAGGGCTTGTATTAGCTCATCCAAGGTATCATTAAATCTCTGTTTCGCTGCCAGTTTGGTGTGTGAATGATATTATGAATGATTCTCCCCATGGCCTCTAACATCAAAGTTAAACTTTCATTCTTTACCTTTTTCTGTCTGCAGGCTTGTGTATATAAACTTAAAGTCTGGATGAAAGGGTGTCTAAGAGTCTGCAAGGAAGTTTGCTAGCGGATATTAGCATGTGGCAGTTACTGATGATCTGAGTGTGCTTTCATGAACCAAGTTGGCAGGTTTTGTTGGAAAGTGTGCATTTGTTTGCATTATGTCTGGCTTAAGGCAGAGTTGTTTATTCCTTCTTTTTATGCATTCCCCCTGTCCAAATGAAATATTTCCATAGACTTCTTGAATCAAACACAGAATTTCTCGGTTGCACAGACCGGTGGGTATGCATCACAGATATTTGGACCTCCTTTTTAAAAAAACATGCTTAATAGCTCCCTGTGGTTTACTCTTAAATTCAACCCCTGTGGAAGAGGAACAGGATTACTAGAGTCTGCACAGGATTGTTTTTTCAGAATCTCTCCGGGATTTTCTCTTTGCGTTCCTACTTTGTGCATATCCCCTGGTTTGTATGTGTGGTGTGTTTTTTTTATTTATTTTTATTTAAATATAGGGCAGTTTGTGTAACCTTAAAAGCTAGCTACTGCACTGGTCAAGAAGTTCAACAAAGTGGTAGGGTTCTTCGGATGGTGATTTTTTTTTTTTTTTTTTTTTTTTTTTCCACCGTGTTCTGTTGTGTATTAAACTCCAGTGATCGGCAGTTGGGCTCGGGAGTGTGCCTTGGGCATCGCACACTGTAGATTCTCATCCTTTACAGCCAAACCCCTGTTTTCTTGCTCTGCTCAAAGAGAGGTGAATACAGCAAGGAGAACGGAGGGAAAGCTTAGCTCCTGACACCCGCTGCCTTGTGAAGCCCCTCTCGTTTGACCGCGGTGTTCCTCCTGCCAAACGGTACCTCTCTGAAGAATGCTCTGCTGCAGTTTTCTGGGAAACAAAACAAAGGTTACAGGGATCATCCCCTCTCCAAATACTAGTGTGGGGGAACGCTTATGAAAAAGAATTCAATGTGCTTTTCTTCTTTGCTGTTCGCGTAGCTGCTCGGTGCTGGGCTCGCCAGCAGGGCGGGTGTCCCGGTGCGATGCCATGTCTGGCCCTGGTGCTCTGGCAGGTCCTGCCCTGCCCGGGGCTGCACAGCTCCGCACGGAGCTGGCTCCTGCTCCGTCCCCTGCGGACACGCTTCGGCGTAATCAAACCAGACCTGAATTACGGCAAGATATTCAGAGATTATAAGAAGTAGGTGTAGTTCTATAAACTGCATGAAATAGTGAAATGTTTTGTCACTCTCTGGTTACTATGGGGTTAATGTTTTGTTAATTGTCGTGCAATAAACATAGCACAAATCAAAAAAGAATGATTTAGTTGTTGAGGGTTTAAGTAGCATTGTGCTATTGTACCAAGCAATGACTTTCTGAGGCTTGTATTTTATTTCTGATAATAAGAGGATATCCTTTGACAAGGGTAAATGTTTTTCACATTGAAACGTCAAAACTTGAAATATATTTGTAAGTCCAAATCGGCACACTGTGTTTTTATGAAGAGTGCACTTCTAAATGGAAGGCTGATGTATGATGGATTAAAAGAAAATTAGGATTTTGAGCAGCCTAAGGAATATAACAAAACAATCTTGAAGTTAGAGGGTTGCTCTGTAAAAAGATGCTGCAAATAAATTAATGATTCCTATGTTTTCTCCTTCATAAGACCTTCTGTCTTTTGTCAATCTCACATCAATGTTTCCTGAGAGCGCAGTTGGTCAATATTAGAAACTCATACATTGTACAATAATCACTGAGGTACTGATATTATTCAAAAGTTGATACTTTCATTGAGAAAATGTGAAAATTTTACACCTGTTGGAAAAAAGATACAGGCCATGCATGGAGGTTATAGCATTGGCTCAAACATGTTGGTCTCTTCATAAATTGATGATCCCACCAATATGTGGATAACAGATAAACAAAGCCATGACTTCTAAAGGATAATTTTTCAAAGCTATGAAGTCATACATAAAGCTTTCATAGAACTTTAGTGCTCCATATAAATAGTCCCATTGCATTCTTATACTTTCTGGGACTGAAGCCAAATTTTATGCAACTACTTAAACAATAAGAAAATTGGAAATGAAACTAGGTGGGACAGTGATAAGTGTTGTGGTTATGAACTGTGTAGAGGAAATATTCTATTAAAAGTATTTTATATAATGGGGATAATATCCTGGTTTTTAATCAACTTATTTCTCTTTAAAACTTTGTGTTAGAAGAAAGCATTTGCTCTTGATGACTGGAGTGGAAGACTTGCAGCAGTAGATAATATATATTGTTGGCCTCGTCTGAGATATTGAGGTGTATGCTGAAACACAGTGACTTAATTTTGAAATCCTGGTGGAGAAGTGCTATATCTGCAGCTTGTATAAATCTCTCTACCGTTGGAATACATGGGGTGACTGCAGCGTCTGCCAGGTGAGATTCGTGCCCAGGCAAGGGGCCTCATTTGCAGTAAATGGGGCTTTTTGGCATTAAGTTTAGGAGCTATTGATCAGGATCTATGATCTGGATTTAGCTGGTCACTCAGTCTGGGATTTATGTGCTTTGCAGAATTTGGGCTTTAGTTCATCAGCTGAAGAGGAGGCAGAAATAGGGAGCTGTGCTTCAGTTAGTCTGGAGTTCACTGGATGGCAGCAATCCTTTGGAAACCTCTCAGGAGACGTGGGTTTGTCGGAGAGACCGTTGACAGGACGGAGCGGCTGAAAAAGCTTTGCAGGCTCTTCCCTGTCAGTTGCTGGCAGAGTTTAAAGAAAGCGTTGTCCTGATCCTGCAGCTGGCCGTCACTGTCACATGAGAAGGTATATGAAAATGTGTTGATCGGAGGAATAACTGCATTTTTCAGTTCTTCAGTACATTTTTGACTTAATAAATCTTGAACTACGTTGGCTCAGAGATGATGTATATTACAGTGTTAGACAGGAGTGTTTTATCTTTGATTTTTGGCCTCAAATGTGGGTTGGTTCATCATGGAAGGATGATGATACTTCTCTGCTATGTTGTTGATTCATACCTTTCTTCCACAAACTGGGAGCTGTAACAAATGGCCAAGAAGTGTGAGACATGGTGGGGAGAGTCCTGGACAAGTCATTTCAAACAGTAACAGTGGATGACCCCAGATGTGTATGGGGGAAAGTGGTTATTCACGGCCTGTATCCAGGAGGACATCAGTCCCTACTCGACAGCCATGGGGTTGGGACATCCTTGAGCCCTGAAAACAGAAGTGATAGTACCCCAGAACTCTCTCCTGCTTCAGCCTAGATGTCCCAACTGTTGCAGATTCCTAAGAAAGATCCAGCAGATCTTTTCCTTTTCTGAAGGAGAGCGTCAAAGGCATGCTCCCGAGCTGCAGAGGAGGCCACTGAAAGCCCAGAAAGCCTGGAAAAAGTCAGGAAAACAGTGGAAGCTCCGTAATGGTTAGTATAGATGAGAGCTCTCCCATGGGGAGCCCAGGGGAAGGCCCCAAGCTGGCAAACCTGCTGTCCTCCAAAGCTGGGCAGACGACGCCATGCTCGGTGGTGCCAGGGGTGCGTGGTGTGGAGAGGAGGTGCTGGGGAGCCAGGGAAGACGTTGTGGTAAACAGTGAATGTTGGATGTCACGTAGGACTGGCGGCCACTCCAGCAGCAAGCTCCTGCTGTTTGTCCCGGGCAGGTCAAGGTGGAAGCAGGATTGCACGGTGGAGAAAACCATTTTCCCTCACTCCTTGCAACCGGGCTTTCACCTTCAAATGACATTGGTGAAACGAGACAGCCTGGAGCTCGTTTCTCCTGCCAGCACCGAGGAAAGAAATGCACAATGCACGTGCCAGAGCGAAGTACATAATGCCCAGCGAGATGGACTGATTAAAGGACACTGGCTGTTCACCACGAAGCCAAGAAGGAACTTAATCTGCCTTAAAATAAACAAATTCAAAGAGGCATTTGCTCCCTTCATTTTTAGAACGAGACATGTTATTCACACTTACGTCAGCTTTTTTCTCGCTATTTTAAGGTGGTGTGTTTATCTGGGGCGGGGGGGAAGTTTGGGGGGGGTCACATCCAAATGATGGTCAAGAAAGGAATAGTTTACTCTTGGTTGATTGTCTATAAGTGGCCTGAGGAAACTAATCCTGCAGAAGAGTTGGGGAATGGCTGGAGTCATTGGAGCTGCCCTTTCCTCAACCTGGAGATGGGACTAAGTGCAGGAGAGGAAACCTCCTCCCACCCTGTCGCCTGCTCTGTCAGCGTGGAGCAGGTCCGGTTCAGAGCTTTAATGGTTTTGCTACAAAAATTTGCTCATCTGGAACTGATGTGTAAAATCTTAGGATAGAGTAATGACCTTTATTAAAGAAAAGGACAGAAAACCTCTTGTGGGAAATTGCCTTGGATTTGGAGCCTGAATGAAGTGTGAAGACGTGTTTTGCTTTGTCTGGCCCCGGTGCAGGTAGATACCTGCGGGGTACTGAAAAGGCAGAAAACGCCGACGAAATTAACAAAACTATTCTCAATTCTGTGATCTCTTTTGGCCCCTTAGGCTAAGATTTAGAGAAACAACATACGTAATGAGGTAGCTGTTTCTTTTTTTATTTAATTCATTTTCTTCAGTTTAAGTGAATTCATTCAATGATAAGAGCAGCTTAGGAGCTTTCTTCAGGGGGGAAAAAAAAGAATTATTTTAAAATGCGAATTCCCTTGGTGGTGAAACTTTCTTTTGCTTACTTGAAAAGTTGTTTATATTTAAGGAGGCTTTTTTTTTATTTGCAAACTTCTATTTATTTTTATTCCCCCACCCCCCCCACCCTGCCCCGCATGTGGAAAAAAGGTATATAATTACTTCAACTCCAGATCAAGCAATTTCTCAGTCTTTGTAAAAGCAATTGATGTTTAAGAGAGACTCGATGCAGGGAAGCATTTTATTGAGTGACTGGCTTGGAACAGTGGACTGTTTGAAGAAATTCTGAAACAAAGGGCATTTTAGCTGCAGCTGGGAGGTTGGCAGCGCTGCAGCTTGGTTTCGTCCCGTTACCTACATCAATCCTCGGTCTCTCGCGGCAATTACAGCGTAAGGGTTGATCGGGTTTGCTGGGGCACTGATCGCTCCTGAGCTGATAGCCCGCTCCCTCTGCACCGCTGGGCCGAGGTGGTAACTCACTCACTTGACATTTTGTGCTCAAGTTTTAAGATAATTTGGTAGGCACGGACTCTGAATTACACATGCAAATTATGCGCTTGCATTATTGTTCTGAGTGTTAGCCAAATTTTTTCACTTTTATTGTTTTGCTTGTTACACAGTTGGTGATAAATGATAATAACGCTACATTTTCAAGGCAAGGAAGTACATCATGTTCAGGCATCAAACCTGTTCTTTTTCTATTTTAGGGGACTAAAAGCACACAAATAGCCCCTTGTCCTCCACCCCCTTTTCGCTTTAAAAAAATGTAACTGGAACATCAGGGTAGGATTTAGAAGTATGATAATAACTTATTCCTTGGGCATCCAGTTTGTGAACCAAAAATGAGTTTTTGATGGACTTATAATTTTGAGGGTAAAAAAAACTGCTGGATGTCAAAACTTTCCCCATCCACTGTTGTTTTTGCAGTGTGTTTTGTCGTGTTTTTCATTTGACCGTTTCATATTAGATTTGGTGCTGAAATAAGAAATGTGAACGGCTGCCCGAGTGCCGGCTGCGGGAAGAGGCAGGTCGGTACGCCGGGAGCGCGGTGGGTTGTGGGGATCCAGCAGACAGACGCGTTACCGAGACGGAGCCCTGCTCAGCGCGTGCTCTGAGGAGCAGCTGGGATGAGCTGGTGACCCTCTGCCTCCCGCGGGCCGTGTCCCAGGGCTTCCTCGCCACCCCGGCACTCGCCCATGGGGCTGGTTTGGGCTGTGCCTGCTCCGCTTCCAGGTACCCTGGGCACCGGTATTGGTAATTCATGCAGGGATAAACCCTTTTTCCCTGTAAATGCAGTCACGGCTTTTGGTTTCAGGTGTCTTTTGTTTCCATATTAAAACCGCTCTGTTGAGTAATGTTTGTAATTTGACAGATTTATTCGTCAGCTCATGAAAGCTCCTGGGGAACTATTGAAGAGTTTCTAAAATGGCACGCAAAGCTTCTAAATCCATTTTGTTTCAAAGTAATTTTCTCCATATGGCACCAGTGCTTTGCGTATATTTTTGGTATCTTTTTCTTATTTATCTTTCTCGCTGAATGCGCATGTGTTAAAAGTTCCTCTAATCTAGTCTGGTGTTTTTCGCCCTTGAAATGCTGTTGGTGGTTCTATAGTTATCACCACAGTAACGTCTGATGAGTCTCACTTCAGAGGGGAGAACAGGCAACAGGAGGGGACAAAATGGTAATGGAGGAAAACAATCCTGCTACCTTATAAAGAGTTGCCTGCCATTTATTAATTTATATAAGAAAAGGTAAAAAAAAAAAAAAAAAAAAAAAAAAAAAGTGTTTGCACATGATTCCCCGTCCCGGTGTGCCCTAGGGCCAGGCACGTGTCACACGTTCCGTGGGGCATGGGGGATCCCTGGGGCTGTGTCCCGGCTGAGGGCAGGCGCTGGAGGCGATGCTCGTGTTGCGCTGCAGGACGCATTGGCCGCGTCTCTGGGAGAGAGCCCGGCGATGGGGGATCAGCCGTGCGCACGGAGAGCCGCGGTCAGGCTGTGCTGGCCCAGGGCAGGACACCAGGAGCTGCCAAAAGCATGTGCGCGGTCAGGAGCGCCCCGGTGGTGGTGACAAACCGTGTGGCTGAGCACTTCTGCTGGCTGCCTGGCATACATGTACCCATCGCATCACATCGGGCTCGCTGGCAGTGGCCGGGGTGTGCCCAAGGCACTCTCTGTACCCTGAGCCTCCTCGGCTGCACAATGACATTATTTCGGTTTAAATTCCTTCTCGTGTTTGAATTATTATCTTCTCTCTAATGATGCAGTATGTTATAAATATTAAGTGCTTCGGTTAACTGCTGACTCCTGTTCTTGAAAATCTGCCTGCTATTTTCTAACAAACAGGGGAATAATTTCCTGTAAAAGCTTTAAAGTAAATCCAAGAGAGCTGGTGTCCAAGTGCTGTCCCTGGGTTTACACTAAAACCTCCCAACTGTTTGTGTGACATAGTTTGTTATGCGATTTCTGCAATAATGTATAGACTGTTGGAGCTGCCAGACGTCTTTTTGAAAGATAGTTTCCAGAAAACAACATTTTCCAATGTGTTATTTGATTTCTGCCACCCTGCAATTTGGCATGTACTTGAGAACTTTGCAATGGTTTATATCGCAGAGCCTGAATGTGCAATAGAAGTTATTTATCAATAATTGACCAGACTGTTGTGTTTGCTTAATTGGGATTTTATTGGAATTTGACTAAATTTTCTTCTTATTTCAAATATAGGCTGAAGACATCTGTGTGGTTTGGGTTTTTTTTTTAACTTTGAGGACGTGAAGGGGTCTGACAGACACCACTGAGCTCATACTTGGAGTTAATGAAATACGCGTCTATGTACGTTTGTGCGTCTGTCTACAGCCGCGTGGATTCTTCCCATGTTGACGCAGTAGCGATAGCTGAATTTAATAATGCCCTGATTTAAGTAGCCTCTGTGACTACTGTAAAACACATAGGAATGTAGCAAACACATTCGCTCCAGCCGTGCCGTGTGGGTGCCCGGAGGAGATCCCTTTGGTGGGTCCCGCAGGAGCTGGGGAACCCCCCCTTTCTGTGGGGGGAGCGGGGATAAGGCAGCCCCTCTGCAGCCTTGCAGAGGGGTGCTTAGCCTCTAGTGTTATGGATCTCTTCACTACTGGAGAAGCTTTAAAGTACATTTAAATTTTGTATAGAAACAAATTAACCCGTGAAGACTGCGCGCGTGGACGTGCTCGCTCTCACCAGAGCAGTCGGGGATGGCATGCTGGGCACTCGTTGCTGCCAGGGCTTGGAGGCTTGCTGAGCACTGACGGGACCGGCACGAGCCCCTTGTGAGCCAGGTTGGCAGAGTTAAGCTTATTGCCGAAAACTCACGATGTAGGGTTGTTCGTCTTTATTTATTTATTTGGAGTTACCATCTTAAATCCTTTACATTGAAGCTTTTCACCTGCCCAGCACTGGTACTGAGGTTGACCTGATGCGTTCTCTATAGTAAGTGTATAAATACTGACTTAAGAAAGAAATAGTTTATTTTCCTTGTCCCATTAGAATGTAAAATTATGTGTGAAGATGAAAAGCTAAATAATCTTTTCAAGCAGGTTAAGAAAAAAGTTGTGACGCATCGGGCTTGATTCAATCCTCATTCACCTCCCTTTGCAGTTTCCAAGGCACTGAGATGCTTTTTTTTTTTTCTCCTTTGTCTGAGAAAAGCATCCATTGAAGATTTAAATTAGTTATTTTAATTAAGAAATAAATAGCTTTATGAAATACGTCTTTCAATGGTCAGTTGTGTTCTTTTCAGAACATGTGATCAGATGACAGAGCCAAAACGTTCCTTCAGGGGCAGATGGCAGCAGGTTGACGCTGCGTAGTGTATGCTTCTGTCTGCCTTCGGGGTCGTGCCTTTTCCTCGGAAGGTTTGACAAGGAAGACTGGCTTCAAGGAGCTCAAAACGGGTCCCCTCTGCTCATGTGATGAGTTACTGTGTGTCCAGCAAAGCGAGTTTCACTTGGCTTTTACCTGGACGTGCTGACAGGCGTGCAGTTTGGATTTTTGTCGCTAACAATTTCAACGTTAACGTTTTTTTCTTGGATGTTGATTTGGTTGTGGCAAAAATGTAAGCTTATACCTGAACTTTGAGTTTTGAGGTTGAAAGTGCCTTTGCTCTTTGAAATGTTCTACTTTACCCACCAAAGTATCTTGCAGATCCTCTCCAGAGAAATCGTCTGGTGCGTGTGAATATAAAGGTATTGTAGTTACCAACAGGCAGCCATGAACAGAGAATTGTATGTTAAATAATGAAAACAGGACCCAGTAGTAACTCTGAAAATTACGTGATGCAGAGCCAGAACTTTCTGGACTGTGCTGTTGGTAGAAATTATTTCCCGTTGGTTGAAATGGCTTCTCCTTGCCAGTGCGGATTCACCGCCTTTGCCAAGTGGAGCCCTGCTTTGCTGTAGGTATTGCTAAAATAATTTACATCTGTTTTATTTTCCCCTTCAGCTCCAGCTCAGACATTTTGAGAGATCTGCAAGAGCCTGAGACATGTTCAACGTCCTCTGACAAGTAAGTGGAATATATGCGTGGAGAAGTCCTTGTGACCGATTTTGGTCAGGAGTTTCCAGTTTGTGGCATCCCAGGCGTTTGCTGCAGGAGAGGCGGATGTCTCTGAAACATCAGGTTCTGGGTGGATCTCCCCAGTAGTGGGAGATACAGTTTGGTCAGTGGTTTTGGATCCTTGGAAAATAATACCTGGGTGCTCCAAGGATCTACAGATGAGTAGTTGAAAATCATTGGTCTAATCTAACTGATTTTTATGGAAAATTAAGACAGTCTGATCTTCTGTTGTATTTAAAGTCACATTGTTGTCAGTCCCACCTACATCTCTGTCAAGTTGAACATGCTGGAATTGCAGCGTCTTTTTGGACTTACTTCAGTTTGAAGAGAGAAGAACACTGTCTTGTTTTTAAAATCTTAACACTTTATTTCTTAAAACTAAATATCCCCTTCTATTATATCGTGGTAATATTTGGGTTTAGCTGTGCAAGGTGTTGTACAAAGACATACTAAGAAACCATCCAGGCATTCCTGAAGTAACCAAATGAAACACATGGAGGTGGAGAGGAAATACGGGATATGCGGGGGTGTTGAAGGTGTGCAGTTATAGTGAAATTTGGGATAGTGCAATGTTAGATCAGCTGAAAAGCTTTGTAGTGATTATACAAAGAAACAGGAATGAAGGCTGGTGGAGTCTGCAGAAGTAGTACAGTCCGCCCTTGCAGCTGAAACTGGCTCCATCTGGGATTGCTTGGAATATCACGTCCACTTTGGTGGTTGGTCTTAGGGGCGCGATGAGAGCCATGTTGCATTTATTTCTCTTCGTCTGCTTTTTAAAGACTATTTATGACACAGTTTTCTCTGTTATCCGTTACATACATACGTACGTGGTCAATAGATCGTGACAGCTCTTAAAATTCATAATCAATGAAAAAAGTAACATTTGAAACTTTTAAAGTGTGTGCTTAGATAATCTAAAGGATGTTAAGGAGCTTTAATGGAAGCACTGATAAGGCCTTGATTACAGTGGCGTCAGAGGTCAATGTTGGAGTTCGCCACTGGGAAAACAGAGAGGAATCGTAAAGCCTTTCTTGTGGAGAGAGGCATCGCTTTGGGAAGGTGAGCCGCCTTTACTGCGAGGGCGCTCACAAGCGCACTTTGTTTTGTAGTTCTGCAAGTGACTGGTTGAGACGGGCAGTGAAGTATGAAATACTTGGTTGTACACGTTGCAGATGCTGGTCTCCCTCCCCTGGTGACGATCTGGTGCTGCTGCCAGGTACCAGAGAGCAGCAGCCACAGCTGTCTTTCACAGATGTTTTTAGATCTGCTACAAGATTTAAGTTTGACATAGGTGTGATAAATAGGTGTCAGGGATCATCTGAAGTCCCTGGTAACCACCTCATTGGGTAATAACCAATTAACCTGTGAAGTAGTATATCTCAGTGAGTTGGATCACGAGGAACTGGGCTCCTGAATAAAAGCCAATCCATCAGGATTTGTGGCTCTGAACTGTGATCAAACCAGGAAAGGTGGAATGTGGCTACCGGAGCTGGAGGGCTTGCAAGCGAGGGAGCCGGCCAGCGTCCTGCAGCTTCCCGCATTCTCTTGATGCTTGAGGCGTGAAAATGCACAGCAAGAGATGGAGAAAACGGGTGGGTTTTTTGAGTGCATCTTCTTGTGTTTGCAGAGGAGTGAGAGACGTGAGCGGAGAAGCCAAGGCAGCTGAGAGCAGCCCCGCCAGCTGTGCGAGAGCAGGTCTCGCGTACTGCATCTCTGTCCGTGGCAGTACGCACCCGGCGAAGCCGCTGCTACCAGAGCTGCCCCGACTCACTTGGTGGGAACCCAGGGGCGGGAGGGACGGTACTGGGCAGCCGCGAGGAGATGAGGATGGGCACCTACGAACTCAGAAGCGATGGGCTGTGTGAAGGCAGTTCACGAGGCTGGCGGCAGAGCACCATGCGAATGGCTGTTCCCATGGCTGGCGTAGCATCCTGCTTTATCCATGACAAACCGGGACTCCATAGCAACCTAAAATCCTCTGGCTGGAACTGCTTCCAGTTTTCCAAACTGTACCCATTAAAATTACTTCAGCTGATGCGTGTGAAGGTGCGAGGGTGGCATGGCCGATGTTGGTGTGATGGGCTTGTGTGCTTTTGCTTTTAAAGCCAGTCACCTTTACTAGGGTGCAAACATTGGCATAAAGATGCACCCAATCGGTTCAGCTTTTGAGTATGTAGATGCCCCCTGTGGCGTGGTGGGGAGGATGGGGCTGGAAGTTGTATCCCGCGGGGTTGCGGTGCCCCGTGCCGGCAGGGCTCGGGAGCAGGCCGAGGGGTAACAGCCATGGGGTGAATTGTTCTGCAGCAGCACCAGCATGAGGAATGGTAACAAGAGGTATACATTTTTAAAACAATGGTAGAATGGGAATTAATTACCATGGGGACTGTGTACTTCTTCAGTATTTTCTATAAGAATTCCTCGCAGCCCCTTTTATTGAGGGAAAACTTTGGGTTTGGTGATTCTGTGCTTCCTGTATGAGGATATTTAATATACTTCTCGTGAGATTTTACTTGTCCGTGTAACGCCTGGAGTATATGGCTTCTATGTATTACATCTAGTTTTAATGTTGCAGGTAGTAGCTAGTCTACCATACGTGTTAAAAACATCATCCGGTTTAAAAATATTTTTGCGAAATGTTGTAAAAGTGCATGGCAAGGCCAACAGTCTTCGCCTTCCCAGTTGTATTTTCCGTATCTTTGGAGCCTGCCATCCCCAAACTTGCAGGTGGTGGACTCCAGTTTCTTTATCAGCAGATAGTGGCTTGCAATATTTTGGTGACGGTGCAATCAAATTACTGTCTATTCTTTTTGTGTGCTCCCCGAACTCCATTCAGGAGATGCCAACTGGCAGCATTGTTTTCTGCAGTGCAGGAGAGAATACGCTGTGCCCTCAGGGCTTGGCATCTGTGGCTTCTTGCATGAGTTGGAAAAACGTGTTCCTTGGTGGAAGAAGAAATGGGAATGTCAATAATGAAAACAGCGCTGGAGCTCGTTAATGGAGTGTTTCTACCTAGCAGTATTGGATGTTAGCATTAGTTATGATACATATCCACAGCAAAATCATTTGTTCCTTTGATAATTCCCTTCACACAGAAACTCCTCAGTCATTTGGTGGGTTTGTTTAAGTGGAATGGTAACAAAGTTAGGCCAGGTTGGGTAAGTGCAGAAGAATGTTAAGTACAGCAGATCTACAACTCTGCTGAAAGTTATTCTTTCTGTTGCAGAACTGTGTCCCGCAAGGTGCCGGGCGGTGCGGGTGGGAGCGAGCCAGGGCTGGGCTTTGCCAGCCCTACCACGGGCAGGCACCTCCGGCACGGCACGGACAGGCAGCGGCTCTGTCTCAGCACCAGCCCAGATCTTATACGAGTTGGGTTATGCCAGAAAGATACCATTTCTCTCACTTTATTTTTGTAAGAGTTAACAATCAGATATTTCCAAGCGAGAGAACCAAGTGATATAGAAGCTCCAGTTTTTGGCTTTGTGTTTTAATACGCTTTTGAACATAAGGTAATTACCATTCTGCTGTGGAAGCTTGTAGGCATCGACGCTAGAAATGGGCAGAATTTAAAACAGTAAAGCTAGCCTTAAACTAAATGAGATTTCTGCCTCATTCTCTGTCCCAAGTAATTTGTTTTTCAAGGGTAGTTGTATTTTGCAAAGTCTCAAAACCAAACAAAGCCGGGGGTGGGGGGAAGGCGCACCTGCTGCTGGGTGCTGTGTGTGCAGTGACGCGTTCGCCAGGCTGGTAGTTTGGATGTCGTTTGCCTTTGCCCCGTGTGGTGTTACAGTTCAGCCTTCCAGATACTGAAACTATTGGCATTGAGTTATACTGCCGTCGTGCCTCTGGAGCACATGAAACGTTTGCCGGTGGGTGGGATTACCAGAAGTGAGGTTTTTCCGTGTAGAACAAAGGCCCGGAGCTAAGGAACAGCCTGAATCCGTGTCCTGGAGGGGACTTTCCATCAGCTTTCCACCTTCCCTGCGGAAGCGTGAAAGGCGCAGCGCTGGTCTGCGTGTCGCTCGGGCTCAAATGCACGCTTTGTACTGATGAAAATACTTTGAAATAGTCCATCTCTGGGCTGTTACATCTTTTAATACCTGGAAATCCCAATTGACATTATTTGATACTAGGGCGTGGGGACGGAACCTGTCACAACGTTGCTGTGTGCTGCCCCACACGGTCTCCCTTTGGCGGTGGGGACGTCCCCACCTGTTGGTGACAGACAGGTCTAGGCACGAAACTGGCTGAGGCTCTGCAGAGCAAGACCAGGGCAAGGGGTCTTCTTTTAGTTACAGCTGTGATCGGGGAGAATACGTTTCTTTATGCTCTCTTAGTATTTTAGATGCAAATCCTTATTATTGCACTTACTTTTCCGTACTAAAGGCAAGCCAGTATTGCCCCAGAGCATGATCCGTAAAAGCAGGATCATTTTGTGAACTGAAATGGAGAAAATTATTTTTCTGTATGTAAACGACTCCTTTTTGTCAAATGTGATTTTGAGTCCTTCTAAAGAATATCTTCCTATTTTACGCTTTTCCACAGTTTGGATTTGGGGTTTCTTGTGTCTCTGGAAGGGTTAAATTCAAGTTGAAGCTTCAGTGGAGGAGATATGAACGGGCTGCTCTTTGCTGAGTAGTGACAGCACGGCTTGATAATTTGAATTTACTTTATTCAGGGAGTGCGTTCCTGGGAGCAGGAAGGAAGATCAGTGTTTTTATCCCCCCTCTCCCCTCCCCAGCGGGAGCGGCGAGCTGGTGTCCCCTGCAGCGTGTCCAGGCGGTGCACGGGTGCCAGGCACCTGGCAGGGGGAAAACTCAGCTCCATGTTCCTGTCCCTAACCCAGGATGGTCTCTGCGGTGCCGTGGTGGGGTGACACGGGCGGGACTGGATCCTCCCACAGGCTTTTTTATCACCATTTTATTTTTTAGTGTTTGCCAGTGTTAGCAGCAGAGTTACAGGTTTCATACAATTATGGACTGAAGGTCTCTGAAAGAGAATTAGACCATGTAAAACAAGCTTAAAACTCGCGCTGACTCTTTATTTTCCCTAAGCAGATGAAAAAATGGCAAGAGGGAGATGGGATGGTTGAGTCTCAGCGCAAATCTATAGCTTTGGTTTCCAAACAAAGCCTTCTCATCTGTCCGGGTGAGCAGCTGAAGGGGCTCTGGCCGTAACAGCATCTCTCGGTGCAGTTATGTCTTAGCAGAGAGCGAGAGGCTTGTGTGAACAGATGAAGTCCTGAACCAGGATATTGTGCCTTTTTCAGTGAGAACGGTGATTTGTTGAGCATTTTAATTTACGTGACAGATCTAATAAAGAAGCAATAAACATACATATTCTGCATTTAGAATAAATTGTCTATTTTTTTGTAGCTTTTAATGAAAATTGAGATATTACATAAATTCCCTAGAGTCATCTTTCATTTGTATATGACATCCTTGCTATTTATTTGTGAAAGTGCACAAATGGAGCAGTGTAGGGATATTTTAGTGGCAGTTTGGAGCATATTTTTTGCAAAACTTCATTCCTTTCCGGCAATTGACTTAAACACAATTCGATGCTCTCTGAGCTTTCAAAAGGGATTTTTTTCTTGCTTTTCTCATTGTCTGTTAAGCAACAAATCCACTTGCTGTGGAGTAACGTTATTGGGATGACATAAGTTTGTATTACTCGGTACCTGATGAAATTGAGGCAGCATTTCAGCTCTCGGGCACCTCTTTGGGGGCACTTACTCAAAGTCTCACGGTTCCCTGGTGCGGATGGCAAATAGGTGGTTGATGACACCCCATTAACTGCGCACCTGGGTCAGTTCTTTGGGCAGTACCAGATCTGAATGCCTAAAAATTAATGTGGGGATTGATGGGTGGCTTTTATAGTGACTTTACCATTCAGTCATAGCTCAGTTTCACTCCTAAATACAGTTGCAGCTTTTCTGTAGAGCTTTTAATGAAATTTCAGAAATGGTACCTGCTGGATGTATTTCCTAAATGACTTTGTTGTGTGGAGGGGAAAAAAAACAACAACCAAACCCAAAACAAAACAAAGGACTTTTGACTTTTTATTAAAAGGACAGTTAGTCATTAATTGTGCTCTGTTGCAATTCAAGATCCCCGCCTGCCTCAAAGCGTACCTTGATGCTGTGAGAAACAAGTTCACTTCAGCCCCGAGGTGAGGCAGGCTGCTAGAAATGCCGTCGCATTGTCCGTGCCTGACTTGACCCGAGATGGGGACAAACGACCCTGTAGTGTGTAGTTGGGATCTCCTTATCCATGGAGAAGCAAACCTCATTATTATAAAATGCACCGCATGGCATGGGAAGGGATCTGTCGCACCAAATGCTAACGCGGGCACGTTTCTGTAGAAGGTCAAGTACATTTGCTCTGCGTTTTTAATATTGGTGGCACCGTGCCATGCGACCAGTGGCTCACAGTCTAAGAGTACAAAAATGTTCTTAGCCTAATTAAAATGAACGTAAACCGAAGTTGAATCTATTTTAAACACCCTGAAGTAATGACTCTTATGTCCTTACTGTACCGGGAGATGCGTGTGGAGAGGCCCTGGGGTTCCCAGAAGCTTCCTGGCTTGCGGGGCTCCTTGCCATGGGGCCTCCTTGCCGCGGCGGGCTCCTCGCCCTGCAGCTGGTCCCTCCCCCTTACAGAGGAGTGTCCCGGTCGGGTCTGGCCACTTGCCGCACGGTGCCGGCGTCCCTGCAGCAGGTACGGCGTACCGGCGGGTACCCGCCTCTGTTGCGGGTGCTTGGACTTTCCGAAGTGCCTGGCAATGCTGTGCGGAGTTTGGAGGCTTCCCAATGCTCTCTCGATTCTTAAGAAAGCTTTCAGATATGGACAGTGTATCAAAGATCAGAACGCGTTCATTTTTGTCCTAGTTCAGCGTGTCTTTTCAACCATGCAGTGGAGAGACATTTTCCACACATATTCCAGGGTAAGACAGTTCGGAGTTAAATTCTTTGTTCTTCTGTTGTTAGAATTATTAAAATAGGCAACTTCCTTTTTCTTTGGCCGAAGAACATACTTAACTCCGTCAAAGTCACCTTTAACTCTTAATTTTCTGGAGACTGTGTAAGCGGCAGTCCCACATTAGCAAGATAACACTACATCGACCAGGGCTGGTTTAGGGAGAGACGTGGTCCGTGACGGTTGACTGGCTGCTTTCCGAAGGATGCATTTACTTCAGCCCTGCCTGGCTCCACGGAGCAAGTCCTTCAGCCATTTCAGCCAAGGCTGGTTTTCCACAGTCTCTGCCTCCCATTGCCCCCGCGGAATAGGCGCACCCAGCCATTGCCTGCTTTTCCCCAGGAACCACACTGGTTTATTAGTCTCTGCTGCCGGTGACTTGAATTTTTATTGGCAGACAAGTGGTTTTAAATTCAAATTCAGAAAGAGAGTAAGGTTTTAATCCTTCAAGTATAGATTAAGTTCCTGACTCTGAGCAAGCGTCTTTGTGCAGGTAAGTGTTAATAGGTGAGGCATGAAACTCTGCATCACGAGTGAGCCGCTGCTGGTCACAGCTCTGTATGCAGATAGCGCTGTTGGCTTCAGTGTGTTGCTGGCTTACAGGGTTGTACCGGTGCCTGCGACTTTACAGGTTTGTGGCTTGATAAGCATTTAATATTAGACTGACATGGACCCTGCGTTCAGAAATTGCCTTATTAAACAAAGTCTCCGGGCAAAAATTGCTTGTTTAACCTGTTTTTGTGTCTGCAGATGACAGCATCAGGCTGCTGAGTCATGTTTTGGGGAGAAACACAAATCTCCCGATCACGTGTTTGTGAATGTGATCATGTATTTTGTAATCAAAAGAGATTTTTTTTTTTTTTTTAGTGAATTTTGTGTTTTCTTTTGTACCCTTTACACTTCGGGAGAGAGCGCCAGGTGGGGGGCTGCTCCCTCGGCAGGGGACTCCGCTCCATGGGAGCGCTGGAGGCGGCTGCTGCCAGAGAGGAGCCGTGGCAGCGCGAGGAGCCCGTGCCTGCAGCCTGCAGCATCCTCTCACCTCCAGGGTGGTGAGTGTGTAGGGAAAACTAGCTGGAGATTGATTTTAGAAGACAAAGCATTGATTTTCTGTGTCATTTGGGGCTCTATACTGTGCTTTCTGGAGTAGTTGGTATTGGCAATTCTTGGTTTTTGCCAGACTTGCAGGAGATGTGTGTTCTTGTGTGAAGGCGTTAGCTGACATCTGGCAGGCCTAAGTTCAGGTCAAGACAAACTCATAGAGGTGTCAGATGAATAAGAAAATATTTTTCTTTCTAAAGTTTTGCAGGTGCAGTCATTTGTATTCCTCGTAACTATAGTAAAAATAATATCAGATGGAGTTTTGGAACTCAAATGGGCTTTGTTAAATTACTAGGCTTCCAGTCATTTGTCTGGTGTCTCCATAAATCCCGTACCTGCTGTGGTGGGAAAGGGGCTGCTGGGTCCTTATTTAATGGGTCGATGCAGATGCCCGGTGGTGAGGGTTCCACAGTCTCCTGGTGTTTATTTGTTTCATTAGCACCGTCATCAAAAGGATGGTTATTTCTTTGCTGAAAAGTGAGTGACGCGTAGAAGCCTGGTTAGGAGAGAAGTGGGTTTTACGCTTTGGAAGACTATTGCCATTTCTCCTCAGTCTTCTCTTTCCCAGAGGAAACAAAACCAGTTTCTGTAAAGTCATGTTCCTTTACACCTCTAATCCCTCTAGTTGGTTTTCTTTTCTGACCTCCTTTGGAGGATGAGGGAACGATGGGGGGAAAACAATGTGCCATATACACAGTGTTCCAACGGAGATTGCGATAGCTGACCTTCCTGGGGAGCGCTGTATGAAAAACAAATGTTTTGGTCTGGTTTGTGCCTCTCTGCCCCCCCTCCCCGTATTTCCCTTTTTCAGCCTTTTGAATATGTTGCATCCCCCACAAGTTTCCCATAATGCAGTGGAACCTCATTAACCAGCTTATTCTCGGACTTTATTACCTTTCTCTCTAGTGAAATGTCACACTGCTTCAGTGGAGCGATTCCCGTGCAGTGTGTGTTTCCTCAGGTACGTTACTGGCTGGATTTTATTCTATACTGGCATTTGAGGTGCAAACTGGTTGTAGGCTCCTCTGGAGTCACCGGTCCTGGTACTGGGCACAGATTCTGTCTCTTTGGCCAACTTAAAATGTTACTTACTAAGAATTAGTTATTGGTTTATTTCTGAAGGGCTCGGTAAGTATGAAAACTGTAATGAAATATGTAATGACAGTGTCTCTGGGGCATCCCCATGGTGTCTGGCTGGCGTGGGGTGCCCTTTGGGTACTGGGGCTGCGTCGCTGGTTGGAGCCCCCAGCCTCGCGCAGGCATCGCACTGAAGCGCTCTCCCAGCTCCCCCAGGCGCTATCAGTGGTGTGAACGGGCCCGGTTGGGACAAAGGGCAGAGTATTTGCAGGGTGGGTGTTTAGATTGATTCCAGTCACTGATTTCTTGGAACAGGTTTCTGTGACCAGTATCTTCTCTGGGTTACTGGTAGTTACAAAGCTTTAGGTTAGTAAAAGTTGTAATTAACTTCCCCATTTTTTTTCAGTTTCCTTTTTTAAATATTATTAATTTCTATGGAAAATAATTGATGAAGTCCTCATTTAGTTCAATGTTAATTTCTTTTCTGATGTTTGCATCCTATCTTAAATTCAGCAAAACAAAAGTAGAAAATGGGAGATACTTCATTCCGGAACAAAATCTGGATGTAATAAAAGGGCAGTAGAAAGTCGTATCTGTAAGGTCCTCTATAAAATGAAATACTTATAAGTAGTGGCGGGATTGTAAAAGTATTTATGGAACTAAAAATAAAAAGCAGTTGTCCTCAAGCACTTTAAACTCAAATATCATTATTGTCAGCGGGGTATTTGGTATGAGATGAAGGCTGCCACAGAGAGTTTACTTTGCCATCATAAGCTACAAGGACATTTGGAAGTACTTTGAGATACTCTTATCTGGGTTTACATAGATAGTCAAGTTTAGGGTTTTATTTCCTGGAGAAAGGAGAATACTGATCTAAGAGAGAGAGCGATGCTGTGCCAAAGCAAATGCAAGACATTACGGACGGCCACAGCTCTGCCCGTCGCCCTGCAGCAGTGCTTGCCGCCGCGTGAATGCAGGGGGTGGAGGGTGAGGCTGGGAAAGGCCTTCGCCATCCATCCGCAGTACAGCGATCCCACTGGTCCAGCCGGCGGCGCTGAGGGCTGCGCCGGGTCGGGTAGGGCATGGATATGCATCGTGTCCTCCCTGTGCTCTGCAGGTGCGTGCGTTCAATCCTCCCGCCGGCTCCAGAGGCGCAGCCTGGATCCCATTGTGCCGGGATTGGCGCTGGTCCTCCGGGACGTGGCTGAGGGTCTCGGAGCTCTGCCTCCACCCTGGCGCCGAACTGAGCGTGGAGATGCGAGCTCTTCCCGTTCATCCCTGCTAGTGGATGTCTCGTGGCAATCAGCAGGGATGCGGACTTTGGCATTGGAGAGTTTTCCGTTGTTATTTTCCATTGTGAATTACCAGTTTAAGCCAAATGAATAATCCCTGCAAGATGGATTCATCCTAGCAAATGGTAAAAAAAAGAGTGCATTTATAAGGACTGTTTAATTAGTAATAGCTATTGGTGGATGAGCAATATCTTTCATGTCAACACTACGTGGAATTTTAAGCTCTGAGGCTGAATGATGGAAATTAGCTGCTTAATTTAAATATGGCTAGTTTAACAATTTTTTTTCTTTAAAATTAACTCTATGACTAAAAAGAAAACACTTCTTTGAGTTTCCAGTGGAAAATTCTTTGTCCATAAATGAGAAGAGCCTCTGGCAAAGAGAGCCTGTTTGAAGACGGGAGTCCCACGCGCTTTCCTTCTTGGGTAACCGTGGCCAAAACCCCTCGTCCTTGCCCTGGGTGGCTGTGCCGCGCAGGAGGGCTCGCTTTCAGGTTGACCTTTTCTGATATAATGTAATGGGGTTTCGTCAGTGCCAGGGCCTCTTCTCATTTATGGACAAGGAATTTGAAAGGTCGTTGCTGCTCCTTCCCCGTCCAAACCGGTCCCTGGTGACGGGAGAGGCCCCGCGACGCCCCGTCCTGCGGGCTCGGGGTGAACGGGGCAGTTCGTGGGGGCTGTATTTCTCTTCACCATCAGCAGTAACACGCTCGTGTGTGTGCCCACGTACCGCTTACAGCGCTTTAAGGCAGCCTCCAGTGAAGGTGACATATTCAAAACCCTATTTTCCTTTTTCTTTTTTTCCAGCAGCAGTTTTCTGGACCTGCGAGCTAACAAGAGAAAGTCACGCCAGCCCCGAGCACGAGACAGCGATCGGCTGCTTCCCAAGAGCAAGCGGAAGAAGAGCTAGTGCTGCGCTGCTGCGGAGCTTCCGACTGCGCGGGAGGCTTAACGCTGGGAAACGCCTCTTGCTTTTTTCCAGATTTCAGTGTATCTGGGTACTTTAATAAAATGCTGAATTTTCTCATGACTGTCATTCAACCTGCCTTAAAATAGCCAGGTGGGTGTGCTGGTGGATTTTTGTTCCCAGCTCTGTGGGCCGTTGAAGTTTAAGGTTGGTCATGGAGCGCCGGTGAGCTGCTGGAGCCTGGAGCGGATCCGTGGGGCTGCGTGGAGCCGCTGTCCCTGCTTGCGTCCCGCAAATGCTTCCTCTGCCCTCTGGGAAGCAATCATGGGACAGCGTTTTCCCCGGGGTCGGGCTGACGCGGATGCTCCGGTTCCCTGGCTGGGCTGGGGATGGGGCCTGGGGGAGCTGAGGGACGGGGCGAGCTGCTTTCTACAGAAACATGCCTTTTTTTTTTTTTTTAAAATATATCCATGTAAACTTTCTCATTAGTATGTGTCATTATTTCAGTTTAAAGTCATTAAATTTGAAAGAAATTGGAAGGTTGTTGGAGATTAAATACTCTAGCTTTAAAATAAATATTAGCATTAAAGTCTTATCTTGGAAAACGATGAAGTCTTGTAATGAAATAAAGCAACGTGACAAAATTAAAGCTGAACAACTGGGCAGGTTTTTAAAAACACAGCTTGTAAGCAAAGTACACACCATGCAAAATATTGCAAGATGTTCTTACTGAGCCCTGGAGCTTTGGCCATCGCCTTTCATCAGAACTCTGCAAAGAAAGCGCAAAGTCTGTCGAAGACTGAGGTCTTTGTGTCTTTTGACTTCAGACGGTAGCTGTAATCGGGACTGGACATTTTGCTTTCCAAAATATTCCTCAATGATCTGAAAGGTCCCTTCCTACCTAAACGATTCTGTGATTCCATGATTCAAACCGTGGTTCCCAGCAATATTTTTGTGTAGAACGGGTTGAATCTGTGGCGAATACAAACTGTAATCGCTGCATTGAGGTAAGTAGATGCAGAGGAAAAACAGGAAGCTGATTTTGTTTGCTTGTTTTGTTTTTTACTGAAAGCAAACCTTTTAAAAGAGTGTAATTATCGACTTCTGCTTTTGGGTCTGCCTTTTAATTATAGTGATTAATACAAGACAGATTTAAATTTTGTGCAGTTAGCCAGAGAAGAATAAAAATGTTTGTGTGCATAATGGTCAATGAAATTCATGCAGATCGGTTTACCTCAGCCGCTGAGCATCCCTTGGAGGTTTTTATTGTTACGTTTTAATGGTATTTGAGTTAGCAACATGTCATCTTTCTTTAATACGGTGATGATGTCGCCTGTCATGCGCAGAGAACAGCTTCAGCAAACTCTGTCGGTGCAATTGGAAGGTCAGACACGAGATGCAGCTGCAGAGGGGACGGTGAATATGCCTCTAGTGAGGCGGTGTCCTCGCTCTTCGGCGGGGGCTGCCCGGCTGACGGGGGTGACGCGGGACGCCGGGCAGTGCCGGTGCGCGGGGATGGGGGTCCCGTGGTCCTTAGCTGTCTGCGAGCTTTCCTTTTTGAGAGCTGGGGCTATAAATGTGTTGTGTCAGTGTTGTCTAGCTTTGGAACCGGGTGGCGCTTGCAGGGTTAAATCTGTCATTAATGACAATAACTAGTGATGTGAGATGAAAATGTATTTCAATACCCAGTAAGGGGAAAAAGTGTGATTTATTAAGTAAGTATGGGCTAGAAAGTACTTAGAAAAAAAAAAATCGATATAGAAAGTGAATAAAAGCAGATGAAATGTGAAGTACGCGCTCTGTGTGGGTGCGGAGGCTGGAGGCTGGCGAGGGGCTTTGTACCCCCCGCAGCCAGACGAGACGCTGCTGTTGGGGCCGTGCACGTCCCAGGTGGCAGTGGAACATCCCGACTGTCACCGTGACTTCAGAGCGCGTCCCCTGGCACCTGGCACTTGAAGAACGCAAGAAAAACTGTTGCCCTTGAAGCTATACTCCTTAATATATAAAAAGTCGTAAGTTTTGGAAGTGACTGTTTTCTCTCCATTCATTCAACCAAAGCATTATTTCTCCGAGCCGAAAGCCGGAGCTCAGTCCCGCTTTGGTGTGTGTTTCGGAGGGTTCCCTTCCTGTCAGCCTGGGCAGATGTGGGGAGACATGACCCTTCCTAGCAATGTTTTAGCCTTGTGCAAATGTTTTGGCTCTAGACCCTTCTGTTGTCGTTTGCAGTGAACCACAGGGTGACCTGCCATCTTGGGGCGGGCTTTCCCCAAAGAGCTGTTTTCAGTTAAACCCAAAATGTTTGTTTCTTGTGTGCATCCACTTTGTCCTCTGCAAACACAGGCCCTGGATGTTTATTTGTTGTACGTTGCTTTTGGCACGAAGGCTGCTCTCGCTCGTGCCGCCGGCGTGGCCGTGCAGCCGGTGCCTGGGACGCGCTGTGCCGTGCCGGGTGCCAAGCCTGGAAATGCCACCTGCGGCTGCATGCCCGGCTCTTCCCCATCACCCCGGGGACCCGCAGAGTCGGGAGGGAGCCCAGCCCCGCGCCTACAGCTTTGGGCCGTGGCTTGTGCTGGCCCCGTCCAGGGCTGAGCTGGGCGGCCCTGGCGGCAGCCACTGCTCCGGGGGGTGTTCTGGGGGGGCTGAGCAGGTGCGCGGGCGTTGAGGTATGGGGAGTCTTAAGGAAACCCTTCTTAAGGCTGTGCTGTTTTTATAATTTGTTTTTCTTGGGTTTTTTTTTTTTTCAGGTGATTAAGTGACTGAGTCAAGTGTAATGCTCCGGCCCCTTCCTCCCGCAAGGAGCCGTGACTCCCAGTGCCTGGGGAAGGACAAGTGGAAAGGAGCAATTCTGAGGCTGCACCCGCTCCTTTGCTGGAGGAGAAAAATCTTGAGGGGACAAATAGCCCCAAGCAGAAATCCCGGCCCTCTCATCACGCAAATGACTCGGACCATCATGTGAAAAGGAAGGCAAGTCGCCGAGGGAGCCCGGGCTGGCGGGCGGGGGGTTGGAGGGGGTTCTGCGCTGGCTGTTCGCTGTTGGAGCGCTCTGTGTGTCGCTCCATCGTCTGCGGCAGCTCCCGCAGCAGCTGGTGACTCGGGACATGCAGCCAGCGCGGGCGCAGCGGGATGGGGGCTCAGAGCTGGAGCAGATCCCGACCCCTCTGCTCCCGTGCGGCGAGGGATGCTCAGCGGGGATTTCCATCCCGCCTTCGAGAGCTGCGCAGGGCAATGAGCTGGATGAAATGAATCCATCCAATCTCCTGCTTGCAAAGAGCAGGATTTAATTAAGTTTTCACTTTCTTTTTTTTAAACCATTTTATTTGCCAAAACTCGTTACTTACGGAGAACGCTTTATGCAATATTCCTTTCCCTAAGAAAACTTCTTAGTATAGGCAGTTTTAAATCAATTCTTTTAATGATTAGGTAAAACACAATATTATAGATAAATTCTAGGGTATTAACTTTGGTGAGTGAAAGACTCCACTGTGAGACGATCCTGCAAGTCTGATCTTAACTTTTGTGGGGTTTTTTTCCTGTGTGAATTCTGTTATTTTAGGTGTGTGTTAGCATCATAAAGGAACGAGAACCATTTCTGGGCTTCTGTTGATCCATCCACTACAAAGCCAAACCGTTTTTGTGTCTGGAGTTGTCATGGGCTCTGCTGTGGCTCCCCAAGCCCCGCCTGGCGCGAGGATTGGGGCGATGTGGCCGGGGTGCCAGCCTGCGGACGCCAGCACTGACCGGGACGTGCTGCCGCGCTTCCCCTTGGCGAGGGGCTGCCGCGGCTCAGGAGGGTTCGGCTCGGCGCTGGGACTGGCCGCGGAGCCGCTGGTGTACGGCAGCACTGGCCCTTCACACGGCGTCACGGCGAGTGACGGGGTACCAGGGTGCAACCATCTGATGGTTGGTTGGGTTTAGTGAGCTCCCAAATACTCCCTTGTTGGCGTATTGGCTGTTCCGTTTGCAAAAAGCCATTTTTCACTTCCTTGTGCCATGGTTTAGTACGTCACAGCCGGTGTTCGCACTGTGTATTGGGGCTGATGTAGAACCAAATTCAGCCACGTCGTATTTTCTGAAAGGTGACGTTTCCATGCGTCTATTAGAGAATGCTTGGGGTTTTGCTGGGTTACTTTGTGCCTGATAGAATTCAGCTCAGAAAAAGGAAACCTTGAGACCCAGCCTCCTTCCAAACCGGTTCAAAAGGTGCGTTTAAAGGGGAGGAAAAAAAAAAAAAAAAAGGCTGAAATACTTCTCAAAGTTTGACCTTTTTAATAACTCCCTGAAGGTTTCAGAGCCAGCCGTGATATCAGGCAGAAACACCCTTAGCTTTACCCCCCCACCCTGGTGGGGGACGGGGACAGGGATGGCTGCGGGGCAGCAGCCCCCCTCCCTCTCGCTTGGAAATGCCGGATCTCCCCAGGCTCTGTGGGAACCTCCCCCCGGTGCCAGCGGCTTCTCCAAAACGGTCGGAGCGTCGTTTGTCATCCCAGCCCGTGGCATGGCTACGTCTCGGTACGTGCCCGCAGGAGCTGGATGAGCCTCTTCTTTGGAAAGTATTTGCAGTTCTGCGCTAAAAACCAAATGCAGAGCCAGGGATGCTCTGATGGTTTTGGTACCTCAGCAATTGCTTGGCGAGGCTGAGAGGGAAAGTGCTGCCTAAATGCGAGGTTGTGCCACAACTAGTCGCATGGGCATCGGGTTTTCTACCAAGCTTGTAATTTCTCTAAGAAAAGTACAGATTTATGCAAGAATTGGGTACATGAGTTGAAAACTGCCATTTTTTTAGGGAGAAGATTATAGCGTGAGAGTTGTGATTGATGAATCATGAAAGGAATGCGTTTATTTTCCTGTATTCTTTGTTCTGCCTGTTCCCCTGCGTGCGCAGAGCTGGGTTGCCCTCACCGCTGTTGGCACGGGGAGGGGGCGGCTGCTGAGGCCACCCAGTGCTTGGGCGCCTGGTTAGTGCATTGGGTCATTGCAATGACAGGCTTAGGCGAATATTTGGGTACTTCCTCATCTCTGCTGAAATGGTTTACTGCTCGTTTCCCCATCAGACAGCCTTGCTGTAAAGCACAGTTTTGCCCGTTGGTGTTTCGGCAGCTCAGCCCGGTTTTGGGTACAGCAAAGTCATGTTCTGAAAGGGGAGCTCCGGGGAGTTCCCTCATCTTCAGGACGGGGGTTTCTATAAACAATTCGCCCGGCCTATTCAGATAGAAAATTACATCTTGAATTGATCCTGCAGCTCAAAGACTGTCTCCGAGGTCGCTCCGAGGGCGTTTGCAGAGCTGTAGGTCACGGCGGGGGGGCGTCCGTGTGTGTGCACAGGGACCCTGTCGCTTGTCCAGCTGGGAGAACTTGGGTGTTCGTCTGTAAATGCTTCGAGTGAGTTCGAAATCTCTCTTTTTAGGGCATCTCTTAATATAAGATACAGCTTTGAGTCTTCCTTGAAAAATCTCTGCATCCTTCATCATGCCATGGTTTTAACACTGGTAATCTTAAAAGTTGAGATTTCCAGCAAATTGTGTCGGTGGCAGCGCCGCTAACAAGAAGAATTCTTTGCACAAAACTGTAAGAAGGCTGGCAAATTAGGAAAGCTAAACTACAAAACAGCAAAAAAACATCAGGAAGGTATTAAGTGAAATTACATTTTCAGACTGTAGGAAGAAAGGAACAGTGAAGCTTCGCATCGGATGACTGCCAGGGCCTCCAGCTGCAGCTCAGGCTGCTTGCTTTACTATAAAACCCGGTAAATAGAGCTACCATTTCTACGTGAGTGATGCTATTTATAGGCACACGCGAGCCAGAAAGGCCCCGAGGAATCTTCTCCTTCAAGTCGGAGTGTGAGATTAAATGAGCTCCTAATTGACAATAGGTTTCTTAATTTTACCTTACGATTTCTTCTCGCTGCCCACTGTGTTTGCATGTGTGCCGGCTTCCGATGAGCAGCTGTGTAACGCTCTCCGTTACTCCGTAGTTATAAATCACTGGTACAATTCTGAGTAAGCCAGAGGCGGAATTTCAGGATTCAGCCTGGCTTGTGGGATTGCGACGGAGTTTTGCATTCGGGCACATGGAAGATGTTTTCGGCAAGCGGGGTTCGGGACGGCGCCTGCTGCCGCGGTCCCTGCCGGGCGCAGCGTCCGCGTGGTGCGGGCAGCGCTGGTCCCTCCCGCGGGCGCCTGGAGGAAAGCCTCTCTGACAGCCGTCTGTAAATGCGCTTTACATCGTTATTTTGATACTCTGTGCAGCCAGCTGGAGAGCGTTCTCCAGCGCAGATTGGCGGGCTGTGCAGCTAAAACCCCCCCGTTGCCATTTCCACCCAATCTTGAGCACTGCTCCCCTCCAGCGCCCACCCGCCCTTCTCCGGCCTCCTCCTCTGCTTAAAGGAGGGGGTTTAGCAGCTGTCTGAGGAGGGGTAAATGCGAGGCAGGTTCATCTGATGTAGGGGCCACTTTTTGTCACTCTTGTGGGCCAGAAGCAGGGCATCACAAAGCCCTCAGGAGCTTCCCCTCCCCAGGTAATCCCCGGTACGTGTGCACACAGACGGGTACCGGGGGCCATTCTCTTGCGTTGTTGGCAGCGTTTCCAGAGCCTGCTGCTTTGGCCCTGCTGAGGTGCGGACACAACTCCTCCTGGGCAGGTTGGGCCGGTGTCGGTCCCAGGAGCACCCGTCTGAGCGCAAGCAGGGTGTCCCCTCCGCTGCCACCCAGCGAGGCGACCTGCAGCGTCCCCCCCCCACCGCCACAGGCGTTTGGGAAGGCATTGCACATTAGTTAGAAATAAAATAAAATGAAATATTTCATTTTCCTAGAGGGTGCGATCGCTGGCATGGGCTGCATGGGAAGCCCAGCTTTGCACAGTAACAGAGAGCGCTGCAGTCATAAAGCAACTTCAGTAAAAATAATGGTTGCCCCCAAGGGTGCAGAAGTGCCTGGCCACCCTCCTCCCTGACCGCTGGAATCCCCACTTCCGTGGTACGTCTTTAACAAAAGCCTTTTAAAATCTTTTTCAAGTAATTGTGTTATTAAATACTTAATGCGCCTCCTGATTACAGCTGAGCAAATAATTCACAACAAGTATTTAGAGAGGATCTTTAGGGAGGTTTAACCATGTTTTTCTCACCGACCTTCCACGTCTACTCCGTAAGTGATTACCAGTTATTTGTTGTTCGTGTTGGTTCACTGGGTTTTTAAGTGTTGCGTTAGCTTTTGCTGTGATGATCCGTCCTCAGACGGGTCCTTGAAAACAATTCAGTGTGATACTGAAATCTGAGCTCTGCTTTTGCGCTCCGAGAGGCACTTCTGCCTGGAAATACTATCAACAGCCAATTTACAATTTATCTGCTGGAGATGCTTGTTTGCTTCCTGTGACTGGTACCCGCTTTTCTCCCTCTTGTGCTCACCAGAAATAAGAGTGAACGACCCAGATTGCAGCTGGAGGGATTTCAGTGGAGCCTGAAATGTGGGAGGGATGCTGAAGAACGACGTGCAGGATTTCCCATCTCCCTGCCACGGGGGAGCATCCCTGGCGGAGCAGCGGGTATGGTTGAGAAAACTCATCCTGACACTTCCCAGGATCCGTATTTTAGATGGCTGGCAGGGCCCCGTGACGAGCAGTGATAGTTACTGCTTTTACGTGTCAGATGTCCTCCCAGGCATCGGAATAGCTGCATCCTGCTTTCGCTGCCGCAGACAGCACAATTTGTAATACAAATTACTGGCAATTACAGAAAAAAAGCCAATTTGCAGTGGCTGGGCATGGATCAGAGTTAAACTCATAGCGGGTTGTTTTTACCATGAATAATTTAAACCCTTCAAAGCTGCTGGGCCCTTGGGTGTCGTTCCTGTGGGCGCTGCAGTCGGGGCACCCGGGTGCTGCAAGATGAAAGGGAGCAGGAGTGGCTCGTTCCAGCCTCCCTCATTCTGCATTCCCCTAACGAGCATTCCCCTAACGAGCACTTGGCGTGCGCTGCTCGGGGGATGCACTCTGCTAGCACAGGTCGTCGTCCGCTTCCCCGGACCCGCACCCACACCGCTGGCTCCTCCGAAATCGTGTGCTTTTGGCACTCATGAGGATGCCGGAGGGATGCTGTTGTGCTGCGGTAGTGATGGGAAATGCTGAGTTGGGGCAGAACCCCCGGTTCGTTTTCGGGAGCTCTCTGCCCCCCCGGGTGGCATCACACGAGTCGCTTCATGGTGCAAATGGGATGGAGGGTTGATCCGAGCCGCGGCCGTGCCGCCGCGCCTGGGCAGAGGCATGAATGCATATGGGTTGATTTTCTTGTCGATACGGCAAACAGCAGTGCTATAAAGCTGCATAGATTTAATTTCCCCCCCCACCAGCTGGGTGTGACCTGTGTATCGTAGCACAGTCTGGTCCCTGCAAGGGAGCGAATGCACTGAGAAGGTCCCTCTGTGTGGGATGAGGAACATCCCTCGGGAGAGAGCAGGAGGTGCCGGGGTCTGTGCCCGGGGCTGGCGGCTGGCTGGGCCCGTGCACCGCATGAAGAGAGCCCTGAGAAGACCTGGGGCTCATCACCACCTTCTTTTGGAAGCTCCTTTGAACTGTCTGGAAGTTGGCCCAAGAAGTCTGTTTTCTCTTGAACTACACTAAGCAAATTTTCTGGCAAATCGCTTTTTCACCAGCCTTATCAGAAGTAACCCACCCGCGCTCAGGTACCCGGCACGCTGCTGAGAAAATGACTTTGCGGGGTTATTGCTCTGAAAATCCCTTCTGTGCTTCCCTGCCCTGCCTCCTGCCCTCCCTCACCACGCTGTCCCCTCCATCACATACCCACTGTGGTACGTGTTGTCAGCTACGCAACCCTCCGTGGCTTGTCTTCTCCTGGCCGCCATCCGTTAAACGAAGACAGAGCGGCTGCTCGGAGCGCCGGCGGGAGGGCCAGCAGTACGGAGGTGACAGTCCCACCGCCGAGTTTTGGTTCAGGAGGGGCTGCCGCAGGAGGGACAGACCAGAGACCAGACGCGCAATCGAGCCACGCTCTGGGAACAGCCGAGGCCACAGTGACGGGCTTAACGAAGAGCAGCCAGAGCCGAAACCCGAGTGTGCCGGCAGGAATGTCACCGGGGTGTTGTGTGGTGACCTGAGGGGCTGCTCGGGCAGACCTGCATTTCCTACACCGGCTTCCTACAACACTGTTAATTAGCACCAGTATTTCAGCAACAGCGTCGCCGTACCCTGCACGGAGTTGGGATTTTTACTTTTTTTTTTTGGTGACTTTTTTTTTTTTTTTTTTAGTGCTGCTGGAAGAAATGCTCGGCTGCTTTATTTGGTGCCATTCATAACAGCAGCTGAGCGAAGGGTGTTTATTTCAGTGGAGCTCTTAATGACTGGAAAGGAAATGACTGGCAAGTAATTATAAATTGCGGGGGGGCAGCTGCCGGCACACGTCCCCAGCTGGGGATGCTGCTCCCCCCGCGCTCCCCGGGACACCACTGCCCCACACGGCAGCCATGGGGGGCGCAGGGACCACCGTACCCCCTCCCCAGGGGGGTCATGTTTTCAAAATGAAACATGACAGTGTGTTTTTAGGCATTTTGCAGCGAGCTGAAGACCAGTGGGAGGGCAGAGGCTGAGCTGTGGTCCTTCTTGGGGGTCTCCAGCCCCTCCCCCTTTTTCCAGATGCGGTGCTCCGGGAGCGGGGCGGACTGAGCCCCGGCACAGACCCCGGGAAGGCGAGGGGAGCCAGGTGGGGACCCTGACAGCGGCTGGGGGGTGCCCAGCGGGAGGCGATGCTGCGGGATGCGGCTGTGGAGTGCCAGGGTCCCGAGGGGCAGGGGATGGAACAGGGGCTGGGGGTCTGCGGGCTGTTGTGGTGAGGACTGATGCTATTTCATGTCTTCTTTTCCACTAAGGCCACTCAGCTGGTACTAATTTTCAGCGAGCTGTTGATTCCCGGTAAGATCATCCCTGCCTCTCCAGGTACGATCAAAGTCGATCGAATACCGCTTTGTGTTCTCCAGGAAAAGCCTTTCTTTTTAAATCCCTCGCTGGAGTAGCCCTGCAGACAACAATTTATTTGCAGCTCACATTGGCTTGGCTCCCAGGCGCAGGTGATTTACCTAACGCACAGCTCCTGGATGGTGCTAGCCCAAATAAAGGCAGAAGTCTCACCGCAACGTGTTTGAGCTGAGCCCACACCTACCGAAAGTAAACCCGTCGGCATTCTAGCAGCCTCCCCCCGAAGAGCAAATGATTTCTCTGTGGCATAGGTGTGTTGCGTAGGTGACTCATAGGTATTGGCTCTGCTTTGAGCAAAATTTTGGGTTTCCATCCCAACTTACCAATTCTGCGGTCTCTCGTGTGGAAGCTGCTGCATCGAGGTAACCGTGTGCCACGACTGCAGCGTTCCCGTCAGGTCGGGTTTTGCAGGGCAGGGCAGGAGCCGTTCAAAATCTGTCTCTGCAGGTACTGCTGCCTCCCGTCGGGGTTCGCTGGGTGCTCCCCAGCTTCTCCAGGCCAGGCTGGGGGGTCCCCGCAGCAGCCTTGGAGCTGCAGGAGGGCATGGAAGGACGGAAGATTTTGCTGTTGTTGGAAAACGACTGTTACCCCCATGCTGTTACAGCATGTGAACGTGTTAAAGCTGCAATCTTGGTCAAAATGTTTAATTTTCCATGAAACAGTTGCATGGCGTGTTTAACAGGCTATAGAGAGCCCCCTGAAAGCCGGTTTGGTTCTGGCGACTCGGCTCCCTGGAAGTGTCCCGCCTGAGTTGGATCCAAGCTGCCCCCACAACTGGGGAAAGGATGTCACGAATTTCAGTTTTGCTGCTGCGCGTCAGCGTTAGGAGCACACGGAGGAATTTTTCAACCCTATGAGTCAATTCCCCCCCTTGAATGTCGGCTCTGCCAGAGAGCTCGGTGATGAACGGCGCCACACGCTGTGGAAATGGCAGCTTTTATGGCCCCATGAGCCATTCAGCAAGAGAAATGATCCCCCTTGCCATCTCAAACCACCTTGCTGTCAGTTTATAGCCTTTCTGGAGCAGCAAGTTTAGGCTGGGACTCCCATTTTCAAGTCTTCATTTCACTTTTTTACATTAGGGTCACCTCAGGGCCGGACACTGAACAGCTTACATTCTTTTAAAGTTTTTTTCAGGGTTTTGCAAATCGGTGGCCGGTGAGCTGTTTCCCTGGTCCCTGTGGGCGTTAAGAGGATTTTGTGCCCTTTTTCCTCCCTCGCCCGGCTGCCAGGGCCAGCGCCGGCGATGCTGAGAGTGGGTGGCACAGGGCTGTCACCGTCTGTGGGGCAGGGAGGGGACAGGGAGTGCAGGGAGCTGCCAGCCTTGGGGGGGTTATTGCAGGAGGAAGTGCAGCCCCGGCACTCCTGGGGCGCGGGGTCTGCGGGGTCTGCACACCTCGCTGCTGCCAGGTGTTCAGGGTTGGCGTGGGTGAAACCAGCTCTGTCCCAACAGTTCACTCGCACCGTTGTGGGGCACCCTGGCGTCCCTCGGGGGGGAGGTGGGCCCGTTCCTGCCCACCCGCACCTCCAGGATGGGGCTGCAGCCCCTGCAGACCGTGCGAACAGGAGAGCAAGGGCAGAGCGACAGCAGGAGGTTTGGAAAGGTTTGTAGCACACGGGGATTTAATCACTGTTCTCAGGGTTAAACGTACACTTAGTGGCATTGCCATAAAATCTTCTACGTGCTCTAATTATTTTTCATCTAAAAAGACTTCCTCTTATTATTGTCCTGCAGGTGCTGATGAGTATTATTACCCAGTAATGCTCCAGCAGGTGTTATATCTAAGTTTAAACTTATAGAATCACAGAATGGTTTGGGTGGGAAGGGACCTTAAAGCCCACCCAGTGCCACCCCCTGCCCTGGGCAGGGACACCTCCCACCAGACCAGGCTGCTCCAAGCCCCGTCCAACCTGGCCTTGAACCCCTCCAGGGATGGGGCAGCCACAGCTTCTCTGGGCAACCTGGGCCAGGGGCTCACCACCCTCAGCGTGAAACATTCCTTGCCCTGTTACGTGGGAGAATCTCTGTGCCCCATGTTGAATTTTTACGCCACCACCCGCAGCCCTCTCTGGGGAGGCCTTTGCACGGAAGGGCTGCCAGCCCGCTTTCTGCAGAGGCAGAAATCCACGCCCCAGGTTTCGGCTCTGCCGCGCAGGTGCTGGGTGCCGCGGGGTAAGGAGTGGGTCAGGGCTCAGCTCCTGCCCTGCAGCCGCCACCCTGGGCTCTGAAACCGTTCAGTGGACATCGACAGAAATAAATCTCTGTGCTTCCCAATGTAGCCTTGACTCAAAGCAGAGATCCCAGCGCACGCGAGCGCGTCTCTTGTGCCTCATTTAGTGCCAGTGTCAAGCAATTAAACAAGCCTGCAAACAAAGATGCAAATCAGATGTATTTGTTTCGGGGGTAGTTACTGCAGCTCCTCCGGAGTTTGATAGTGTGTCGACAAGCCTCAGCGTTAAGGTGACATCCCGACAGCTGGGACATTCCTGGGACACGTACTCACCTGCTGCAACCCACGGGAGCTGCCCAGTAACGTGGGGCCAACCCGCCGCGCTCTGAGCAAGCCCCACAGGGGGCCAGCGTCTCGCCGTGCTCGGCCACGACTGCTGTCCTGGAGAGACGAGTTTCCTCCTCTGGAGTTTTTCCACACCGCAGGAGCAACTAGCAAACGCTGGACCCACCGGCACCTGATCCTGGCGATCCCTTCACGCAAATTCAGCTGTTACTGACTCCTCGCCACGCGTCATTGGGTAAACTGTTCAACCTTCTGTGTTTGAGGAGCAATAATATCGCAAAGAGCTTCGGCAAACCAGCCAGGGTGGTGCTGGGTGGCGACTTGGAAAGACATTCGTATGCAGGGATGAAGCAGGTCATCAATTCCGCAACATCTTTGATCAGTGAACTGGTGTGGCTGCAGATGATTACATTTCCATTGAAAATAAGCTAAAGAGCTGTGCTACCACAATAATTGGAGCATTAAGATAATGAAGCAATTACTTGGTGTAATAGAAGAGAGAGAGAGGAGCAAGGACACATTCAACACAGACATAAATCAAACTGGTTTGTCAACAACCTGCTGAGACTCATTTTTTTTATATCACGTATTGTTGAAGTCACCATTTAAAGTCTAACGTGGGCATCTGCTGAAGAGGGAGATTTTGTGTTCACTTAATGTACCTGGTGTAAGCATCTTCTCTGGCATATTTAGAGACATCTGAGCTTAAGAAACCGCTTTGGGATCTTTCACAGGTGATTGGTGCATCACCTCCTGCCGTGGGTTGTCACCTCCCATGGCTTATCACCTCCTCCTGTGGCTTGTCACCTCCTTTGGTGGCTTTGCAGGGCGTGAGAAACGTTGTGAGACCCTGGGGGGGGGTGCCTCCGGAGGTGTGTGGCACGTGGGGCAGGGACCGCGGGCCCACGCTCCTGTGTGAGGATGAGCACCACGATGAGCGGAGATAAGTGGACCATCGGGTGAGACAGGGGTTTTTGTCCTTGTTGTGACAAGCTGTGAGTAACTGCCGAAGGCAGGCAGTTTCGTTTGTGCATGTGACAAACCTGAGCGGGCGTTTGGGCGTGCGGAGCAGCTGCGGAGGCGTGTGGAGCAGACAGCCCTGGAAATGCAGAGGCTTAGGAAAAAACTGTGGATTTGGTGGCCCAGTGGCTCTCATTCCCATTTCAGTGGAGCGGGGTGCCCGGGCAGGACCGGTGGCCGCCGTCTGCCGGTCCCGGCAGGGTGCCATCAATGGTTCCCCCAGGGCTGTTGGCTGCACATCTCTCACCAGCCCTAAATTCACATAAATTGGATAATGTAAGGGAAAAAACAACACTGCCGGAGGAAACGCAGTGTCCTCACCACGCTGTCCCGTCCCCTCGCTCCCTTGGGCAGCTCCGCTCCTCCGTCACCGAGTCAAGGGGCAACTGGGAGCCGTCAGGGACTTGCGAACGGCCGGGCTGGGGACAAAAGTCACAGCGAAGAGGAGCAAAGGCAGCGCTTAAAAGCGGTGAGATGCAGCAAGAGGCTGGTGCGCTGGCTCCTGCCCGAGCAGCGCCTGCGGAGCGGAGCATCGCCTGGGCTTCAGCGCAGCCCCGTGTGTCCCAGCCCTCGGCTCCAACGGGGGTGGCAAAGGCAGGAAAAAACACAGTTATTCTGAGGGATCATAAAGCGGGGCACGCCATTCTCTCTTCACCTTTTCATTACTTTTGGATGGCGTTGGTCACATCTTACACTCACCCACTACAAACGCCTTGTGCTGCGCGGGGGGTCGCGGCCAGAAAGCTTTGGGAAGGGCGGCTTTAGGCGGAAAATCCATTCGGGAGGAAATTAATTTAGTCACGGAGCGGTCCCTCAGGCCAGGGCAGGAGGGCAACGCTTGAAACAAAATAATCACAGACACAGTAATAATGTCCGTCCCCAACAGCGCGTCTCTGGGAGGCGTGTGAAAGGCGGTGGTGGGGAGCTGGAGGGCAGCGACGTCGGGGTCCCCTCGGCCTCCCGCTGCTGGTCCCTCTCCCAGAGGCAGTGGCCGGGGGGGTTCAGCAGGGATTTGGAGGGGGGGGTTACCCGGTTTTCCTTTGCTTTGCAGGTGACAAGGTGTTTCCATCAGACTGCTTTTCTCGTGCAGGGATGTCTTTGGAAACGAACGGAATTGCCGCAGCCTGTGATGCCCGTGGCTGTTCTCCAAAGCCATTTCCATGCCCCCGCGAGTGACCAGGGCCCGGCTGCCCAGGAATGGGGTGGGAACGCACCCGCACGGCCTGGCCTGGGCAAAACGCAAATGCCGCAGCTGATCAGAGAAACCTGACCATCAGCGTAGTCCCGGAGTTCTGTTTCCAAATGAGACCGCTTAGGCCTGATTTCTCCTGTCAAATTTCTCCCCTCTTTATTTAGGTGTTCTGTGTCGGAAGTAATAGAATAGCAGCTGGCTTTTGTAGACGCTTTAGAGTCTGAACAAGATGAAAAATGGTTTAATTTTCTGAAAATTGGTATAGGATCAGGTGATTGGAAAATTTTCCATCTCAACTTTTATCACAGGGGAAAATTGGTTTTCCCAGTTAACGAAAGCTTTTACAGAAAGTATCTGCTTTCTTTAACTAATGCTGACTTTTTTTTTTTTTTTTCCCCATTGACTTTCCAGCTCTAACATCCAGTTGAATTTTTGATGTTTTGGTAGTTCACATTTTTTAAGACAAAAAGGCAGTATTTTCTGTGGCAGAAGCGTATTTTTCAGCAGTATTATAGTGTGCCTTTCAATGAAGGTCTGAAATGCTTTAGCCAAGCGCTAGAGCAGTGAGTATTTGTCCTGTTTGTTGTGTTCGGCTCATGGTGAAAACCTCGGTTAAGTGCAGGTTCCTCATTAACTGAATCATCAGAGGGCTAAAAATCCAAAACATTCATTTGTTTCCTGGGGAAAAAAAAATATAAAAATGTCTGCAAGTGAAACAGAAAGAGTTTACCTGGAAGGACGGGGATCCAGCAGCACGTTCTGCAGAGCAGAGGGACTGCGCTGGGGCAAAAGTGTGTCCGTGTGCGGATGCGGCCCCTGTCTCCCTGCTCACTCTGCTGGGATAGTGGAAAGCCATAGGATTGCGTTAAAATGCTAATGAGGAAACCAGTTGGATAAATTATAACATTAAATACAGCATAGCTTGCCTTAAATCATTCAACAAACCAACCACGCTCTTATAAAAAAGAGTATTTGGAATTAACGTGTGCCGTTGTGGGGGTTTAACACCAGCCGGCAGCTGGGACCAGGCAGCCGGTCACTCACTGCCCCCCTCAGTGGGACAAGGAGGAAAAGGGGAAAAAAATTTAAAAAAATCTCATGGGTTGAGATAAAGGCAGTTTAATAGATCAGTAAAGGAAGAAGTAATAATAATAGTACTGGTAAAAGAATATACAAAATAAATGCTGCAATGCAATTGCTGACCACCCGGTGATGGGTTGCCCAGTTGGTCCCAAGCAGCGATCGCGCGTCCCTGCCCCCGGCCAGCCCCGGTTTGTGCACTGGGCGTGTGTTGGGGTATGGAATATACGGGGCTTGGAGCAGCCTGGTCTGGTGGGAGGTGTCCCTGCCCAGGGCAGGGGGTGGCACTGGGTGGGCTTTAAGGTCCCTTCCCACCCAAACTGTTCTATGATTTAATGCTTGGAGCAGTATCTTGTGTTGGAAGCAAATGAAGCCAAGAGGGAAGTCTGCGACGGTGGCCACAGAGGGAGCGTTCCCGCAGAGCGCTTTACAGTTCAGCCCGTCTCTGGCAGATGGAGCCCCCCCCGACCTGCCCAGCGTGGGGCCGAGCTGCTGCAGCCTGTTCTCCTGCTGCGCCGGCGCTGATTTCACAGCTGAGGTGTAACACTAATTCTAATTACACACTCTGTCCTGAAATTCAAAAGGTTTCTAGTCGTGATTAGTCTAATCTTTTAAAACTGGCCCCTGATTTCTCCCTTTTCCCCCCCTTGCTTTGGAATATTTGATTCACAGTTAGGAGATGAAGTAATGCAGCGGGTGAAGTGCAGGAGGACTTTTGGGACAAACCTTTGGTTCCCCCAGCACCGTTAACTGGGGAAAAAGGCAGCAGCTCGGCAGCGCTGGGGATCTGCACGTGGGATGTGAACACGTGTGGTCTTTTTGTCCCTGGTTCACCTCGTTATCCCGGGTGACTCCCCTTTGGCTGTACGTGTCAGGCAGCTACTTTTATGCATATGAAGTGGCGTGATGAAATTTCAGTGAAGCATCTTTGTTAGTAAGTAATTTTCCACTCAAAACAATAGCCCCCCAAATGGCTTTTAATTCCTTGTCAGCTGTGGGGCAGGGGCTCACGGGCACCTCTCCCTTGGGCAGCGGAGGCAGAGGTGCTCCGGGGCGGTCGGTGGCGATCAGTGCACTGGACCTGGCATCCCTAAACCCCATTGCGATCCCCATCGATCCACCCGGGCACGGGCAGACGTGGCATGCCAGGATCTCCAGGAGTGGCATCCAACTGCCCGGGCAGAGGCTGCTGGTGTCCCAGGAGCCAGGCTGGGCTTTGGCTGCGTTCGGGACAGGGAGCCACGGTCTGGCAGGTCAGGCTGGCACGGCACTGCCCTGCCGTCTCCTCACCGGGGCATTGACAATTACTCTGGTACTGTTGTGAGCTCAGTGAGCGAGTTGTGTCTGACTGTTGTTAGAAAGAACCTTTTTTTTTTGGGTTCACATGTGAATCATGTCTCTTTTTATAGCCGGGGGGTCGCGTCGCTGTGATTGCAGCTCCCAGCCCAAGCTCAGCGCCTGCCTGGGTTAACGACCATCGTCACGCAGGGCACAAGGGAACATATTTTGCTGGTTTCCCAGAAAAGCGCGCCTCTCTCTGGGGATGCTCTCTGCTCTGGCCCTGTTCTCCCGCCGGGATCCTGGGAGCAGCACTCGCTGCCGCTGGAGATGGCTCCTTCTCGCAGGGCAACAGCAGCCCCGTCGGCAGCTCTGCCCGCTGTGTGCCCTGCCCGGGCTGCTGCTGCCCGAGAAAAGGCAGCAAGGACCACCTATTGCACGGTTGTGTCTTCCAGGATGCTACATCCCCACCACTTGCTGCAGCTTTTAACATTCCGGGAAATCAGGCTGGGGCTGGGGTTGGGTCTCGAGGGTCTGCCGCCCCCGGGAGGGAGGGTTCCCTGGCGTGGTTCTGCCTGGGAAACCCACGCGTGGCTCTCCCCCGCGTCAGTCACTGCCCGCCAAGCGTCCCGTTTCCCTGTTCCGTGGCGGATCAGCCATTCCTCATCCCCTGCGCTCTGGAAAGTCTTTGGCAGGGGATCAGAACATGCTGGGCCCCTGTTCGCACTTAGTGACAATTAATTAAGGAGCCAGCTGAGTTCCCTTTACCTTGATAATGGTTGACAAATCACAGCTTGTTATTCTGATTTGCTCATTAATTCCTACATTTGTTTGTTTAGTTTCCGTTCATGCCCATTAAGACACCTTTGGCTGCTGCTCCTCTTACCAGGGACGGGCTGGATTCACCTGGGGACAAACCCATCACTGACCCTGACGGAAAGGGCCTGGTTTAAAAGCCAGCTGAATATGACTAGATGCAGAAGGAACAATCCGTGTAAAAAATAAATAAATTACTTTACTTGGACTTAGTTTGCATAAGTGAAAATTGCTGTGCATATGAGAGCTCCTCTGCTTAGGGGTTTTTAGAAAAATTGCTGCTGTCTTGTACTCCATTGTGTTGACTTTTTAAGTGATGGTCATGCACGAGAAAATGCAATTTGAGGTTTAAAAAAACCCAAACAAAATACATAGAATGAAAAAATGATGATTACATAGCTTGCCCTGTTGGAAGGACCACTGCGACCAGATCCCTTTGTTCGTACAAGCCGTTGTGGCTCTGGGAACCCATATGAGGAGGGTGCCACACGCCACAGATCTGGGGCCCCGCGCTCCAGTGTCTAACTCTTGCCCGGTGTCAACACACATTTTAAATTGAAACGTCTAATCAGCAGAAGTGTTAATTTTGATAGTAGGAATTTTCCCAGTTGAAGCCTTTCTCTATAAAGCAGCTATTTAACTTCTGATGTTAAAAAAAAATATCTGGGTGAAAGTAGCCCACTGTGGTAGGCGTTGCAGAGTGGGTCTTTCCGCTTTGCCTTATTCAATGCAATGGGCTGAAGGCAGAAGTGCTTGCAGGTACTGATACAGGGGAATAACACGGAGCACGCAGCCTTGCGAGGCCGGGACCAGCCCTGCTGCTGAGGGCAGAGACTGAGAACTTGCAAAGTAACTAACGTGCCAGATGGGAAAATAGAGTGTAAAACTGCGTGAATGCCCAGGGCATGAAGCATGCAGTGACTGGGGGGAAATGTGTGTCGTCTTCAAAGTTTAATGCCACAATCTTGAAAAAAGCCTTTAAATCAGCCTGTTCCGTGCATGCTGTGGTTTTGGGTGGGTTTTTTGTGGTTTTGCGTTAAGTGGTTTACACACTTCTTTGTGCAAGGTTTCAGCTGAGAATAAGTTTCATAATAAAGTATTCCATCCTGATTACTTTATACATGGCAGAAGTATTGAGTAGTACCTGGCTGGGGTCATAAAGGCTGAGTACAGGCCGCCCGCAATTCTGTGATTATTCCCAGGAGGTTTGAGCTGTATCTGTTCAAGTCTTGCAGGCACCACCCCGGCTTTGGGGGTTTCCCTGGAGCTGCCGAGCCCCGTCCCACAAAGCCGCTGCTGGGTGCAGGTGTGTGAAGCAACTGCAGAGCCGCTTCCACCAGCCAGCAAAAAAGCATCCAGCATCTCACATCCAGCATCCTGCCTCCCGCGTCCTGCCTCCCACATCCAGCATCCTGCCTCCAGCAGCCGTATTGGGGGCAGCAGGGGCACCCGTGCTGAGCAGGGCCGTGCACGCGTGCGTGGGTGCGCGTGGGTGTGCGTGCGTTGCACAGCGCTGGCACCGAGCGGCAGCTTCCCACCTCCGCCTGGGCAGCGGCGGCTGGAGCGCAGCACACACAACCGCTGTGTGTTTTTCTTGAAGGTGGTTTTGTAATAGATTGTGGTAAAATGGACAGCCAAGAACAAGCAGTCGGGGAGCTTTTCCACTTACATAAACCAGATGGTACTTTATTCCTCGAGAGCTGCCTGCAGTAACCGAGCGTACCTGAGCCCGGGGGGAGGCTGCCCTTTGCGGGGCGGGAGGGCAGCCTGGGCTGGGTTCTGCTCGGCATTGAGAGGTGCCAGCACGGGCAGGGCCAGGCGGGGGGAGCCGAGGACACGGCGGGGGCTGTGTGTCCCTGCGATGGAGGATGGACGTGGGCAGGGGACAGGCAGGGCCCTGGCGCCTCGAGGCCAGCTCTCCAAGCGTGGCGTGTTTGCTGGCAGGGGTAATTAATAAACGACCCTTTGGTTTACGGCGAGTCCATTTTGGTAGAAGAAGAGATATTTTGGGATTGGAATGCCTTACCCAGGTGTGGGAATTTAAGCTAAATCATCACCACTGCCTGTTGGGCGAGCCTAACACCGGTTATTTTCCATTCAGAAGAAAGTAAATAATCATGTTTTTTTCAGAGCCCAGCGGTGGAGGAGTTGCTGCAAGCACTCTGGAGGAGCGGACCTGAATTCCAAGTGATTCTAACAAATTGGTGAGTTGGCTACAAATCAGCCACCTGAAATTAAATAGAGAGGAGGACAAATTACTAACTTCGGGAAGGAGAAGGTAAACACATTACTGCAAATGGGGAATAATTAGCGAGGCAGAAAAGTTTGTATAAATGTAGTTGGGCTTCATTTTCGGCGTGAGAGCTTGCTGCCCTGGTTAATTATTTGGCCCCGCGGATGCATTGCTGGAGCCCAGGCGCGTGGTTCGCATGGCAGGTATTCCGTGAGAGAAACGGCCAGTGAGCCATGGCAGGGGGTGTATATAGACACGCACACACGCACACACTCCGCTGTGGACATTTCTAAACGTACGCCTACCTACGTACTCTCACACACACGTATATACACCTGTATATACACACAGGTATATGCTTCATTACCTTGAGAAGGACTGCAGTCCCTTTCGTATCACTCAGCACAGATTTTGTGGAAGTGATGGCGAGCAGCAAAGTTGATTCACTTTCTTTTATGCATATATTAATTCTCTAATTTACATATGAACACAAATTAAAATAAGCAGACGTATATATTTGATTTTTGTTCTGGCTCCTCTATCTTTACTGTAACGAGGCAAGATGTTATGCTCAAATAGAAATGGGCTCATTTTAATGGAGAAAAGCGTTCTTCTGTGGCTCTTTGTGCCCGGGTTGCAGCCGGCAGCACGGGGCCAGGGCTTGCACAGCAGGTACTTGGCCTTACGTGACTGATTCATACCTATGTGTATGGAAATATTCAGTTAATATCCGAGGTGCCAGGAGGTGATGCTCAATAATATGTCGCTTCGTACCTTGGTTTTGCAGATGCCATAAAACTCGCTATTGCTGCACTTGCATTTTTCTGATGGCTGTTCGTCGGGGCCTCGGCCGCTCGGAGGCGGCCACCGCCGGCCCAGTGTAGGCGGGGGCAGCAGGCCCCGTCCCCCCGGGTACCCCCTGCCCTCCCCAGCCAGAATGGCCTCGGCGCAACAGAGACATTTGTTCTGCTTTTGATTTCTCCTTGTTGATGAGTGAGCATTCAGGGCAACTGAAATAAATAGCATGAAGTTATACAGAAGTACAGTAAAAAAACCCAAACAAACAAACAAACAGAAGAAGTAGTAAAATTCCCATATAATCTCCCAAAAGCTTGAAACAGAAGTGTCTCTGTTAAGAACCACATGTATACATATTTCCACCATCCTCTATTAGGTCAGCTTGTTATTCCCAAGGTCTGTGCAGGCTCCATTGACTTTTATGGGCTTTGAGGCCGTAATGGGATGAAGCGAGAAACATTTTAGCATGAACAATGCCGTTCTGGAGCTGTGTACACTCAGCCAGGCGGGTTCAGCGCCTGCAAGGAGGGGTGTGGAGGGGGTGTTTATTACCCTGTGCAGAGTTATATATGTTGGGTATAACGTGTAACCCCCGCCACCCTTCCTCTCTCCGCAGGTGACCTCTGCTGTGGTCCCACCATGGACCCACTGCAGCCAGTGTTGGTGCCCGTGCTCCCGTTCCCCCCCTGCGGCAGGTACCCCCCAGCCCGCGCCCCAGGGGACGAAGATGGGAACCTGTGGGTTTCCCTGCAGAAACCCTGGACGTCTACCTCGCGAAGGTCTGCCACAGCCTGAACAGGACTTTCTGGATTACAGGATCGGCCTGGATTATAGGATCAGCCGGACCCATAGCCCGCTCTCGTTGGCACAGGTGTAAGCTCACCGGTTTGCATGGGGCGCTGCTGCTGCGTCCCTCGGGAGAGCAGGAGGTGGCATCCTTCTGCAGCTCTGGCCACCGAGCGAAACACTGGCGCATCTCCAGAGGCTCTGGGGGGGATTTTTACTTGCAGTGCTGCAGCATTAATGGTAACGGTTATGGAAACGGGGGCTGGTTTAACGCCGACAAATTGAGGCTCTTTTTCAAGACTTTATCTGGAGAAGTTGAATGAGCATGACCTGGGCTCCTGCACGGCCAGGGGCAGGAGGCCACGGGAGCAGAGGCTGACAGTTTTTAATAAGTAAAGGACTTCTTTGAAGGAAATGGTTTCAATCCCGTGAACCTTACAGCAACATGATGTAAAAGGATCATAACACCAAGTTCCTTGAGTAAGCTCAGTGTTCCTAGATAAACAAAAAGACATGGTCTTGATACGTGCCATGAACTCATGCAAATTCTCTTTTTCAACTGGAAACGCTTTCTAAAGCTTGAGACGGCAGCATCCAAGTTGTTCCTCCCTTTTTCGTTTGCCTGTGTGCAAGCCAGCTTCTCTGGCCCGTTTTTCCCTCCCAGCAATGCTTTGATGATATAGTTTCCAAAACAAAACAACAGTTATCAGAGCAGCTCCGTGCCGAGCCCCAACAAGCCCCTTTGTGCGCGGACAGAGCAGGAACGCTTGAAGTGACCACGGCCTTCGGCTGTGTTTTCCCATGAGATTATTTACTACAGTCAATCTGAGGACTAGTTTTGGCATTTGTTTTTGTTTGAAAATACTGAGGCCAAGACTATGGTTTGGGCAGTCAGATGATGTAAGTGCTGGTATGGCATTACCTAGGAGTATTTTACCCGCATCTTAAAAAAGACGTGTAGCACATTACCAATGATCAGTGACCTCATTATCACAATGAAGTTTTAATGAGTGTTTGGGACCAAATAATTTTGTGCATCGCTTGTATTTCCATGTTCCATCTCCAAAGACCTGTTGACTTAAGTACAGTACATTTTACAATGTTTCCTCTCAGTGTGTATTCCTCTGAAAATCAGTATGCCAAACGGATAGCTATGTGGGAATTTTATATCATACTTGGGGATTCACTCGTGCACATTTAAGACAGACAGGGAAACACTCATCATTCTCTCTGCCCTTAGTATATTCCCAGGCCTTATCTAATGCTCCTGACATTCAGCAGCTTTTACTGAAGCACTACTACGCCTTTTCCAGGGAGGTGTGAGCATGGGACTGCACATCCCTGTATTTTTAGTAAATTTACCAAAGTTGGGCCTCTTGTAGACTGAGTGCAGGGGGTGAGGACTAGGAAAAAATTCTAGGATAAAGATAAATTCCCATGCAAAAGCAGCCAGATAAAATATCCTGATTTTCTAGCTTGCAATGCCTGCTATGGGCCACGTCCATACGCGAGAGTTCATGAGCGGCTGCGACTCCTTCTGTAAAACAGTGGCCTGGACTTGAAGTTTTGCCAGACCTCTTGTGTCATGGGGACTATAAAGTTGGGATTCAAGATAGCTATTGGAAAAACAGCTATTTCAGATGCAGCAGTAAACTGAAACGCAATTAAATTTAGCTTTGTGTAGCGTTTGTGCTTTTGATTATTCCAGAGCATGTATTTTTAAAATAAAAATGTTTCCAACTCTATGGCATCCTTGAATTTTTAAAGCTGGAAGGAGCTGGGGGTGACTCAGAAAACCCTTTCATTCTCACAAGATTCTTTGCTTTAAAATCACGTGTGTTTGTTTTTTGAGTTGTGGGGCAGCCGCCGCTTTGCCTGAAGAAGGAGCGAGGGCTGCGAGGGATTGTGAGGGATTGCGAGGGGCTGTGAGGGGCTACGAGCATCCCCCGTTGCTGCGGGGCCGGCGCAGGGAATGGCACCAGGAGCGGGATATTGGCCCGAGCCCCAGCCACCCGCTCTGCGTAGGTGGGACATTTTGCTCCAGCCGTTCCCTTTGCTCTCTTCCCACTGCAGGCAGAAGGAGAGGCAATTAAAACCTCATGGCTGGAGCCTTCAGTCTGACCGTGGCTGTGGAGAAGGTCCGTGGGGCTCAGCGTGGGGCGCGGGGCTGCTTCCCCGTCCCTGCTGTGCCCAGGGCTCTGCCAGTGCAACAACCACCTTGTTCTCAGCAAATGCCTCTTCGCTGAGCCCCTGGTGGGGTTTTACACGTGGTAATTTATGTGAGAAAACTGCCGTACGGACAGAACGATGAGCTCTTGCGTTTGACTCTCACGCCTCCACGGAGGGAAACCCCCCAACAGCGGCGGCTGCCAGTAATACAGTCTCCAGTTGCAAAACCAAAACCATTCCTCCACGGCACAGACACACAGCAGGCAACAAGCCCACACAATTAACAGTAAAGCATTTTAATTTCACACAGTGACAGCGTTATTGTCTTCCCAGGTCGGGAGGCCGAACTTGCCAGCCAGCACCGGGAGCCGCGGCAGGATGGACCCTGGCTCCCCCGCAAGAGGACACGGTCACTGGTGTCACCGTGGGCTGCGCCCGCGGGCACTGGCTGTGTGGCACAGAGCCGCTGCTCGGTCACATCTTTATTTGCTCAAATTAATGTTTATAGGCGCAATGAAGTGAACTCTTACGGCAGCTGGCAGTGGCAGGGTGAGTTTATTTTGACTGGACTTAGTGGTTTTGAGAACCGGTTGGAAATTTTCCTCTAACAGAAACTGAGAAAAAGAAAATAAGCAAGGGAAGGTTGAAAAGGGGAAAAAAAAAAAAAAGCCTGAGTTTTCTGCTTATTGCATCTTTTGCTCTCTGTGCCCCGAGCATAACTTGGGGTCACCCTCCTCAGCTGTGCCCATCTCCCATGCACCACGCTGGGTGCCATGTTGGCCAGCTGCGCCGGGGGCTCCAGGGAGGTGAGGAAGGGGAAGGTTTCCCAGGCAGGACCGGGAGAAGCTCCGGTTTCCCCTGGGCAGGTGTGGGCTCGGCGGGAGGACTGCGGGGTGGGGGTTCCGTGCAGGGAGCGGGAGCAGCAGCCCCAGGAGCTCTGCCGCGGGCTGGGGCTGGGGGCAGCGGTGGCTGGGTGGCTCTGGGAGCTCGGACCTGTGCTCCCGGAGCTGCCGAAAAGCTTGTTTGTTGGTCTAGTGACGGAGTGACTTCCTCTATGAGCCTTGCCCTCGCCCTGGCACGCGTCAGGTAGCACCGGGATGCTGTCGCAGGCTAATGGCCAAATCCAGAGCCAGGCAGTGGTCAATGTGGCGGCACAGCCCACGGCAGAGGAGCGGGCACCTGCGGGGCTTGGTTTGGGTTTTGGTTTTTTTTTCTTTTTATCAAAGCGTTAGTGCTGCGTCAGCCTCAACGGCTCCTGCGAGCCCAGGTGACAGGCATACACGTGTCCCAGAGCTGGTTCAAGCCATTTAGTTTTGGGGTCTGGGATGAAATAAGCTGGGCAGAGCCTGCTGGGAGCTGGGCTGCGAACGCCATGGAGGGGGACTGCTGGGACCGCTCTGTCCCCGCAGCCTTGCTGCTGCCCCGGCACCATGTCGGGACACCAACCTGCTTTATGGCTACTGAATTTAATTTTCAACCAGAGAGGTTTCTTTTTTATTTCTTCCCTTTTCGTGCTTACTAAAACAAACATCTTCAGTGCCAAACTGACAGCCAAAAAACAGGGTCACAGATGAGAAAATACGTGGAAGAGTCAGATGTTGCACAACTGGCGAGGTCGATGCCAAACCCCGGTGAATGGTGTCTGTCGCCGAGCTGCCCAGGAGGGAAGCAACACTCTGTGTGAATGGGGATGGCTTCCCTGGGCAGGTCCTCATGGCTGGGCAGTGGGAGCACTTTGGCTGTCTCGGCAAGTGGCAAACCAGTCCAAGGTGCACACAAAGCTCTGACTGAAGCTTGTCCAGACACAAAGCCATGGGAAATGGCTGCTGGGGAGGTGGCAGGCTGGGCAGAGGAAAGCGATGGTGAAGGGGAGAAGTGGGGGGCCAGGGGCCACACTGCCATGGCCGGGGATACGTGTGCACCCAGGGCACCCAGCAGCGTCTGCATCTCTCTTGAAATTCATCCCCTCCGTGATGGGGAGGGGTAACACTGCAGCCCCCTTCCATGAGGAAGCGGAGATGCTCCCTCGCAGGCCCCGGCTCCCTGACGCAGCTGCACCGATCCCCTCCAGGCTCCTGCCTCTGCAAGTGCGATGTGAGCAAAGAGCCTGGCTGTAGCCAAGACACTTAGAGTAAAGCTAATGAAAACCTTCCATGACTTAGCCTTTTAAATCCAACGTTCAGTCCTCAAGGAGCATGATCCTTCACCTCAACAGCGAGCGGCTCACTAAGCCCCTTCACTTCTGAATCAGAGCAGCCAGAGCGTTAGAAAAGGCAGTCCTGGGAACAGTTTGGCATTGGCAAGAGGACAAACAGGATGAATCCTAGGAGAGCTCTTTCACAGCTTAGCATTTATGATTCACTGTTGAAATAAAACGTGTTCGGCAATTACACACCACTCTTTGAGGCGTTCAGCTGCAGCATGTCTAAGCAACACAATTGGCGTACGGCTCTTTTCTGCACTAGAAGTGGTTCAGTTATAATCTGTGAGGAAATTAGTATCCATGTAGTTGTGAATGGCACCTCAGCTGAGGGCAAAGAGGACCAGTGGCTGCTCTGTCTCACCTGAGGCGAGTACCTCACTAGTGCTGCCGTCCCAGCTGGGTCCCAAAGCAGATTCACCATGTCTGGGTGCCCTGCAAGCTGCTAGAGGATCCGTGCAGAAGACGAGGACAAACCTCCCTTTGACCCCACTGGAGCCAGGATTTCACCCACGGTCAGTTCCTCCTACAGAACTCTCCCGAAAAAGGCAGAACAATGAAAAAAAAAGTGCTGCACATGGTGAGTTGTTATCCTCAGCAATTCCCACAGCCGTTTTATTGCCTGAAGGAGGAAGAACGTGAACCCTGGAGGGAAGAACTTGCCAAAGTATTTAATATTTCTACATCTTGCATGGAGCTAAAGGTTCCCAAAAATCTTTAAAAATAACTGCAGAGATGTTTATTCAAGGCCTAAGGCTAGGCTAAGTAGAGTTTGAGATGTGGCTTTCAGGGGAAGGCAGCAGAGGCGGACGAGCACCAGCCCTGCTGGCTTGTGCTTGAAGTTCAGGGGCTGCAGCGGCCAGGCCAGGTGATTCCCGTTGAAGCCACCCTTTTGGTTACAAGGCCTGGGAGTGACTCGGTGGCTGCTGCCACTGAGCTCGGGGATGGGGAGCTGAGGTGGTTAGATGCTCTCCTGAACGCTCCTGCCCGTGCTCCTAGGTCCCTGCTTCCCTCCTAGGGAGCCCCAGTCTCTGGAAAACCAGTGGAACGTGCTGCTGAGCTAGTGGCACTGATGGCAAACTGTTGTGGTACCACAAACCAGGACAAAAATGATGTCAAATAGCCACCTTTCTTTTCTTTTATAGAAATTTGGTTTATTATAGAAATGAAGTTTAATAATACTCTAAAATAATCCTCCTGAAAGAAAAAAAAAAAGTTCTTGTGATTGTTTTAACTGCCAGGTAACAGAAGGGCGAGCCTCCCCTGAAGGCAGCTGTGCTCGCAGATGCCGTGGGGTTTTGCTCATGACCGGCAGCTCCAGCTGCTGGGGGCTCTTGGAGCCCCCGCTCTGGGCACCCACCTGGGGCTGGTCAGCGGAGCCCTGAGCCCCGAACAGCGCTCCTCGCTGCCGTCCGACACCCCCTCGCAGCGTCTGTCAGACAACGAGAGCATCGAGCCGGCTGCCGCGGGCGGCCGAGCTCCTCGCCGGGGTCTCGGTGCCGTGCCCGAGCGCTACACCGGCGAACCCCCACCTGCCTCGCCGCCCCGCGTCTTCCCTGCTCTGCCCGTCCGGGAGGCTACGGGCCCCCGAGGGCCGGGGCCGGCCTTCAGAAGCGGTGAGCCCGGCCTGGGTGCTCTCCCACCCTCCGCGTCTCACGCCCACGCAGGGGTCTGCCCGGCGCGGGACGGGATGGGTCGCGGGGGGCTTTGGGCGAGGGAACGCTGGTCGCCGGCGGGGTTTTGCAGCCCCCGCTCGCACCGGTGCCGCCAGCCGCCGCCCATCACCGTGGGACCGGCCGGCAGCCTCCGCTCTGCCGCTCCCTCTCGCGGCCGCCGCTCCCAGCGCAGCCGCCCGCCGGCGGGCAGGGTCCGTCCCGGACCCCCGCACCGCCCGGGGGGTCAGGATCCAGCCCGCGGCTCTCTTCCCGCCCGGGTCCGGCCCCGCACCGCCCCGCCGGGGCCGCTGCCGGCAGCGGGGCAGGGGAAGCAAGGGCTGCCCCCGGAAGGGCCGGAGGTGGGAGCGGGACCCCGGCGCTCCCCGGGGAGCTGCCCGGGCCGTGGCGGGTGGGAGCGGGGCTGCTCAGGCGGGGGGGGGTGTGAGCTGGCCGCTCCCCCCGGCTGTACGGGCACGGGGAGGTGATGCTGCAGCGGGGTTTGGGTGCGGGGAACAGCAGCACGGGAGGGCTGGGACGGGGACACGGCGTCTCTGCCGGCCCTTTCCCCTGACCCGCCTCCTGCGCTTCGGTTTTGTCTGGGGGCAGGAGCCTGCGGAAACGTCGGGTGCCCGGGGAGGGGACAGGGAGGAGCCGCCGGAGCCCGCCGGCCCCGGGGACGCGGACGGGGAGGGCCAGGCTGCTCCGCGGAGGGAGGCAGAGACGGAGCGGCGCAGCCTGCGGAGGTGAGAGCCGCGGCGGGGACACGGCCAGCGAGAACGGGGACGCCTTCGTGGAGGATCTGCCACCCACCTTCTCTGCCACCAGGCTCTATGTGGGACGGAGCCGGTCATGGAGAAGTTGTATTTTGCGGGGAGCGGCGTATGGACGATCAACAGCTCTCTGGGGAACGGCAGCCTCCGCCTGGAGAACCAGACCTCCGGGAGGAACACCACCACGGACCCCCTGAAGAGGAACGAGGAGATGGCTAAGGTGGAGGTGACGGTCCTCTGCCTCATCCTGTTCCTCGCCCTGACCGGCAACCTGTGCGTGCTGTTGGCCATCCATACCACCCGGCAGAAGCACTCCCGCATGTACTTCTTCATGAAGCACTTGAGCATCGCTGACCTGGTCGTGGCCATCTTCCAGGTGCTGCCCCAGCTCATCTGGGACATCACCTTCAGGTTTTATGGGCCAGATTTCCTTTGCCGGTTGATTAAGTACTTGCAGGTAGTGGGGATGTTTGCTTCTACTTACATGCTCTTGCTGATGTCCCTGGACCGGTGCTTGGCCATCTGTCAGCCGCTGAGGTCTCTGCACAGGAGAGCAGACCGGGTCTCTGTCCTCCTCACCTGGCTGCTCTGCCTGCTGGTCAGCATCCCTCAGATCCACATATTTTCTCTGAGGGATGTGGGGAACGGAGTTTATGACTGTTGGGCAGATTTCATCCAGCCCTGGGGACCTAAAGCCTATGTCACTTGGATAACCCTTATGGTCTACATCATCCCTGTCTTGATGCTGAGCATCTGCTATGGCTTAATCAGCTTCAAAATCTGGCAGAATGTGAAGCTTAAGACAGCTCATGGGCCCAATGTGGGTCTGAGCTCCAGCTCCTGCAGCAGGACGACGTTTGCCAGGGTCAGCAGCACGAGGCTCATCTCCAAAGCCAAGATCCGGACAGTCAAAATGACCTTCATCATAGTGTTAGCTTTCATAGTGTGCTGGACTCCCTTTTTTTTTGTGCAGATGTGGTCTGTGTGGGACACGAATGCTCCGCAGGAAGGTATGTCCTCCCCCTCCCATAGCCCTTTGTTTGCATGGACTGCTTAGCTCAGTGGCCGCAGGGACATCGGCAGCGGGCCCGGGGTCTGCGAGCGACAGCCAGAAACTGCTCCGAGCCGGGTCTCGGGGGCTGGGAGGGAGACAGGAAAAAGTCCTGAAATGGGAAAACACCCGAGAGGCAGCAGCAGCCGCACGTGAGCTTCCCTGGTGCAGGCGAGGGCTGGCTCAGCCCCCGGCAAGTTCAGGGCCACCACAACTCAGGGCTCGGGCTGTGTGGATGGTGGCTCGGGAGGTTTTCACTGTCCCCGGGTGTGGGAGCTCAGCCCTCCGGGGCTGCTCCGGGGTTCCTGTTGGCTCCGTTGCCCACCCTGGGTGCTGGAGCATCGTGGGGGCTGGTGGGAGCTCAGCCCCGCGCCGGCCTCAGGAGAAAAACTGCACAGCGTTAGTGACCGATTTCTTTTCTTTTGCTTTATCGTTTTGTCCTCACTGACTTCTTTGCTTTCTACTCTTTTGCCCTCTTTTCTCTCTGCTCTTCTCCCATTCCCATCCACCCCGGGACAGAGCTGCTGTTATTTTGTCTCTGACTAATAAGCACAGTTCCTGCAGAAAGCCACTGATTTATGGGCAAACGCTTTTCCGAAAGGACGTGGTGTCACTGATTTGCCATTTTTTATACTTGGTGCTGGCTGCTCCTGTCATCACTAAGGTTGCAGACAGAGTCAAATATATTACCCTCCTTCCTTTTGCACACTTGTAGCTGTGCGTGTCTGCTGTCCCCGGGCAGAGGTGGCTGATGGTCCCTCTGCACCCACAGGGAGAACCGCCCGGGAAAGCTTAAAAGAAAAACTCTGCACAAGTTTGTGAGGTGTGAGAAAAGTGCGTCCAGGGACAGCTTCTCCTTGGACAGACTGAGCCAACTCAGCCAAAATGCTGAGTCTGGGGACATCAAAGAGCAATGATGAGCTGCGGCCCCCTCCCAGCTCCCCCGGCAGCTCCGCCGCGGCAGGGGCTGTGCAGCGGAGGGCTCGGCTTGCTTACACCGGCACTCCTTTCCCCTCTTTAACCCTGTTCCAGCTATATAGCACTCGGTGGAAAACCTGCCGTCTCCCCCAGCCCGTTCACATCTCTTCTACCAGAAACGGAAGCTGGTAGCCTGCCTGGCTCCAGCTCTCCTTACTTTGCCTTTATTGCTCCTCTCTGCTCCTTTTATTTCAGGTGGAGGAGTGAAGCACAGCTTTTTAAACCTCCCTAGGTGTTCCAGGCGGCCATCTCTTGGTTTTCCACCTGATTCAGGCTGGCAGAAACTTCTAGCTTTTAGATGCAGCCTGGGATGAAGTCGCATCTCTCCCTTTCGCTGTATGTCAAACCTGCAATCTGGAGTGCTTCCACCTGACTCATCCGCAAACAAACCCCTGCGTCCGTGCTGGTCCGGGCGGCGCGGGGGGACGGCGGGGTGTGTGCTCCCAGCCCTGCCTGCTGACTCGGGAACCTTTCCCGTGCTCCCCCCGGCGCAATCGGCCCCGCGACGCCTTTCCTTTCGGCTTGGCTTTGCTTTTGTGAAGCTCCAGCCCAGCTGAGTTGTAACGAACTCCCCTTTCCTTCACCTTTCTGTTGCTCGGGGGCCCGTGTCTGCAGTAAAGGGTGGTAGTTTTGCCAGGGCATTTGCTGGAGGCTTTCATGGCACGGGGAGGAAAAGCCTCGGGCGGGTTATTGTGTACGGTGAATGCCGGGAGACCCCAGCCCTTCCTCCCAGGCCCACCCTCCTCCTCCCTGGCAGCCCAGAGGCATGAGAGGGGCGGCAGGGTCCCCATCTCTGCAGAAGAAACGGGCTTTGTCTGCTGCGTTCCTGACCGCGCTGCCCAGCGTCCCGGATCTCTTCTCCTTTGCTCCGAGGCTTGGGCTGCCTTGGCCGGGCAGCATTGGGGCGCCTGACCGAGGCGTGCCCCGTGGCAGACAGGGAGTTCGGCTGTTTCTCATCTTGCAGGCTTTGCAGTCTGCACGGGCATCATGTTGGGGAAGGAAGGGACGCAGGCGGGCAGGGTGCTCGCTGTGCAGCCCGGGGCTCTGTCGTGTCTGCAGCACCGAGGGGCTGCACCCCGGGAGGTGACGAGCAGATCACAAAGGCTGTGTGATGGAGGGTCGCTTACTTAAGGCAATATTTAGGTTTCTCTATGTAGGATGACATAAAGAGTGTCCTTGGCAAGGGAAGGTCTCCTTATACCTACCTGAATCCTAATGAATCCCGAGCAGGCGCCCTGCAGGTTTCTGCCTGTGCATTGCATCCCGGAGCGCGGTGAGACGCAGGTGTCAGCCGTTAGCAGAGGGATGCGCGGCGCTTGGTCTGCTGTGGGTATAGCTCCGATACTGCTCCTGCCCGGTGCCTGGCCCGGCCTGTCACGGGCCGTGCTTGCACCTTCGCAGGGGCAAAGTCTGCTGCGGTTTGGGGTGTGTCAGGGGTAAAAGATGAGGCTGTAAAGGAAACAAACTGAAGCAGCTCTCTTTTCCTAGTTATAGAGTGATAATCAGAGGGGTCTCACCCTGCTAGTACTGATCCGCTTCAATGGCTTTCTACACAGGTCTTCCTCACTTCAAAAAACAACTTAAATAAAATAAGGCAAGTGAAGCGCAGAGGCTGGACCCTCGCCCTGAGCAGTGCCAGGCAGCGCAGGATGGGGCTGGGGTCCCAGGCTATGCCACCCATGTGGCCCCACGCCCCCTCTCCCCCCGCCACGCTATCGCCCTGCTCAGCATCGGGCTGCACGGAATGTCGGGGCCAGGCAGCCCCTGGGTGTCCCTTCCCCAGGCTGCCCTGGGCAGGTGACAGTGCCTCAAAGTCTGTGCTGAACACTTTGGAGCCCTGCTGCGGTGCCAGGGTTGTCAGTGGGTCTGCTGCGTGCCCCGGGAGGGGCTGGGGGTGTCGGTGGGGTATCGGGAAATCAGATGTCCCCCCTTGGCAGTGGGGTGTCCCCGGGACAGGCAGCGGTGGTCCCCACCTTTGCCAGCTGTGCAAACCTACAGCCTCTGGAAGTGTGGGCTGGAGCTGCAGGTTGTGATTCAGGTGTCAGCTTCGGCTCTGGGGATCCTTCACAGAACATTAGTTTAAATGAGGTTTCTGCTCCACGCACCTTACAGATAATTTAAGATACATGTGGCATTTTGAGCTTTCAGTCAAAGTTGGCCTAAAGCATCTGTGAAGGTAATAGTGAGGCTGTGAAGCAGTGCAACTCCGTTATATTGGTCCCTTAATCTCGGGAGCTGATGCCTTGAGTCGTGGGCTGTGAGTGATCGCATCTGTCTGGGTGTGGGAGTTAAGGAGCAGTCCTCATTTCATTTCCCTCTGCAGCAGCGTTGGCAGCGGGTCCGGCAGCCCTTCCCCGGGCACGGCCTCCTGCCTCTGCCGACCCCTCCGGAGAGCGCGCCGACCCCATCCCGCGTGGGGGTGTTGGAGCCTGAGGAGAGGGAAGGTCTGTGAGGAGCAGAGCTTGCTCTTTGCAGCACCCCTCGGGGATCTCCAGCAGCCCTGCTGAGGAGGGAGAGATCCATGCTTAATTCCTGCCCTGCAGTAAGCTCCATGAAATTCAATTTATCTCCCTCAGAGAGAGAAGAGCTGAGTCAGCCGGGGATGGATTTTTTTAAGTGGATAGAAATGCTATGATGAATTTCAGGTCTTGTGCCCAGGATTTGTAAGCCATTCCCCATGGATTCCTTTTAGCATATGCTTGAAATTAAAAGCGGTTGGACCAGACATCACTAGAGCAGGAATTATGCATGAGTTGGTTAAAGGTGAATTTGGAAACTAGTATTCATTATTCACACTTGTTTTCTAGTTTAAAAACTGCGAGTGGATTTTTGCAGAGGCAGAAGGGGACCAGAAGCAGCCAAACCCAAGCATGCGTCCTCGCTGCTGGCACGTCCCCTGCGAGCAGAAGGGGACGAGGGGCCGGGCTGAGAACGCGGGGAGCAGAACAAAGGCTCTGTCCCTGCCCGCAGCCGCTTCTGGGGGAGTTGCCCCACGGGGGGCCGGGGCTGCCACGGCGGGTGCGAGTCCCACCGGCCCATTCTCGCCAGACTGTCGGGTACTTTGTGCCCCGGGAATGGCAGAGACTTGGCATCCTGTTACCCCGCTGCCACCATCGCCTCCTGTCGCCAGCGTTCCGCTTGCAGCCAGCAGGCATTGCCAGGCTCCTGGGCGTCATTACTGAGATGGAAATGGCCTTCATTTCCCCTGGCAGAGTGTCGTATGTGAAAATTAATCCAGGGGAAGAAAAATGCCACCCTCCTGGGCCTGGAAGAGCGCCGGGCAAAGAGGCACAGATGTGGCAGGGATGGGACGCAGGGCGCTGTCCTGTCGGCCCTGTGTTGGTGGTGGGGACAGCCCGGGAGCTGGGGACGCCCTGGGGCCGAGGGATAGTGTGGCTTCCCCACAGCCGGAGCAGATGGAAGCTGCTAGTCAGCCCCAAATCGGCCACAGGTGGGGAAAAACGAGCCACGCAGCTCTTTTTGTTCCCGGTCCTGCTCTTTGCCATGGCAACTCGGAGAGGCTGCCCTCGCTCCTCCCCGCTTTGGGCACCGCAGAGGCAAATTGCGCAGGTGGTGCTGGGGGCAGCTCTGCCCCTCGGCCAGGCATTTCTAGGGTAGCGCTGAGCAGGCAGCAGCGCAGGAGCTGAGCGGGGAAACACAGCTCTCCTGGGGGAAAAAACCTAGAACTGAGTTGCTTAAAACCAGACTCGCTTCCCCCCCTTTATTTGCCAGCTCTTTACGGATATACCGACCGTGATGTTCCTGCAGGCATTGCAATGCCGGCAGAGCTCAGGGCTCTCGGGCTCCCGGCAGAGCCCACCGCGGTGTGTGCCTGGCACCCCAGGGTAGTGATTCTCACCACCCGCGCTGTGTCCTGACGCTGCTGTGCTCTCTGCCTTGCAGCCTCCCCCTTCATCATCGCCATGCTCCTGGCCAGCCTCAACAGCTGCTGCAACCCCTGGATCTACATGCTGTACACCGGGCACCTCTTCCACGACCTGATGCGGCGCTTCCTCTGCTGCTCCACGCGCTACCTGAAGTCGCGGCCGGCGTGCGACCTCAGCGTCAGCAAGAAGAGCAACTCCTCCTCCTTCGTCCTCAGCTGCAAGAGCACGAGCCAGAGGAGCTTCACGCATCCATCCATGACGTGAGGGCATCGCCGGCCGGGACCTCGCTCCGCCGCCCTGCTGCCTCCAGCGCTTCCCAGGGAAAAGCTGGGATTCGGACAAGCAAGGGGGGTTCTGTGTAAATAGGTGTATATATGTCTGTGCACGTGTGAGCATGTACAGCAGTCATTATTTAACTGAGGGGGGAGGAGGAGGACTTCTGTCGTCCAAGTTTCAGTGCTGCCTGGGACTGGATGCCAGGAACCTGCTTCTGAGCCCCCAAACCACTGTCATCGGTGGCTTTTAGGTACCACTGGGAGGGACAGGTTTTGCCCCGAATGATCCCGTGCCACTGGGGCAGGCATGTTATGTCCCCATTGGATGCAAGGGGCAGCAGCACAGGGTGAGAGGTGCCAGCCCGGGCACACGGGCATCAGCACCCGGCCCCACCACCGCCTGCAGCAGGAATCCCACAGGATGGGGCAGTGCCGTGGGCACCGCGCTCTCAACGTGGGCGCGCTTGCTGCACTTGAAGCGCTGTGGGGCAGAGACAGCCCCATCCCTGCATCCCTGCTGGGTGCCAGCCCTGCTGCCCCCCAGCCCCATGGCACCGCCGGTACAGAGCAGGGCAGTCCTGCCACCACGGGCAGGGGGGCAGAGGGGACAGGGCTGGGGACAATGTGGGGGGACAGCGCTGGTGCCCGGGTGTCCTTACCCCTCTCTGGCTCCGTGTGCTGTGTGAGGTTGCGCGTGCGGGGCAGCGGGGGCCAGGGGAGCGACACCACAGCAGGGTCAGGGCATCTGTGCAATAACACGTTTGCTGAGTGTGCTCAAAGGCTTCTCTGAAGGCAGGCGTTTGGGATGCCGGCTGGACTCCATGGGGTTTAACAGAAAAACTCCCGCTGAGTCCCCCAAGGCCAAGCTTTTGCTTTGGGTTTACCGCAGATCGCATTTAGTCTTTTACACCAATGCAATTTTCTTGCTCTGTAACGCACAAGGTCATGCTTATGGCATGGATTTTTTATTGTTAAGAAATACCTGTAAATAAAGTTTTCTGACTGTGTGTTGATGGAAAGCGGGAGGGGAGGTGCAGAAGGAGCACTAGACTAAGAAAATGAAGGAATCCGATGGGAAACGACGCTTTGAACGCAAGACCCAAGTGTGCTCCGTGTAACGATGCTTTTGTTTATAGAGCACGGCACCACGCACTTGAGACCTGCACGCCGCTTTGTTCCATGGCGTGACGCTCGCTGTGACACAGCCCTTGGCGGGGGGACAGCTGGGCTGGAGGGGGGCTCCAGCGGCGGGGGCTTTCCCTGCGTGGGGGGCAGCGGGAGCTGGGGACCGCAGACAATGCCCCTGCCTTCGCTCACTGCAGCGGGAGGGGGGGGCGCAGAAGCAAGGCCTGCATGCATCCCTTTCATGTTGGGAATGAATATGAAAAATGCATTTAAACATGTACTTTATTTTTTCACTGTCATCAACAGGTGCATTTCCACCTTTCACGTCCTGGCATTCCTTTGATTTTTTTTCTAGTAGCTTCAAGTGAGCTCTCAGCACATTTGCTAAGTACGACCCAGCACATTCGGTGTCAGCATATTTTACTGGGCTGGTTTAAATCCAATAGGAAAGCACATAGCATTTTCCTCCCGTGTTCATTTTCCTTCTCCTTGAGAGTAATTGGCTCCTGCCCAGAAGAAGGAGGGGGGTTTTGAAAATTGAATTTTATCAGGAACCCGAAGGCCTGGCACATCCTCCGTCTGCCAGGAAGGAAACCCAACGTGGTGGTAGATTTTCCCGGGACTGATGCACGGAGCAAGGAGGAAGCTCCGGGAGAGGCAGGGCATTGCCTGGCGAGCCCCGGGTGCAATTTCTGGCGGCAATTACGGGGTCAGGCAGGGCCGTGCCCCCCGCATGGGGACACTGCCATCTCCAGACGAGTGACGCCAAGCTCCCGCGCCGTCCCCGGCCTGCAGCAACATGGGGATGGGCAGAGGAACTCCAGCTTTGTCGCGGTGGAAGGATATTTAACATGCTGCCAAAGGCTCAAAAGCAAAGTGCTGATGACTGAGCAGTGCGGGCTCCACGTGCAGGGAACCCCTAGACCACTGCGAGGGGAGATCAGGATTTTGGAGGTTTTTTGGGTTCAGGCTGTGAACAACTAGAACAAAAAGCCATTAAAAAGAATATAATCCCAGTATTGTTTTTAATTATTTTTATTCCCACAAAAAGCTTTAAAAAATGCTCATGATAAAATGTTTTTGAGACCTTTTTTCCCCTACAAATATCTAAATATTATCTAAATATCTTTTTTTTTTTTTTTGTATCACTCCATCCATCTCAAGGCCTGGTGTTGGTAGAGCATGGGTGCTGTATTGCTATGGAATAATGAAAGACCACAATCCCAACCCATCGGAAGAGCACCAATAGAAAATCTAACTCTTTCTTGCCCTTGGCATGGCACTACAAGAAACTTTGGCTCCAAGTCTTTGTTGGCAGCCAAGGGAAAAAAGCACATGAATACAATCGAGAATAACCTCTGAACGAGACCTCCTGGGCCCTGATTCAGCAAAGCACTTGAGGCCAGAGCCAAAAAAGCCTTTAAGTGCCTCAAAGTATGGCTTCATGAAGGATGGACTAAGCAAATTAATTGACAATACAGGGGAGGAAATAGCTCCAAATTGGATTTTTTTTCCCCTCATCCTCATGTTTTCAGTGGAGTGGCTGGGAGTGGGCTGTGTCCCAGAGGAGGGTCCTTGGTCCGCTCCCCCGGCACGCTTGGGTGAGCCCCGCTGTGGGATGCCGTGGGATGCTGTGGGATGCTGTGGGAGGGAAGGGCGCAAGGCAGTGCCTTGGATGAGGTTCTCCTCCTGCGGAGCCGGGCAGGGCATGGAGCAGAGAGACAGCTGGGGAAGAAGAACACACTGCTGCAGGCTAGGGCTTGCCCAGCGTCACGCAAGCAAGCACGTAGAGCCCTCCCTGAAGGTCCCTCCAACCCCTACCCTTCTGTGATTCTGTAGTAAACATTCTCCCTGAGAAAGAAGCCAAAGCTTTACATAAAGCCAAGCTTATCATTTCTCAAGTGAAGTTATCAAAACCCATTTGTTCTCGCTGCTCCCCATGGCTCTGCCCAGCTGCCCCACTGCAGCCCCGGCGTGCTCACCAGCTGCCCACCGGTCCCATGCTGCCCCTGGAATCCTGGCCACAAAGGATAACGATGCCCCACAATTAATAAATGAGTCACCCTGCCACATGTGGTTTTGCAATTGCTGGTGGCCCAGGCCCAGCACGTGCTCCCAGGAGGCAGACATAACATTTCATGCACGAATTGATCTGGATTTCAAAGCTTTGCTGAAATGCAAACACACACAAAAAAAGAAAAGTTTGCTTTCACTATTCTATCCATAAAACTTTTGTGCAGCGTGATTTGATACAGAAGCTTCCACAACAACAATCATTTGCAGCAAATAATAATAATTTGTACGCCTTGGTGATGCTACACTGAAGGAAGGGCTGGAGAAGCGTGCAGGGTTTGGTCTGTCGTCCAGCAGCATCTCTGCACCCTCGATTCTCGCTCTGCAGCTGCGGGTCGTGGCCCAGGGCTGTGGTCTGGGAGATGCTGTGGTCCCTCCCGCAGGAGCAGAGGGTGATGCTGGGGGCCTGGAGAGCACAGGGGTCTCCCTGGGCTGCCGAGACTCAACGGGCTTTTCTTCTCCTAAAGCTGCTGGCTTTGGGGTGGAGAAAGGAGCAGCCTGGCGTGCCTCCATCTACAGGGAGCATCCCCGGCAGCTCTGCCGCAGGGTCCCACCACACTGCAGGTCCCTGGGCACGGGTGTCCCTGTGCGCGAAGGCAGGGCACACGGCAGGAGGCAGGGGTGGTCGGGCGAGGGCTGGTGGGGGCGGCTGTAGGGACCTAGGTCTCCTTCCGGAGAGCAACTCGGACGTTGCTGCAGATCTTGGAGAGAGCCTCAAAGAACGGGTCGCAGAAGGTGTGGATGCAGAGGGAGTAGATTCGGCTGACGCACTGGATCTCTATCAGGTAGCTCTTGATGCAGGGCACCACTGCCCAGATGTGGCAGAAGGAGATGAGGGCAAAGAGGAAGCCCCAGACGACTGCCAGGGGGATGCCCAGGATGGCAGAGAGCAGCCGGTAGCACCAGTACTTGCTGACGGTGAAGGTGGTGTAGCTGGTTTTCCAGACGCCGTCAAAGCTGTATGTTCCCACAGGCTCGGCTATCACATCCTCAAAATCCACCTGGGAGGGAGAAGAAGGGTGTAAGGGGCGGGGGTTGTGGGGGTTAGCAAGGGCGCCAGTGCGAGGGTGAGGATCTGCTGCAGTGGCAGAGGAGAGCCTGAACGGAGGGGCTGGGGAGAGCAAGGGCTGTGCTGGGGGGGGGGGCAGACCCCCGGCACCCCCTGAGCGAGGACAAGCCCCGCTGCAGCAGCGGAGCCCCCGCTCCAAGCAGGATCCAAGCGGGAGGTGGTGGGGGGCTCCCGGAACTGCCTGGCTGGGGGCACACAGGCCCAGCCCGCAGCCGGAGCCCCTGGGCTTGGCCACCCCGGGCCACATGGCCCGTCCCCAGGCCCCCGCCATCTGCCGTACCCCCAGGTGCCAGCGCCGGGCACCAGCCCTGCAATGGGAGCTGTGCGTGGGAGTGTTTACCCCGGAGGAGGCCGGAGCCCGTTCCTAGCCTTTTTTAGCATTCAGGGACATGGGCCACCTGCTTGGCAAGAAGGTGGTTTCTGTTAATAAAAATCCAACAGCCCTCTTGATTTACAATTAATTTATTTATACCTGGGGAGGCGAGGTGCTCAAGTCTGCCTGCCTGCGTTCTGTCTGACACGGGAGAGAGATCGGCTGGGCCATGCCCTTACAGGGACACTGCTGCTATGTGCAGGCGCTGGGAGTGTCTCTGAATGACAAATACTCTTAAAAGCCTCTGAACTACGAGTGGAGATATCAGTGCGGCGGAGCTCATTTCTAGGGAATGCAGGAGCCGAGCCATTTGTCTTGAAAAATAGCATGGCCTTTCCTTGGGAAGCTAGTGTGTCTGTTTGTACATTTGTGTTAATTTGCAATATCCATTCTGGTTTTGCAAGCACTTTGATCATGAAATCATTCTGCGTCATCTTTAATTTCCTGGAGTGGGCAGGAGGTACCGGGGGAGTATCAACGCAGATTAGGGATCTGCAGCCAGGTGAGCTGGAGCTCCCGGGAAAGCGAGCAGCAGAGCCCTGCACAGCTGCCCGAGGGCTTAATGAGCTAATCAGGGGACCAATTAGTGAAGGGAGCAGCAGGGTATAAGAGGAGAGTCTCTGCCTTGCTACTTCTTTTGCTGGCAGTGGGTCTGGAGGAGTGGTGGAGGCAGAAGCTGAACCCCGAGCCTTATGGGGGTGCTCAGGGCCGGCAGACGCAGGTACGGCTCGTTGCTCAGTTGTTTTGCTTGGGAGGAGGCTGTTAAAGCTCTGTAAAACCCCTCTGGCTGGTGCCACTGCTGTAACGTGGTCTCAAATCCCAGCCGTTGCTCCGTGAAGCTCGGGAGGGTTTATCTATGGCCAGGGGAACCCCCCCAGCCTGCAGACCCCTCTGCCCCCCTGCGCCTCTCTGCCCCTGTGCTGCAGGAGCACTGCGTGCCCCCGTGCCCGGGGTGGTTTGGGTGCTGCTGCCTGCTGCAGAGGGGAGGCTTTGGCTTTGCCATCGGGATGGGGGTGCAGGAGCCCGGCGAGTGGCAGCGGGGTGCGTGGTGCCCCCAGCCCCAGGGCTGGCTCTGCCCTCCCTCCCCAGCCTTATCAGCTGGGCTATTTTTAAGGCAGGAGGAACATGAGGTAGCTTGAGCAAATGCTCTGAAAACTTGCCCTTCTGATGAAGCAGCAGCGTGGCCATATGAGCCTGAAAATCCTCTTCCAGACTTTGGGGATCCCTGACTGGGCAGAGGCAGGGGTGGGGGAATGGGGCTGGCACGAGGGGTTAGGGGTGGCCTAGAAGGCGCTGGCGTTACCCGCTGGCGGTAGCTGGTGATGTCCCTAAGCTGGGGAGCAGGCAGGTGTCCCCTGGAGCGCTGCCTGGCACAGGCTGTCCGGGTCCTCGCCACCCTGGCAGTGTGGCTGAGCCGCGCTGGGACCGTGTGGCACAGATGTGGGACACTGCTGGGAATGGGCTCAAGGTACTGAGGTGCCTGGCTGCTGCTCCGGGCACGTCTCGCTGTGCCAGAAGGGTGCCCAACCATGGCCGTCACTGTCACAGCCCATCTGGGGGCTTCCCATTTGACCATGTGCATGGTTTTAGCTGTAATTGTGCTTCAATGCACAAACGCAAGCTTGCATTTCAGCAGTATGATTGAGGTCATGGTCTGTTCCAAAGCTTTTGTGAGCAGGCTTTGTCCCTTCTGGCATGACGTCCTCTTTGATCTCTCGGTGCAGTTTTAACAAAACCCTTCCATCTCCTCCCGATCTCCTTTGGGCCAAATTTATCTGTGCCGTAATACTAACAAAGGTTAGAGCAACCAAGCTCTGGTGGTCAGCATTTGGGAAAATGCTTCCCTCTTCAGCTAGAGTGAGAGCTCCTTTTGATCAAAAATAGTCGGAGGTGGCTTGCTGCACCCTCTGGCTGCCGTGGGGGAGAAACAATCTTCTTCCAAGTAGGACAACACGGATCCAAATGCTCTGGTGCTCAGATTGTCAGGTCTTGAAGATCAGCAGCCTTTTTCCAAGGTTCCTTTTCAATTAGTGATATGGGCTGACCCTGTTTTATTTTTACCCACTTACTAGTACAAAGGAAGGTGCCCCCCCCAGATTTTCAAGCTATGAGCCCATGAAGTCGGGGAGCGCCCCCAAGGAATAGGAAATGCTGTGTTAATCGGAGCCATGCACAGCATGCAGCCACCCGGCCGGCGCCTGGGGCGCCCTGGCAGCAGGGCTGTGGCTTGTGGCAGGCTTCGTCCCTACAGCCCGAGGCGACGCCACCTCTTGCGGCACATAAACCAGGGGCTTACAGCCCTGGGGGAGGTCAGGGAATGACAACGCCAATATACCGATTGCATTGAGGCACCAGGAAAATCCTACCTTTACAACGTCCTCGTTGATATGCTTTGGGTCTCTGTTCACCAGGTCGATCTCCTTGGTGTGCTGGTCCTTGATGATGATCCTCTCCTCCAGCTCCGTCTGTTCCTCTGCCATGGCTGCTCTGCCGCCAGCTTGGCTGCGGGCGGTGGCGGGCTGGGGAGGGGGCCGAGGGGCTGTGCTGGGGAGGCCGGGGGAGGGCAGGGTGCGGAGGCGCTCCCCCCTGCTGCCCGCAGCAGCTGCCCTGCAGCCCTGCGCCCCTGGCGCTGCTCCAGGCTAAAATTAATGTTGCGCCTCCCGCCGCTGCCCCAGAGCCCTTAAAGGGGCTTTGCTGGGGACAGCCCCCGCAGTGTCACCTCTGGGGGTGGTTTGATGTGTGTGGGGGGGCTGGTGGCCCTGGAGCCGGGGCGAGGGTGGCACAGGGGATGGGTGTGCAGCCCCCCAGCCCAGCCCTGCAGCTGGGATTTCCTCCTTGCGCGGGGAGGCAGCGTGGGAGAAACGATAACCAAACTGGCACAAAAGTCCTCAAAAGCCTAAGAGAAATAGCCATTTACAAGGGAAATAGTTGTTTATGACTCTGTAAATGAAGCGGCTCAGGAGAGACATGAATCGCATCTATAAATATCACCCAGATAAGCCATGTTGTCCTGGGACGGCCAGCGAGGCTTGGGGTCCCTCGGGGAGCCCAGAATGCAGCTCATGGTATCAGCTTGGATTCCTTCGATTCCAGCTTTTTCATACAAAGAAACCTGGGGAAATCCAACTGACCAACCCACAGATCGATAACGGTTGGTGTGTCTCCTCCACGAGCGCTGGGCACAGTGACATTTAGCACATTAATGATGATTTATTTAACTTGTGCTGTATTTTGGTAATCCTCATTAATCTCTTTGCTGCTCTCTTGGTTTTCGTGAACTGAGGATTTGTTTAAAATTCATGTGTTTTTGTTAAAAAAAAAAACCCAACAAGAAAACCAACCAAACAAAAAAACCCAAAAAAACCCCCCACCAAACCCCCACAACCACCCACCCAAAGCTTCTGTTAAATCAGTTTATAAATGCTTTCATTTGAAGTAATATTGGGATAACTGACCTCTGTTCTCCCGCCATGTGTCCCTCATGGCTGTGTTAGTCTCCCCGTGCGGTGCTGGGGATGCCCTTGGTGACAGCCGGCTGTGCTGTGTGGGTGACACAGCCGAGGTGGCTGTGACTTCCCCCCCATGAGCCCCGCGTATCGGTACCATACACTGAGGGGTTTGGAGGCAAAACCTCTCGGGGGAGGTGGGGGGCGTGACTGCAGCTGGTTGAGTGGGGGGGGTGTCAGTGCCCCAGTGGTGCCTGCACCACTGCCAGGCACGGCAGAGCTGCTGGGCTCGGCTGGCATGGGGGGGGTACGTGACCTGTGAAAGGCTGCTGCCTTCCAGAAACACCCGTGCCTGGGCAGTGCCCTCTGTATCGAACCCGCGTGGCTCGGTGCCTGGTGCTTTCCGCACTGCAGTGGTTTTGTTCCAGCCCTTCGAGTTGATGTAGTACAGCGCGAAATGAGATTGTGTCGTTCCACCTGGCTGAGGCCTCGCAGGGCTCTCGGGCGTATTCATTTTTCCCCAAGAACTTGTGATGGCGAGGGCCTGGCTGAGCTACCGCAGGGCGAAGGCTGCCGGCCTCCTCTAACTCCTGCCGCTGCCCCTGCTGTTCCTTAGCATTTTTTCTGGAGTCAGGGTGGTACCTCAGTCTGGAAACTGTTTTTTCTTGGGATTTCTGCTCTAGTGAAAGCAGATGTGGTGGTGTCTTGAGGTGTGACACATGCACGGCTAAAACTGTGATGCTGCAGCTTGTCAGAGACCTCCTGGACTCCTCCTGCAGGGAGAGAAAGGGCGGAACTGGGGCTGGAAAGGACCCATGCAAAACTGCAGGGTAAAGGAGGCATCTATGGTAAGGGACAAATTCTGTAAGGGTTTACGAGTGTGGGGTTGAGGATCTAAATCTGGGTAGGCTGTGGCAGCGTGCTCCAGGTGACACTGTCCTGGCTGCGTTGCTGCCAGTGAAAGGACACTGGAAACCCTTCAGCAGCACCAGTTCTGCACCCCTGGGTCTCTCACTGGCGGGGTGGCTCGGTCTGGCCCCGTTCCCTTCCCTTCTTACAGCGTTAGCACAGCTGCAGGTTTCTAACGCAGCTGGGAGCCAGTGCCTGGAGCTGGCGGGTGTGGGAGCACCCGGAGCCTGGCTCTGGATGAGCTGCCAGTCTCTGCCCTTCGGAGGGGCTTTCGGACCCACGCTCCATCAGTGACCACCCTCCGCCACAGTGCCAGCACCAGCTCCTGCTCGGCAGCAGCGGCTGGAAGAGCCCAAACCCAGCAGAGGCTGGCACTGCGAGTATGAACTCCTCCATGCTCCAAAGCTTTGGGCACCGGCTTTAATGCCAGACCTGCTCTGCCACGGCTGAATTCCTCTCTGACAAAGTTCTGTGGCATCACTGCTGCGATGGCTGAGCACTTCAGGATAGATTGTCAAGGGTTCTTTTTGCAAAATAAGCTGTTTTCCCCTTACTCTGAGCTGAAGGAGCACACAGCTGGTGTGAGTGGAGGCGGCGTGCGTGAGTAACCGCCGTCTGATGGACGAGCAATGCTCACTTGGCTGGGAACCAGTGCCGAATTTAGGAGGCACAGCTGCTGCCGGCAGCGCTGGCCCCGGCCAGGCAGAGGAGTGCGACACAAGATATTTGCTCTGCTGCATTTTCATCGACCTGTCCCGCACGGAAGGCTTTACCCCAGGAAGGGGGGATTTGGTGATGTGCCCTCCCTGTGGTCCAGGGGGGCTTGGCTGGCTGCCCTGAGCCCCAGGGCTGTGCAGGGGGATGGCAGTGTGGCCGTGGGGTGCAGCCCCTGCTTCGCTGAGCCCTCCCCACCTCTCCCATGAGATTTCTAATGGCGTGAGTCACTTGCTGTCTTTGGGCTTGGGCTGGGCTGGTCCGTGCTGCCTGCCGCCGGGCACACGGCTTTGGCGGCCAAGGCGTGGGAGTAGGAAAATGTGAACCTGCGGAGTGGCCGATGTGCAGTTTGTACGCGTCTCAAGTAGCAACGAGAGAGAGGAGGAATATTCTGTTGCACCATGGATGCTATAAATAAATCTATTTCCTAGTACTTTAACACCGTGAATGGGACACCATGTAAAAGCTTCTGGTGTGCAGAGGCTACAGTGGACTAACAGTAGTATTAGTTAGTAACTAAGGGCAACCAGAAGTTTAATTGCTAAGTATAGATGATAAAACTATATCAGTTTTAGCAAATATTAATGTTTGCCTGGGGATGGATATAGATGAGATTGAAAGAATTTGCTGGCCATGGCTTGTCTTGCGGAGGCTCTTTCCCAATCTGGCCGTGGGGAGACTCAGCCTTTAATTTCTTGGCAGTGCCCTTCACTTGCACCAACTCACACTCCAGCTGCACAGCAATAAAGTCATCGTACCTTTCAATATAAAGTCCAGCTTTCATATAGCAAACGCATTCCTCCTTCCAAATCGGGGGTTTCTCTTTGCGGAGTTTTTCTTGCCCCAGCCTGCCCAGGCTCTGGGCCAGTCCTAAGCTCCAGCTGGTCCCCGCGTGCGGCCGTCCCCAGCCAGCCCTGGTCTGTCTGTCTGTCCAGCTCCGAGCATGGAGGGAGGGATTCAGGCTCATGCAAAAGACTGGGCAGATCGAGTGTTCCTGCATGCACGCAGCACGTTTGAGTGCTTTAAAACCCAGCTCCCTACGCTGCTGCAGGAATCTGTGGTGTGCCCGTTACCAGAGGATGGCTCCTGCCCTGTAAATACGATATTGCTGGTGACCACTGCGCTGAGGAGCCTCCTTTGTTCGGTGCTTGGCTGCTGCTGTGCTTTCTTTCCTGTTCTACGAGCAGCCCCTCTCGAAGCTTTGTGCCGTGACACCCACAGGTGCGGTGGCTGCCGCTGGCTCTCTGTGCTGGTCTGGAGCCTACTAGAGAAGCTTGAGCAAGTGGCTTGGTCCTCCTCATCCCCAGACCTTCCCAAAGTGTCAGGCATCGCTTAGCATGCGGAGGAGACTCCACCACTGTTGTTTAGCTTGGAGTATTTTCCCTCCCTCCCTGTATGTCAGGTCTCTGAAGGCTGCTTTTCTCCCAGGAGAATGGGAAGAGTTACACACACAGCAGAGGTGATCCGGCAGGAGCAGGGCAAGTTCCACAGCCTGCTGAGTGCTCCTCAGCTCGCTTTGTGTTCTCTGCTGGACAGACCTTCCCCAGAGGGGCTGCCATGATGTTCTCGCTTTGCCTCTGCCGCGTGGACTGGGTGCTGCTCCCCTCACCACCCCCTGCCTGTCCCCGGTGGCTGAGGGCCCCCCAGGAGCCAAAGCCCAGCTGCACGGAAATGCACGTCTTTCATTTTGAGAACATTTGTTAGGAAACCTTATGACAAAATTCTGCAGAACCAAAGAGCTGGTAACCGAAGAGTTACCATTTCCCCCCTGACCAGCCTTACACGGGGGCTCAAGCG